>NC_090922.1:100643940-101252845 GCF_040938575.1 Ambystoma mexicanum | reverse complement strand
ATCTCTGCACCTTTAGGGGACTGCAAGGCCCACCTCCTACTAGCAGCTAACTGGGCCGCTAACGGAGGTTCCGACATGCACTCTCTCAGCCACTCACTGGCATCCTCTGCCGAGTCCTCTCTTTGGATCGAGTGCAGACTTCGAAACTCCCGGTTTCTAAGACGAGGAGGGAAGACTCAGAATCCATCTTCTCTATCCACTTCATGGGGCTTACTGTGCCCCAGCGGAACACCAACACATGTTGTCAATGGTTTCCTGGTATTCCTCATGCATCCTGTGAGCCACCTTTTCTCAGTACTAGCACAGTCAGTGTTCCTCATGATTTCTGTGCTCTTCTTCGTCCTAGTATTTTCTGTCTTGGCTATATCCCAGGCACGACAGAAATACAGTGGTTAGTCCATCCCCATGAGGTCCTCCTGCATTAAAACACCCCTGGGGGACTATTGGGTAGTGGTAGCACCTCCCTAGCCTCATGGGAAAGGACTCCCCCTTGGAGAGAAGTGATGACACATGGCAAATCGTCACAATAGATGCACAGCCATCACTCAACACACAGCTTCTCACTGCTCTGATTTTTTTGGATGGGCATCATCACCAATCTTGACTGTTGAAACTCAGAAGATGAGTCAAAAACAGATGCCGAAGCCAGATGTGCAGGGTGGGCTTAGGAGTTGAAACTGATTCTTTTAACAGTGGGTATGCAATGAGGGCCCCCATAACTAGAGCAATCCACTCCCCATTACCTTGCAGAATACCAGCCAAGTATTTTAGACACATTTCCAGAGGAAAACCTGTTTAAGTATAGATACCTTTACGCGGAGAATATGCTCCTATTCGTACGCGAGCCAATCACTAACCTACCCTGCCTCCTAGAGGCGATCGGGGCGTACACTAGGCTTTCGGGCATAGCAATTAATAAAGAGAAGTCCCTCCTCTTCCCCTTGGCAGGACTGAAACACGTCCCCCCCATTGTTTGCCGGACCTGGGTCTGACGTGGGCACCCCGCACCTTTAAATATTTGGGTATAGGGATAGATCACAATACCGCCGAGACCCATGCATCCAACATGCTCGTCGCTCTAGAGAGAACGCAGCGGTCAATGACTTTCTGGGGGACACTACCACTGCGAATGATGGGAAGAGCAGCCCTCCTGAAAATGGTGGTGCTGCCCCGCCTATTATACTTCCTCACGAACATCCCATACAACATACCCAGGGCCTTTTTCATCAAACTAAATACAATAACGCGTTCATTCCTATGGGGGGGGGGAGGGAGAAATAGGATTGCAATAAGGACCCTGCAGAAGGACTACGAAGAAGGGGGTATCAGACTACCGGACTTTGAGAAGTACTATTTAGCGGGGCAGCTGCAATTTGCAGTAAAATGGTTGGGGGAAGATGAAACAATAGACACCCGCATTTTCCAACCTGCACTGAAACAGTATTACCTAAGGGAAATACTATGGCTCGATAGACCCCGGCTCAGAACCCTGCCGAACATGCTCAACATCGCAGTGGACTTATGGAAAAGAGTGTGGAAACTCCAAGGGGTAAAGTATCCGCAGTCAACGCAAATCCCTCTAGCGGGTCTCCTGGGAGGGAACACAAATATATTAGCAACATATCAAGCACACTGGGAGGCTAAAGGGGTAGCACAAATTGGAGACCTGAGAAGGGAGGGAAGGTGGGCAGACTTCCACGAAATGGTAGATGAATACGAAATACATATGGGTCAATTCATCCTATATACCGGCATGCTGAGAAACATCACGGGAAGATGGTCAGATTGGGAAGACCAGGACGAGGGAACAGCATTAGATGTATGGTATGACATTGCAGAGGGAACGCACACAACTTCCAGGTTGTACGAACAGCTACTAAAGGCCAGGGACCCACGGGAACAACACACGAGGCAGCATTGGGAGGAGGAGTTGGGGAGGCCCCTCAGCAACCAAGAATGGACTAGGGCCTTACGATACCCAAAAAAGGTATCCAGAAATGCAAGATTTAGGCAGGCGCAGCTATATGTGACGCACAGAGCGTATCTCACACCCAAGAAGATGAATAAAGTCCAAATAGGAGCTCAGAGCGGGTGCCCCCGCTGCTCGTCGGAAGAAGCGGACATGGTACACATGTTCTGGTCCTGCCGAGTGATACAGGAATTCCGGGACGGGATCAGACTCAAGATAGCGGGAAGCAGACTTCAAATCCAGGCGGAACATCCCGAAAAGTACCTACTGGGCCTCTTCTCGAGAGGGGGTAAGCATGATTCGCATCTGGCAAAGATGAAAGATTTGATAAGTATACTGGCCAAGAGACGAATAGCAATGACATGGAAGTCAAAGGAGGGCCCGCGTGTGGAGGCATGGTGGTCAGACCTTCAGAAGTGGGCGCAGACAGAGACAGTGGTGTGGACAAGAGCAGTGACAAGAGGGGAAGGTGAAACTGCGCACAAGTTGTCTGCATGGAACACACTAATACAGACCTCTTTGGCCACCCGGAGGAAGGAAACTCTGAAGATCCGTCGGAAATAGAGGATCCGTAGGCGAGATAGTAAGGCCAGCACGAAGCCCAAGAATAGAACATTGTGCGTACCAGACCTGGTGCTCGACTCCAAGAGAGGTCCAGACCGAACTGATAAGGTCGCTCGGGAAACTATGAAACCACAATGGAAAGACAAGATCCGTACGAAGTGCCAATAAGCCATCTATGTTAAAGTTGTTTGTATGTTATGTGTTTGTTGTCGTTTAAAAAAAACAATAAAGAAATAAAAAAAAAAGTATAGATACCTTGATAAAAGCTATATACTTCCCACAGGTGCCATCAAATCACAGTATTGGCCAAGGTCTTGTGCAGGAAAGAAAGCGACAACAAAATGTGGTGGTCCATGTATAATTAGTAAAAACAGTCTTTTATAATTGAGGTATTTGGACAACGCAGGGAGATTCACTCAGGCAAAGTGTATGAACATTGATATGCAAGGAGATGATCTTGAAGAGCTACAATAGAAGATCTGCTTGTAATAATGAGCAACGGTCACATGGGTATTTTTGAGACATTATCCTCCTGCCCCAAGGGAAACTATGGTTCCTCAGCTATGCATCATAGTCATTATTCTGATGGGACAGCACTATTTTATGAAGTTGCACTTGCCCATTTTATGTACATACATGGAGTAGCACATGGTTACTCCTTATGTGCCCCTCCAGATGTGTTGGACTACAGCTCCCATGATCCTTCACCACAGACCACCACCTGGGGATGTTGGGGTTTGAACCCAAAAACATCTGGAGGCCCACACAATGAGTAACTAGGCCCAGCCTTCCTTCACAAGATACCCTCCTCATATGGAGGCATCTGCTCATCAGCTATTGAGAAGAACACACGACTTACCCCATGTAATGTTCTTTCTACTGGATATTCCTTCCACGTATTCCTCACCTTTAATATACGCCAATATCCTGCTTGCAGATTCAGAAAACATTTCACAGCAGAGGGTGCTGTGCATGGCCAATTGCATGTCCCTCTGCGGCTTCCATCCGCATAAATAGCATGCACCAGGCCTGTTGCCTCAGTTCATGTTTTTCCACTCGCCTGCACAGCCGTCTTGAATACTAAGAAGATGTGAGCATCAATGGAGAGGAAGGTGTAAATCACAGAAATTCTTCCAGATGACAGATGGGCAGGTTGGGAGGGTGATGAGGAATACTTGGGAGGAACATCCAGTAAAAAGAACATTACAAAGGGTAACAAACATTTTTTTTTAATTGTGTTTTAGTCTAATTTTGACTTTTCACAAACAATTAAATATTAACATAATTCACACAATTAAAATACAATTAAATAATGTATACAAAAATATATTTTAAAAAAGAAAGAGAAGAAAGGAAAGATAAGACAAATACCTATATCATCCAATATACTTCTCTAGTTCTTGTATATATTCAAATTAAAATAGATCCCATTTATACCACACATTTCTAACACAATCAAACAGGCTGTGACTCATTGTCCAATCCTATCTACAGTGATAGAAGACACTGTACCTTCAACCTACTTTGGGTATTTCAAACTCCTTTAGAAATCTGAGCACCTCCAGGGAGAGGAATGTCTCCTTCCCCTCCCAAAGACGTGACCAAAATGCCTCTGTTACCAACCAATCGCTATTGTGCACAAAGCGAGAGAAATACTTTTTTCTCTGGACATTCGTACCCGGGCAATCCATCAACACAGTTTTCCTCCTGTCACACAGGTTACATATTTTCCGTCAGTTTCTGGACCTTTATTTCTGATCCTTAAGCAGTCCCTAGTGACCACTAAATTCATTCTGAATCTCGGAATGTTTGCACGCCAATGTTGGTTTGGGAACTGTGAAGATGGGTTCTTTTGCACAATAAAGAGACCGAGTCAAGGGAGTAGTTTGTGTACATTACGAAGAGAATCCACCAATTTATTTACTAATTTGTTATTTCTTTTCTCTAGTTCTACTGAAAAGGATATTTCTTCTTCATCCGTCGGCGGTCCCCTCTTTTCCTGAAGGAAGGGATTAAAGCCAAGTGTCCAACCCTTTCTTTCTTTACTTTACTTTGCCTTCATAGTCACTTATTTGGCATACATAGTTTTTCCTTGTTTCTCTCTCTCTATATCCTTCTTCGTTCTATTGGCTCCCCACTTAATCTTTATTACACTGTCCACTTTTCACTTTACTGTATCAGGTGTGTCTCTTGACATTGGCCAAGTATATCTTAATAGTGTTCTAGCAAACAAAAGACATCTTTGTCTTACTTTCCTCTTCTTCACGCTGCTTTGGGTATTTGTTTCCACACTAGAGCCTGGTCAACTACTCCTGGACTGAAACAAATTCTTTTGGGCCGGCTTTTCCTTGGGTACACACTAGTTCAAAAGGAGCCAGTCAGGCTTTGTTCTCTAGCCGACACTGCCCTTGAGGATCTCTGACCCTTACTTCATACAGCCCAGGTCGCCGAGTAACCCTTTCACTTTATAATAATGCTGAGCACTTATCTTGTCTTTACTTGGCCGGCCGCTCACAATATGTTCCCTTGGTCTTAGATGGGACGGGTTCGCAGCTTTCAAACTTAGAGTCAAAGCCTTCACTCCGCTTCCTACAGCTCTGCCACTTTGGTAATCAGACAAACAGATCACACACACCGAGCGACCAGTCACTACAGCTCCTCCCCATCAGTTCATTACTCACGGAGCTTAGCGACGGCTTGGTTTTGAACGACGGCTTCACTTCTCCTTTTCGCTGAGCGGGGACTCACTCCGGTGACAGTCTCCTTTTCCCCACTCGTACAACAATTGAGGACAGCCTCCGGAACACAGACGCACTCTCTTCGCACAAGGCGGCTCATCAACGGGACGGCTCGTCCTTTTCTCGGGTTTTCAAAAGCAGCGACAACGATCGCTTTTTCTTCAACAAACTTTGGGCAACGCTTACTGTCAAGCGCAACAGCGCAACTTTAAAACTTCAGCTCTTTCAGGCTCAAGACAGCGACTCTCTGCTAATATGCCCAACTGTAACCGTCCTCCTCTCGCTCTGCAACGCTTGTCTCCTAGGAAACACCAAACAGAGTCACAAGCCATTAGAGGAAAGTCCCCACAGGCAGGACTTCCTGGTTTATGCCTTCATTAATTATTATGAGGAACGCGAGTCTGCCCGGCCTAAGCACACCGTCACAGGAACCTACAAAGATACTCCGGTAAGTGTCCTAGAGGTTTGTCCAAAGGTATCATTGATTCAAAACATTTTGTATCTACAAACGACACGCTTGTTACAATCCAATCAAACTGAGCCAACCTAAACCTCTTGCTATAACTCATTTAGAAAATAATTTGTGTTTGAATACATCTGCTTGTAAGCACCTACATATAGCGAATTTAGCCTTGGGACCAAAATTGATCTGTATAATGCAATTATTTGCTATGCTGCTTGTGAACCTAACGATTGAATACCTAGTTCATATCGCAGCCTAGACATCAGCAAAGAGGGTGGCAGGTTAAGAACTTTTTTCCACAGTCCACCCTCTAGCTGAGTCCAGTTAATTTTACCAACCTAGGTTTCCACTTAAATCCTGTACATTAGAATTGAGATGACCTTTCCGCTATAGAATTTGAGCAGTGGAACAAGGGTGAATTTACAGTATCTTTGTAAAATAGATTTCATTTGGCAACATAGTTGTCTAATTTTCCCATTAAGATAGGTCTCAATTGCTGACGACGGGTTAGATCTGATTTGAAAACCCAGATATTTTAGTTCTTTCACCAAGGGTAATTTGCTGTCGTTAAGGCTCCACCTAAATGTTCTCTGACCACATTTCCTGGCTGGTTTAAATGCCATTACAGCAGTTTTGATAGGGTTGATCAGTAGATCATTCTCCTCAGCATAGTTAGAGAATGCATTGATCATTCTCTGCAGGCCAATTGCCGTGCAGTCTACCAAAATAACATTGTGTGCGTAGCCTAGACCACAGATTTACTGATGACCCATTACAGGAGCTATTAATGAAAAACCCATTAGATAATTCCAAAGATGTGCCATAAACAAATTAAAGAGACTGGGGCCAACTATGCACCCCTGTCTTACACCCTTATTCGTAGACATTTTTGAGGATAAATTCCCCTCCAGGTTAATATAATTAATAATGATATCCAACAGACCCTGTGATATGCCCCACTCCCTCAGTTTGCAACAGAGATTACCCTTATTTATGGTGTTAAAGGCACAGGAGAGATCAATCCAAGCCCCATATAGATGTCTGTATTTTGGATTGTTAGCATTCAGAATCTTCGGTCCCATTCCATTCAAGGATATGGAAAGGCCCCTGCGGAAACCTGTTTGGAACTTTTATATTATATTTGCTTGATCCGCCCAGTCCTCCAGATCTTTAAAGGACTAACCTAGTAAATATTTTGCTTTCAACTTCCATCAGTGCTATGGTCTATAATTTGCTGGGTTCAATCTATCACCCTTCTTAAAGATGGATATTATAAGCACTGTGCTCCAGGAAGATGGAATTTTACGAGCACTTAGAATGTTATTAAGTAGAGCAAACAAGATGGATAACCATAAACTTGATGATTTACGTATAGTTTCATAAGTCAGGCCATTCGGCCCTGCTGCTCTCGATGTTGAAGAGCGGCAAATCAAGTCCATGATTTGATTTTCGTCCATCTTCAAATCCCACATTTGATCTTTACTAAATGGACAAACACATGGATTCAGTTCTTCGAATTTAGTTTCAAAGTGATTTGTCCATTCCAATGCATCGATACAATTAGTTTCGTTGATGGAGATGTGCTGGATTGGCGCATTTATCAAACGCCAGAAATTTCTAGAGCTACACTCAATGACTGCCTTCACCATATCGTTACCATCTGCACTTAGTCTCTCCATTATCTGCAAACGAGGCCAATTGCGATAGTTATTTCATAGGGACTTTGTTTCTTTGACCAACACTTCTGGGGGCCCTCCTTCTCTTAATAAGCTACATATATCTCAGCGTAGTCATCAGCTGTTACTTGGTCATAGCTATGCGGGTGTTTCGCAATTGCAAGTCCCTTTTTATTAATAGGAGTATCTATTTGCCAAATGGACTCCACAAAGGATCTTGGGTTAGTTAGGTATTGGGTCAGATCATTACTAGAGCTTTTCAGTTGCATCTCTAAGTTATTGTTCGAAGGAATACCATTTTGCATACATCTAAGCACCAGATTTCCTCCTTGGTTAGTCAGAAGAGGTCTATCATATGCATCTCTTGCACAAATTATATTCTGAAAATCAAAGGATATCGAGAGAGGGATGTGATCGCTTGAGCCTCTGTCCACAACTCTACATTCTTTACATTGCGCAAACAGATGGTCTGACATTATAATGTAGTCGATCGTGGATGACATTTCACCCCTCCTCCATGTTTTGGCTGCAGGAATGTCACCCTCTATGGATCCATTTGCTATGTGCAAATTCCATTCATCAAAAAAGTTTGACCACAAGCGACCATTTTTAACTTAAGAGCCCAAGAGGGTATCTCCTGGTTCTATCCTCAAACAATCTGCATTTAGATCTCCAGCTAAAAGAATGTTGTCTTCTGGATGATATATGCGAATGTGAAACAATAGATCAGACAAATCCTCCAAAAAGTTTGAATGTGCGGGGCTCCAATACAGACCAATTATAACCCAAGGGATCTGAAGGAAAGAATTTGACTCAGATGAAAAAGACAACCTTGCTGCAAGGATGTCCTGCCTTTTAGTTGGCAGCTGTTCTATTAACGTTATACAGCAATTCTGTATCATTATGAGCATTCCTCCCGATGGTCTGCCCATAGTCCATTTTTGAGGCCCTTGGTGAAGTGATGTAAAACCATCTAACTGTAAGGATGCAAGGAGCCATTTCTCCTGTAATAAGATGATTTCATGTTTATCAAAGATGTAACTTATCTTCTGCTCCCTAAATGAGCTGGAGCCCCGCGTATTCCAACTGACAACACTCAAGCACTAATTTACTAGAGCAAATCCTCAGCAACAGATCATATTTGGAATACTTCTGTGATGATTTCTGGGGGGAGATCCCACATCTTCTTTTTTGAAGACTCCCCCTGCTCCGCCCCCCCCTGTTTTCGTTAACCTTACCACCCCTTTGTGTGACCCCTTGATGAATAGGGATCACTTCTGGGAAAGAATACTGAACATTGATCGATATTGAATTGCAGTCCGACCTAGGCATGCTTGGGCACACTTCCAGTCCCACTTTAATCAACTCCTCTGCCGCATTCAGTAGTGCTTTGACACCCAATGGCATCTTAATTACAACTTCCACCACAGAAGTAACTTGATCGTGGGGGAAACTTATCTGATCAATGTCCTGAGAGGATAGCAGATAGAGATCCGGCATTTGCTTGGTTAGCGACAGAATGGCTCCTCTATTAAGGCTCCATGACCTTTCTTAGAGTTTGTCCTTTTTAACTAGACTCTCGGGTATTGCAAATGGATTCAAGATTTTATCAGATCTCACCATATCTTCCTTGGGTAAGTCACCCCCCTACGGTATACAGCCAATAAGGTTCATAGATTTTATTTCAAGATCCGTCGAGATTTCTTTAGGTCCTTGAATCTGATCATTTGGCTGATTAGACTCATCCTGGGCAGGAACTGAGACCAACCCTACAGTTTCTTTCACCACTTTATTTTCTTTTGCCACTTTTGGTGGATCCATCACTTTCACTTGACTTTTCAGGAAAACCGGAGCTATTCTGAGAGGCTTCTTAACCTCCCGTTTTGGTTCATCTGTTTGGAGGCCCACACTAACCTTCTTGGTGCCTTGATCCGAATGTGATTTTTCCAGACTTCTACGCGATTTTCCTGTAACCGCTTTTGGTAATTGTGTGCAGTCCTTTATTGTTTCCTTTTCCAGAGTCGGCTGTGTATTCTTTATTCAGAGCCTTAAAGAACTTCCTCTTCCCAGATACCTTTTGTTTGCCTTGTTTCTTATATTTTGTTCTCTGTGGCTGTGTCGTCAGGATTGATATATCATTATCAGGTGCATTGTTTTGTGTTGCCCCCTTTGACCAGACCTTTTTCCGTCGCTTCTTACTGTTTTCCCTTATTGGACCTAGGTCCTTTTGTGATGCAGGGTCAGGAATTATGTCCATATGGTGTCTCTGCCACCTTACATGGCGACTGATGATCGTCTCCTATCAGTGTCCTGTTCTCATCTTTTTCCAACCGGGACAGATTCAGTAGAGTTCGTATCATTAGACTGGGGTTTGGTTTTTAAGGGGGAGTCCAGTGGAACATCGTTGCCCAATTGTCTAGTCTCATGAATTCTTCCAGCGTCGATTGAGAGAGGGGAGTTTAGTCTAGTGGACTAAATTCATGAGGCACATACAGATGGAAATATTTCAGATCATTTAGAGCGTTCCCCAGCCCTTTGACTTCTGTTTTAAGTAAGTTCAAATTCTGGTCAAACTTGATAAGATAGGCCTTGATTTCCTTCCTTGTTGACACATTCTTGTTACTCTCCTCTCTCAAGGAAAGGATATCTTTAACAATGGAAGCGTTTATTAGGCCATTTAGGCCTACCATTGCCGATTCCCAAGTTCCCGCCTCATTAGTTAGTTGAAGTAGCATCCCTGAATGAGATTGAGCCTCCGTCTTTAGAAGTTCAAACACACTAACTAAAGAGTTTAATACAAAGCCCAAAGACGAAAGCATGGAATATGAAGGAACCTTATTCCGCTCGAGGGAGTTTTGAGCACAATGTAGCATGTCAGTAGGTTCTCCATTCACTTCCTGATCACCAGTTAAAAGAAGAGATTCCTGAGAGTCCATTTGAATTACCCTATTGTATGACGCCTCCCCCGAAACATCCCCTCCAATCCTCCAATCCTGGGGGTGCTCCCTGATGTCAACTTTTACAACCACACCATCAATGTCAGCATTCGAGTGTCCCCAACTTGAAACATCACCAACCGCACTTTCACTTAGTGCTCTTTTAGAAATGACAGCCTTTCAAATAGTTTTTTTGATGGATGAGGTCGATAAAGTATAATTCAGGTTGTTCCGCAGAATTTTACCCATTTGGTTCGAAGCGGAACAGGGACTAGAAGTAACAATTTCCATTATATGGCTAGTATCCAGTTCAGGAGAATCATTGTTCTGTACACGATGAAATGTGGAACTAATAGGTTCCTAGCCCCCTGAGCCTGGCATATTATCAAGCTCTGGTGCTCTCAAATCGTCCCTCCAGATAGTGCTTCCACCTCCTGTTCCACTCCTCAGGTTCTAACACATTTATATCCAACTTTAACGTTGGACTTAACAGCCCGTTTGAATTGGTTCTCCCAAATTGGCCCAGCCGTTTTACTGCGTATGGGTGTGGTAAGAGGCTTTAGGGGATCTTGTGAGTCTGTTCACTAAGCCACTATTGCACTTTTAGTGATCCTCACCAGTCACGCTTATGCCCCTGCGCCCGCCCCAATGAAAAAGCATTTCAATCAGCTGCTGATAGATAAATGTTAAGTGTCAAAGGATTGGGCTGCATTATGCGTCCTGCGATTCATTTACAAAATACACCAATGAGTAAATAAATACTGCTGCGGCAAGGCGGGTTTGCGAGTAGGCAGCTGCAGTTAGATTATAAATTAAAGCGCACGCAGATAACCAAATGAACACTGTGGTGTTTACGGGTTCGATGCCAAGGCTTACTGGCAAAATCAATGTGGTTGAAATATGCGCATGCTGCTCCTTCAAGACCGCTCCGTTCCACAAGAGAATGCATTACTAGCAGTCCCTCGCTTCCCACGGATCCAAACGGGAACACACGGAAACACACTTGTCTGCACTCGCTTTGCTCTCGCTTCCCCGGAGGGGATTATGAAGATGCAGGGAACGCCTTCTCAGTAGCCAGCAAAGAGAGACTGCTGTGCAAAATTGTGTCCACACGGAAACACACTTTTCTGCACTCGCTTCCAAGGGAAAGTAATTTGTTCTAATGGATTGTGACTTCCCATATATTCCTCATCTTTGATAGACACCCAAAGCAGTATGGTGAAGGAGAAGGGAATGGAAAATGTATTTCTGATTTATGCTGTGTAGAACAGCCGTTACAAATTTAGCATCCTGACCTGATACAGAATCCAGGCAATAATTATTCGTGATGGTATGCAACAAAGACCACTGTCCAGCACAACAAATGCCCTGCACCGGCCTTCCTCTTTGAAGAGCTAAAGAAGTAGCCACCACTCTTGTGGAATGAGCTCTCAGACGTTCATGGATTTCTTACCGGCCAGATTGTAGCATTTAGAAATGCACTAAATAATCCACTGAGATAAGGTCTGTTTAGTAACCGCCTGCCCCAGCCTGTGACCAGCATAGCCTACAAAAAACATCATCCAGTCTGAACTTAGAGAGTCTGTTAATACAAAAGTTCAACGCTCTCTTGGGATCTAATCTGAGAAGCCTTTCTTCATCCTTAGAAGGATGAGGAGGGTAGAAAGATGGCAAAACAATCTTTTGTGCCAAGTAAAACTCCCAAACCACCTTCGGTAGAAGAGGACAACAAACCATCAAGACTACTTTTATCCTTATGGAAGATAGTGAATGGTGGCTTAGACGACACAGTCTGGAGCTCGCTAACTCTGCAAGCTGAGGTAATAGCGATTCAAAACACAGTTTTGAAAGAAAGCATCCTGAAAGGACACGAATGAAGAGGCTTGAAAGGAACACCCATCGGGAAACTCAAAACCAAATTGAGGTCCCAAAACGACCAATAAAAGTAACCGGCGGGAAGAGATTAGTCAACACCTTCAGGAATTGGATGACAATAGGGAGTTTGAAATAGGAGCCCTGCTCTGGCAACACTTGAAAATGTACAGGGCAGACAGATAGCCCGATGCCGTAGAACCTTGAAGCCCCTGATGGGCCGGGTGCAGAAGAAAAGAGAACACTGATGGTGTGTCAGAATTGAATGGCTCTATTTTCTAGTCTCTAGGCCAACTGCAAAACCTGTTCCAATGGCAGCAGTATAGAGCCTTTGTTTCTGGCCTCCTGGCCAAACGCAACACCTCCGTTACATCTTCCGGAAGGTCCCAATCTCTGTACCACAACAACTCAGAAACCAGGCGTGAAGGTTCCGAGTTCTGATCTCTGGGTGGAGTATGTGACTTCTTTCCTGAGGGAGCAAATCCTCTATGAGGAAGACTAACTGGAGGGCAAATGGACATACCCAGAAGTTCTGGGTAACACGTCCTCCTGGCCCAATCCAGAGCAATCAGGATCATGGATTTCCCAAACTTCCTCAACCTCCTGATGACATGAGGAATGACATGGACTGGCAGGAACACGTACAGAAGTGGAAATTCCCAGTCCATTATGAATGCCTCCCCCAGAGCTCCTCTCTGAGGAAAGTCCTTGGAGCAGAACAGGTCGCATTTCCTGTTGATACTGGACACAAACAGATCCACTTGAGGGGTTCTCCAAAGGACAACGATCTCTAGAAGGACTTGCTGAGCGAACTCCAATTTGTGGGAGACTGCGCTCTGCCTGCTCAGAGTGTCCGCCGGCGTGTTCTGCTCTCTGGCTAGGTGAAAGGCCGACAGAGAGATTCTGTCTTGTAGTTCCCAAAACCAGAGCTGCATTGCCTTTCTGCACAGTGGTAGTGGCCCTACACCTCCTCTCCTGTTGAGGTACTGCATGGTCACTGTGTTGTCCGTTATTATCAGGACATTCTCCCCCCGCAAATATGGCCAAAAGGCCATCAGCTCTACTCTTATTGCCCTCGGCTCTAAAAGGTTGATGTGTAGTTTGGACTCCGATGGAGACCAACCACTGCTGATTGCCAGATCGTTGACATGTGCTCCCCAACCCGTGAGGGAGACATCCGTCACTACTGTTTTCTCCGGCCCTGGTTGCCAAAAAGGTTCTCCCTTCATCCCTTTCTCCTTGCAGGCCCACCACAGGAGATCCTGTGCGACCCTGCTCGGGACCTGGAGCAGGTCAGTTATCCTGCCTTAAAAATTAGACCACTGGGATCTGAGGGCCACTTGAGAGACCTCATCCTTAGACAGGTTTCTCACAACAGAAAAATGCAGGATGCCATAAGCCAGAGCAACCTCAGAAAATCAAAGGCCGGTAGACATTGGGCGCTCTGAAATGTGCTTACCATCTGCAAAATGTGCTGAGCCCTTACCTTGAGTGGCAAAGCTTTCCCAAGGAAGAGTCCAGGACCGCTGCATTGAATTAAAGCTTCTGGGAATTTGTCACGAGGGACTTCTTGAAATTAAGGGAGATGCCCAGTCTGGGAGTGGCAGCTGCTGCCAAGATGTTTTAGAGCCTGTTCGGGAGCACAGGCTCTGATCAGCCAATCTTCCAGAAGTGAATCCCAACCCTTCTTAGATTTGCTGCCACCACCGCCATAAACTTGGTAAAGACCCTTGGGCAGAGGTCAGACCAAAGGGCAGTACTTGAAACTGATAGTGAGAACTGCCAGTGGTGAATCTCAGGTACTTCCTGTGCTTGCGATGTATGGGCACATGGAAGTAAGCCTCCTGGAGCTCCAATGACACCATCCAATCCTAGAGCTGAATGGCCTGAAGTATCTTTTGAAAGAATAACCATCTTGAATGTGTCCTCCCTGAGGAACTTGTTCAAGCATCTTAAAACCAAGATGGGTCGCAGTCCCCAGTCTGTTTGGGTCTCAGATAATAAGGTGAGTACCAGCCTTGATTCCTCTCCAGCGCAGGTATTAATTTGATTGCACCTTTCTCTAGCAGGTTTAACATTTCCTGTAAGAGGAGCGGATCTGGATCCTTTAAAGATTGGCCTCTTGGGGACTGTCTGGAGGCCTTTTCAGAAAAGGAAGGCAGTGACCATGAGCAACTGTTTGCAGTGCCCAAGCATCAGAAGTAATACTTCACCATTCTACCATATGCTGCGAAAACCTGCCCTTACCACATTCCTGTGGATGAAGGTCTCAAAGTGATCTTGGTGCTGCAGAGGCAGTGGAAGGCAAAGAGGCAGACGGTGTGGAAGTGATCCGTGATCCTGCCACCACGTCCTCTTGAACCACAAGGCTGTCTCATCGGTCCTCTTTGAGAGAATTGTCCTATCGATCTTCCCACGGATGAGTAAAACCGAAAGGACCGATCCCCTCCAACCCAGAGAAGTCGACTGGTTCTGCCGAAGCTGACAAATTTCAGCACTCAAAGACTTAGCAGGAGCCTATGAAGACTGCAGTTTTTCTGAACTCTCGTCCGCTTTAGAGCCAAAAAGCTGAGAACCCTCAAAGAGCATTTCCAAAAGCCTAGCTTGAACATCAGGTGCGAACCCCGATTTCCACAGCCATGCCAACCTCTGGTCATAGTGCCCGACGCCATGGCACAACTGGTACAAACTGCAGCACACACATCACCTGGGCATGACAGCATTCAACCTGTGCGCCGCGTAGTCATGGCAACAGCAGAGATGCTTGGAAGCCAACGAGCGTTGCACGGCGTGAACTCACGACATTGGTGTAAGTGCCATGGCAACCGCCAGGAGCGTAGGGTGCGCTTCTACGGTGCCTCCTATGTGGAAAGCAGGCCCTGCGTTCACGAACTGTGACATCTTGTTTTAACCCAAGCTCTCCCCATAGCCCCAAACCCATGCCTGAGGCCACACTGGACCCCACGATCATAAGGAGGCTGGAGGCAATGGAAAGGCGCCAGGTGCAAATGGAGGCAATTGCCAATACACACTGCCTACACCTCCAGGCCATCAGGGACTGCATCCAGGGTGCAACACGCCGGATTGTGCGTAGCATGGAGCGCGACCGTGCCTAGGCAGCTGCTACATCGGCCGCACTAACAGTCTACCGGCAGCATGTATGTGAGCTCACCGAGGGCATCTCTGCCTTTGCGGAGGCCATGCAGCAGAACATGGAGCTCACAATGCAACACCTCCAGGGGCCTGGGCCACTTCCATCACGTTCGACAGGAGGGTTCCTTGCCGAGCACACCAAGATGTAGTTCTGAGCACATTCTGTGCCCCAAGTCGCTGGAGGAAGCCATGAAGGGGAAGAAGCCACGCAAGTGACGCTGAACTTGTAGTTAGATACTAGGGTGGTATTGGGGAGGGGGATGGTGGTGTTGGGAGATGGGGAGAGAGGATAGTGTGTTGGGGGGTTGGGGGATTTGTCACCATTTACACATTAAACCTTTGTTATTCTGAAGTTATGCTAGGATATTACTCATTGTGCCCATGTGTTTAATCATTACTGTGATGACAAATATACAGTGGTGCATGGCTTGTGAATAGTAATTTAATTACTATAATGCGTCCAGCCACCTCTGCCACAGGCAGTGTATCTCATCCTCAGAGGGTGGCATGTCCACATCAGGGGGGTAGAGGGACATTCCTCTGGAGGAATATATTGTGCAGCATGGCACAGACCAGAACCATTTTTCCTCCCTTTCAAGACTATACATAAGTGCCCCTCCAGCATACATTAGGGGCTTCATTGCAAGACGTCTTGCCATCACTGTATGTGCATGTTGTATCAGGCACTCGTTTCACTGTTGTACCCTATGCTTCCAGGTCTCTTGCAGCAGTTGTAATTTCACAGGTCTATGGTTGTCATGGCAAGATGACATGGTGCCTGTTTTGGGCATGTATGTTGCTCTCGCGCATGTGCCTTGATGGTTGTTTACTTTTACCTCAGTGGGTTTCTTGCGTCAGCGGCTATTAATTGAGGGCGTCATTTACCTGGGTACTTAGCTGTGGAACTGCCAGGGTCACTGGTCTAGGTTGGCATGTCACATGTTGTGTTGCAATGAATACGGGTCTACCATGTTGCATTGTGGTGCCTGGATTGTCCCGGGAGGATAGCTGAGAGGCAATGTGCTCTTCTTGGAAACAAAACGACAGAGCAACACAGGTTCAATCCCCGGGTCCGCGCTTAGAAACCTCTGGGTATTAAGCGTGTTATAAATAACATATCATGTATTCATGTGTGTGTTGGAAGTCTATTGTGTCAATGTCCATCTGTGTATTTATATAGGTTTGTGCGCATTGTACTTTTTCTGTGGGTCTGTGGGGTGCACAGTGCCATTTGTGTGGTAAGAGGGCAGTCTGTTGATGTTCATGGCCTTGTCACTTGTCAAAGCTTGCATTTTGTCGTTTTGCCCATGCAACCCCACCACCCCCAAATATGCTTGGCTTCATTCCAGCACCTTGGCATTGTGGGATGACTTACCCACTATCCACGTCCGTTGTCCTCTGTCCCTCACCAGCATCCAGGTAGTATACTATTGCATAGGAACATGGCATTGAGGGTGCAACCAGGGAAGCAGGAACAGCAGTGTTTGATGTACAGGTCGGGATTGCTGGTCACCTGGACGTTCAGTGAGTGGTAGTGCTTCCTGTTGTGGTACACCGTTTTGTGTGCCTGGGGGGCCACCGATGCAACATGGGTGCCATCCAGGGCTTCAATGACATTTGGCATTTAGCATGGAACCGTGCCTTCATGGCATGCACCTGTGCCGGGCAGAGAGGTGTACCATCCAAAATGGCACAGGAGGGCTTCCAGACCCTGACAGAGAACAAGACTAAATGTTGGCTGTGACATGCCATGCAGCATGGCTACGGAGTGCTGGAAGGTGCCAGTTCCTAGGAATTGCAGGACGGACACAAGCATTAGCAGTGGGGGCACAGCTGTACAGATGTTTATCTTGCTCTCAATTTCCCCTTGGATTATGGTGAGCAGCTCACTTATGGTCTCCCTGGTACAGGGTTACTGGCTGGTAGTCAGTGGGGATCCAGGGTGAGGGCCTGGGTATGGGTGCTCACCTTACATGGTGTCCCCTCCTCATCCTCTCTGCACCCTCTGGCGGTTTTCCTGCCTCTGTAGTTCCAGGCGCAGCATGAGCAGCTGCATGTGGGTAGTGGCAGCGTGGTGTTGGAAAGTGTGTTTGCGGGAGGCATGTGCCTTAGGTATCCCTCTTGAGTGGATTGGGTTCACGTGTGGCTTTATTTGTGGCACCTGTATGCATTTACCTTCACCTGGAAGCTCAAGGTAATTGCGCTGTGTTTTCTGGTGTATTAGCACCGATTTTCAGCACCATTACCGCAGCTTCTATACTTGTGATTGGACGGTAATATTGCTTTGGTGTTTCGGCTGTATTTCCGCTGGCTGGAATTCTTCTGGCTGTATCACGGCGGAATTAGCGCTGATTCATGACTGGGCGGATCTATAAATGTGGCAGTAATTTTGTTATAGCCACTTTTAAGGGTTACCGCTGGACCCGTAATGGCCCCCCCCTTGTGTCCAAAGGTAGCTGACCCTCACACTAATAAATATAACCAACGTGTACAAGGTAAATGTATCGGTCTTCAATTCAACAGAACAGTGCAAAAGTTCAAACTTATAGTTCTTACAAAGTACTCCTTGGGAACAGAGTGTGGCTCCGTTCCCTTGGATCAAGTCAGGAAAATCCTAGAAAAAGTTCTGATTCAACAAAGTTCTGTTCAGGTCAACACAAAATGTCTTTTCCCTCCAATGGGTCCTTCCACTTGGTAAAGTAAATGTCTCTTCCACAACACACTAGTTCATAAACCAAAGCAATCGTTTTCCTCCACACAGTATCCTTCTGAGGATGCAAAGCATGATATTAGAATACCACAATTATTCCAATAGAATGCTTTTGTCAGGATAGCACAGCAACTGTCTTTTGTGATACAACACTTTTTTAAAAAATTTCTTCAAAGCCACTGCTTCTTTCCTGGTATACTCGCCTGCTAGCAAGAAAAACTCCTACTACTGCAATTGGTCTCTTCTATTATTGGCAATATTTGTTCTGATTCCAGGGGGGCAGAGTCCTGGTGGGGTCCCTGGAAATAACTCAACATGCTACAAGGTCAAGTTGCTCTATCTAGGAGCCATTCAAGTGAATTACCCTGGGCATCGAAGAGCAAAACACGGTACAGCACTACATGTATTGTGTCTTGGGGGAAAAATAACAGTGGGACAGTATGAAGCAAAACTTCAGAAGGGTAAAATTACAGTGACAAATAAATATGTGACACATGAGAGCAAATCCCTGTTGGTAGAATCACAGTGGGGCACAAAGGAGCAGAATAGCATAAAGTAGGATGTATACTCCCCAATCCGCTCACCAAGCATGTATCAAGCCATACCATGGCCTAACAACGAATGATAAGGCACTGGAAGTTATTCCAAAGCATGAACCTGTCTGATGAGGTAAACCAACCAACCACAGGTCCTTGTAGGCAGTTCACATTTTTGTCTATCTCTGGGCAGGACTCTCTGTTTATGTGTCCATCTCTCTCAGCCTCTCTGTCTGGGTGTCTTGGCATCTCATTCTGTACTGCTCTTTGTGTCGCTCTGTCTGTGTCTCTTTTCTCTCTCTTTCTCTGTGCCTATCTCTCTGTGTGTGCGCCGGTCTGCCTCTGTATGTGTGTGCACGAATGTCTGTGCCTCTCCCTCTCTGTATACATCTCTCACTCTGTCTCTTTCTCTCTCTGTGTATGTGTGTGTCTCTGTCTTTCTTTCTTTCTTTCTTTCTTTCTTTCTTTCTTTCTTTCTGTCTGTCTGTCTGTCTGTCTGTCTGTCTGTCTGTCTGTCTGTCTGTCTGTCTGTCTGTCTGTCTGTCTGTCTGTCTGTCTGTCTGTCTGTCTGTCTGTCTGTCTCTGTGCCTGGGCATTATCACAGAAGGCTCAAAGAATGCCCAAATTCTGAGATAGTTAAAGTGTTTGTATTGAAAGCTCCAGCAGTACATGACCGCTGTCCCTCTCTCGTCTAGAAGCAGCGTTTCCACTGTAATCCAGGCATCCCTATTCCCTGGGTTAGTATATATGGAATATTGACCCCCCCTACTATCTAATTTCTAGACTAGCTTTTTGGGATCACCTTAAGGCAATATCCTTTTCTATCTAGAATGGCTTAGGGACTTCCTAGACTACCTACACCGTCTGAATTGTTGGATAACTAAAAGGGGTTATAGGATGTGCCTTTCAGACAGGCTGTCCGATTCAGACTTCATCCTATCGGCCCAACATACTTCTCTCCCTGTCTGATGTTCCTCTCTCACTACTCTCGTACTCATTTTATCCCCTGCATTGTACTTCTCTCTCCCTCCAATGTCACTCATTCCAACGCCATGCCTCCACTCTTTGTTGGTATTACTCCCTCCTCCGCACTAATACTCCCTCCTCCACACTGCTACCACCACCACCCCTCCACACCTTCTCCCAGTTGCGCTCCTTGTACTCACAACCACTTCACATTCACTCACTAGTCTCACACGCACACTCAATGCAGTACCACTTGCATTCTCCAACCAATACCTCACACTTGCTCTAAAATTTGCCTCCATGCCCTGGTCCACTGACCTGCCTTCTGCTGGCCGCTTGGTCTGCCACCTCCTCCTCCCTCACCCAAACTATCCACAACTTCCTGTTTCTCCGTGCCTAAACAACCTCCCTGTTCTGTGGTTGGGTGTCGACTCTGGCCAATCTCACCGAGACTTCACGCCCAAGAGTTGTTACATACAGCAGACATTTTATTTTTTAAAGTCAGTTTATCATTTCTACTACAATTTACATAAAAAGAACAAAACACAATAAAACAATAATAGGAGCAGACACAATAGCATAAAATGACCACAACCCGTTGCATCACATCTTTTAATTAAGTAGTATGGTACACCAACAGTTAGATGCAGAGGTGATTTGGAGCACGTAGTCCAGGCACATCCAAAGCGTAACCTCTAGCGCATCCCCACACATTAAACTATCCACCCCTAATCTTGTTCCCCGATGACCGCAGCATATTAACATGAGAAAATCATACAGGTCGAAGTAAATCAAATCACATTGTAAATACAAATTCAACCATTATTGGATGCATGCCTTCCCCACAGCGAATATGCTGTGGCTGACCATGTAGGCGGTCTGATTCCCATTACCAATGTACATTGCCTACATAGATAGCCCCTAGATCACACTCAGTCCTGTTCTGCAACACAGGTCGCAGTAAAACCAGATATCCCTTTTCAGGGGGGTCTGAGATCAGATGAGGTTTGCAGCAGGTCCCAAAACCTCATACCACACATTTTAGGAACGAGCGTACCACCCCCTTCCCCCAACTCCTTGCTGCATATCAGAATCATCCAACTCTACTTTTGACCATTGCTTGAAAATTCTGAGCCAGTTGCAAAACAGCTGACCCCCTACTACCTCCTGGTGCCTTCCAAGCCATTGAGATTATGCACTTATAAATGATCAACCCCAGGGAGAGAACTCGGATGAGCATGTTATGCCTATTTCCCCTTTTACAGGGGAGCAAACCCACTATACACTGTAGAACAGTAGCCTGTATAGGTAATCCAGCAAGTGCCACCAATTTGCCCATCACTCCCAGAACACATGAACCCCAGCACAGCCCCCATCACATATGCAGATACGTTCCCACCTCTCTCAAACATCTCCAGCAATTAGGGTCTGATCCTTGGGCCATTTTAGCAACCACCACAGGTGTGATGTATTTTTTATTTTATTTATTTATACCGCGCCTGTAGCCCATAGGGATCGGGCGCTCAATTACACATAGGGAACAACCATAAAGGCAGGAAAAGCAAGGTAGCTGATCCAAAGAAAAAGTTGCGGGTAGGAACTACTTGAACAGGAAGTTTCCTGGAGTTTCCTGAACAGACCCAGATTTTCTTCAAGCCGACGGGCAGGAGACAGAGTTCCAGGATCTTGCCACTCTAACCGGGAATTATCTACCTCTGCCCCTTGAGCGCTTGAAACTTGGACAGACAAGCAGAGACTGGGATGTAGAGCCCAAATCACAGACCACCAGGCTTTCAAATACTTAGGGGCCATTTGTCACGCTGCGTGCACGCGCACCACTTACCTGTTCTGGGGTCCCGGTTCCTCGGCCGCGGAGGTCTCCCTCATGGAGACTGTATCCGCGCTGGCGTCTTTCCTCGCGACGTCCCGCGGTCCGGGTCGGCTCCATGGGCGCGGCCATCTTAAATGTTCTGCGCATGCGCGGATCGTCAGTATCCGACGTTCTGCGCATGCGCAGTAGCGGGAGCATGCGTTCCAGGCCTCGCTTTGGCCCCGGACTATAAAGAGGCTCTGCATACACGGGAACATGGCGTCTCAACGTGGTTTCCCGTGCATGCGCTGCTGGAGCCCTGCTTGTCTCTGCCTCCAGTCCCCTTCCTGTTTCTGCTTGCCAGACCTCGCCCTACCTACTTGCTTCCTCCCTTGGGTCCCAGTCCTTCCTGCCCTCTGCCCTGCTCCTTAGCCCTTGCCTGCCCCCTGATCCAGTTGCTGGGTTTTGCTGGCCAGCCTGGGCTACTATCTTGCCCTGCTCGTAGTACTTGGAGTGATCCTTCCTTGGGTGGGTTTCTCCTCCCTCCTACTCTCTTTTCTTGTGAACCTGTCCTGCCTCCTCCTGCTTGTGTTGTGCCCTGCCGGTACCTGTGCCAATGATCTCCGTGGGAGCACTGAAGACCCGTTTCTGGAACACCATACTGGACTCAGCTTGGCCTTCTCTGTCAGTGGTTACACTGTCCCAACGTCACGTTAATACAGAGAAGAGCTCCTCGTGGCGTTGCGAGCTGGTTCAGTTCCATCCTGTCGTTTATCGTCAGGAGGGGGTTGGGTCGGTTCCTAGCGTTGCTCTTTCCTCGGCTGTGATTCATCGACATACTGGCAGCCTCAACTCAGCGCTCTCCAGGAAAGAAAGGTAACTCAAGCTCTCGTGACGCCTCGTATAACAGATTGAGACGCCCATCCACCAGTCTCGACATGGATGACCTGCGGGAAGTACGTGATGAAATGCGAGCCATGCGCCTTGAGATGTCTGCCCTTCGCCAGGAGAACGACACCCTCCGTCAGGCGATGGGGCGGGGTGTGAATGTTCCTCCACAACCCGAGAATTCCATGGCCTACACAACCCCCATGAAGTTCGATGGTGATCCACGTCGAGTAGCAGAGTTTTGCACCCATTGTAGGATCCATTTTCAGTTTCGATCGAGTCATTTCAACTTAGACAAGGCAAAGATTGGTTACATTCTTGGAAATCTGACCGGCAACGCTCTTGCCTGGGCCGCTCCCCTGGTTTCCTCCAACAGTCCCTTGTTAGGGGATTTTGCTGCCTTTGAGAAGGCCTTCCTGGATGTCTTCAAGCCGCCAAATTTGGCAGCCGTGGCCCAGAATCAGCTAATGGAAATTAAACAGGGATCTGGAGACATCATAAACTACATTAGTCGGTTCCGGCAGCTAGCAACCGACTCCCAATGGCCTGAAATCACTCAGAAAACGTTGTTCCGCCGTGGATTGCGAGATGAGTACAAGGACGAATTGCTACATATTCCTGAGCCAGAAACATTACCTGCATTGTTGGAACAGGTCCTCCGCATTGATCACAGGTTGGCCGAAAGACGAACTGAACGTCACCGAACAGACCAATACCATCCGGGGCCCTCGGTACATCCTCCAGGATCAACTACCGCTACCGACGTGGGACCCGAACCTATGCAACTGGGAGCCATTCGTGGACCATTGTCTGAAGCGGAAAAGAAGAGAAGGCGCCAGCAAAACCTGTGTTTGTACTGTGGAGGTTCTGGCCATTATTTAAGCACCTGTCCGCTACGTCCTTTGAAGAAACAGGAAAACTAGCGGGCCCGCTGTATGGTGAGAAGGCAGCGGCGGGCCGTCCTTTTGGATCAGACCTTCCTCCGATGCATTCAGTACCTCTATTGGTCTTAGAAGTAGGTATCGCCTGGCAAGGGAAATGCATGAAGACCCGGGCCCTTTTGGATTGTGGTGCATCGGGTAATTACATCGATGCCTCGTTTGCAGCGTCTAATGGGATCCAGTTGCACCGCAAGGAACAGCCTGCGGTGGTAGAGGTGATCGATGGTACCCTCTTGTCTTCTGGCCCGGTGTGCCAACATTCCGATCCACTATGGCTATCAGTGGAAGGGCATCTTGAACGGATTTCATTAGACGTCATCAAGTCTCCCTCTTTTCCGGTGGTACTCGGTCTACCATGGCTGCTCTATCACGACCCTCAGGTCAATTGGACTTCCAGAACCCTGGTCTTTACCACTTCCCGTTGTCCTCGGGAATGTCGCCTTCATGAAACCTTTCCAGCTGCTTTGGGGTCAGTGGGGTCCCCAGCCCTTACGACCACCTTTGATTGTCTATGTGTCACTCAGTCTGTACCGCAGGAATATGCTGGATTCCTTAAAGTGTTTTCTAAACCAGAGGGCATTCCGCTACCGCCGCACAGGCATTTCGACTGCTCCATTGACATTCTACCTGATGCAGTAATTCCCCATGGCAAGATTTACTCCTTGACGCAAACAGAAAAGGGGGTCCTACATGAATACATTCAGGAGTGCCTTGGTAAGGACTACATTGTACCGTCTAAATCCCCTGCGGGTTTTCCGCTGTTCTTTGTCAAGAAGAAGGAGGGTACTTTGCGCCCTTGTATCGATTACCGGCAATTGAATGAGATCACGTGCAAGGACAGGTACCCCCTACCACTCATCCGGAACATCATTGAGTCTCTAAAGTCTGCCCGGATCTTCACCAAGTTGGATTTAAGAGGGGCTTACCACTTGGTGCAGATAAAAGAGGGTGATGAGTGGAAGACGGCCTTCAAGACTCCCTTTGGACACTACGAGTATAGGGTAATGCCCTTTGGACTTTGCAACGCCCCGGCCGTCTTCCAGCGATTCATGGATGTTGTCTTTTCGGACCTTGTTGGAGTTTCAGTGTGGGTATATCTGGATGATATACTGTTTTTTTCCTCTACTCGCATGGATCACGTCACGCACGTTCGGGAAGTGCTCCGAAGACTAGCCGCCAACCATCTGTATGCCAAGGTTGAAAAGTGTCAGTTTCATCAGGAAAGCATGGAGTTTCTGGGGTATGTGATCAACAGCACGGGAGTACGGATGGACCCCACGAAGCTACAAGCCATACAGGAATGGAAGCAGCCCCATGACAAAGTCACTTCAACGATTCCTGGGCTTCGCAAACTTCTATCGACGCTTCATACCTCATTTCTCTCACCTTACCACCATGCTAACTCGCCCGACTGGCAATAAGGTTCCTTTTTTCTGGGATACTCTGGCTGAAGCGGCTTTTCAAGATTTGAAGAAATCCTTTACTACGGCTCCAATTCTGAAACATCCGGACGATGAAAGACCGTTTGTAGTCGAAACCGATGCTTCAGACTTTGCAATTGGTGCGGTCTTATTACAGCATGATCCGGACACAGAAACAGAACATCCTGTGGCATACTTCTCACGGAAGCTAACACCCAGCGAAAGAAACTACGCTGTCATCGAGAAAGAACTTCTAGCAATAAAAGCAGCCTTTGAGGAATGGCGCCATCACTTGCTGGGAGGTAGATATTCGGTGGAAGTACGCACGGATCACCGTAACCTTCAATTCTTACGTTCCTTGCAATGCAGAACCTCCCGGCATGCTCGTTGGGCCTTTTTCTTCTCTCAGTTTGATTTCGTGGTGACATACATACCTTGTTCACAGAATATAAAGGCCAACGCCCTGTCTCGTTCTTTAGAGAATGACATCGAAAGAGCCAAGAGCCCAGAACCCTTGATTGCCTCGAAGCATTTCTTGTCGATGTTGACTCCTTGGCTTCATCAACTACTAGATGCCACTCCGATGGATCCCTCCAGGTCTCAAATACTGCAACGTACTGATGTCAGTGAACAAAACGGTTGCTTGTTCTTTAAGGATCGCCTGTACGTTCCCACATGGGACCTTCAGAGGATTGTCCTACAAAATAATCACGACTCCGTTGTTTGTGGTCATCGTGGGGTCAAAACCACTCAAGAACTGGTTGCACGGCAATTCTGGTGGCCCGGATGGGCCAAGCAGGTTAAACAATATGTGGATTCCTGCCCGGTATGTGCTCAAACCAAGATACCTCGCAAGAAACCTCTTGGCCTTCTGCAGCCAACACCTACACCACCATACCCATGGCATACTATTGCCACGGACTTTATAGTCGAACTACCACTCTCGGGTGGGCATACTTGCATCATGGTGGTGGTAGACTCTTTCTCCAAGTTGGCTCATTTCGTTCCTTTTCCTAAGCTGCCCACTGCCTCTCAGATGGCGCAACGTTTCCTCCATGAAATATACCGTCTTCACGGCCTCCCAGAGAAGATATTGTCGGATCGTGGGTCTCAGTATATTTCTTCTTTTTGGGATCAACTGTGTCGTCATTTGGATATTCAGCGGGCTTTGAGTTCTGGTCATCATCCCCAAACCAACGGGCAAACCGAGCGTACCAATCAAACCCTCTAGCAGTACCTACGATGTTACGCCAATGCCACTCAAGACAACTGGTCAGGTTGGTTGGACACCGCTGAAGTGGCTTACAACAATGCTGTCCATTCTGCTACCGGACTCAGCCCTTTTTTTTGTTCTGTCGGCTTGCACCCCGAGTTGCTACCTGTTCGTCCTACGCCTCCCAGTGCAGTTCCGTCGGCTGATGCCATGGTATCTCTTATCCACGACCAGCATCGTCTAGCGGCCAGTACCCTAGCAATGGCACAAGCACGCATGAAGGACCAGGCCGATAAACGGCGGAGGCCTGAGCCCGACCTTCGGGTTGGTGATAAGGTATGGCTCTCCTCCAAGAACTTACCGGTTCGCAATTTGCCTGTGAAACTGGCTCCCCGCTTTTTTGGCCCATTTCGCATCATTGGGCGGATTTCTCCTGTTGCCTTTCGTCTGTCCCTGCCGCCTTCTTGGCGGATCCATCCTGTTTTTCATGTCTCTCTTCTGAAACCCTGTGTACCCGATGTTTTGGGGCGTCCCTGTTCCCGTCCTGCCCCGGTCTTGGTTAAGGGTGTTCCTGAGTTTGAGGTGCAGGAGATTTGTGATTCCCGGATCAGGCGCGGGGTGCTGCAATTTCTGGTCGGTTGGAAGGACTATCCGGCTTGTGACCGCACTTGGGAGCCTCGTTCCTCTGTACATGCCCCTCGCTTGGTTCGGGACTTCTACCTCCGCTATCCCTGGAAGCCTGGTGCCCCTGGGTTGTCCGGGAGGGGGTATGGTGTCACGCTGCGTGCACGCGCACCACTTACCTGTTCTGGGGTCCCGGTTCCTCGGCCGCGGAGGTCTCCCTCATGGAGACTGTATCCGCGCTGGCGTCTTTCCTCGCGACGTCCCACGGTCCGGGCAGGCTCCATGGGCGCGGCCATCTTGAATGTTCTGCGCATGCGCGGATCGTCAGTATCCGACGTTCTGCGCATGCGCAGTAGCGGGAGCATGCGTTCCAGGCCTCGCTTTGGCCCCGGACTATAAAGAGGCTCTGCAGACACGGGAACATGGCGTCTCAACGTGGTTTCCCGTGTATGCGCTGCTGGAGCCCTGCTTGTCTCTGCCTCCAGTCCCCTTCCTGTTTCTGCTTGCCAGACCTCGCCCTGCCTACTTGCTTCCTCCCTTGGGTCCCAGTCCTTCCTGCCCTCTGCCCTGCTCCTTAGCCCTTGCCTGCCCCCTGATCCAGTTGCTGGGTTTTGCTGGCCAGCCTGGGCTACTATCTTGCCCTGCTCGTACTACTTGGAGTGATCCTTCCCTGGGTGGGTTTCTCCTCCCTCCTACTCTCTTTTCTTGTGAACCTGTCCTGCCTCCTCCTGCTTGTGTTGTGCCCTGCCGGTACCTGTGCCAATAATCTCTGTGGGAGCACTGAAGACCCGTTTCTGGAACACCATACTGGACTCAGCTTGGCCTTCTCTGTCAGTGGTTACACTGTCCCAACGTCACGTTAATACAGAGAAGAGCTCCTCGTGGCGTTGGGAGCTGGTTCAGTTCCATCCTGTCGTTTATCGTCAGGAGGGGGTTGGGTCGGTTCCTAGCGTTGCTCTTTCCTCGGCTGTGATTCATCGACATACTGGCAGCCTCAACTCAGCGCTCTCCAGGAAAGAAAGGTAACTCAAGCTCTCGTGACGCCTCGTATAACACCATTCCGAAGATACATCAGTGAGCAATGGTGAGGCTCTTAAAGAGGATACGCTCATTCACTGGAAGCCAGTACCATGATGCCCAAATGGGAGGATTTTAAAGTGAAATAGTATGTTATGGGTGGAGAAGGTTGTTTTTTTCTCCATCTTCAGGGTTTAATGACACTTGCCACTAGACCATGGTAAGATCAATTTTGGAAGAGGTAGACTGCCATGCCCAGTCACTCCACAACATCGGCAATCCGAGCCATCAGATAGTTGTCAAACTTGGACACAGCATTGAGTTTTTTTCTAAACTCTATGGAGAACATCCACGATTGATCAGATTTTTCCAGGTCTCCCTTAACAGGTCTAGGACATCTCTGGGATCACAGAGTTCAAAGGGTGAGCAATCAAGGGAAGCATGGGGCACCTTCCTGATGGCAAATAAAGCCCAGGGGACTAGCATATCCCAATTATTTCCATCCGCCTCCACTCATTTTCTTAGAACGCTCTTAAGTGTTTTATTAAAGCCCTCAACCAGACCATCTGAGGATGATGCACAGAGGTTCTCACAGTTTTAATTTGAAGAATTTGTTTTACCACCAACATGATTTTACTCATAAAGGTCGTTCCCTGATCAGCCAGTACTTCTTTCGGGAAACCTACCTGTGAGAAAGAAGGAAGACCATGTTTTGGAAGTTGTTGCGATGTGTTACTTCGGATCGGAAAAAGGCCTCAGGGTAACATATAGCATAATCTAGTATAACAAGGATACATTTTTTCCCTGAGTTTGGAAGGTGGTAATGATCCTTTAACATCCATAATATTCAGGAGAAATGGATGTCTATGATAGGTAAGGGTTGCAAAGAAGTCCAAGGGGGTCTATGTGGGGCAGTCTTTTGACACAAGGAACAAATTACAACAACATTTTTGATGTCAGCATATAGACCTGGCCAAACAAATCGGCTTACCAGTTGCCCTTGTGCTTTGGCTGTTGTTAAATGACCTGGAGTGAGGTGGGCGATCTCCAACACAACCTTGTAGTGACTTCTAGATGCCACCATTTGGGATTGAGGGATTCCCATGCTGCTGGTGTCACCCCTATATAACAGAATGGACCATCCTTCTTTCTGCCCTCCTCCTCAGAGATAAGTCTGAGGAAGCCTTCAGCCAACACTGTCATTGCATTGGGTTAACGCAAAGTCTGGAATCTTCAAAACTTGATTTCGATAGTTTACAGTGTTGAATTTTTGCAGGAGGACCCGTTGCCGATTCTCAACTTCCACAGGCATGCAGTGTCTGGTGCAGTTGGATAACACTCCTTTACCTTTCAACTCACTTTGTGTTCAATGGGAGTATATTTTTAAATTTGATTGGCTCAAAGGGATGGAGGAGTGAAACGCTCCTTACATTTGTTATGATAGCTATTTTTACCACTGTTTTAAAAACTGGTCAAAGCTAGTTAGCTGTTTTGGTTACTATGCACATTTGTTGCTGAAGAATAATTATAGATTGCATGTTCTGTTTAAGGTAAAGGTTTATATAGTCAAAATTATTTTAAATAATAGCCTGAAACTATGGTTTTGACATGGTGGAGTATATGTGGAAGAGGCTGTCATTTGAGGCTGCTTGATTGCCTTCCACAGAACTTGACCATTCTGTCTGGCTTGCAAAAGGAGAACAAGTGGCTCCTAAATAAAAAAATATCTTTGGCATTAGTTTAAGGGTTGTGCATTCTATGGCATCAAGGAACTTGGAGAGAGACAGCTTCCTACATGGGATTTAGATGCATATCTTCGGATCTCATAGTGGCTGCCTCTCACTAGCAAGTCATTGCTGTCGTTTTTCCCTACTGGCAAGCAGGAATGTGCCAAACTCAACAGTGAGTGTTACAAAAGATAATGGCACCTACTGCTAGCATTAATACTTTAAAGCGCTCCTCCCCCACTTGATACCAATCAAATTCCATATCCACCAGTGGTACCTCCACATATAGCCACCATTGATAATATATGCTGGAAATAACTACAGCTGCCGGTAGTACCTCTCGACTGCTGGTGGTACCTATTGCTGTGAGTGGCATCTAGGGGTGCCTGTGGAACCTACACCCAGAAATGGCTCTTATAGCTACTGCTAGAGGCTGCATAATTTTCGTCAATTGGGATTAACAAAGACTACCTGAATGCATTAATTAATTAAAATGAAAGCTAACGACTAGAAACCCGGGAGGATAGCTCAGCGGCAACGTGTTCGCCTTGGAAGCAAGACAACATGAAGCAACACAGGTTCGATCCCCGGGTCCGCGCTTAGAAACCTCTGGGTGTTTAAGCGCGTTATAAATACGTCACTAAGACTAAAAAAAAACAATTACGCAACTTAAAAAAAACAATTCCTGTAACAGCGCCTCGATGCCCACGGGCTGTGTGAGCGCTTTAAAAATGCAAATAAAAATAGAAAGGTGGCGACACATTGACATGGAATGAAGATTGTCCAGGCTTAACAGCTCAGGCAGTCTTGATTCTATTAAAGACAAGGAGGCGAGCCTTATCTTTTAACTTCTTTAATTACTGCTCCCACAGCAATTCAATAAAATAACATTTTTTCTTTTTTTTTCAACTTGATAACACTGTTGTACACTTCCAGACTCTCTGGAAGCTTCCCATAAACATAGGGGTATCACAGTTAGAAAAAACAAACCACAGTCCTTCTGAACTACCAATACCCACAATCCTGTGTGCCTAAGTAGTCCTGTAAGCCTCTCCTTTGTCCAATCAGGACTAACCCAGGGCTATAAGAGGAGACCCAGACTGTCCCCAAATCCTCTTTCTTTGGCTGGCGACCAGTCTTTTAGTCCAAACTTCACGTTCAATGCAAACTCAACAAATAGTGCGGCTGCAATCATTCCTCTTGCCGAACCTCTGGCGCAGAGACGATGCTGCACAACTTTCACTCACAAAATTTATTCTTCTCGAACCACAAACTGTATTCATGTCTGCTTCTGGTCTTCCCCTGCAATCAATAGGAGACGAGATCATAAAGGGGGGGTTCTTACTCAACACAAGATCATATAACAGTTCATGCCCGGTCATGACCCACGGGGTGGGATATAATGCTCGCCTCCTTGTCTTTAATAGAATCAAGACTGCCTGAGCTGTTAAGCCTGGACAATCTTCATTCTATGACAAGACGGAGGCGAGCATTATGCTTGTTCAAAGTCATTCATTACTCTATTAGCCATTTCTGATACGGGCTTAAAATAGAAAGTTTTAAAAGTGCGTTCATTAGACCAATCGGCTGACTTCATAATGTCCTGCAAGGATACGCCCGCTGCAAATGCGTTGGATGCAATAGCGCCGCTCGCTGAATGCGCGCCAAACTGAGACAAATCTATTCCGGCCCATTGCATAACTTCTCTAACCCATCTCGCAATTGTGGCTGTCGCTACTGCGTGGAAAGGCTTTCTACGCGCAATCAGTAACTGCGTTACTCCTCTAGGCCTCAGAGCCGCTGTAGCTGATTCATAGTCTTTGATGCACTGCGCTACGCAAAGCTTAGCATTATTAGGAAAATAGGGATATGAAATAACGGAAGAGTCTGACTTCGTTCTATTTGCTATGCTGAAAGCCACTCCGTCCGGGTAGAAGATCTTTCTATCTATCTCCAAGGCTTTCACGTCTGAAACTCGTCTACACGCTATGAGACATAGAAGCATGGCTAGCTTCCCTGACAATTGAGAACGAGACAGATCCCCATTATCTGGCCAGGACGTAAATAATAGAAATACAGCACGTACATCCCATAAAACTGAGTATTTAGGTTCTGGTGGCTTCTTTAGCCTCACTCCCTTCAAGAACCTAATCACTGCGGGGTGTTTCCCTATCGGGTGTCCTTCTACCTTGTCGTGGCCCGCTGATATGGCGGACCTGAGCACTCCTAACGTCCTGTAAGCACAGACCTCGCTGAACTTCTGAGCTAGAAAGTTCAGCATGTGCACTACAGGGGCAGAAACAGGATCAAAACCGATGGTTGAGCAGTACGCCGACCATCGATCCCAAGCGGAACCATAGCTCCTAATGGTGGAAGGCGCCCATGAGCTCCTAATACAATCTGCAGCGCACTGCGAAATGCCTGGCAACTCCCAACGTCACCTGAAACTCTGCACGCCAGTAGCGTCAGTGTACCGTCCACAATGAGCGGGTGAGGCTGATCGTCGGGGCTCTGCAGTAGGTTCGCTCTGTGTGGAATCACTCTCGGAAAATCCGTAGAAAGTTCCATGGCTACTGGAAACCACGGCTGAGATTTCCACATTGGGACTTCTAGAACCAGCTCTGCCTGATCTCTCCTCACCTTCGCTAACACTCTCGTCAGCATGATAAATGGGGGAAAGGCGTAAAGGACTCCTCCCGTCCATTGCTGGAGGAAGGCGTCCGTCCCTACTGCTTCCGGGTCTATCCTCCAGCTGTAGAACTTGGGTAATTCCATGTTGAGCCTGGATGCAAACAGGTCTAGGCTCAGCGGACCCCACAGACGCTGAAGCCTGTCGAAAATGGATGGGAGTAACCTCCAATCGCTGGAGTCTACCAGATATCGTGAATTCCAGTCCACTACAATGTTCTGAGCTCCTGGTAAGTATTCTGCTGATATCGATATCTGCTGGAGTAAGCAGTGATGCCAGAAATCCTTTGCTAACTCTGCTAACATTCTGGAAGAGGTTCCGCCCAGTTTGTTTATATACCGAACTGCCGAAATGTTGTCCATCTTAAGAAGGACACAGCAGTTGACTCAGCCTCTGGTAAACGCTTTCATTGCAAAGGAACCTGCCCAAAGTTCCAGACAGTTGATGTGGAGCTTCAGCTCCTCTTGAGACCATTTCCCTCCCGTCTGGAGGTCTCAGCAGCGGGCTCCCCAGCCTGCTCTGCTGGCGTCTGACTCTACTACTAAATCTGGGGTATCTCCGAAGATTGCTCTGCCGTTCCAGGCTTCCATGTTCTGCAACCACCACTGGAGTTCTGTCATGGCTTCTTGGTCTAGGGACACTAGCCGATGATAGCCTAACCCTCCCCGAAGGTGCCTGATTTTTAGATGTTGAAGGGCCCTGTAGTGTAAGGGACCTGGAAATATGGCTTGGATCGAGGCTGCTAGCAGACCCACTATGCGAGCTAGATTGCGAAGTGAAATAATTTTCTTCGCTATAACCCCTTTCAGTTCCTTCCGGATCGCTCGCACTTTTTGCGATGGTAATTCCAGGACTGCTTTCTTGGTATCTATCACGAAACCCAGGAATTCTATTCTCTGAGCGGGGCGGAGATCTGACTTCTCGGAATTGACGATGAAGCCGAGGGATGTCACTAGGGTGCATACCCACTCTGCTTGGACTTGTAGCTGTGCGGCGCTCTGACCCAGAATCAGTATATCGTCTAGGTAGATAATAATTCTTATGCCCCTTTCGCGGATGGCTGCTGCTACCGGGCGCATAAGCTTGGTGAAGGCCCACGGGGCGGACGCAAGACCGAATGGTAGGCAGGCGAACTTCCACACTTCGGCTCCCCACCGAAAACGTAGATAGCACCGATGATGCTCTGCAATCTGCACTGTCAGGTAGGCGTCTTTGAGATCTAGCCGAACAAGCCAATCTCCCGCTCTGAGAAGATCTCGAAGGAGATGAATACCCTCCATCTTAAAATGTCTGTATACAACCCATTCGTTTAGACTTTTCAAATTTATCACAGGCCTGACCCTTTCTCCTCTGCGCACGAGAAACATGTTGCTGACAAAGCCCGGTCCCACCTGTAGCTCTCTTTCTATAGCCCCTTTGGCCGCTAGGATGTGCAATTCACTGAAGAGCTGAGCCTCTTCGCTCTGGGACTTGAACATAGGAATTGGAGCTTGCACGTGAGAGGGAGTTCCTATAAACTCTAGGTGCATGCCCAATACTGTCTGGAGAACCCACGCATCGCTGGATAGCGCGCGCCACGCTTGCCAAAACTCGTCTGTCCTGCCCCCTATTCTGACGGAAACTGATATAAAACTCACCACTCGGGGCTCCCTGCTGTCTGTATGCTCCTCTCCCTCACCTGCTTCTCTGGAAGCGGCTCCTCGCTGGGAAGAAACTGTCTTGCTGCCGCGATTCCCAGTACTGCGACCTTTGGTTCTGAGGTCTTCTGTTGGAGGGGAAACGACCGGATGCTCGACCTCTCTGGCGCCCGGTCCCGGCAAAAACACGCCCGGGAAAGATCCTCTTGATGGAGCTTTGCGCCTTCTCAAGGGCTGAGTATGTTCCTACGAATTGGTTCATTTCTTTTGCGAACGCGTCCCCAAACAACATACCCTTCGCCCCTTCTCCTGCTTCGTAAGAAGCCAGGTCACTCAACTTACTGTCGATCTTTAATAGAACTCTGCGTCTCCTCTCTGAAGAGAGAGCGCAGTTTGCGTTACCTAACAGACAGCGCGTTGAGCCCAGCTGGCTAGGATCTGGGGATCCACCGGAGTGCCTGTGTCCATGGCTTTTTCGGCCAAGTCCATGATCTTTGCGAGGGGCCCTGAGAGGTCCAGCAACTTATCCTGGCAATCTCACCATGCTCTGTCCACTCCTTTTCTGACATCCTTGGCAGTTTTCGTTACGAAGGTAACCATTTTTGGGTCGAGGTCCCGTGTATCAGTGACTTTGCCTGGCAATTCCGGTCTGGGACACTCTGCCCGCATTTTTGATCTTATCTATCGGTCAAGAGGCTTTCTGATGTGGAGAGTCATTTACTGGGCGACTCTGGGTGATGGTACCCAGTCTGTAGACCTAGGATGCCTTATCGCTTCTGGATCGAACATGTCTCCCAAGGGTTCCTCTTCTGGGAGCTGATCATGCGGTCCGGGCTGACGAGGGGTGATCTCCTCATCCCCGCTCTCGTCGTCTGGAGTGTATCCGGCATCTTCCTTGTCCCCTAGATTGTACACCCCTGGGGCCGGGGGTCAAGAGCCTGGCACTGTTGACCTTTTAAGAAAAGCCTCCTTCAGTCTACTGACTGGGTCAACTGGCTCTTGAGGTATCAAGCCTACCTCTTCTGGTCTGCTCGGGGGCGTCACAGAGTCTCTGCTCTGCCGAGCCTTCTTACAGCCCTTCTGATCAACCCCGGGACTGGCCCCGGCTCCTCCAATCTAACAACGAGAAAAAAGGAAATTCTCGGGCCGCGGCGGTGATGTTGTGAGAACTGAACTTTCTCACGCGAAGCTTACACGGCGGGCAGCATTTCTCCCGCCCTCGGTACCATTAAGTTAGCGCATGTAACTATCCATATAAGCAGGCTAAATGCGCTTAAGGTATATAGTATTATAAACTTATAGAAATAACAAAGAACGCTGCGTCATGAAGTGTACTTATCTCATGGGAGCAGCAACAAAGAAAGAGGATTTGGGGACAGTCTGGGTCTCCTCTTATAGCCCTGGGTTAGTCCCGATTGGACAAAGGAGAGGCTTATAGGACTACTTAGGCACACAGGATTGTGGGTATTGGTAGTTCAGAAGGACTGTGGTTTGTTTTTTCTAACTGTGATACCCCTATGTTTATGGGAAGCTTCCAGAGAGTCTGGAAGTGTACAACAGTGTTATCAAGTTGAACAAAAAAAAAAAAATGTTATTTTGTTGAATTGCTGTGGGAGCAGTAATTAAAGAAGTTAAAGCTTAATGCTCGCCTCCGTCTTGTCATAGAATCATCTGGCCATCTTATGCAATTGTTACCTATAGGCATAAGTGATACACTTAACTCTCAGTAAAACCTGTAGCTGCCAGTGAGGGCTTTCACAATCAAACAAACCTATTACATACAGGAGTGCCTGGGCATAATGGATGCATTTGTGACTGGGGCTGAAGTAGGGTCTTTGAAATGAGGCCCAATCTGCCTCATTTGGTGAATGTTCAGGTCTAGATCTTTAGGACTCTGGGAAAGATGGGTGTTTGGTACATGTACCTCCTTTCTTTAGGTTTGTTTATTGGATACAAATTGCATTAAAAAACAAAATAAAAATGCAACAAAGTTCATTTAAACACAAAGAATGTTGAATTAAAAATACACACGGACAAATTATATACAAATATTTAAAAATCTAGCATTCGTCTATTGTTTAGATATTGATTCCTTAATTTAATCGTACTCAAGATCATGTCAATACATTAAATCATCTAGGAAAACCCAGCTTTACATGAATTCAAGATCCAATTTATCTAAGGTGCATGTAAATGCATTCACGATTGAAACCAAAGAATATACATTTTTAAAATGGTGTAATCCTAATAAGAGCTATTTAATAAAACTGTTTGAATTAATCTTGTTTCGACATTTTCAAGCTAGCCAGATGTATCAACTGATGCCATGTAACATGGAGTCAGCGGCAGCGCACCTACAATTATGATAAGCTTGAAGTAACTGGCTAATATCTTGTTTGGGAAGAAGTGGAAAAATACTTTGTATTCTAAAGTGCAAGCGGTGGGGGCATATAAACTTATGGGTGGGCTCAATGTGCCTCAAAGCTCAAGAAAATAACAGATCGTGGCTCTCCTTTTTTCACCCAATAACCTACAAGTGATAAAAGAGGGAGTGTCTGTAAACAAAATAATGTCTGTGCGGTAGGAATGATTTTTTTAAAAACTGCACACTGCCAGATATAGTTTTGACCGGTAAATAGTCTGACCCACGATGTGCAGTTCACATTTTGATTGATAAGATATTAGAGGTTTCCCAGTACAGTGTCTTATTTTTTCATCTTTGGAAATGGTTTTCAGATAACACCAAAATATTTTGCTGTCCGTTTGAGACAGTAGTCTTTCTTTATGTGCAAACCACAAGAAGCGCTTTGTCCCTTTTATCCTTAAAATATCTTGTAAGAGTATCCTGTAATCATCATCTTCCGGTCTCAGCAAGGTTCTAATATGGGGCCTTGTGGGGACTTGATTATACCACACTTAATTTTATAATGGCCCTTTATTCAGATACATCGGTTCAGATAAGGATTCATCAGGAAGGGGAGCTAGGGGATGCAATTCCAACAAAAGTTGGTTTAAAACAAGGTTGCACACTAGCCCCGGTGCTATTTGATTTATATTTATCTTACCTGGAAGACTCATTAATAATTTCCCCCTAAAATCGGTAATCAGTCAGTTAGTATGTTATCCATTGCGGCCGAAACAGTCATTGTAGACCGCACTCCATTAGGACGCCAACAAAGCCTGTGGGCTCTTCAAGAATACTCTAAACTTAATGGACTGCATATTAATTTGGGCAAAACTAAAATCATGGTTATTAATGGGAAAAAGGATGCTGGAACTAAATCCGAATAAAAAAAATTATAATAATAAATACAGGGCCTAACCGGCATAAACGCCAAACACTTGTCAATGATGTGAAAGCCTAGTTCCATGTGGACGGGGGGAGTGAATAAGTAGAGATTCTAGAAATGTGTTTTTCGGCTCTAATCAGTGGGGCAGATTTCCCAATCTCCCAAAGTGCACCCCAATTTATTTCTGAAGGCACTGCTTTCGTTTCATAAACTTTAATAAAATAACTTCTGACATGACCTCCCAGTACATTGCTAAATTTTAAGATTGAACTTGACTTTACCATCAAAGTAGTAGTTTCCTTTTTAAGTTGCATGGTCAATCAGACATTAGAAGCAAAGCGCACACCCAAATGATCATATGTATCCACAATCTCTAGTGGGGTGTCGCCTTTACCAAATTATGGAGTCTTGATGTACCCGTCACCCACTCTCATGACTTTAGTTTCCTTTACATTAATGGCGAGTTCTAATCTGGTACAGTAACCATGGAAAGTCTTTAAAAGGCTGAGTTATCTCTCCAGCCATCAATACAGCATCATCGGCGTACAGTAAAATGGGTCATTATTTGTTATTTAACATTGGTACATCTACAGGCTCTGCAAAAAGGTCATCCACTATGCCATCAATGTAAAAGCTGAATAGGAGGGGATCCAAAACACATCCTTGACTCATCCCCGTTGCCAATTTTTCATTCAGTTTTGCGGTTTAGGTCAAATCCCACTCTTGCTCTCAGAATATGCCCAAGCGTACTCTTGTTAACTGCCTCAAAAGCAGTGCTCAGATCAACACAGGCCAAGCATGATCTGGTCTTTTTCACATGAATATAGTTTTGTAGGAATAAGAAGAAGCGAAAACATGAATTAACTGTGCCTTAGCCCTTTCTGCACGCAGTTTGTTGCCGGCGAGAAGAGGTTGCACTCAGTGATTACTTCCTCTACTTTAGCTAAAAATGTTGCTGAAGATTTGTCCTAAGCTATACAGAAGGGGGAAAGGCCTGTAGATGGCAGGGTTGTTTCTCTCCCCTTTTTGAAAATTGGAATAAAAAACACAGATTTTCAGAACGCCAGAATTTCTACTGTTTCTAGCATTGCCCGAAACGTCTGGTATATTTAATGGTCCCCAAATGTTCGGGCTGTCTTTGAACAGGTCACCCGAAATACCACACGGCCCTGGGGCCTTAATAGTCTTTTATGAGTTTATTGCTTCTTTACCTCTTCTATGCTAATGTTGACATTGGGCATTGCTCTTCATGTTGCTCTTCCTTTGAGAGCTTCAATGTTATCTAATGTAAAGTCCTCAGATAACCTAGTCAGAGTAAAGGGAAGAAAAATGGGCAAACCATGCATTAATACGAACACAATTCAATGTTGTTGGTATAGCTCCTGTCAATTCAAGTCTTTGGTTTATGAAATGCCAGAACCCCCCAATGTCACCTCAATCTATGAGCGACTGTAATTCCTCCTACCTTTTTAAATAAAAATCTTTTTTCTTCTTCAAGATCAATTGTTTATGATGCCTATGGGTTCGTAGCCCTATATCAATTCTAAATTATTATTATTAATTGTTTATATTGAGATCTTACATTTTTCACTTTTGCGTCTCTGTTGCTCAGCTTCTCTCTAGTGGCTTTTGTCGGGGGAGGCATGGTATCACAAGTAGGACACCGACACAAAAATATACAATTTGTAAAACCTTATTAACTTTGCGGGGTTTGGAAAAACTCCCATTTTGCCTTATAGCTAGGAGGGGAGTTTTCTCGACCATCAAATAACAAAGAAAACAGTCTTAGTTGTGTCTGCCAAATCAAAAGGGCCTATGCTAACAAAACTTAATGCCTGCCCTATCGCTTGGATAAAAAAGTGTATAAAAGGAGGTATGTATATAAAAGGAAAATCAGTGTTCAACAAAGAATAAATGTGGCGGAATCAGCTCTCCTCCCCACATTTAGACAGCACAGAAGAAGACAGTCTCCGTAGGCAGGATGGCACTCTCTGGCTCAGACTTTAACACTGAAACGTGGATCGAGTGCCACCTGGTCTACCACTCTCGTTCCAGTCTTTCCAAACAACAAAACAAAAAGTTCACACCGGTGCCCCTTTGTCGGGCTCAGATCTTTCACAGTTCAACAACACTTGCTGGGGCTCCCCCTTCCCCAAGCTTTTTACACTTCGGGTCTGCCTCAGTCGGGCTAAGACTGCTTTTCGGATGTCGAAGACTTTCAAATATACGTGACCTTTCTTTACAGACCTCCACAGTACCACTGACTCAGAAATCAATGTTCAGCTTTTTCTCTCCTTCTCTTGGGGTTAACAATGTTCACTTTTTTGTTTTTACAGTTCATTTGCTTTTATCGCTACAAACAATGCACCTTTCACAGAGACTTTCAAGTGGACTACTTCCTTTCGCTGGACCACTCTGTTACTCAGCATTGCTGATTTCACAGCTGTCCTTACTTCAAAGTTGATTCGCAGGTCTGCCTTTCTTCGCGTCTCACCCACACGCATGCAGCCTTCCCTTGCGATTTAATGTTGCAAACTTCAATCTTTCTTAGCACACACCGGTCTCAGGTCGCTCGCCAACTCACCGGCTGTGTGCAGTTCTTACTTGCTTTTTCAATTTCCAATTCACGAGTCAAGGTTTAGTACCACAGGCTTGGCCTCGCCTCCCCACCTCTGCCGTTCACCCAGGAGGGTCGCTGACATCCTTGAAACACAATTCAGCCTTCTATATTGGGATCTGGCCATCTCCACATGTCTTTCTCAGCCTTTTGGCGGCAACAACCTCCTATAGGGAACTCTTGGGGTTTTTGACCCGCTGCTCTCTCCCCTTGATCCGTCGCTCTGCTCCAGTAGGTTTGCCTTCTCTCCGGAAGTTCTGCTCGTACTCATGTTCCACCTTGTTCAGAGTGTGTCTCTAGGTTCTGCCTTTCATCCGTGTGAGGAGAGCTAATTGGAATCAGGTGTATGCACTTAAAAGACTAGTCCCTAACTTTCACTGACACGATTAGCAGGACATGTCCAGTACGATGTATAAGAGTTAGTCTTGTTACTCTCAGTCGCCCCATTCCTCGGTTTAGTGCTTGTGCAGAAAGGAGGGTAGAGGGATGATGGGACTTTGGAGCTTAAAAAATATGATGGGCTAGATGTAGAAAAAAGAAAGGGTGGAATACCGCATCTCACATCAGCTGCCTCACCCCCGGTCCCTGAAGACCCCTCACCCAGATGATCCTCCTGCACTGGTCCACCCCCAGGGTCTGGATCTAAAGGCGATGGCTGTGCCCTGGACAGCTAAGAGAGATCCCCGGGGACTAGTGGGTGAGGCACCCTTTTGTTTCTCACACTTTGCAAATAATCCTTTTGTTGATTTTGCACTCATTTTCAAACCAGGTTATTTTATGAGGATGTCCCAAGCTCTTTTTTTCTGTATGATAAACAAGAGGGCAATTTTATTAATTAACACCATGCATTGCTCCACGATTACTTTTGCTACCAAATGCTCTGAAAATCATTTCATGAAATGCTGACTTCAAAGATGTTTCTTATGCCTCCCTCAGAGACAAATATGCTCCAGTGGACTGGAGTTGAATCGTTTGCAGCAGTGCAGAACATTTTATAGAAATGAAAGCATAATTTTTTTATAATGTAAAGGAGCCAATCAAGTGGTCGTGGTTGCTCTCTAGTTGCACTGCCACGTTCATGCGGTACACCAATCATAATGTAATCAATTATGGACCTTCAATTACCAACAGTAAAGGTAAATGCAGCTGGAGTATCCAACAGTGCGACTGCTGGGTTGACAAAAATTATTATACCTTCTTAAATGATAAACTGACAATGTTTTCTTGTTTACTTTCTTTCATTTAAAGGTAGAATACGGAATGCCACAAGTATCTAGTACAAAATCTATGTAAGTTGAGTCAAATAATTTCATATTGTAAGAACAAAAATTCTTGCGCTTTTTGCATGGATTTGTATATCTGTACAATGACTTCAGTGACTTAGCTAGTAACTAGGACAAGCTACTCAAGGTATTGGTTTTACCTGCCGAATGTATGCTGGGTTAAAGATGTTAAATAGAGAAATACATTGCATTCCTGGATTAACTAATGCATTGAATTTTATAGTTGTTTGTTTAATTACTTATGTTATTGTGACGTCTAGTGTCTATGCAAGTCGTCAGCCCTCCATTGTTTTGACCCTTAGATGAAAGAGAAGGTGATGTATCTGGATTTGTACTCCAGGGAAAATACCATGTTTATTGAATGCAGCAGATTGGGTGTTACCCCCATGAAGGTCAGCCAATCTGTATCGCTCTATTTGCATTGCATGCCAGCCATATTCTAAGATAACAGATTTACCAATAGTGAGTCGTTAACCGTTGGATTGACGTCGGTTGGGGAAAATTTTCAAAAGCAATTCTGGTCTACAGGATCACTTAAAGCTTCGCCCCTTGCAGGTTTCTCATAAATCGATTGAGTAACATGGACAAGAGAATAACGATGGCATGATTAGGAATAGTGCGCAGAGTTACTGTGTTGGTTTTTCCTACACATTGCTTGTCTGAGGTGATCAAGCTTTTAAACCTGGAGATCCATCATGCATTGGCTCTCCACCTTTTCCATTTGTTATTTGAGTGGCAATCGTTTTAGACACATATATCGCCTTTCTTAAAGAACCAATCCTGATTATAGCCCACAGATACTTACCTTCAAAAGGAGCAGAAATGAGAGCCGCTCCATTATCAGATGTAAAAAACACAAAAGTGTTCTCTGCAATGCCCAAGTTCTGTAGATATGCCAGGATCTGCCCAACAGAGTCATCGATCTCGCGTACTGCATCACCATATCTGAGGTGCGGGGGGAAGCCAGAAAGCAGTTTTAAAGGCACTTTCATGCCTAGTAATGTATAATCATTTTAATACCCCGCCCCGCTTCCTTAATTATTCCAGAATTACCCAATTATTGGATATATAAACCAAACCCTTCCCCCCCCCCCCCCCGACTTCAACATCCCAACGTCAAAAGAAAAATACACTTTCCAGCCTCTAGACTTGCATATAAAACAAAGGATTCTCACAATCCTGCCATTCCTAGATGAAGACAACCAAGTTTTTCTGTAGGCTCACTACATAGTGTAATACACGAGTAAACGATTTCCTTGTAGTCAGAATGGGAGACTATAAAAGCAAAAACATTTCATAGTCTCGACAAACCTGGGCACCAAGAGACGGGTAACGTCAAAGTTCCAATTTTCCTCAGTGCTCAAATTCTGTGTAAACTCAGTATATGGTTTACTTTTACTAAAGTTGGGGTTAAAATAGGGGAATTGTGTCCTTTGCTGAACAATACCCGAATTATTATTTATTTTATTTTGGGTATTTACTGAGTGTGAACCTTAGTTTGGGAAGCAAATAAGTGCTACAGAACCAACGGTAGAAGGTTAGAGGCTAAATTCGATTTTATTTATTGAGTATTTCTAAGGCGCACTGTACAGCAAGAAGTGTTTCTAGGCACCACAAGGCAACAGGGGGAGGGACAGGGGATATAAACAACAGTAGGTCTCACTAGGCCTTGTGACATTCGGATCGTGCAAGTGCGGAAACAAGAGGTGCAGTGGGGATAGAGGAGTGGTGGGGGGCATAGTGCAAGGGAATAGGATGCGGGATGGAGCGCCCAGCCCAGGGGCCAGGCAATTGCTTAAGGGGGTACCCGGGTGAGTGTGGCGAATGCCAGGGGGATGACAGGGGAGGACCACTATCTAAGTGCGAGGGAGTGGGGAGCACCAGGCTCAAGAGGGGAGCCTGTCCAACCAGGCTGGTCAAGGACTGGACTCAGGAGGGCAGTGCTGGTTAGGGGTGCTGGTGAAGACTGGTCAGGGAGGGTCTGGTGCTCTGTGTAACTCATAAGTGTACCGAGCCGCCAGTCACAGTGGCAGGAGGGGGCCATTAGCAAGGGAGGTGGAGGGGGAAGGAGGTAGAGAAGGGTCTTGATAAGCTTCCGGAACTTAAGTAGGTCAAGCTCAAGTATGAGAGTGCCACGGACGCCATTCTAGTGGGAGACGCTTTCAGAAGAGTTATCTACCCCCACTCTCTGCTTGGAGTAACATCTGATTTGCAGAGAGTTGGAGCTAGAGCAGGGAGATATTTAGGGAGAGAGAGTTTGATGTAGTGTGGTCCCAGGCCCCAGACAGCCTTGTGGATGATACAGAGGTTCTTGAATTTGCTCCTTGCAGCCACTGGGAGCCAATGAAGAGATTTAAGGGCTGGAGAGATGTGGTCCCTGGGCTTGAGGCCAAGGATAAGTCTTGCAGTCCTGTTCTGGATTTGGTGAAGAGCAGAAGAGTGAATAAGAGGTAGGTTGTGGAAGAGGATGTTGCAGCAGTTCAGACTAGAGTGAGGACAGGATGTCCTGGGTTTTAGTTGTGAAAATGGTAGGCCAGTGCAGGTCAGAGGGCCTGGGATGGAAGATGAGAGGTGGAGACTGCAGTAGGATTGGCGAGTTCCTTACAGATTTTGAAGAGTTCAGCCGTATTGTTGGTGGCCCCAGAAAAGCAAGCCCTCTTCTTGGAGTGGATGGAGGTACGGTATTGCCTTTGGAGCAGGCGACAGGCTAGTTTGTCAGAGGATGGGTTTGAGCCCTGCCACTTCCGTTCAGCAACTCTTGCGTTTCAGAGAGGCTAGGTCAGAATTAAACCAGCTGTTCCATTTGGAGGAAGGCTTTATACAGATCCTCATGACAGAGGCATGGGTTTGGAGATGAAGAGGTGAAGGTTAGCGAGCGCTGTGTCAGTGGGAGAGTTAATAGCATGGATGTGGGGGGATGAAAGTGGCAGCAAAGACAGCAACTGAAACTCGCTTCATCGGCCGAATGATGGAGAAGGAGACTGGCAGTTCTCAAGGTGAGAGAAGAGGAGGGAATCATTAGACCAGGAGAGAGTTGTGATCAGAGGGTTAGAGATAGGGATGTCTGCTGAGAGGGATGTCTGTTGAGATGAGTGCATCCCCGGTGTGTCCGGCTGAGTGGGTCAGACCAGGGGAAATAATGGTGAGGGAAAAAGTCACAGAGATCACGGATGAGTACAGTGGGCACATCAGAAAAATCAAAATTAATGTTGAAGTCTCCAAGAAGGAATAGCTTGAAGGTAGAAGTCATGAGGGAAGCAGCAAGGTCGGCCCATTCAGAGAGGAAGGAGGGAGAACAGGCTTAGGGACCTGTAGATGTTGGGGAGAATAAGCGAGAAGGTAGGAGAAACATCAAGCCTGCAGACGAGGCATTCGAAGGAGGAATGGATTGCGTGGGTATTATGGTAGCATGGATCCATTCAGGGAAGATAAGGGCCACTCCAACACCAGACCGGTTGGGCCTGGGTTTGGAGAGAATCTTGTATCTTTGGGGGTAGATCTCTGCCTTCGGCTGGGGCCTCCCTTTGGAACAGCATCCCTGCCACCTTGAAACTTGAGGAGAACCATCTCCGGTTCTGGAAGCACCTTAAGACTTTCCTCTTCGCTTCTGCCTTTGCCCCTCTTCTCCCCTGCTGATCTCTTTTCTCTCTTGGCACGTGCATCTGGCCACCCCCTGTCCTTCGGGCCCAGGTACCTGCTTCACCCTGCCACCCTCCTGCACTGCCTCTGGGCCACCACTTGCACTGGGGTCTGTATCTGTACCCTTACAGTCCCCCACCCACTTCTCTTCTGCACTTATCAGATATACCCTATCTGCTTAACCTAGCCCTTGCCACTTGCTGGCTCCAATACCACCTTTATTTATTTGTTTTACTTATTTATTTATTCTGTTCCCTCTGTTCCACACTTTCAACCTCTCCCCCCTTCCATGCACTTTCCCCCTTTTCTTTTTCCCATGCACTTGCGCATTCTCAAGGTCACTGGGCCTAGTAAGATTGTTCTTTTTGTTCTCCCTTGTTCCCCTCCCTTTGCCTGGTCGCGCTCTGAAACACTTGTGTACAAGCGCGATATAAATAAAATATAATTTCCTTTCATTTTAGCCTTCAGATAGTAGAGTGGCAAGAGCAGTGACAGAGCTGGCACTGAACCACGTCTCAGTGAGGGCGAGAACATCAAGGTCAAAGTCTTCAAGGAGGAGACAGATGTCAGAGGAGTGTTTGCTGACAAAGCAAGTATTGAGAGTACCTAAGTGAAGACGATTACCACTGTTGAAGGCTTTCCGGAGAGGGGTACAGGGATGTGGTACACCCATTGGAGGTGGAGGAGGGGGAAGGGGTGGTGAAAGAAGAAGGAATGACAGGAGAAGGAAGTTGATGAGAGACGGAAGGCACCTATCAAGCAGGAGGAGATTAGGCTGAGAGCCCTGCCCATGACAGTGCCATTCACATAAACATTAACGATACACCTAGAGGGTGGGAAGTGTGCCAAGAGAACTTTCCATCTGGTTCCACCATTAGTGGGCGAGGGAGAGAAAGGAGCAAGGATAGAGACCAAGTGGGGAGTCCATAGGTGCGAAGAGGAGACAACAAAGAGGATGTCAGTGATAGTCTGCCTGGAGGAAGCATTGATGTAGGTGTCAGCAATGTGCAGGCCTGGGTTGGAGACCAGGAGTGCTTTCTTAAACTTTTTTCTTCCAGGTTTCGAAAGAGAGGTAGGATAGGAGATAGACTAGAAGTTAGAGTAGATAGGAGAGATTGAGAGCACCATAAATGCAGGGGGAGGGAAGAACAGACAAAGGAGCTGTACACTGCACAAGGAACTCACCAGGTTGCCTAGCAGCGAATCAAGTGAAGACAAATCAAATGAGCAGCAAGTCAAGAGTCAGGGGGATAGGGCCTAGGTCAACATACACAAGAGAGGATGACACCAGGAGGCGAGATAAGAAGGCACAGCAAGTAAATTAAAACATCTGGATTTGACTTTCAAAATAAAAGGTAAAAAAGACCTACATCGAAACACAGTCAGTAGATTAAAAACATCCAGATTTGACTTTCAAGGTGAAGGTAAGAAAGGCCTAGCATTTTAAATAACTCAGTAGATTAAACCAGATTTTACTTTCAAAATAAAGGTAAAACAGGCCTAATATTTGAACACGTCAAGCAGATTAAAAACACACAGATTTGACTTACTAGGTTAGGAGGTGAAAAGCCTCACACGTTACACAAGGGCAGCGGTTATCGAGAAGCACATATATTCATTTTTTGATTTTTTTTGCTGGACTAAATGAACAATTTAGAGGCTAAGACTAGGCAGTTAGGAGACTAAACAGGGTGAGGCATCACCACCGTGGAAACAGATGGGATAAAGAGGTAGCATAGGGTCAGGAGGCAGTTAAAAAGTTCAATGCAGGTCGATATACACCTCCAAGCTTAGGGTCGAATGTCAGGAGGCAAAGTAACTGGTAGAGAGCTAGTGATTCAGTACAGGTAGGAAAGCAGATCCAGTATGCATGCAAAATACAAGGTGCAGGGAGAGGTTAGGAGCAGGCTGCCAATGAGCTGTAACTCAGAGGGCAAATGGGGGCCAGGAAAGCAGAGCAGGGGGAAACACTCAGGGGAAGCGCTTACCTTCAGGGCCATGAACTTCAGCAGTGAACTGCCATAGAGGCAGAGCTTCAGATAACAGCAGAAGGCAGTCGGATAAGAAATGGAGCAAGTAGGACTGCGGCGACGGTCAGACAGGCCAGACAGGGAGAACACTGGCCTTATGTTTGGGCCTTGAGTAGGGGACTGGCTTCACCTGCCGGCTCCTTGGATTGGCTTATAGTTGATAATGCAACCAATACGGAAAGAGCACACAAGACAGTCCACTGTCGAGAATGGCGGCGGCCATTACTGTATGGTGCAAAGTAAAGCACCAGAGTGCTAAATCAGCCCAACTAGGTTTACCAGGTGCAAATATGTTGTATTATCATTTTTCGTCGGGCCAGGCAAGATGGATGAATGTAGCAGGGCCCAAGGCTGCATGCAGAAGGCCAGACAGGGAGATCTCAGGCCTTGAGTAGGGGGCCGGAAATGGTTAAAGGTTGTATTGTAGTTGTCATTTATATAGCACATTTTACCATTATTATAGTATGAATGTGACCATGGGGCCTTAATTTAGGTAGCGTGCCATGCAGGTGAATGAGAAACAGAATAACTCTGTACTCCAATAATCAGACCAACTCAGGACAAAGGCAAAGTCTTTTTACGGTTTTATTATCAGTAATCTAAAACAGGTAGTTACAATGGACTGTTACGCTCACCTGGTCTCCACGGGGGCGTTGCACGAAGCCGAGCGATGAATGTCTGCACGTGTGTCGCGCAAAGCTGAGTGATGAATACCTACACGTGTCTTCTCTGTCTCACTACTTCTTCACAAGAGGGCTTTGCCCTAGAATGTTGAAAAGAGATGTTAACCAGCCATGAGGGGCGGGCTAGACTCCCACCTCCCGTAACCTCCTAGTGTCCCCCTCGGCTTATGCCTCACCGTAGATGTTTTAATGGCGGGTTCTCCGTCCTGTGACTGAATGCAGGGGCGCGTTAATGTTCATAAGCTTCTCTTCTGGATCTAGTTGCGTCACTGATCCTGCTGGCTGTAGCGGAGTCCTGAGCAACTGTGACTCTGCAGGCAAGTCTCTATGCCAATAGATTGTTGGTATAGTTTTTGCTTAAATGTTCTTAATTGCCAAAGTTCTCACTATTGTGCTTAATCCTTTGCAGGTGTGGTTTTGGGGGGGGGTGCCAGATGAAGGATTGACTTCGCTCTGCGACGCTGAGCAGAATTCCTGCAGGTGAGCATTAGCGCAAGAGCGCAGCGTCGGAATGTATTAGGAAATGGTTCTTTTCCCTTGCGCATCTAACCTGATGTTTTCTTTTCTGTTCTGCAGGTGCGGTGTGACTCCGGAGCGGCGATCGCGTGGACCACTTCGATGGATTACAGGAAGAGTGCAGCCTCCGGGTGAGTATTGGCCATCTATGCTTGTGTTTCCTTTCTGCAGATCCAGCGATTCCTGAGAGCGGCAGAAGAGAAAGCCTTGCGGATGGACTGCTTCTCAGGTAAGGACTCAACCGCTGTTCTTATTCTCTCTTCCTTTCCTCTCTCAACAGGTGCTGATGGTTCGTGGTTCCCAAGGCGGGCGTCGCGTAAACTGGAGCGAAGCAGGCACGGTGAGCATTATGCTGCAGGAGTGCAGAATAACGCGAAGCGTGTTCTGTCCTTAGGGTGTGGTTTAAATAGCCTTGCACAAGTAGTGCCAAGTAAAGTAGTCCCTCCAGCCACACCCTGCACAAGTAGTCCCAGGTAAAGTAGTCCTTCCAGCCACACCCGCAGCTAGACTGTATGGCTCAGTTCTTTCAGGCTGGGCTATGTGTGTTTCCATGTTCCCTGCGACCGGTCTTACATGATGGAATACTACGAGCCTGGCGCCAACAGTGCCAGGACTGACTTCAAGAAGTCCTGAGGCAACCTTTTGGGGCCTTCTGGTCTGCTAATGATGTCTGCGGGCATGCACCATGACAGCACCCCCCCCCCCACAAGGCCTCCTTAGGGTGGTTTCATCCAGGCTTGCTTGGACGATTATGATGGAACCTTTTCACCAAGCGTGGCGCATGAATGTGGTTACTAGGCTCCCATGTTCTTTCTTGTGGGCCATAGCCTTTCCAGTCGACTAGATAAATTAGTTTTGACTTGACAATTTTGGAGTCCAGAATATCCTTAACCTCAAATTCTGGTTCCCCGTCGACCACGAGTGGTTTTGGTGGTTTCATCACTCGAGTTCCAGGTTGCACTGGCTTCAAAAGCGAGACAAGAAACACGGATGGACTCGCATATGTGGAGATAACTCCAATTTCATAGCCACCAGATTAATGATGGCCTTAATGGTGTATGGCCCCAAATATCTGGGATTCAAAGTATGAGTTCCTTTTACTGGTATGTGTTTCGAGGCCAGCCAGACTTCATCCCCAACCTGATACTTTGGAGCTTCACCCCTATGTTGGTCTGCAGATCTTTTGTATTTTTCCTTAGCTTGCCTTAGATGTTCTGTCGCCCTTTTGAAGGCTTGTGTGATGGGAGTATGCAAACTTCTTACGGCTGGCATTTCCAAAAGTTGAGGTGGGTCGAGGTTGGAGGTTCGTGGATGCATCCCGTATATCGTATAGAACAGACTCTGCCCAGTGCTGGAGTGTAAGGAATTGTTATAGGCATACTCGGCTATCCATAAAAAATCTTTCCAGCTACTTTCCGTTTGGTGTAACATGCATCTTAGGTACTGTTCCAATGTTTGGTTGGTTCTCTCGGTCTGACCATCGGTTTAAGGATGGTGGCTAGTGGAAAGTCTTACATTGATTTGGGCTAACTCGCAACATTTTTTCCAAAAATGTGAGATAAATTGTCTGCCACGATCTGAAATCAGGACGGAGGGGAATCCGTGTATTCAGACAATATGTTATAGGAACTCCGTTGCCAGGATCAAAGCTGAGGGTAAGCCTTTTAATGGAATTAAGTGGGCCATTTTGGAAAACAAGTCTATTGCCACTAAACTGGTGTTGAATCCATTACAAGGAGGGAGATCAGTGATAAAATCGAGAAACAGTGTATGCCAGGGTGTAGGTGGAATGTCCAGAGGTTGTTGTAGGCCTGGTGGTCTCTTCTTTTGAGCTTTGTTTTGTGCACAAATACCGCATGACAGTATGAATTGCTTGATGTCTTTACGCCATGTTGGCCACCAAAAATGCCGCTTGATTTTGGCTTCGGTTTTGGCAATTCCAGGATGACCTTCTACCAGTGATTCGTGGCAATTTCAGGTGACTTTTCCTGCAGTTCCGTACTGGGTAGATAAAGGCGTCCTTGAAAATATGGCAAATGATTTGTGACTGAATGGTGTTTGCTTTTATTTGGCCAATCCTGCAGAGTCTTGGTGTAAATGACATGTGAAATTTCCTTATGGATGTCATCCAGGGTCAGCGATGTCGTAATTCCCAGGATTCTCCCTCCAGGGATAATGGCTACTGGATCTGGACTTGTTTATGCTTCATCTATCCTAATGCGGGACAGAGCATCAGCTTTTCTGTTTCGACAACCAGGTCGGTATGTAATCACGAAATTGTATTCAGCAAAAAACAGCACCCATCGGAGTTGGTGAGAAGATTGGGCCTTTGCCGTCTTTAGGTATTGTAGATTGCGATGATCTGTGATTACTGTGATGGTGTGTCTTGCTCCTAGGAGATAATGCCACCAGGCTTTAAAAGCTGCCTTGATGGCTAAAAGTTCCCTGTCCGTCACGGCGTAATTTAATTCTGGTGCTGTGAATTTGTGATCAAAAGGCCACTGGGTGAAGTTGACCCGTCTCAGGATCCTTTTGAGAGAGGACCGCCCCCATTGCCAGGCTGGAAGCGTCGGTTTCCACCACGTACGGGAGATCTGGGCGAGGGTGTTTCAGGATTGGAGCGGAGGTGAATTTCTTTTTTAAGTCCTGGAAGGCCTTTTCCGCTTCTTCTGACCATTGAAAGCGTTTATTCTTTCGCAGTAAGAATGTGATGGGATGTACCAGTTGTGAAAAGCCGGGAATGTATCGACGATAGAAGTTTGCAAACCCGAGCATACTCTGAACTCCTTTGATTGGAGTTGGAGAGGGCCAGTTGAGGATGGCATCTACCTTACACGAATCCATACGAACACCACAAGGGGTTAGGACAAATCCAAGAAACCCGACCTCGGTAACATGGAAAAAGCATTTTTCTAATTTAGCATATAACTTGTGTTGCTGGAGTTTTTCAAGGTCAGCACGGACATGTTTCACATGGTCTTGCTCAAAAGAGGAGTACACCAGAATGTCGTCAATGTACACTACGACACAGACATCAATTAATTCTCGTAGGACGTGGTTCATGAAATATTGAAACGCAGCCGGGGCATTACAAAGCCCAAAGGGCATCACCTGATATTCAAATAGCCCATATTTGGTACTGAAGGCGGTTTTCCATTCGTCGCTGGGGACTTGGACGGACGAATAAAACCGCTTGCCAGATATTGGTCTCGATACTTTTTTAAATGCAGGTTTTCGGGCTCAGTGAGCGCATAGAATCTGTGAGCCAGGTATAAGGTCGATCTGGCAGTCATAAGGTCCATGGGACGGGAGTGTATTGGCTTGATCCTTCTGGAAAACATCCTGAAAGTCTTGGTATTCCTGGGGTAGCGGATTTGTTAGACTCATGACTGTTGCCACCTCTTTAGTCAAGGGTTCTTCTGCTTGATAGCATGTACAAGCACAGTCGACTGAGAAGGTCAGCCTCTAAGCATGCCAGTCAATACAAGGATTATGTGTTTCTAACCACAGCATTCCCAGAATTATTTGGAATTGTGGAGTCTTGATTAGGTCAAACACAATGGCTTCCCGATGCCCATCTTGGCACAAAAGTGTCATCTCTGTCGTCAAGTGTGTGTCATGACCACTGGGTTTCCCCTCACAAGGTCTACTAAAGTGTCTTGGCTAACTGCATATAGATCCTGGGCTCAGGGAAAGTAGGACCTTGGCTATGTAGTTTTAACACTTCCTCATCCTTCAAACATGACCCCCGGTGAAATTCCTGGTATTGGGCTGTGCAGTCTAGTTGTTGTCACGCCTTCAGTATTTAAGCCCCTCCCCTTTATGTTCCACGCTTCGCGTCTGTTTGCAAAGGACGCTTACCGCGGATCCTGTCAAGATTCACCTCAGAACCCTGTCCTTTCTTCATGGTTCATTGTTCCTGGTCCAGTGCTTCCGTTATTCATAGCATTCCTTACCTTGCCCCTTGCTCTACTTGCCTGTGGTGTTCGTTACACGTTTGGGGCGAATTTTTCTAATTGAAGTAAGTAAGCGGCAACGCTTTGCTGTGCTCGCGCTTTCCGCCAGTATTGTTTTGTGTATATTTATTGCGGTGGATTGCGCGTAGCGCCTTGAACTATCAGTTCCAGTCAGGTGTCGAGTGTCGGGGCTCCGGCACTCAAACGTGTGAGAGGAGTCTGTCAATAGTGACACGCAGGCTCTTGCCTTAGGTGTCCTGTCGCTATGTCTTCTCTGTGAAATACCTTTGACTTGTGACACTTCATTGAACACGCAATTGTTAAATAATTCTCTCCATTCATTTAGTCATTGTTATATTTGGAAAACGTCATTAGGAAATTCTGTGGCATTCCATATTGAGCCCCTTTTACAGTTCTCCTCAGGTTTTATTGTCATGCGTGCACCTCACCTCAGGGTCCTGTTTCAATCCAGTCCGAGGGTTTAGGAGTCATTCCAGTGTGATAGTTGGTTGGTGGTTATTATACAGTGGCTATTTGGTTCCATTCCTTTGCCTTATTGCCTTCCCTCCAATCACCCTTCTACAGTAAGACCCTAGTTGCCACCCCTTCCATCTTCAGGACTAGCGCCCCTGCGCAGAAGCAGGATGGATAGCCCACTATATACCAATCAAAGATTCCTAGTCTATTGAAGCTTGAGATTCCGGGACAAAACAAAGGGTTAGAACAACGCACTCTGAGAAGAAAGTTATATTATAAGGAGTGGTGTCCCCGCAGAGTCAGGTAAGCGTTACAGAACGCGAATCCGCCATACTGAAAAGTACTCTGCCTGGACATCATGGGATCTTCTGAGGTAGATCAGCTCACCCAATTATTGGGAGAATTAAGAACCGAAGTCCTTGCAGCCAGGTCAGAAACTAGTGCTCTTAGAAGAGAACTAGGAATAGAGAAAGGACTGAAGAACTGGCTCGGCAACTGCTGCAGAAGCAAGCAGGGCAGGTGTCTTTACCCCATGGAAGTGATCAGGCTTCTTCCTCTACGTCGCCCCCAGTTCCTGTTCAGGTGGTCATTCCAGGGAATATACCTTTGGCTCCTCCGGAGCGCTTTACAGGGGACCCAAAAAGGTTTGCAGTGTTTTTAAATCAGTGCAGATTACACTTTCTGTGTAGGCCAGGAGTATTTCCAAATGACCAACCTAAGGTAGCCTTTGTGTTGTCCTATCTGGGAGGTGTTGCTGCGGATTGGTCCATTCCCTTGGTAAATAGGGATGATCCAGTATTACAAAACTTCACAGAATTTCAACGAGAATTAGAGAAACTATTTGTTCGTCACACGCAGGGACAAGCTCTGGACAATGAGTTGCTGTCTTTAAAGCAAGGCAACCAGGAGCTCCTTGCATACATTGCTACTTTTAATAGACTGGTGGCAGAAACCAATTGGCCTACAGAAAAGAGAACAACACTGTTCTATCGTGGTCTACGCAGTGAACTGAAAGATGTTTTGGCTCAAGTAGTAAACCCACCAGAAGGTATTACAGATTTCATAGATTTAACAATCCAATTGGATCATCGTCTTCAGGACAGGAGAACAGATCGTGCTCGTCAAGACAATCGGCCCCTTCTGATCCGTCCCAGAGAACCAGTGGTTAAGCCCGGAGTGGATGCTCATTCAGAACCAATGCAGTTGGGTGGAATCCGAGGCCCAATATCTCAAGCTGAGCGAGAGAAGAGACGACAACTGCAGTTGTGTCTTTATTGTGGCAAGGCTGGTCATTTTTTGAAAGAGTGCCCAGTGAAACTTGCTCGGAAACCCCTAGGAGGAGTTAATCAGGACAAAAAAGAGCAGATGGCGGAAAACTCCAGTGCCCGACAAGTCTAGAGGTCCGCTTGTCGAGCATGGAAGGGGTTGCAGCGACCTCACACTTTGTGTTTCCTATTGTCCTTTTTAATCCTGAAACTCCCACCGAAAGACATGCCTTAATGGCATACATTGACTGTGGGGCAGTTGGCAATTACATGGATCAGCATCTGGCAAGCAAATTGGGATTCTCTTTGAGGAACAAGTTGGAAGCCGAGAATGTTTCCGGGGTCAATGGCACACCATTGGTGTCAGGACCTGTTACACAGTGCACCAACCCACTCACTATGCTGTGCCAGGAAGGACACAAGGAGAGGATCTCTTTTGACCTAATTCGAGCTCCACAATTCCGAGTCCTCTTGGGGATACCTTGGCTGGAGAAGCATAACCCGATCATCGATTGGTGCGCTCGGACCCTGACCTTCCCCACCAAGTGTCTGAGCGTGTGTTTTTCAACTGAAGGTTCAAAAGTTACAAGACAGCCTGATGCATCTAGTCAATCTACCTTCGGTCTAATTGGTTCATTGCCAGGAGAATATCAAAGATTCCAGGAAATATTTCAAGAAGAAAAACAGGCTGAAGTATTACCTCCACATAGACCTTATGACTGCCATATTGACCTCATTCCAGGAGCCCAGCTTCCGTGCAGTAGAATTTATGCTCTCACAGAAAAAGAGAATGCGCACTTGAAGTCTTATCTGGACCAGTATTTAGCCATTGGTTTTATTAGGCCATCCAAGTCACCAGCGGCATCCCCTCTTTTTTTGTGCCCAAGAAAGAAGGTGATTTAAGAACATGTATAGATTACAGAGCCCTAAACCAAATTACTGTGAAGAATCGATATCCTCTCCCCCTTATTTCAACTTTACTGTAACAGGTGAAACAGGCACGAGTATTCACCAAGCTTGATTTGAGAGGCGCCTATTTTCTTATCCGTATTAAGGAGGGGGAGGAGTGGAAAACTGCCTTTCGAACGTGGTTTGGGCTCTTTGAATATCAGGTTATGCCTTTTGGGCTTTGCAATGCTCCAGCAGCCTTTCAGTCATTTATGAATTACATCCGTAGAGAATTATTAGACATCTGTGTGGTGGTTTATGTGGATGACATTCTCATCTTCTCCGCAAACCATTCGGATCATGTGAAGGATGTAACATCAGTGCTGCAAATTCTGAAGGATAATTCTTTGTACGATAAATTAGAGAAATGTCAGTTCCATGTCCCGGAAGTGGAGTTTTTGGGTTTTATCCTGTCTGCACGAGGAATGAAGATGGACAACAGAAAGGTTGATGCCATTTCATCTTGGCCTGCCCCTACTTCAGTCAAAGGAATTCAGAGCTTTCTTGGATTTGGAAATGTTTATAGGGGATTTGTTTTCTGATTTTTCTCGCCTGGTTCATCCCATTACCTTGTTACTCAGGAAAAATAGAAAATTTGATTGGACTAAGGAAGCTGATGAAGCTTTTAAAAAATTGAAAGAGAGATTCACCACCGCACCTGTTCTCCAACATCCAAGACCTGACCTTCCGTTTGTGGTTGAAACGGATGCTTCGAATGTTGCCATGGGAGCAGTTTTGTCTCAGTGCAATCCTAACACCCAAGAACTGCACCCAGTGGCCTTTTGGTCTAAGAAATTCTCTGTTGCTGAACTGAATTATACCATCACAGATAAAGAGCTTTTGGCTATAAAGTGCGCATTCAAAGAATGGAGGCACCATCTACTCGGAGCAAGACACACTGTGACCATTTTCACTGACCATCGCAACTTGCAATATTTGCGCTCTGCAAAGGCACAATCCTGGAGGCAGTTGCGATGGGCCCTCTTTTTTGCCGAATATGATTTCATCATTACCTTCAGACCTGGAGTGCGAAATGGTAAGGCGGATGCCTTATCACGTATCGGAAAAGGTGATGGAGCTTATGTACCTGTGAACCCAGTGGAAATCATTTCTGGGGAGAAGGTACTTGGAGTAATGGACACTGCTGATTCGACATTTGAAGAACTACGAAATGAGATTAAAACCAGCATGACTAGAGACGAGTTGGCAAGGTGGGAATCGAAGGGGGAACGTTTCACGATTTTGGATGACTTACCTTTCTATCAGGAACGTCTGTACTTACCCACACCAAAACTGCAAGAACAAGTCATTGCTAATTATCATGGAACCCTGCTGGAAGGTCATCCCGGAATCACGAAAACCTTGGAAAAAGTGAAGAGATTGTATTGGTGGCCAACTTGGAGAAAAGATGTCATTCAGTATTTGAGAACATGTGGCAACTGTGCTCAAAATAAAACTCAAAAAAGGAAACCAGCTGGTCTTCTCCAACCTCTGAGTGTGCCCCTGTTCCCTGGCGCACAATTTCAATGGACTTCATCACAGATTTACCAAATTGTGGAGGTTGTGATACCATTTTAGTGGTAGTGGACTTATTCTCAAAGATGGCGCATTTTATCGCATTGAAAGGTCTCCCCACAGCGGCTGTTTTGGCAAGAACCTATCTGAAGAATATTGTGAAGTTGCATGGTTTCCCCACAATAGTGGTTTCAGATCGGGGAAGTCAATTTGTTTCTAAATTTTGGAAGAAGTGTTGTGAATTGGCAAAGATTGATGTACGCCTGTCCACGAGCCATCATCCCCAAACTGATGGCCAAACTGAGCGAACCAACCAAACTCTGGAACAGTATATCAGATGCATGCTACATCAACTCGAAGACACCTGGTTAAATGTTTTATGGATTGCGGAATACGCATATAATAACTCAGTGCATGCCTCCACTGGATTGAGTCGTTTTTATACCCTACACGGCCGGCATCCTCGTACATCAGCCTACGACCCACCAGAACCTTTGGAAATGCCAGCGGTTAAATGTCTGCATGAAAAAATCACAACAGCCAGTGCTCAAGCAAAGGAACACTTATCATTGGCTAAAGAGTCCCAGAAGAAATTTGCGGACAGCAAAGGATGTGATGCTCCAGAGTATAAGGTGGGGGATTTGGTGTGGTTATCCACTCGGAATTTGGCCTTAAAAGGATCACGAAAATTCCTTCCACGATTCCTGGGACCTTTTGCCATTGAGAAGATAATCAATCCTGTAGCCATGAAGCTCATCCTTCCAAGAACCATGAAGATCCACTCTGTGTTTCACGTGTCCCTTTTGAAACCAGTCTATCCAAACACACGAATCCAAGAGGCGCCAGCTCCCGTGGAAGTGGAGAATGATCAGTTGGAGTATGAAGTCAAGGCCATCTTGGACTCAAAGATTGCGCGTAATAAACTGTACTACTTAGTGGATTGGAAAGGCTACGGTCCTCAGGACAGAACATGGGAACCTGTTGAAAACCTTCACGCCCCTAGGTTGCTAAAGGCTTTTCACGTAAATAACCCATGCAAACCGGGGAGGGGGAGTTCCAGTCTTGGAGGGGCTTTGGGGGGGGGAAGGGGAGTACTGTCATGACCACTGGGTTTCCCCTCACAAGGTCTACTAAAGTGTCTTGGCTAACTGCATATAGATCCTGGGCTCAGGGAAAGTAGGACCTTGGCTATGTAGTTTTAACACTTCCTCATCCTTCAAACATGGTGAAATTCCTGGTATTGGGCTGTGCAGTCTAGTTGTTGTCACGCCTTCAGTATTTAAGCCCCTCCCCCTTTACATTCCGCGCTTCGCGTCTGTTTGCAAAGGACGCTTACCGCGGATCCTATCAAGATTCACCTCAGAACCCCGTCCTTTCTTCATGGTTCATAGTTCCTGGTCCAGTGCTTCCGTTATTCATAGCATTCCTTACCTTGCCCCTTGCCCTACTTGCCTTTGGTGTTCGTTACACGTTTGGGGCAAATTTTTCTAATTGAAGTTAGCGGCAACGCTTTGCTGTGCTCGCGCTTTCCGCCAGTATTGTTTCGTGTATATTTATTGTGGTGGATTGCGCGTAGCGCCTTGAACTATCAGTTCCAGTCAGGTGTCGAGTGTCGGGGCTCCGGCACTCAAATGTGTGTGAGGAGTCTGTCAATAGTGACACGCAGGCTCTTGCCTTAGGTGTCCTGTCGCTATGTCTTCTCTGTGAAATACCTTTGACTTGTGACACTTCATTGAACCCGCAATTGTTAAATAATTCTCTCCATTCATTTAGTCATTGTTATATTTGGAAAATGTCATTAGGAAATTCTGTGGCATTCCATATTGAGCCCTTTTTACAGTTCTCCTCAGGTTTTATTGTCATGCCTGCACCTCACCTCAGGGTCCTGTTTCAATCCAGTCCGAGGTTTTAGGAGTCATTCCAGTGTGATAGTTGGTTGGTGGTTATTATACAGTGGCTATTTGGTTCCATTCCTGTGCCTTATTGCCTTCCCTCCAATCACCCTTCTACAGTAAGACCCTAGTTGCCACCCCTTCCATCTTCAGGACTAGCGCCCCTGCGCAGAATCAGGATGGATAGCCCACTATATACCAATCAAAGATTGCTAGTCTATTGAAGCTTGAGATTCTGGGAAAAAACAAAGGGTTAGAACAACGCACTCTGAGAAGAAAGTTATATTATAAGGAGTGGTGTCCCCGCAGAGTCAGGTAAGCGTTACAGTGTCACAGGACCTGAAGAAATCTCAGTTCCGTCGACAGTGGTGCCCAAATCGGTTGTCGCCTTCTCACAAAGAGGAAGATTCATCCTTGAAGCCAATTATTGATCCATGTACCTACCAATGGCTCCGCTGTCGATGTAAGCTCTGACCGCGTGCATACGAGACGGTTGCTGGTGACTGATGAGAATCATTGGCAAGGCTAGGTGTGAGGTCTGAGAGTCCTTCTTTTCGCTCGACAAACAGACCTCTACGCTTGTCGGGTTTTCCAGATATGGTTCTGCCCTGACCTTGTCAGCGACCCAGACTGCCTTCTTGGGTGGTTTCAACGGACACTCTCGGAGGAAATGGCTGGCTGTCCCGCAATACAAGCACAACTGTTGTTGCCTTCTTTTGTCTCTTTCAGTCTTGGATAGGGGCTCCCGCGCCCCCCAATCTGCATGGGGTTGGACAGGTTGGTGGTTTTGGAAGCATTTTCTCTTAGACGCACAAACACCTGATTTTCCGTTCTAGCTCGGTCAGCTATTCGGTTCTGTAGTCTGTGGTCAAGCTGCACCACCAAGTCAATGTATTCCGCACAGTCTCTAGGTGGATTGACCACTTGAGCCGAAACGTCTTAACTCGCCTCTCAACCCAAGGTGAAACAGTGTTGTTCTTTTGTCTTCAGGCCAACCGGTTTCCACTACCGGTCTATTAAAGGTTGCGATACACATTAACAGATCTTGGTTCCCTTGACGCAGAGACAGGAGTTTGTTATCTAATGCTTGGCCTTGGGAGTGCCGGGCAAACAACTTCTCCATATACTGTTGAAACCTCTGAAAGTCTCGTAGGAGGGGGGTCATCCTGATTGACTAGTGGTACCGACCAGTCTGCGGCACTGCCACAGATATGAAAGCACAAAGTCCACCTTTGATTGGTCGTTTGGAAAGGCTCCAGGGATACATAGGAAATGAAGGCGGCACTGGTTCATAAAAACCGCATACCGTTTTGGGTCTCCCGCAAAGCGTTCAGGTGGAGCCAAAGGTACGGCTCCCGGAAGGACCACCTGTACAGGGTTACTTGACGGATCTGGGACTGATGACCCCATTCCAGGTAGCAGTGTTTGGCCAGCCTGTGATTGAAGTAATTGTCAGGCTTGGCCATCCGTGCGATCCTTGGCCACAATCAGTTATCTCCTTAGAGCACTGGTTTCTTGCCAAGGTGAATGCACCTTGGCCCTAAGTTCCCCCAAAAGCTGGGCTAACTGGTCTGTCTCTGAGGTTTCCATGACGCCCAGGTAGAGGATTTTTTGAAGGCTTTGCGTTCTGTTACGCTCACCTGGTCTCCACGGGGGCGGCGCACGAAGCTGAGCGATGAATGTCTGCTCGTGCGTCGTGCGAAGCTGAGTGATGAATGCCTGCACATCTCTTCTCTGTCTCACTACTTCTTCACAAGAGGGCTTTTCCCTAGAATGTTGAAACGAGATGTTAACCAGCCATGAGGGGCTGGCTAGACTCCCACCTCCCGTAACCTCCTAGTGCCCCCCTCGGCTTATGCCTCATCTTAGGTGTTTTAATGGCGGGTTCTCCGTCCTGCGACTGAATGCAGAGGCGCATTAATGTTCATAAGCCTCTCTTCTGGATCTAGTTGCGTCACTGATCCTGCGGGCTGTAGCGGAGTCCTGAACAACTCTGACTCTGCAGGTATGTCTCTATATGCCAATAGATTCTTGGTATCGTTTTTGCTTAAATGTTCTTAATTGCCAAAGTTCTCACTATTGTGCTTATTCATTTGCAGGTGCGGTTTTGGGGTGGAGGGTGCCAGATGAAGGATTGACTTCTCTCCGTGACGCTGAGCAGAATTCCGGCAGGTGAGTATTAGCGTGAGAGCGCGGCGTCGAAATGTATTAGGAAATGGTTCTTTTCCCTTGCGCGACTAACCTGATGTTTTCTTTTCTGTTCTGCAAATGCGGTGTGACTATGGAGCGGCGATCGCGTGGACTGCTTCGATGGATTACAGGAAGAGTGCAGCCTCCGGGTGAGTATTGGCTCTCTATGCTTGTGTTTCCTTTCTGCAGATGCTGCGATTCCTGAGAGTGCCAGAAGAGAAAGCCTTTCGGATGGACTGCTTCTCAGGTAAGGACTCAACCGCTGTTCATGTTCTTATTCTCTCTTAACAGGTGCTGATGGTTCGTGGTTCCCAAGGCTGGCGTGGCTGAAGACCGGGTAAACTGGAGCTAAGCAGGCACGGCGAGCGTTACGCTGCAGGAGTGCAGAATACCGCAAAGCGGTTTAAATAACCTTGCACAAGTAGTCCCAAGTAAATTAGTCCCTCCAGCCACACCCTGCACAAGTAGTCCCAGGTAAAGCAGTCCTTCCAGCCACACCCGAAGCTAGACTGTATGGCTCAGTTCTTTCAGGCTGGGCTATGTGCGTTTCCATGCTCCCTGCAACCTGTCTTACATGATGGAATACTACGAGCCTGGCGCCAGCAGTGCCAGGACTGACTCCAGGAAGTCCTGAGGCAACCTTTTGGGGCCTTAAAGGTCCCCAGGGGTGCCAGCAACAGGGGTAGGCTAGTCTGCTCCTAACGTCTGGGGCTATGCACCATGACAAGGACATCAATGGACGTTCGCTCAAGCTCTCAGTGAAAATCACAAACACATTTATATACTAACAATTTGTCATAGGTGACGTCATACTGCGTGGCAAATAAAAGAAAAACCTATGGGGGATTGTGGTTGGCTCAAGAGGAACATCCAAGTATACCTTCTATAAGGGGTTGGGTTGTGGTTGGGTCTCTACAGTCAAGTGGACAACTCATGCCCACCCCTAGTACAAGTCCTCTTCAACAGTTATTAGAAACACTGTACTCCATTGGCTCTCAGACTATACGGCCCTTTGTTATATGGCCCTCTACAATTGGTTGGCATGCTTGTGCCCTTCTGGAACATTCGATTCACTTATCAGCAAGTGAGCTGAGACCCAGGTGCCACGGTGTAGACTGAACTGCACCTCCCCACCCAATTAACCCATCATCTCTCATCACCTATGCCGACTGTCTTTGAACTTGGCCTTGCAATGTATTCTTGTCTCTGGGAATGTAAGCACACGCTTATCAAAGTTTTGGACTGCATGCCAAACTCTATTCCCATCCTTAGCTCACGTGACAGGAGACCGCAATTCGGCCCATTTTTTTTAATTGTCTTGAATTAATTAACTCCTGGTGTTTTTCTTTGCACCTTAATGAGGGATAATTCAGCTTCTCACGTTCACTGTTCCTTGAGGATAGATAACCAGTTCTTGCCTGCCATCAGTCTTGACACCAGGCCAGACAGCCATCCTCGCTTCTTCCATGCTCCCAGCTAATTCTTTGCTGCAACATAGTCTTCAGCCCTTCTCTTCAGGGTCTGAACTTACTAAAATTGTGACACCAATGTCTAGCTTCTATATAATAGCGGCTTCACTTGCAGTCTTTTCATTACACATAGCCAGCTTCTACGATTGCTTACTCTATTTGCTTTGCTGCATCTATACAATTATTAAACAGATTGTTTTTTATTCAGTGCTTTTCACACATGCAATCTTCATTTCGCACACATAAGTTGACTCGATTCTTTACTTCGTCATCCGTTTCTAGAAGGTCCATATATCCTCTTTGTCAGCCAGTCTTCTTAGTGCGTCACGCTCATTTCTTGTGAGGTCACCAACTTCTCTTTCTCTCTTTTTCATATTCCGTCAAGGATCTCCTCCAAGAGATGGTCATCTCTTCTGGGATACATCTGATATGATTTTCTTAGTGAATACCTTTTATCGAAGACCCGACATGGAATAGTCACAACTGCTGGCGTCAAACATGGCACAATTTCAGGCTTCCAGCATATAGGTAGTAGGGGTGTGGGACTTCCTGCAGAGGCATTTGGCTGCTCCTCTATAAATGCGCTGGTGGTGGGAACGCCATCGGGAATGGAGGTCCAGAGTGTTGGAGATCACGGAGTAGGATTAGAATGCATGTGCGCATTTGGCCAAATAAGGCTTAGCAGGGCTATGGTAGAAAGCAACCCATGGGGGTCAGGCATGTGAATGGGTGCTGAGAGGAGTCAGGAGATAGCGTGAGTGCTAGAGACTCGCTATGTGTCCAGTAAGCCCATATTTGTTGTAGGTCTTCGCTGCATACTGATGTCAGAGGTGTTGGGGCATAGTCTGGGCCAAGTAGGGAGAAAACTATGTGACTAGCGAGACCGGATTTGTTGTGGTCGTTGCTGTATTCTGATGTGTTTGGGTAGCCATGCCTGTGACGAGTATCCACCAAAGTGGTGCATTATACGTACCTAGAAGTTCGGTTTGAGATTTGTTGTATATTCGCCCAATCAGGTAGTGGAATCTTCTGTTGCCTCTTGCTGCTTTGACAACATAATTAGCGACAGTCGATGCTCCACAAATTGCCACCTGGAGGTGCATGGGCTATAATTCCCGGCTCTTCAATTGTAGAGCATAGCAAATCTTCCCAGATATTGTGTGCGCACTAAACTTTCACAGTTGTTATCTTTACCATGGGAGGCCAACCCAATAGTTAATCCAGCCCCTATACACGGCAAACCATCACGTGTCTCCTGTGCGATTTCGGACAGTTCTCGATTGCCTTCGAGAACGATACGCAAGAAACCCCCACCTGGCCTTCTGGGTGAGACAATGCCCCGACTGACACCACAAACTATCATAGTGCAGTGGTGCTGTTGTTGCCACTTTGACAGCGATTTGCCTGTTTTCCCGTACCAGACATGTGCAGTGACTGATCAGTCCTGTGTAAGGAACTCATGGTGGCGACAGTAAAGACAGACACAAGTGATCATAGTTCATGGGTTTTTATTAAACTGTATAAATGGGTGAGAAAAATCTAACCCTAAATCTAAGATGGGAGCAAGCTACAACCAACAAATAATAGTAAGGCAGTCCTGGCAGCGTCTTGTCAAATAAAAAGAGCCTATACTAAAAAAACTATTGCCAATCCTTCTCGCCAAGTTACAAAATAGTGCGAGATGATGATCACCAAAAAAAAAGAAGTGTTCACAAAATGATAAGTCAGGATGGTATAGCTGGGGTCTCCCTTCCCCACGTTTTTAGCACCAGACAAGGTGGGACTACCGAGCACAACACACAACAGGCCTTCTCCAACACGAGGTTACAGTTCTTTTCAGCGATATCGGGACTTTCTGTGGCCAAGTCTTTCTCATACAAAGTCTCTTGCCTCCGAGGACCGGATGTGTCAACAATAAGAAAACAAAAGTTCCTTTCCATGAACTCTTACGTTGGGTGATGACTTCACTCCTGGATCCCCCTCAAACGGGCTCCGATCCTTCTTTAATGTTAGCCTCCCTCAGTCGGGTTCACTACGACCAGTTGCACAGTTCACTTTGCTTTATCAAAATGCGGGATTCACTTCTCGTGGCTTTCCTCTTGCTTACGTGTCAAATACTTTCGATTGTACAAGGGGTTTTACTCGACTCTTGTATGACCACTTTGACCTTTTGCATCTGGCTCTCCTAGGGCCTCCCAGTATCTAGTTTCAACAAAAGAGGACCAGCCAGAGTCCTTCGAATGAGCACACACTGGGCGCTAGACCACACTGCAGCTGGTCTTTCCCTGGGCTTTCTTAAAAGTTCAGTAACACACAAGTTCTTTGTTTCCTTCAATTCTTATCATGGTGCCGTTTGCAACCTTCGCTCAACACAGTTCGGTTTACTATTGCTTTCCATCAGAGTGGGCAACTTTTATCAGCTGGGTATTCAGTAAACGCTCTGAACTAAGAGCGATCCAGAGGTCGTGGACTACGTGGTCCCAATCTTCAAGAAAGGAGACAAGGCAGACCTGCGAAATTATAGACCAATTGCGCTCCTTGATACCATCAGGAAAATGTACGGGATGCTACTGCTGCTGAGATTTCAAGCATGGGCTAAAACGGCTACCAGCACTGACCCTTTTCAAACGGGATTCTGAAAAAACTTGGGCACAACAGTCAACATCATGCTACTCAGCATTGCCAAGAGCAAAATTCTCGAAGGTTCCACAAGAGTATTCTTAGCGTTTATAGACCTTATGCAAGCCTTCGACCAAGTGGACAGATCTATGCTCTGGTCAACACTGAGGGCCTGGAATTGCCCAAGGAAGATACTAGCTCCAATAAAAGCTCTTCATTCCTGCACAACAATGAGAGTCAAACTCAACAAAAAGGCCTCCTCTCAGCAGAAATAGGTACGAGCAGGGGGGTAAAACAGGGCTGCCCTCTAGCGCCAGCTCTCTTCGCTTCCTTTCTTGGAGACTACAAAGATTTGTGTCTGGCCATCATATCTTTTCCACCAAAAATTAGAGGAGCACCAGTATCCCGATTATTATATGCTGACAATATCACACTGCTGGACCAAACTCTGATCGGCCCTACAACGGCAATTGAATAACTTGTCGGACTACATAGGCCGGAACAACCTTGAAATTAACAAGATGAAAACGAAGATCCTGATCCTGGAAAGAAAGGCAAAAAGAGCAAAAATCCTCCATTGGAACCTTGGTAAGGTTCAAATTGAAACAGTTACCGACTTCAAATATTTGGGAGTGATGGTTGATTTTCATATGCAGCGTTCCCAGGTGAGCTTGTGTGCCCCCTCGGTCCCATCTGGGCTTTTTTTTTTTTTTAAAGCTGGTGCCGTGTCTCCATGTGCACCCAGGCCCCTTCTTGCAGCCTGCGCCCGATCCATTCCCCTTCCCCTCCCTCCACCCGCGATTGGCCACTCACGGACCCACCGGGCTGAGGCTGCCAACAGCAAATCACTGCTCTCTTGCACTTTTCCAGCTTATTCCCACTAACTCACCCCCCCGCCTCCCTCTTTCAGAGCCGCCAGAGCGCCAGGGGACCACTCCGGTGGTGATAGTGCGCGGTATAAATATCCTTTAACATTAACATTGGTTCTCCCTCCGATTCGCCAGCTGCACTCAACTTCTTGGCGTTTCTTGTCTCTGGAGTCAAGGACGGTACCACAGTAGCAGGTAGCGCATCTCCCAGCCTTGGTTATCAATATGGGAGGGCCCTGTGCACCATTGACATCTGTTACACCACACGTCAGCTGTAGTTCCCGGTCTTACGATTCCTTTCACAGAGGCTTCGCGGTCCGGGTCAAAAAAGGCAAGGGTACTTCCCTCCTTGTCGTCCTTTCAGGTCTCGCCGCCTTTCTCCTCCGTTTGAACTGCCATCCTGGAATAGCTACCTCCTCGTGCATTTTGCCTTGCTCAAAGTGTGCTCTCGTTCTCTACCTTTTATCCCTGTGGGGAAGTGAAAGGGCCATCCAACATGTTCCAACACAAGGGTCGGGCAATTGACAAGAACTACACACACCTTTCCAATCAAGCATATGAATCATTCACCTCCAGGCAGCGCCAGCCATTATCACAGCGACCCCGCCCTCAAAGACCGGGTGGTGCCAGACTTCATCGCAGCGGCCCAGGCCTCACACACTATCAAAACTCCAATCATGACCTTGACTGTCACAAGCTCAACTAGCTGGACAGAGGCCCTCATCTACTTTTCACACATGAAACATCACAGGTGTGAGAAATCTGAAGGTGTCTCACCCGCTAGTCCCCGGGGATCTGTCATCCATGTGGCCAGGCCACGGCCATTGCTATTGGATCCAGTTCCTAGGGGTGGACCAGTGCGGGAGGATCACCTGGATGAGGGGTGTTCGGGGAGTGGAAGTTGGACACCGAAGAGTGAGACGTGGTATTCCCTTTCCTGTAACACCTTTTCCCCGTCCTACCAGGTAGGATATACCCAGAAGCTGAACCCCCACACAGACCCTTCCCGACACGAACACTTACTCACAGACAGTTAATCGCAAGCGACAATGGACTAACACCAGAGCTGCATACCTGACATGTCCCAACACCCTGGTCAGGCAAGGTCAGGCCATTCCTAATCATTACACACACCTGACTCCCATCACACTTCCCCACACGCATAAAAGGCGGAGCACAAAAGCACACTCTGAGCAAGGGAAAGCACACGAGGAAGCAGCAGTTCCAAGATGGCGATTTAACACAAGGAGAAAGTCGGCGAGACCGGAGAGGGTTGCAGGGAGTGAAGTGCCCTTGAGAAACCGTTACTTTCACAAGCCTTGGAAAGTGAGGACCCTATGACCGGGAACTGACGCTGACCCGTCCAACACTGTGCATCAAAAGGTATCCGGGGCGCTCTTGTGTTGATTGTCCAGGCCCGGAGGAACGATTGCCACCGTGGTACTGTCCTTGGCTCCTGCAAGAAAGCCAAATCAGTAAAAGCAGCACAGCCAGTGAGTCGGAGAAACCGATAAGAAATCATCTTGTGTTTGAACCAATGTTGCAAGCGGCAACATTATATTGAAGAACTCCATAAAGGACAGCATTTGAAGCGCATGTGATGAGAGGCGCAAACAACTGAAAACTAAAGGATTGAATGTACTTTGAAAAAGCCAAATAAGATACCGGGTACAGAGTGGTCAAGAGCCACGTGGGAGCAAAACCCTGTGCACATTCGAAAGTCTTCGATAAGTATAAAGTGAATTGCAATTGGTCGGTTCCATGTGATAATGTCCCTGCAAAAATGTTACCATGCAAGAATGGCGCCCTTTTTTGAAGAGACATTATCATAAGGAACATGCGGAGGACACCCATGCAACTCCTGATTTTTTTTTTTAAAGGGAGTGGGGGACACCTCAGCAACCCCTACTCCCATTTACCCCATATATTGTCCTCATATATCATTTCTCCTATGCCGTTTCCTGGCGACTATATGTATGGTGACATTATATACGGGGACAATTTTACTCTCACCTTGTCTCTGCGGGGGTATCCGGATCCTCGGCGGGACACCTTTCCCTGGATACTTCTCTGGGAGGATTATTCCGTGGGAACAAGGATAACGCAGCTGTGAGATAGGGGCCTGATACCTCTAACAACTCCCTGTACACTGCTCCCAACACCACCCCTATTGTGTGTGTGTGTAAGCTCACCTTGTATGTATTGAAGGGAGGCTCTCATCCTGCTTTTTCTGAGGTTCAGCAGGGGCGCAATTGTCCTTTAGGGTCAGTTACTTCACTGATCCTCTTTAAGCCCAGACCTGCTGTGGCTTGAAATGTCTCTGCCTTAGGAGATGATCCCGTAGTTGTTGTAAGGACTTTCAGTCTTATTCTTCAGTGAGTCCTTAGTTTGCAGCCTTTCTTATATGTAATGTCTTTACCTTGATACTTTTCCTTGTCTTGTTGATTTATCGACGTAAAGAGAAGAGATCATACTTACAGGTGTAGCGGAGCGGAACTGGAGTGGGCCGTGGATGTTGCCGATGACTGGAGCCTGAAGAGCAGCTGATCCGCTGATTCGAGCGGAAGAAGCGCGGGCTGTGGATGTTGCCGATGACTGGAGCCTGAAGAGCAGAAGCGCGGGCTAGATGCAGAAGAGGGGCCGCTGCGGAGCCACGATCAGCTGGAGTGTGATTCAAGGCGGGAGGAGGAGCTGGAGCTGACGCGGAGCCGTACCCGAGTGAGAGGAAGGGCCGCTGGCCCTGTGGAGCTGGTAACAGGCAAGGATTATTACTGTGATGTCCTCCAGAGCTGGTAACAGATGAGAACTGTTGCTGTGATGTCCGCCGGAACAAGGCTGGATGTCAGATAAGGAGCATGCAATTATGCTCTGGGACTGTGGTGAGCGTCTGCTGTTGAGAACAGAAGCAACGCGAAGCGTGGGCTGCTGCCTGGGTGTGGCTTATATAGCCAGCCACACCCAGAGCTGTGATAACAACTAGCCTGTTGCTTCTGGTGCCTTGGTACTTCGTTTCCTCCTCCATGTTGGATTACAACTCAAAGTGTTGATGGCCGTAGTTGGTTCCAGATGCACCATGCTCTGGTCCAACTGAGTCTGAGTTTCTTCTTGTGTCTGGTGATGCCGGATTGTGAAGGCCTATTAGAGGGTTTTGCAGCCTGTGTTTATGAGTAGGCTAATGACTTGATGGGGGCTGGAACACCCAAGATCGAGGTCGTGACAACAATATTACCCAAAACCAATTGGTCCGAGCCCGGCTAAAGGAGATTAATTAAATGTGAAGAAGGGATCTGAGCCTGACTGAGGTGGGTCCGGGGTTAATGGTGAGCCACAAGAGAAGGAATAAGGAGATCTGAACCCGACTGAGGGGCAACCGGGGTGAACCGTGAGTCACCCGAGAAGGATTAAAGGGATCTGTGCCTGGCTGAGGGGGACCGGGGTGCACTGTGAGTCACCCTAGAAGGAATACATTTTAAATTGTAAAATAAAGGGCTCTGAGCCCAGCTGAGGGGGATCCAGGGAGAGACACCCAAACCATATAATTATAAGAAAATAACTTTCTAATTTTGTTTTGTACATCAGCCCCCCGTGACTCAAAAGACTTTGATGGAAAAGTGACTTGAGCACAGAAGGCCCTGATGTTGGAATTTGAACTGTATCCTTGTGTCATGGAAGCCAGAGTGTGTGCTTGGTTCGAGTAAACCGCCTTGCCCTGTGCTGAAAACATGGGGAAGAGAGGCCAACAGCCCTAAAATCCTGACTTATTTTGTGAACACTTCTTTCTTTTTCATGAACATTCCCCCACACTATTTGTAAACTGGTGTTAAGGATTGGCAAAAGGTTTTTTAGTATAGGCCCTTTTGTTTTAACAAGACTCCACTAGGACTGTATTCCTTATTAGTGGATGGTCGTAGCTTGCTCCCATCTTAGATTTAGGTTTAGATAGGCGTTTATCACACCCCTTTGAAAGTTCAATAAACACCCTTAAACTGTGGTCACTTGTGTCTGTCTCACTTCGATACCAGACCTTCCTTACACAATTCAACTGGCTTCTTTTGGGGTTCCCTTCCCCATTTTTCAACTTCCTCTGAGGTCAGGGTCTCACCACCTGCCTCTCAGATATTTGTTTACCAATTTCTCACAAAGTTTGCACATGTATTTTGCTCATCTCTTTATGGTGGGGTCTCTGCAGCCTTCCTGGATCACTCTCCCGCTTGGTGGCCACCCGAGTGCTTATTTCTTGTGGTGGCGTCTCTCTGGCCCTCCTGGATCAATCTTCTGCCTGGAGACCACCACAATGATTTCCCAACACACTTTACTTTATGTCAATATTTCTACATTAGTTTTGGGAATTTTGCTCCAACTTAATTTCTCGCACAGCTCCCCTTTTAGGATCTCCATTTCGCTCACACTTTGTGTCTGCGCACAGCTCCCCTCTTTGCAGATACTTCCTTTCTTTACACACAGTCTTTTGAGAATGTGTAATCATACACACGACACTCACGACACTCTGCCACTTTGTATCCTTGTCAATACACACACCAGGCTCTCACTGTTCTTCACTCACCAGCTAGGTTTTCTTTGTCAATGCCTTTGCCGTCTGAAGTCAGGGTCTCGACGCCTGCCTCTCAGACGCTCCTGGCCTGGCCCAGGGGAATGAGCATTTGCTTTTACCAATTTCAAAAGGGATTAGCATTCATTCTGTCCCCCTTCCATGGACTCTCCTGGCTCCTTGGAGTCATGGCTCCCTCACCACGATTTCCTTTCCAGCTCCACCTTGCAGACCTTCAGCGTCTCAGCATTCCGTTCTCCTCCAGCTGGTCCTGGGCAGCCATAGCTCCTCAGCTCCTCTCCCTACTTGCTCTGCTTTACTGGCAAACCCTGGATTGGGACTGAGAAGGGATCCCCTGCTGGACTCAGCCATGCAGCCTCCCTTCTGCTTTCTCAAAACAATATGTCAAGCTAGTTGAGCAGTTGGTTTCACTTCCCCACGTTTTCAGCACAGGACAAGGTGGCACGTTGAGCTTCACACACTCTGGCTTCTTGGCCACGAGAAAACAGTTCACAGCACAGGTCTCGGCCTTCTGCCTGAGCCTCTTTTCCATTAACAGTCGCTTACTGCAGAGGGCCTGTCGAAACACACAAATATCAAAGTTCCATTCTTCTCAGGATTTTCACATGCACAAGTTCTCGCTTTCAATGTTCATCATGAGTTTCCCCCCTTTAGGCTTGGACCCCTTTTTACCACAATGTGTACTCCTGGTCTTCCTCGTTCAGAATCGGATCATGGATCTCCAAAGTTCGTGCTCGGGTCATGGATCTCCCTCGTTTGGGCTTGGATTATGGAGCTCCCTCGTTCGGACTTGGATCCCTTTAGCACAATATTCATATTTGGTCTCCCTCGTTCGGGCTCGGACCATATCATTTTAGTTTCTACGTTTTCCTCTTGATATCAAAATCGAAGGCTTTTCAAATGTACAATGGGTTTTGCTTAAACCGTCACAGGACCACTTCGATTCACTCACACAATGTTCATATCAATCTTCAACTTTCGTTTATCACTTCTTGGAGGGACACCTTACAGAGACTTTCGATTGAGCCCCTTCGCAGTGCCGGACCACTCTGTCAATGGTATCATATCTTTCCTTCTCAAGTTCAAACATTCATTAGTAGTTTAGCTTTACACGCGTCTCATCACAAGCGTTTAACAATGTTCGTTCCTGGGGCCGTTAAACAATGCTGCCGCTTGCAACCTGCACTTCAACACAGACTGGTCTTGCATCGGTCTCCCCAACTCACCGGCTGCGTTGATATCTCTGGTGCTACTTTGTTCTTGGAGCAAGGACGACACCACGGCGGCTGCTCCTCTTCCTCCTCCCCGCCTTGGTCAGTTAGGCGGGAGTGTGTCCGATGTCAGGATTTGTAAAGTAAGAAAGCGTATGTCATGATGCCTACCCCCAGGCATCCGGACCAAGTCCATCCGCCCCGGGAGCAGGCATCTAGACATTTTAACCTCAGCAGCCCTGGCTAGGGGCTATCTGGGTTCAGTCCTGGCGCCTTAGGCGCCAGGCTCATAGTAGGAATCAGTCCTGGCGCCTAGGGCGCCAGGCTTATAGTCATTACTTACCTCAGGCAGACCATGCTGCAAATGACTCGAATCCAACATGAAGCCTGAAAGCGACTATTTTTCTACAGGGACTATTTTTTACTCGGTGTGGTTCTAGGGACTTCTTACCTGGGACTACTTTTGAGGCTATTTAAACCACACCAGACCAGCAACACACGCTTCGCGTTATTCTGCATCCAGCAGCGTAACACTCACCATGCCTGCAGCCTGCATCCAGTCTTCTGCCACGCCCGCCTCGAATACGGAGCTCATAAAACAAAGAGGAAAGAAAGGGACAAGGTTAGAAAACGAACTTATTTCCATTCCACACCTGATTCTGGATCCATCTTGTCTCCGGACCTGTAAAGAACATCATTTCTGCACGCGCCGCACCTCCAGCTGCAGCGCTGCGCCATACTCACCAGCCTTCACTGCATCCTTCGGGTCGGCGCTGCCTCCATCATTTCTTCGCCGACCACAAGGTGAGCCGAGGGAACCAACAAATATAATTCTTACCACCATAGACTTACCTGATTTACCACCGGAGGCATCCTTTTGTGACCCTCCATATTTTCACATGCCGCATCTGTAAAGAGTGACAAAACAACATGTTTTCCTCGTGCAACATTTACCGGACAGCGCCGGATAATACAGACTCTTACCTGAGCGCCACCAACTGCCACAAGAGCATCTTTTCACAAGCCAGCTGCAAGACAAGACAGGAAGGGGGGAACAAGAGTGAACATCGGACATATTGAACTCTATGAATGATATAATTACTGGTCCTCACCAGGAACCTCAGAGTCAATACTCTCCGGAACTCTCCCGAGCCTTCAAACCAGTGAAGTAACTGGAATCGACGCACCCCTGCAAATCCATGCAGGGTGGAGAGCTCATCTTCCAAGAATATAAGGAGAATATTTCTACGGGTTAAGCAGACGAGATTAGGAGGGCAGATCCAGTCAGTCATCGCTGCACTACGCATCACGTGGGTGGAGACCGCAGCTGTCCGGGTCCGACCGACGCCCCTGTGGGAGCCAGGAGAGCGTAACAGCGTATTGGCAGTCTTCCTGCCTCTGCTCACTTACTTTTCTCGCCTGGTTTTCCTCCGATTTTGTCACGGAGACACTGGCTCAAGACACAGACGTTTACTCAGCCAGTACATTCTCTTTCATTGAGGCAGCACTGGGGTTTACCATGGAAACGCAGTCGCTCTGCGTACCTAAGGTCACGTGTCTTTGCACTTTATTAGACCTTCATGTGACCACAGCTTTTCATTCTTATGCCCCGCCTCCCCATTACACTCTGCTTCTACAATAGTAATTTATCTTGCCGCTACGGACCTTGCATTTCTTGTTGGTCATTAGTGAATGACCCCGATTGTTTCTCGGACTCCTACTTGTGTTTCCCTTGTCTGGTTCCTCTTGTTGGATTACCTCGACTAACAGAATTCTATTTTCGGATTTGCTTTGGATTACGGATGTCTGCTTTTTTTTTGCCCGCATGTTGATCGAATCCTGGAACTGTTAATGGACTGCCTCTTGTCTTTTCCCAATCAGGTTGTGGTGCTACTTGTGTAAGACTTGTGTTCTGTTCTTAAAACTCTCGTATTCTTCACCTTCAGTCTGCTTCATTTGGAACCCTCAACGGACCTGTGGATACAGACTTCCTCATTATCCCATTGGAACTTGAGACTTTCTTGTGTACTAGGCGTCTGCGTGCCATCGGTTTTCAGGTGGACATTTTTTCTGCTTACTGGATTATTGTTTTAGGCGTCCTTGTGCCGGCGGTGGGCAGGTGGATCATTGCTCCTGCTCCTCAAGTAATCTGCTCGTGGACATTTAATCATCCTAATAACTCACAACTGGTAAGACTGTTCCTATATCTATAATTCACGGTTTGTCCTTGTTTTTGGTTCCGGGAACTTACTGTGTGTTTTTGCTTTAGAATTTAGACGCCTTCTTAAACATCACTGGAATTGTCCTTTGTTCAACTTCAGTCATTATCAGGTACTAGAGTGTTTAGCTATCCAATTATTGCTCCTCATTTTTGCCCTTCTGTCACTAATGTATGGTTCCTTTTGTCAAAACTTTCTCTTTTTCTCACCTGGTTTTCCTTGCTAGAGGACTTCTTGGATGCGAGTTCCTTCTTTCTCGCTGTTCGAGACTTGTACAGGGTGGAACACGGCTCTTCGGGTTCCAGCGTGGGAGTCCTGCCATCTAAGCCGGACGGCGTTCAGTATCCAGGAAGGTAGGCACGGATCCAGGAAGGAGGAGCACGAGCTACGCTCGTAGGGGTAGGTACACGGTACCGAAAGAAGGGCGGAATTCGGGAAGAAGATAATTAACTACGGGACTGTAGGAAACTGAAAGAGTTCCAGTAAGGAGATAAGAAGGGTAGAAGTGTTGAAAACACGGACAGCAGACTAGCGCACATGTCTAGCAACTCCAAGCAGAATCGTTGAGACACGCGGGGGTGTGCCTGTTTTTTAGAAGGCAGGGTGTTGCGTGTCAAGGCTAGAGCGCAGCGTTTCAGGGCCGTCGGCCATCTTGGAGGGAACACTGAGCTTACACCACGGTGCATCATGGATCACGATGTCCAAAAAGGTCGAATTCGGTGGTTCAGGACACCTTTGCAGGTTGACTGGTTCATGTGGCGTCACCTCATCTTTTGGTCAATAGACCATTCAGGGAGTTTCTTACCTCTCTGTCAGGTACATTGACAAAAAGAACTCGTCCTCTACACGATGAGTTCAAAACTTGAAGTCAGGATTCTGTTTACTCTGTCAAGGAAATACCCTGACTTAACAGTCCAATATCTCAGACACACAATGCAGGATTCTTCAGTCTGGTTTCTTGGCCTTACGCTTCCACTGTCAAAGGTTTCCTGAAAGTAATGGCTTCTTGCCGAAAAGGTCAAGGGTACTTCCCTCCTTGCGAACCCTTTGTGGTTTGCCGTCTTTCTCCACTCGTTCAGCTGCCGATTCAACACTGCTGTTCCTTTGTGTGCTTTCTCTCGCTTAGAGTGTGCTTTCGTGCTCTGCCTTTTATCCGTGTGGGGAAAGGGCGAGTAGAGTTCCCATGTAGTCTACCTGGCAGGATGGATGGGAAAAAAGTGTTATGGGGGGGGGATACCACATCTCGCCATCCGGTGTCCCACTTCCTGAAGAACCCTCAACCAGGTGATCATCCTGCATTGGTCCACCCCTGGACCTGGATCGAAAAGCGGTGGCTATGTCCTGGCCACCTGGATGACATATCCCTGAGGACCAGCGGGTGAGACACCTTCTGGTTTCTCACATTCCTTAGAGTGTTTGCAAAACAATAACCAACAGATTAACCTCTCGGTGAATATAGGTCTCACAATCTCTCGGGTTTAGAACATTCAAATGATTTCCTCCCTAGCATGGCCCAATGTCCTAGACATTCACAATTTTGGGTAGAGTAGGGTGCAAGAGGCCCTCCCCACTTTAAAAGTTTTCAACGCTAGGATAATGCAACGTAAAAGGAAGACATCTCCTGGATAGTCACTGCTTCAATCTTTGTCCTTAGTTGTACATCATTTTCAGAGTTCCGGTCACAAGACAGCACAAGATTTCACTCAAAGTCCTGGGGCTCTTAAGAGTGCCCCCTTCGCTTCCTCTTTGTCCCGGAAGCTTGTGGGTTTATGTCCTTCGGTTCTATTCCTCAAATTCCAGAAAAACCCTTGCCTTGGTCCCACAAGGCTGACGCGCGCCAAAGAACAGTAGATACAAAGATAGTAGCAAGAACAATCTCCAGAGCAACCTACACCTCCCCAACTAACTGTCCTTGTTTTACTCCCCACCCTACCAGAACCTAGTCATCCACCCTCCCCCATTACAGGCTCTTGACTCACATTTTCACCTTCCACAAGTCCTTCCCCTCCTTACTCCCTCTTTCTGGTGCTGCTCCACTTCTGCACCAACTTCTCCACTTGCCTTCTAGATGACTCCACTAACCTCCTCGGCAGGCACCTTCCCTTATGCCAGCCCTGTGATGTTAACTCAAACCTCCTTAATACACCTCTCTCCAACTATCCTTCTCTCTAAAGCCACCACTCTCCAGTCCCTTAAATGCCTCTACTCCATCTCCAACAACCTCTTGCTCGCCAACTGCAAATTCCTACACCATGGCAATATCACCTTTCCCTTTTATAGAGGCCTAATTCCTACCCTTGGGCCGCCCTCCTTCCTACTGTCTACTGGTAGCACCTGTGACTAATTATTGGGCCTTCCCTGTGACTGGGGCAATCAGATTGAGTTGTTGAAATCAGTGATGAGGTGTATAATTCCATCACGGACAGTAGCTTTACACCGAAAGCCTATTGGAGGTTCACTCACTATTTTCGATTCTCAAAAACATTGGCTCCCATGCACAGAGTGGACTGCCAACGCTCAAGCTGCCCTGCTGCGCTCACGGTCGGTGCAGGGATATCCATGAAAGCACTTGGAACAATTGTAAGCTGTTCAGTCAACCTCAGGTATGGATTATAGATTTTGTACTGTGAGGGTGCAGTAGACCATGTAGAGTTTATCAGCACAAGCCCCCCTTAAGGTTCTAGGGCATGGTCGGGTAGGCAAGAGGATTCCCCACACACTTCCCCCCCAGAGTCAAGCATCCTACAGCACAGGCAGCACCCAGCACTCGTGGACACCACACCCTCTCTCAAAGATATAGGTAGGGCACTTCATCACAGTAGGACCAAGCTCCTTTAGTTGAGTCCGAATAAGAAGAAAGCCTAAAGTGGGCTGATGCCAGAGACATTTTTGGACTACTCTGTGTAACAATAAGCACTACCTGTTCTCCACTATAAACTTTCCAGTCTGCTTGAACTGAATGGAAATTTCTATTCAATGGCGATAATCCTGGTTTGGATTCCACGTTCCGCTTTGAAACTTAAAAAATGTATCTTGTAATAAACAGCTGCTTACATGAATGGTTTTACGTGGCCCAAGACTAGGTGGAGCTTACAAGCCTAATGTTTTCATTCAACACAAATTCCTAGACTCACTTACTCAAGTACCTTGCTTTAGTCTTACTAAGCCTATGAATGGCTCTATATTTCAGGTATCTCCTCTGGTAGGTTCCTTCATTGTTCCCCACTCTGCTTCTTCAAAACCAATGGTCGAAATGTATGAAAAGAAGTAGTGGAACTATGTTTCCTGCTGGTCTGCTCCGCTCTCCACAAACCCCATTCCTGCGTCCCCTCCCACACACAATCCAAACCCCCAAACAAACACGCCTGCTAATTATGGGAATGTGCAGCGCAGTGCACTGAAGTGCAAGCTTCAACTTCTTCCTACACTTTTATTTTTAAAAAAACCATTCCAGAGCGGTTTCTTTTTAAAATAAAAGTATAGGAACAGTGAAACTTAAAAATAAAAAGTATGGGAACACCGCTCCCGACCGCTCCCGTCCACTTCGACCTCTGTTCAAAACTTTGTAATAGCACTTTTCCTGGCTGGTCTTTGTTATGGTCCTCCTTTTGATCTCTCAGATATTTCCATTAAATCATCTAGTGTCCTTTTTGTTACAATACTCAAATATTGTGAATTGTGGAGAAGTGCCCTTTGTGACAACAACAACGGCATGTAAATGGGAGTTTTTAACACTGATAGTCACATGGCGTGCGTTTAGCACAGTGGCACTGTAAAAGGAGAGCGACATCAGAGACAGGTAGTCCTGACGGAGTTCCAGTGCAGGCGTACCACAGAAAGAAGTGGAGAGTCCAGGAGGGCAGTACGAGCAGTGGAGGGATGGCAGTTGTCAAACCGAGCCCATGAGCAGCAGTGGGGATGAGCACCAGAGTCTGGCAGCAGAATAACAGGACGCTGCAGTGGGAGCTTGAAAGCAAGAGGGGGAAAGGTCGAGAATGGCCTCTGAGGGAGTAGCAGCTGAAGGCAGCAGCTCCTGCTCCCCACCCTGGCAACCATTTCAAACCTACTGATATTGGCTGAAAATGTCTGGAAAGAAGAAGAATGAACCTGTGGACAATCCCCTGCCCAAGAATCCTAAACAGGTTGCTGAGGATCTTGATGATGACACCCCAAGCAGTGCTGACATTTATAAACGCTTAAGCAGGTAGCCAGTGATATGAATGAAGTGAAAACAACTTTAAATGACTTGTCTGGGGCAGTCAATGGTCTGGAAACACGCATCAAGGATGTTGAAGGGAGGACTGCTGGCTTGGAAAGGGACGCCTAGGAAAGCTACAGAGCCTACCAAGAATTGCAGGAAGGGATGGCAAGGCTCCAACTGACAAACATGAACTTGGAAATTCAGACCAGAAATAACAACTTGCGCTTGCTTGGTGATAAGGAGCAACCTGGATCTAATTTGTTCACTTTGGTTACGAATATTTTCAAAATTAATTTGCCAGGAAGTGATGTGCAGTTGGAAGATTTGGATATGGTCTTCAGAGCTGGAAATTTGGAATCTGGGAAGCCAAGGCAAATTATTGTGAAGTTTGTGAAAACCGGCATGAAGGAGGATATTCTGCATATTGCAAGGACACAGGTTTCTTTATTTTGGGATGGAGTCCCAATTAACATTTACCCTGACTTTCCAAGGGAAGTGGTTCTGAAAAGAAAAGCATTTTGGGAGGCTAAGCGTATGGCTAAGGAACATGGAATTAAAACCTCATTGCTGAAGCCTGCTGTTTTGAAACTTTTTTTACTGGAAGGAGTGAAACATGCAGAAACTCCTGAACAGGCTTGTACCTGGCTTAGAAATTACCCTTGTCTGACTTCACAAGCGACAAATTCATGATTTTTGCCTCTGCTGTATGCTTTGTTCATGTGGAGTGTATATTTTAGCATTCTTGTTATTATTGCAATTGTTGCTATTATTATTACTGGCTCCATGTTCTTTTGTTGGGATTTCTATATCTTTATTAATGATTTTGGTGAATTCATTTAAATTTATTCATTGTTATTGCTTGAAAATTCGGATTGTTTCGGTTGAACAGCTGCTGCGAGTGGTTTGTTTTCTAATCATGGTGCTTGAGGCCGTGTTAGAGTAAGGGACCGAATATTGGTTGTCTCATCACGTTACGTAGCGTTTGACAACGTTGAGCAGGATGCGGGTGATGATGCGTGCCTTTGGATGGTATGGGATTGTCGCCACGCTGCTGTGAAATGTCCGGATACACTTTTGACTGTTCTGTTAGGTTTCAGATTGTTTTTCTTTTTCGCAGCTCCCTGGCCTTTCCTCCCCCCGTAACACTCCTCTAGATTGTGCCGTCTATGCTCCCTCCCTTGATCTTGTATGCCGGCTGTCGTATTTTATGTATTATGGCTGCATCGTCCCCCTGCTCCCCTCGTGTGTTTACGTACGTTTTCTTTCTTTTCTTTTTTTTTTAATGACCGATGTGGACAGTTGTGATATTATTTGTTATTCAGTGCTGGGATCACACAATGCGACATCTTTGATTGTAAGTCTGCTGACTACAAGAATGTACAGGTCGGTGTTTCATGATGTGAAGGAAAGTACAGTCTATAGATAACAACCTCGCTACGTGAAAACTATTACAGTAATTTGAGAATTGTTTTAAAAGGATTCTTGTGACACTGATGCGGTATGCGTGTAGTTGTGTGCATTGTTTTACCAATGGGGGGGGATCTCCAAGTTTGTCCTTGTGCTCAGTTTGTTTTTTATATATTGCCCCCATGTTTTTCTGTGAGGCATGCACGCAAGAGGAAAGATGTGTTTTCAGACAATGTACCATGAACCAATGTGTAGGTGGAGTGTATGATAAGGAAAGTGCACACATGAAGTTGCTTTTTAAAAAGTATTAACAGTGGGCCTCGGATGTGACTGTGCGTGATGGCATAGGGTTTTTTTAGTGCGTCATCCCTATGGTTTCTCCATGCTGTACATATAACGGTCTCCAGTGTTGGCGCCCCTCTGCACTAACAATGGCAGTGGATTAGTCGCCGATTGTGAGAAACGTTTTGAGTGCTCAGACATTATGCTTATTTTTGCAATTTTCTCCTTATTCTCGATGTATTGCCATATATGTTGTTTTTTGTGGAGTGGGGGGTTTTGGTATTGTTTGTTAATGCAATGGATGCATGTGTCGAGAGATTGGAATTTTGTTTTGGATTGTTGTGGGGGTTTTATGCTGTGATGTTCATTGATCTCTGGCTTTTCATTCTGCCGTTGATGGAGGGTGGATTGGCTCCTAAGGGTTTTTTTTGTGGGTGTGTTAGTTACCGTTTAGGATTGGCCATAGACAGTGTAAGACATCTAGTGACCTTTATTACAGTGTAAGTGTCTGCTCTCATATGCACGTTTAGGATGCTGTATATATGCGCAAATGGGTAACTACACCCAAAATTCAGAGACCAGTTGCTGAGCGTTCGGTTTTACTCTCCTGGAACTTTGGTTATGGATCTGAGGGGGTATTCCGGTGGCATTACTGTCCAGGATTATTGCTCCAGATTTTTGTTTGTGAAGGTGAATAGTTGGCCTTGTTATATTTGGGTTTTGTAGAGTTCCGTTTTAGGGTATGCTTTGGAAGTAAATTTAGGGTGGGGGTGGGAGATTGCGTCTGGTGTCTTCTTGAAAGTTTAGTGCTTTTAGTGAAGTTCTACCTGCTTGTTGCCTTGCGGCTGCATCATCTCTGCAGTGAGCCATCTACTTGTAACTGTTACTGATATATTTCTAGTAGCTTCATGCCCTATTGGGGTGTATGCTCTCTCTTCTATCATTTCTTTCTTCTGTTCTTTCTTCCTGTCCTATTCTTTGACTGTGATTACATAAGTTGTATATTGAACCAAAGTAAGAACTGTACCATGGACACGAATATAGTGAACCATCTGAATGCCATCTCATGGAATGTTAACGGACTTAATAATGTGGTCAAAAGGACCAAAATATTGTCTAATCTACGTTCAAACTCATGCGACGTTGCCTTCCTCCAAGAGACACATTTGGAAGATCCTGAGGCTGGAAAATTAAAGAGGGGCTGGGTGGGGGATACTTTCTTTTCTAATCACTCATCCAACAGAAGAGGTGTTTCAATACTTATCAAAAAGAACCTGCCTTTGTCAGTCATTGTAGCAAAGGAGACAAAGAGGGAAGGGTTATTTGTGTTTTGGTCAAGATTCAAGATGTGGACATTCTCCTGTGTAACATATATGCACCAAATTTGGATGATCCTTTATTTTTTCATGGGGTGGCTCAGTTGATTCAAAGTTTCAACATGGATTCAATTATAATTGGAGGAGATTTTAATTAGGTGATGGACTAGCATTGGACCGATCAAATGGGGATTGTACTAGAACTTCAAATAAATGTAAATGATCCTTGGAAAGTTTAATAAAGGAATTCAACCTGGCTGACATCTGGAGACTGGAGCACCCGTCAGACAGGGATTATAGCTTCCATTCTCAGTGTCATGATACATATTCTCGGATTCATTTCTTCTTGACATCTGGACGGGTCACTTCGAGCTGCTAGGATATAGCTATTGGACTCATTGCCCTGTCAGACCATGCGCCTGTTTCATTGTGGTTTTCTTTGCAGCACTCTGGTTAAATCATTGAGATGGAGAATTAATTCTTATGTACTGAAAAATGATTGAGTCAGACATGAAGTGGCGGAGGAAATTGATAGCTTCATCCAAATTAATAAAACTCCTGATGTTCGAATATCAACAGTCTGGGAAGCACTGAAATGCTTTGCTCGGGCGGTATTGATTTAAAAAACTGGCAAGGAGAGAAAAATTGAGAATAAAGGAAATTCAGAGACTCTCTTCTGAGGCAAAGCGCCTAGATGTTTTATTTGCAGCAAGCAAAAATGAGAACACAAAAAATGAACTGTGAAAAAACTAAGTATGAACTGAACAAACTCATTTCTAGCCAGGTTGAATATGCGCTGTTCAGGCAAAAGATTAATTACTTTTAGAATGGTGAGAAAGCAGGGAAATTACTGGCGCATAGGCTGAAGGTGGCTCAAAGCAATCACTTTATTACCGCAATCAGAGGTCTTAATAACACATTGGAGACAGAGCAAAAAGGTATTAACGATTTATTCCGTGGCTTCTATGAAAAACTCTATAACTCCGAACTAGCTTGTGAAAATGTAGAAATTGAAAACTTCCTTGACTCGCATGTTCTCCCTCGTCTGAAAACGGATGAGGCAGCAAGCCTGGAGGGGAAGGTGGAAGTGGATGATATTCAACATGCGATTTAAGACTGACTGTAGGTAAAATCGCCTGGCATTGATGGACTACCTAATGAATTTTATAAATCCCTCCCCGTTTCTGCAATAAAGCTTTTGTGTGACGTTTTTAATGAGGCCTTTGAGTCTGGTTCACTACCTGATACAATGAGACATGCATTGATTACGGTGTTGAGAAAGAAGGACAGATCTGCTACCAGGTGCGAAAATTAACAGCCGATCAGTCTGATAAACTGTGACTGCAAAATATTAGCCAAAATCCTTGCCGTTTGACTGGGCAGGGTCATTCCAACTTTGATACATGAAAACCAAGTAGGTTTTGTCTCTGGCAGAGCGGTGACGGACAACATGAGGCGGCTGCTGTTGACCATTGAGAAGGGACATAATCAACCTATTGCCAGTGAGGTCATTTCCCTAGATGCTGAAAAGGCATTTGATCGTGTTGAGTGGGACTTTTTGTTTGCATGCCTGGGGAAAATGAACTTTGGGCAAGAATTCCAACGTTGGGTTAAGCTGCTGTATAACAACCCTTCTGCAAGTGTGCTGACGAATGGTCTTATTTCTGATCCTTTTGAACTTCATTGTGGTACGAGGCAGGGCTGTCCGCTTTCACCTCTCCTGTTTATTTTGTCTATGGAACCGCTTGCAGTGTGCTTGCGGGCGGATGTACACCTTCAGCCTCTAATTGGAAATGGTCAGAACAACATGGTTTGGTTGTATGCAGACGATTTATTGATTGCCCTTCAAGACCCTGTTGTTGGTATCTCTTATTTGATGCGAGATATTCGTTCCTTCTCCTTGGTATCAGGATATAAGATTAATTGGAGTAAATCCGAGCTCCTACCAGTCAATGGGTTATGTCAACGACATGCGTGTGCTCAATTGCAATTCAGGTGGTGTGCTGAAAAGTTGAAATATCTTGGCATATGGATTGGAGCTCACATAGTAAAGCTACCAGCCATTCATTTTGCATGGATCCTTCCGAATCTCAAATCGGATTTGGTTAGGTGGAGTCTTTTGAAGTTATCAACCTGGGGCAGAATCAACTGTTTGAAAATGAACCTAGCTCCTCTGATAAATTACTTCTTGAGCATGCTCCCTATTAGGATACCAGGAAGCATCTTTGAGGAGGTCAATAGGATTATGCAGAACTTTATTAAGAACGGGAAACCTCTGAGGCTTGCAATTTGGAAACTTCAACTCACGTTGAAATTGGGGGGGAATGAACCTGCCTAATTTCTTAGACTACCATTTATCGTTTTCCACTCGGCACTTGTGCAGAATTGTTGACTCTGGCGATGTACAGTCTGAACGTTCTGACCTCTTATCTTGGGAATGCAGTGCAGTTTCCCAGTTGGATCCGAAAGCGCTGCTAACTACTCAGAGGAGTAAATCAAATAAGATCTGCGTTCTCACTTCGTTCTTACAAGACTGCTGGTGTGAGCTTTCGAACCGTATGAGTGCTAATCCCTATTTACATCCAGACGCCTCCATATGGAATAATCCAGCCTTGAAGTATCAGGGTAAGGTCCTGTTTTGGATGGAGTGGTTTGTGGCTGGCATCAAATACATTGGAGATTTGTTTGAGGGAGACAGTTGGTTAACGTACACTCAGCTTGGCCAGATGTATGACATGACAGAATGCTAGTTTGCTGAATATAGGAAATTGAAGATTATTATTTCAGCTTGCGTTGAGGTGCCACAATTGACTTTTCAGAGTCCCACCTGGGCAGCTCTAACGGTATGCTTGAGTGCATCAGATCCTGCTTTTACCATGTATGGTTTCTTAAAAGCTACTCGGAAAGGTGATCCGAGGTTACCAGCGACTCGGGCAGAGGAATTGGGAGAGGATGTGAACATCAGATGTTGGCGGAGGTGCTGTGAGAACACTCGTCTGGTGAGTTTGGATTGGGGCCTCACAGCTTCTCAAACGAAATTGTTGTTTAGGGCTTATTGGACGCCGGAGAAACTATTCAGGAGGCAACTGCTGGACAACAATATGTGCTGGAAGTGTAAGTGCTCAAGAGGATCTCTCAGTCACTTGATTTGGTTCTGTCCTAAAACAAAGCAGTTCTGGGAAAAGGTTTGTGAGAGGTTAAGTTTGGTCTTAAGCATCGCGATCCCCATGAATGCTTCATTACTGAATTTAGGCGATGACTCTTCGCTGGATAAAATTGAATTTCGTAAGAAAGTTTGGTTGCTGCGCGCATGTATGGTTGCTAAAAAATTCATTTTGAGGTCCTGGAAATCAAGTAATTCCTTTAATATTGATGATTTGGTGGAGGAGATTCTTACTGTTTCAACGTATGAAAAAGCCATTTACAAGAATACAGATGAAATTGACAAATTTTGGGACATTTGGAGCGGTTTTCTTGATGTCTATGGATGTATGTGTACTTTAATTCAGAAGCGATGCATCCCTAGCTTTGAATGTTATTGTTATTTAGTTATAATTTTATGCAATGATCTTGTAATTATCTTCCATCTGTTACATTGTTTATTGCATATGTAATTTTCAAACTTTGGCTTCAATGTTTTCTTTCTTTTTCCTTTCTTCCTTTTCTTCTTCTTTTCTCCATTTCATGCACCTCTATTCTTTCTCTTATATTTCATATTTAGAATTAGTTTATCATGAACTATTTAATATGTTTTAACTTTGGTTGACTATTTTCGTGGTTAATATATAATGCCATATTTTGTTCTTATTTGTTATGAAAATAAAAATTTTGAATCATCAAAAAAAAAAAAATAATAAAGCAAGAGGTGGAACACCAGGCAATGAGACCATTAAGAGCCGCCAGATTTCCTGGCTGAATTGAGTATATGCAAGAAAGAATGTGGCTACTAAAGAAATCAAGACTGGAGAAAGGTTTGTGACTCTGCACGATTGAGAAGGAGGGTCGAAGGGAGAGCCGCGGGATAGAGAGACGAAATTCAAGGCAAAACACAAGAGAATTATTTGGGAAAGTAATTGAACAAAGAAGGGATGAAGGCTGCAATCTTGGGAGAAAATTCCAAGAAGCATTTGAGAAAAGGATAGAAAAGAAACAGTGTAACGTGGGGGGCACATTTTCTAGATCCAAGTAATAAAGTGTTTGAAAGGAAAAAACAGTGCATGCTAGAAGTTAAAGTTCCTACCTACAATTGATAAAAACGATAGGGCAGAAACATTCAATCTCAGAACTTGGAGTTCTATGTCTAATGCTTTCAGCAAGACAGGACTGTGAATATAGTCTGAAATTTAAAGCTCAGCCCTGACAAGTCTTTAGGGGAGGAAAGAAAAACGTGACGGGATGGAAAATCCACCAATTTGGGTTTCGACCAACAGCGCATTAGGCGTCAGCACAGAGGAGCAAACCCTTCTGGCTGCTGAAACTGTCCAAACATTTCAAAATCTGCACGCAATTTCTAAAATCTGTGGAGAGTGATGCAAGTCTGTGCTCGTAAAAAATCTGCATCTTCTGCAGAAAATTCTGCCCTGCAGATTTGGACTATCTAGGCATAAGCTCTCAAATGGAAGGTGGGAAAGTTTGGTACAATACAATTATATTTACAAATCACATCTATCCACTGCCTCCCTCGCCCAAACACTAGTTTACATCAGGATACAGGAAATAATAAAAACTGTACTTACCGCCCTCTTTTGCTGGTGCCCAAGAACTGCTTGGATGCATAAACTGGGGCGTGAGTTGCATCGATAGACCAGTACAGGAAAAAAGGGTTGCTGCTATCATGCTGTCTTCCGATAAAATTCAGGGCCTCCTATTTGCAAATATGAAAGAGTATGCAAAAGTGAATGCCCAATCCCCCAGCCGAGAGTGCTCTATTGACAAACAACTCCCTATTTAGTCATTAACTGCTCTGTAGCTAGAGCACACCTCTCTCAGAGTTGGCCATAGGGTTCACAGGGGCATTTAAATACTAGATCTAAATCTAGCCCAATTTAATTTATACCTCTAAATTTTAAAAATACAGGTGCACTCGTAACCCTAACTTTAGGAAAAAGAAATATTTTTAAAAAATGTAGGTTTTCCATTAACAGGAGCTCAGCGGTAACTATTCGGTACTGCTAATCTCTGTGCAAGGACTAATTGGACATTTGTAGAAATCAAGTAACCTACATTTGCTGATGTTCTTTAGATAGCAGTTTCTAAATATTTCTTGTTTATAGGGCTGCCTGTTGCTCATATCCCTAAATAATAAGGCGGCCATGGGGAATACTGTTGACTGTGAAAACAGGCGATGGGAGCTCTTGCACCTCCTTCCTCGCTCGATCATACTTGTGACTCTCGTCATAACACTACATCTGTGTCATTTAACAAAATTTGACAGGCAAAGAAATTGGCTAAATGCCATTCTTAAGAAGTATATAAGCAAATAATTGGATGGGCACATTTGAATTATGCACACAAAGAGATGCATGAAGGAGTAGCAGGTATTTCATAGTTGGGGGGGGTACGGGGGACTCACAATGACACAGAGTTTGCAGGTCACAACATGTGACTAAGTATCTGCTTTGGAACACGGGTAGCTGGGTTCTAATCATGGCTTCCTCAATTGGCCAAAAGTGTGATCCCAAGAGCATCACTGTCGCCATGTGCCTCACTCCTCTTACCTGTCTTGAAATTGTAACAATGTAGAAACGGGTCACTGCAACTTAGAAACACATACACATTGAGCATTTACCTTGCTGGGAGTTTGCACAGTAAATGACCCTGACAGGGTCTACAATCCCTGCCCGGGTCTAACAAAAACAATCACTGTGACGGCAGGGGCAGATTATAGCTGGTGGCCAATGGCTGCATTCCCACACAGGGCTTTCATTATGTTTTGGGTGCTGTCAAGTCAGCATTTGCTAGAAGAAAGATCAAATGAGATCCCAGGTGTGGAGAGACGGACACAGCCTAGCTGAACTAGCCAACACTTCTGTCCTTTACCACTTATGCCTGAAACATTACACAAAATGCGCCAACAGCATGATACCAAGACACTGAGCAATGTAGATGAACACCATGCATGAAGGGTGCTGAATCCAGAGAAAACTAATAAACACACCCGTAGAGCGTACCTTTAGGTAGAGCTGGGTGAGGTTGGCCTCTCCAGTCTGAACATCAATTGCGATGTCGTCATAATACCTTAAATAGAGCAGTAGAAACGACTCGTTAGACAATCTGACATCTTGTTACAACCTGTATCTAAGCATTCAAATATAGCAAGAAAGATGTTCATTTTTCTCAAGCCCTTTAGAAAGGATGGAACCTCCTGATCAATCTGGAAAATAAAATCGAAGTCTACAACAAAACAACGTTCTGGATTTGGTTTAACAGCGGATTGACTGATTGTGAAGCTAAACTCGTGATTTTATTTTAGAATATGTAATCTATTTCTATGCAGATTAAATACGGATTAAAACCAACATGTTCATGATAGCAGCATTTACCCCTATACTAAAAAGGAATTCGATCCTCTCCTCCCTCAAAAGTTATTTTACACGGTGGGTGAGTAGCCGGCTTGCCAATTAGACATGGCCAAAGAAGTAGAAAGGTGTAGGCTGTGAGCATACCTGCCAATCATGTCCTTATTCCGGTAAACAGGGATGTTGGGCCTTTCCTTGTTGTCGTAGGGTCCAAAATGACAATTGGGAGAACCAAACCACTCATCGAATCCATGCTTCAAGGGGTGGAATTGAGTACGGTGACCCAAGTGCCTATGGAGAGATATTAATTACAGATTTATGAATTGTGTGTAAAAAGACTTCAAGTGTGCCAGGCAGTAATTGGCTCTTACTCGAGCAATGACCTGTGAAACATTTCAAGCCACTGATAGGGTTTACGACTCAGGAGTATAAAGGTGGCAGAACATTAACAAGAGGTCCATTCATTTCATTTTTGAAAGCTTTTATTTGTGGGTTAAAATGAACTACCAGAAGGAACACCGTAGTAAAGCACTTACAAATGACATATAAGACGCTAGAAAGGCACAGCAAAAGAATGAAGATCTCGTCTGTTGGCAGGGCTGAACACAGCAAACAAAGGACATACACGAGGAAATAAAGACACAACAACCACAACCATAGACTACAATACAAATCATGCATAAAGTGTGTGAATAGCATCCCCATACCCTCAAAAGGTATGTAACACATCTCTCCTGGAAAATATCACTTTCTCATTTGTTACTAGGAAGAAAGGATACAACTCCACTATTCAAATGACTGGTTCCTCTTCATCTTCCACGCTTCCATAATCATATCAAACTCGTCAAAGCACTAATATCCCAAGTCTGTATTGACGGGTGTTGGAGGGTTCTAGGTTTGCAGAGATTAAGATCAGTTCAACATAGCCACTTGAGTCAGTTACAAAAATTCCTCAGATTAAAATCAAATACTGAAACACATCCCAGAAAGAGTTTACTCTTAGAAAATACTTCAATAGATGGGTCTGTTACTAAATCATGGCTTCTGGGGGAAGAGACACAGGCAATAATTCATACAAGGCAGCATTATGCTTAAAAGCTGAATTGCACCAAATGGAAGCAACACCCTGAAAAATATGCACATGACCCCTGTTCACCCCAAAATCCTTAACCCACTAACTGCAGACGGGACTGTGGGTTATTAACGTTATTATAAAAAGCGACCCCATAGCATATACAGTGCTAAGCTCGCCTCTATCCAAACACATTACAGATCTCTCTTCTCAAACTTTAAACAATAATGAATGGATCACAATATGGAAGCCCTATGAAAGGGCATATCATTTAGAATTCCAAATCGGCTAGCCAGATCTCTAATAAGGAGGTTCTCCATTCAAAAGTTCTGCTCTCCCTTTACCCCCCAAAGAAAGGTCCCAAGAGTCAATGAGATTCATCAAATGAGAGGCAAACTGTGATAGCGGGAGAGTACTAAAAATAGAACGAATCTTCAGTAGTACCAACAGTCGTCCAAGTACAGCCTTATTAAAAGGCAAGAGTTTTAACATATTGAGTGAATCCTAAATGCTGGATATCTCTCCCTAACCTATTTAAACATACACAGAAAAACCTTCTATTAAACACATTTTCAAAAGAGACAATCTCATATTTTTTACAATGGACCTTGTGCCCTGAAACGCTTCCATATTTACTAAGCAAATGAACGAGATAGCACAGTCCACTCAGGCACAGAAGTAGCAAATAAGCCACATATGAAATTGTTTATTGCGCGGAGTGTGGAGCCAGAGTGTTTGGTGGTGTTGGTAAAGAGCCCTGCTGATTTTGGATGCTTTTATTGAACCTACACTTTGTGGCTACTGTGCCTTTAAATTTCAAACACTTAAATGGTACGAAATAGCGTGAAGCGCATCGCGCAGAGTGTGGAGCCAGTGTGTTTGGCGTATTAGCATTTCGTACCTGAACTAATTGGAACCACGCTCTCAATCAAGACCATCCGATCAGTGAAGCAGCGAGTGATGGCGCGCTTATTCAGCTGATGGGCGCAACAGTGCTGTGGAAGGAGGGTGGAAATACCTGGGTGTGGGGTGGACAGAGCTTGCCATCTGGGGCCGTCCTACCCTCCTGCCTTCCCTCCACCCTCCCTACCCCCTTTCCCTTACTCCCACACTGCGCAGCTGCAAACAGACACAACAACATTCTATGTCAAGACGGAGGCGAGCATTAAGCTTTCTCTTCTCTTTAATTCACTCTCCAGCAGTTTCAACAAATAACTCATATTTCGTGAAAACATTTTTTTTTCAAAAACTTCAAGTCCCATCATTCCCTATAGTTCCAGTCATTAGTCTCTGTGCCTTAGCCCTTCCTGTTCCTGTTTTCCTCCTCTTCTTTTCCTGCTCTCCAGATAAGTAACATGTTATTTTCAGAGCTCCGTGAACTATATATTTATTGAGATAGGAGCGTATAGAGTTTAATATATATGACGAATTTTAATTTTATGGGGTTCATGGTGGGATCCAGCGAGAGCGTAGCGCAGCGTGCGGTGTAACAGTTATTTTGTATTCACCGAGGAGAATCGGCGGCCCCGTGCCGCATTACCCGACACATCAGGGGCCTGCCGACCTCCTCATTTAAGTCTGCAGCGCTTCTCAGAGCGGCCGAGTGCGGGCAACCCCCACCCATGGAGGGGCGGAGCAAGCGGCGCAAGCGGGAAACCTTTTCCTTCCCGCTCGCGCTAAGGAGCTGACTATAGCCCCCACCCTTGTGGGAGCGGAGCGCGAGCACGCACGGAAGCTCGCGCTCCCATCGAGAAAGAGCCCCCACCTTTGTGAGCCATTAAGAGCGCGAGCGCTCGGCTCAGTGAGTCCCCCACCCTTGGGGGGGCCGAGCCAGGCACACGACACAGAGATTTCCTGTTCGAAGGGATTTCGCCGCGTTGCGTGCTACAGAGCAGTAATAAGCTCACTGATTTAACGTGAAGCATACTTTCACGCATAGGACATAAAGCCTAGCTCGGAAGAACCCTGCACTACAGGATATAGAACAGACAGGTGCAGCCTCACAGAGTGGAGCAGTGGACGTGCCCATACACCTGGAAAGGTATTTGAAAGGCACCTAAATAGCACAATAATGTCTAACTTTGAGTGGAGCGATGAGGAGCAGGAGGCAACCTATCCAGATTTAGCGTACAGCTTTAAGGAAGTGCTGGGAGACTCGCTCACAGAGGCAGTAGCTCAGGGTGCGAGACCCCTGCAAGACAGGCTACACACCATAGAATTAGACCTGAGCACACAAGGTAAATGCACCGAACAAAGCACGTGCACCAGGGTTGCGGAAAAGGACCCCAAGGGGTGTAACAAGGCCCAGAAGAGCAAGGACTCTTCTGACCCCCCGGGCCAAACTGAGGGGGCAAGTACCTAGGTCCCGGAGGCTTTGGACACTTTTAGTAAGCTAGGAGAAGCATTCATAAAGAAGTCACAGGTGCCGAGCCTTGAGACCCCCTACCCAGGGGATGATAATATGGGCAACATAGAAGGAGGTTTCCCCGAAGAGGAAATCCCAGAATCCCCGACCTCTTCACAAGAAGAGGCTGACAACGAAGGGGACGAGAGCAGCCAACCTCCACCGAGGAAGAGGCTCAGAAAGCTCAACAATTTAGAGGAGGAAGAGACCTCCGATATGTTTAATCCTGAGGATATCAGAAACCCAAAATCATCAGAATGGGTACCGTCGCCAAGAGTGGCGAAATACATGACAGAGATTGCGAAAAGCCTTAGAGGAAGAAGTCAGGCAGAGGATGAGGGCAGAGTGTCCGAAACCAGAGTTACCAGGGAAGGTAGCAGAGGCTCCGGAGCTTGACCCGAAAATGTTGTCATTTGTCTCAAAAGTGAACAAGGACCCAAGAAAAGGCATTGATCGCTCTTGGAAAAGCTGTCAGGAGAAACGGGTTGACATTGCGGGACCATTAGCAAAGATCATGGATCTAGCCGAACGTGCAAAGGACACGGGGGAAGAAGTGGACCCAGGAGTCCTGGCAAACTGGGCCCAGAGAGCAGTATGCCTTTTAAGCAATGCCAACTGCGCAATTTCTTCTGAGCGCAGGAAAGGGCTTCTGCTTAAGATTGATCAGAAGTTAGGAGACCTGTCATCCTATGAAGTGGGCGAAGCCGCGCAGGGTCTTCTATTCGGTGAAACCTTCGGCAAAGAAATGGGGAGGTTTGTAGGAACATACACCTCCCTAGAAAAGGCCCAAGCATCCATGAAAAAGATTTTCCCGACACTAATTTTTGGAGGGACCGGTCGGTCTAGAGGCCGAGCGGCCGGTCCCTACCAAGCGTTCAAGAGGCCTCAAGGAAACAGAAGTAATTACTCGGAAAATAGGCAGCCAGACGTATTCTTCCCACCCAGAGGTAGCTTCCCGAGAGGAAGACGTGGCAGAGGACAAGGGAGAGGACACATCTTCCCCACAGGTGAGAGCCCCAAATTATCCACCAGTTGGGGGGAGAACAGCAGTATTCTGGGAGAACTGGCAGGCGCTTTCCAGCGATGCCTGGGTTTTGCAGACAACAAAAGGCATGCACATAGATTTTATAGAGACTCCCATTCAAAGTCAGGTGCCACGTCCTCTAGCAAAAACACGAATAGAGAGATCTTTTGCACGCAGAGACACACTCAGACAAGACGATTGGTTAGTGAGGATAGACCTCAAAGATGCTTATTTGACAATAGCAGTTCGAAAATATTTCCATCCATTCCTAGCATTCTACTGGGGCGAGCAATTCTGGCAGTTTGCTATCATGCCGTTTGGCCTGGCATCAGCGCCATGGGCTTTCACGAAAATTATGAAACCAGTAGCAGCAGCGATCAGGGAGAAGGGGATTCGTATGATTATATACCTAGACGATATCCTTCTGATGGCCAGCTGCAGGGAGGCGCTCCGCTACCAGGCCAGCTGGGTAGTGGATCTTCTGACGTCACTGGGATTCCTAGTGAACCGAGAAAAATTGGAAATGAAACCAGCCAAGAGAATAAAATTTCTAGGTTTCGTTATAGACACCAGATCAGCGACACTGCAAATTCCAAACAGGAAAATAAGAGACATAAAAAGGGAGATAAGAACATGTCTCAGCAGAGCAGTCATATCTCTACGCACAATAGCACGAGTGGTGGGCCTCCTGGCAGCCTCCATACAAGCGATATTCCCAGGGCCTCTACACTATCGAGCCCTACAGAGACTAAAGATAAGACACCTTCAGCTTAGTCTGCAATATCAGCAGCTAGTCCACATCGACCAGGAAGCCAGAACAGAACTGGAGTGGTGGCTAGCAAACATGGAAGCATGGAACGGGAGAGCCATTTTCGGCGATCGTCCAGACCTGATTATAGAGTCGGACGCCAGCAGAGCAGGCTTGGGAGCGCGTTGCGGTGGCCTTCAGACAGGAGGGAAGTGGAGTTCGGAGGAATTTAAACTTCACATCAACTGTCTAGAATTACTAGCCGGATCATTTGCAATCAAGGTGTTTACGAAAGGGAAAGTGAACTCCTGTATTCTGTTGAAAATGGACAACATTTCAGCAGTAAAATACATCAATCACCTAGGATGGACGAGATCCAAACTCCTGGCGGAAATAGCCAAGGATTTCTGGCACTCCTGCCTGGAATCAGGGATCTCAGTAGTAGCAGAATACCTGACAGGATCACAGAATGTGATAGCAGCCTGGAACTCCAGGTACCTCTCAGACTCCAGTGACTGGAAGCTGGACCGGGAGGTTTTCCGACAGCTGGCAGAACGTTTGGGACCGGTCCATACAGATCTGTTTGCGTCCAGACTGAACGCATAGAAGAAGAGGTTCTTCAGTTGGAGGTTAGACCCTGCAGCTGCTGGAGTGGATGCTTTCCTGCAGGACTGGAGAGAACAGATTCTGTACGCCTTTCCGCCCTTTCTAATGCTGAGCAGAGTCCTGGCGAAAGCTCGCAGAGAAGCGGCAAATCTGATATTAATAGCACCAATATGGAAATCACAAGTTTGGTTTCCAGCACTCATAGAAATGTTAGTAGACTACCTGAGAATGTTACCCCAAGGAGTGAGCCTGCTCACGGACACAGTTGGGTCATTTCACCCTCTGAGAGTGAGAGGGACGCTGCCATTGATGGCGTGCAGGATAGCAGGAGACGCTGGAACCTCCCAAGCATTTCGGCGCAGGCTGCAAGTCTCATCGCCGAATCATGGGCACCGTCAACCAGAAGGAGCTACGACGCAGCTTGGAATAAGTGGTCGTCATGGTGCAGAAGGAGAGATATTCATCCCGTTTCTGCACCTTTAGTCGAAGTTCTGAACTTTCTGGCAAAACTTCTGCAGGATGGCAAAGCATATAGAACCATAGGAGTCTATAGATCTGCGATTTCATCAGGTCATATACCACTTGATGGTACACCAGTGGGGGAGAACATAGCAGTGATTAGACTCCTGAAAGGAATAAGATTTAGGAAACCGCCACAACCTTTAGTCGAAGTTCTGAACTTTCTGGCAGAACTTCTGCAGGATGGCAAAGCATATAGAACCATAGGAGTCTATAGATCTGCGATTTCATCAGGTCATATACCACTTGATGGTACACCAGTGGGGGAGAACATAGCAGTGATTAGACTCCTGAAAGGAATAAGATTTAGGAAACCGCCACAACCTAAGTACAAAGTGCTATGGGACGTATCGGTGGTACTGAAACTGCTAGCAGACTGGCCTAGCAACAGATACCTATCTCTAGAACAGCTATCAGGGAAACTAGCCATGTTACTGTGTATGGTATCATGCAGGAGAGTGGCAGACGTGAAGGCACTGGAGATAGATAGAAAGACATATGGGCCGGAAGGAGTAACCTTTAATCTGGCAAATAGAACTAAAACAGACTCATCTACAATCACATACCCATACATGCAAGACTATCCGAAATGGTGCGTGGCCTCATGTATTAAAGAGTACGAGAATAGGACAGCGGAAATGAGACCAGTTGGAACAACCCAACTACTTATAGCGCGCAGAAAACCACACAAAGGCGTAGCATCAGCCACGATAGCGAGATGGGTCAGAGACATCATGGGCCTAGCGGGCATTGATTTATCTACATTTGGAGCACATTCAGTCAGAAGAGCGATGGCGTCAAAGGCATTGGGACAAGGCGCAGCCCTACAAGACATCATGAAAGTAGCAGATTGGGCTAGTGATAAAACGTTTAGGACGTTTTATTTTAGGCCAATCAACACGATAGCAGGAGCAGTAGCAAGAAGCTTGGAACAAGCTTAATGCTCACCTCCGTCTTGACATAGAATGAAGATTCCCCCTGCTAATAGCGCAGGGAGCTCTTGATTCTATTAAAGACAAGGAGGCGAGCATTAAATTCCCGACCCAGACACACAGGAAATGGGAAAAGTTATGGTAATGAAGGAAGTATGCATTGTGAGTAACCATGATGATCATTTTCCTCCCAGAATAGGATGTGTATTCCTAGCCCTAACATATCTCTATTGTTATTTTCTAACACTAGGACATGACCAAAAGAACGGTTGATTTCTACCCGAGGAGGTTGGATTGTTCCGATCGGATTGCAAGTTCTGAAGCAAGAGATCGATTCCGCTGAAAGCAGGAAAGGCAAAGTTGTTGGGCCCGTTGGCAAGTTAATGTTACAGAGGAGTACAGTTACAGCAGTCAACGAAGAGGAGGAACACAGGAACAGGAAGGGCTAAGGAACAGAGACTAATGACTGGAACTACAGGGAATGAAGGGACTTGAAGTTTTTTTTAAAAAAAAATGTTTTCACGAAATATGATTTATTTGTTGAAACTGCTGGAGAGTGCATTAAAGAGAAGAGAAAGCTTAATGCTCGCCTCCTTGTCGTTAATAGAATCAAGAGCTCCCTGTGCTATTAGCACGGGGAATCTTCATTGTGCGCATCAACAAGCTGCTTTAAGTACCTGGTAAAATATTCTGCTGCCACTTTGCGAAGCTCCATGTGAATACACCGACATTGCACGCACTAATGCGCTTTTCCTAACAATCAGTCCAACACTTTTCTCAACGCTGAGGGGCAACCTGGACAAGATAAATGAATTCAAAACCCCTCAGCAAGCTACTTTATGTAGCAACATCAGGTTAAGGGGACAAAGACTACTGAGCACCCAGAGTAATAAGAGTATGCAACAAGCAGTAAAAGGAAAATAAATCAAGCAAGGCTTACAGTGGAAAAGCTTCAACCAAAAATAAAGGCGTATTTTGAAAATGCAGCAATTGCCAACCCGGTGGTCCAAGAAGGGTCTTCTCCGGATAAACTTACTGAAAAGGACGAGTTTGTCCTAGATACGAATGTATTGATTGACAATAAAAGCTTTAAAGCTTTGCCATGGAATTCAAAGGAATTCGATGGCCTCAGCCGATGTTGCATATAATAATATTCTGCCCTCAATGCAGAATGTTTCTTGCTCCCCTGATTTGCAAAAGCTATTAACCACTAGTGGCAGTGACTCTGAGGAAGAATTATTGGCAGAGGAAGTCATGCCGTCGTATGATTCATACAATTCCTGCACCCCTGCTGAGGCCTCAATCGGGGCACTGGAATAAAAAATTGATGCAGGCGGCAGAGCAACAGCTTTTAAAGGAGGGTATTGCCATAGTGACCGATGTGATTCTGCGGGCAAGGGCAGACCACTGCAGCAGGGTTAACCAGCGGGTGGAGCAGTTCCCTCTTTTCACCAAGGCCAATCCAGTGATTCCCTTGAACTTGGAGGCCAACTTGGTACCTAGGGCAGCAGGTATAGGTGCCACCCACTCAATGTCATCTCCTCGGCAGGGGGTGCTCTAGCAAGTTACAGCGTATGTGGTGGCAGACTCAGAGTGGTGCTCTGGAGGTAATTTGCACTGAACCTTCGCTCCCCAAAAGCTCTCCTAGCCCCCCTCCTTTAACCAATGCAAACACAGGACAGCTCCTTTTAGGGGGCCTCAATGTCGGACTTGGAAGTCTAAGCAGCAAAGAAATGAGGACACCCATGTATTTACATCAAAGGAGGGGACTAAGAGCGTGACCGAGGCTGTGGGAAATGGTGAGGTGTGGCGGGTTTGTTTACAGGGCCCTCTGAATAGGTATCTTGGCCAGATTCCCCCAGAGTCCAAGCCCCAACTGAGTTCAGGGCTTCTGGAGCCTTCCTCTAATCCAGAAGTGACACCTAATCCCGGTTGTTCACGGGCAGAGCCCTCTCTCCAGCCTCCAGCACATGTGCGTTTACCCAACACGAAATCCACAGTTTCATCTCCCTTGCTCCCTCCTCTCAAAGGCCCAAGAGTGGCTGGCAACTCCCTTGTTCCATCTACATCTTCCTGAAATTGTCAGACGGTCCCCTCCAGGGAAACACAGAACATTTTCGAGGGCAACAAAGAACGCCCAATTACTGGATTTAACATCTTCGGCTGTGAGCTGGCCGACGAAAACACTAGGAGTCCCTAAACGAGATGATTGGTTGGCCCAGGTGGAAACATTGAGACCTAAACCTCTTGACACCAGGGGGTACAATATGGACCCTGCCTGGTTTACTGACCTGCTACACATTACATTTATTGAAACTAATCCCACAGCCCTTAGCCCTTTGCTGAATCGTACTTGGCTATTGGAGCTACTTCACCTCATTCAGGACGTCTGTACCATTTCATCAAGGGACATCCAAAAACTGGAATTGCCTTCTATCGAAAGTGTTGTTAATTGGGCACTAATAACATTAATGTCCCCAATAGTGGTGGAGCGTATTTGTAATAATGCTAAGGCTCTCCAACAGTTGAGATTTGAGATCTCTGTATTTCTTCCTAGTACCAAACATGTTGTACCAACTGCTATTTCCCAGTTTACAAAATGTACAATTGGTACTAACCCAACCAATATTTAACAGGCCCTGCTGAGGCGACATAGGAAATGGATTTGGGTACCCCAGCGGGCTTGTTGACCAGTCACTCTGGTGGAGGTTGGTTCTACCTTTCTGTTGTCGTGGAACAGCAGTGGGCATAATGTGTTCCTTAATAACCCTGAGTTGTTGGCGCCCTAAAGAGTGTGCAGTGTTTTTGCCTACAGGAAATGTGTTTAAGTACCTAATTTGTTCTGCATGGCTCTACAGTATTATTCCACCCACCTTTGTCCCCATTAAGGGGCCGGCCTAAGGGCGGATTATGTATCGGAGTCAAAGTGGTCCTTAATATCTTTGAGTACCTCACCAGCAGGCCCCATGGAAATTTCCTGGCTGTGTGCATAAAGAACCTATGGGGTGGTCATATGCCCATCTTGGTGGCAACCCTGTATGACCCTCCCGTGGGTGATACATAATCAGAATTAATTGACGTGGTGGCAGAGACCTTTAGAAATTGGTACATCCAGTTTCCGAAAGGATCCATCACCTTGGCGGGAGATATTAACTTTGAATACCTACAAAACCAGTGAGGAACTAAGAGGGATGGAAAAAAGGGAACTGTGAGGGCCAGGTTAAGGGAATGGATGAAGGCATTGGAAGAGTTTGAGCTCAACCCTATGACTATTAAGGATGAAGAAGTGCAGATGACGTGGTCCAATGGACTCTACAGTAGCTGTATCGACTTCATCTGTACCAATCCCAGAAATTGCGAGATATAAGCCCGAGTTGGAAAGAAGAGCCACCAAGGTTAGTGACCGTGTCATGTAATATATGAATTGCTTGGTTCCCCAAGGAAAATGTAGCAAAAGACTGTGCTTCAACCCCACAGTTAACATCCATGGAAACAGGCTGCGTTGGACAACCGCAAATATACTAATATTTAATATGAGTTTGAGGGGATGTGGCTACAGGGAAAAGGAATTACTGAGGAAATGTAATGGGGATTTAGGGATTGTGCAGGTTTTATTTGGTCCTAGCAACCATAGGTACCTGCTCAAGAGTTAAGTCGGTGTTAGATTTGATCTTGGAAAAGAAAAGAAGAAAAAAAGAGCTTAATGCGATAGTGCGCAAACTCAAAAGAAGCTCTTTGATAACTAGGAGGGCAATTGCTAGGTCACGTTATAAGAGTTTTTTGAAGGGATACAGATTTGCAGTGAATAATGCAGGCTGGAAATGTATAAAAGTGCTGATTAAGACTTCTGATACAAAGACATTTTGGCACGTTGTACGTAGCCACGGGATGAGTAACTTGACCAAGGATATTATTGCTATATCAGAGGAACAATGGGGCTTTTTCAAAGAGAACACATATTGGTGGGAGAGGGAACCGAGCATGATTGAGGAACCAAAGCTTATGCCGATACATTGGTAAGCACATCCATCAGGGAGGCAGATTTAGTGGCCAATATCGTTAGATCTAAGGCTTCCGGGATCACTGACCCAGACGGCCTATGTAATATTGTCCTAAAGAGTGACCCACAACTCTGGGCCTTGTTCCTTCAATATTTATTTTTGCAGGTCTGTGAAATTAGGATAGTGCCTTCTTCTTGGAAAAGTTTAATTTCAATACCAGTTCACAAGAAAGGTTCACACGAACAATCTTTAAACTACAGGTTACTATAAATGCTAGACTGCAGTTCTAAAATATTTGCAAATGTATTATTGGAGTTACTATCCTCTTGGGTCCTGGAGAAGGGTCTCCTGAATTTCCAGTAGACTGCACGTAGAAAGGGTTGTGGGACCTCCCACTCAATTTGGGTCCTCCTAACCCTGATCTCGGACACCCCGTGTTACCCAGGAACGGTGCTGTATTTGTGCTTTATATATTACTGAGCCGCTTTTGATAGCGTGATAAGATCTAAGCTTTGGGGAAAACTGGCCCAAATGGGGCATAGACCAGTCGCCCCTTTACTTTATCAAGGCACTATACAATGATACACAGGTCAGGGTTAGGCTTTCCCAGGAGTGTGTGCTGGACAGATACTTTCTTACTAACCAAGGGTTGAAACAGGGATGCCTGTTGGCACCCTTCCTTTTCAATCTTTATATATCTGAGCTACCTCTGGCACTGAAGGCCGCTAAGAAACAACCCTGCGGTACGGCAACAAATGTATCACATGTCTGACGTACGTGGATGACAGTGATTCTCGATCGTACACGAGTTGGCCTCCAGCGCTCCTTTGAAGCCCTTTATGCATTTGCTAGTGACCACGGATTTAGCCCTAGTGCCATGAAAACGAAAATTATGACATGTGGGAAAGGGGCCGATGGTGCCCCCTCATTTGTTTGGAGGCGAGGCGGCACCAAGTTAGAACAACTATCTGAATACAAATACCTCAGTATTTGTATCAGGGCCTCTATATCACCTTCATATTTGGCAGAAAAGGATAACATAAGACTTGGCAAAAGTGGCTGGCAATTAAAAGAATCATATCTGCTTATGGGGACAGTTTGAATGATGCAAACATTATTGCATACAGGACCTCAATTATACCAAGCATATTATACGCCCTGGAAGTGTTGCTGGCAAGAGCACTTGCCTGGCTTCCAAAGCTGGAAAGCTAAATTCTACAATCACTACTAGGCCTTCCAAGAGGGTAACGGTTGAGGCAATACGATTAGAGCTGGGCAATCCATCCCTTTTATCACTGTGGAAAATTTCAGCCTGCAAGTTCTGGCACAAAATGTACTATGGATGTCTGAGATAAGATACCTTGCTAAGCCGGGCAACTAATCATTCCAGTGGGTATAGCAAATGTGTATGATTTAAAACCTGGAAGCAATGGTGAAGTCACATCTATTCGAGATTGGACTACATAGTGTACCGGAATCATGGCTGGACTTCAACTTAGCAAAGAATAGAAGCGAAGTCCAGAAACCATGACACAGCCCAAGCATTAAGCCATCTGGCCAAACTGCGTAGGTTTGACATTAACTTGTAGCAAGGGATTTCCATAAACCGTCCAAAGTCGTTTCTTATAAAGAATTCTGTGTTCCGGTATTGATTAAGATTATCTTTTTTGGTGCATCTCCACACACTGCCGGTATTAGAAAACTCTGGTGCATAGGTTGGACTCCCCTGGGCCGAACAACTCTCTAGACTTTGCATTGAACAGGTAGAAACGCCACAACATATATTACCACAATGTGCAGCACTTAGCACAGAGTATCAAAAAGCTTATAGTAAATTTGTTCTCCGCAAATCGGATCAACTGTGGAGTGCAATTTTTGGTGCAGAATCGCTGGCGATTGCATCAGCTGCATTTCATATATGGCAGTTGGCAGCCATTAAATTGTCACTTCAGCTGTAACTAACATATATTGGAATTTTATCATGTATGGCTAGCGTTGAGTTTTAATTCTGGTACACTTGGAAGTTTGTATAGGGTAATACGTGTATTTTAATTTATATTGTTATTCAATGTATATTATTGTATGAATATGAACTGTCTGAACGGTTTTTGAGTGTTAGGATAGTGTAAAAGGTCACAGATCTGTAACCAAATGCCAATACAAAAAATAAAACATTTGTATTGCTCACCCACACACCAGAATTAGTCTCACTCCTATCCACACCACGCCATATTGCAAGAAGCAGCAGCTTCATGGCAATTTTATCAGATAAGGTGATAGGGGACAGCCCTGGTGTGTACACCTCTTCTTGAGAAACTTCTTTAACTTGAATCCATTAGTTCTCATGGGTGCCAATGCCTCTTTATAAATGGCCAAAATCTGCACTCAGATCTCAATCCAATCCCTTATCTACCTACTGCACAGCAAACATATTCCCAATGGACACAACTGAATACTTGTCAATAGCCAAAGCAGCACATACCTCAGCACTGTTGGCACAAATAGATAACACATCAACTAATGTCCTGACATTATCACTACCATACCATACCATTCTTTAAATGAATCCCCTATGTCATGATCTGCTCTAACCAACCCAGTATGTTTTCCCAATATCTTAATATCTACATTAAGCAAGGGTCTGCAACTATCACAATTATTGTTGCCCTACTCCGGTTTAGGGACTAGGATGATCAACACAGTTTGTATTGAGGTTGGAGCCTCTTCCCTGGCTACAACCCCATTATCCATTGTACAAAGAACAAGCAACAAACTGGGAGATAAGGGCACAGATGTTGACGTCCCGCATGGTGTTTGCACGCCCACGGGGGTCGCTGAAGCTCTTCTTTTATCTCCTCACCCCCTGGCTCGCAACAAGCAAAGGATTTCTGAGCAGCCCTTTGCAGCCTGGAGCGGGACTGCCTGTGAGAAGCTGCTTCTAGAGCAGGCTGTATTTACTCGCGAGAGGCACTGGCTGGCTGACTTTCTCCCTTTTCTGCCAAAACTGAAGGCAACGATCTTTGTGGACTACGGTACTGTCTCGATCTAAAAGGACTGACCTAAAAAGAAACTGACTTTTGCATTTGCTGCTTGTTCTAAGCCTAAGCAGAGGCATAGACCGGGTAGGGCGGGAGCGGGCATGGTGCCACTCAAAATACATACATGCCCACTCAGCAGCGCTGTGTGGGCATTTACAGATGATGTCACTGTGATGGGCCCAAAAGTATTAGCTCCAGGCCCCCCCTTGTTAGACAATCCTGGCTACGCCACTGAGCCTAAGCCTCAACACTAACTGCAATATCTTAAGTTTATGTTTAATAAGTCCCTCTCGAAGAACTTCGGCATTGACTGAAGCAAGTGAAGGCATAGCGGCTCTAAGTTGCTCGCCCCCAGCCACGTTTTGACCATTTTGTTTTTTGTTTCACCAGTTGTACTTCAGCCGCTCTGCTGCTGCAGTTTTATGACCCTGACAAAGGGGTGTGTACAGCTTTGGAGTCACACTGGTAGCACACTTCCTTACAAGCCTGCCAGCGGTTTATTCCCCCGTCTGTGTCCCACAAACACAGGGGTATGCATAGGTGTATTTGAAGTGGCAGCGCCATTCTGCGGGCTACAAAACTGTCCAAACACAGCAACAATCGCCCTAGGGAGTATCACCAGCTAATACATTGTTATGGGGCACGGATAAGGCCGTCCCCCTCCGGCACTCTCGGTCTGGATCAACACAGGAGTCAGTGAGTTGGGTGTACAACTGCCACACAGGCGAGAAGACTATTCTTGCTGACAGTTTTGATCCGTCAGTGGGGGATATTAGATACCGAGGCTGTGCCTCATTACTCCAATTTCTCTGGTTGAGAATGCAGTTAGTTTGAATTGCTTCTTGAGGGTTTGATATGCTTCTTGATCTGTGTTCTTGTCAAAGTAGAGAACTGCCACACAGAAAGTAGTGCAGCCCTTTTATTTACTTAATGACATCATGTTTCACGTGTCCTTGTACACGTGACACGGCACGAGTGTTGGGAGGGGTCCAGACATTACATCCCATGCCAAGTATATATTAAACAAAATGACATGATGCAACATGAAATGTGTGGCCCCAACATTTAAATTATATAGGGTTCCTTTGCTATCATACAAATAACATTTGATATGGAGGGGTTTGTCCATGGAAAGGTAAGACACGAAGATCATGTACATTTTAAAATGCTAACAAAAAAAACGTAGGAAGTCTACCACTGGAAAAATAGAAAAAAACATGGATCATAGTTTTGGATCGGATTCACTTAGATTGAGGATTTTACTTTCATTGTCCCACTTACCATCATCAAACGTAAAAACACTTTCTGTACAAATAGGAAAGAAATTAAATATCTTTTATTTTAAATTAGTAATTATTAATTCTTGAATAAGTTAAATAGTCTGTCATGGTTTATATGTGCACCATATGAAGAAGGTAAAACCATATTTTACAAAAAGTAAACACAAAATACATTCATCCATGTACCAATATTTCAAGTGACATGCAGATCAATTTATAAGCACATCTCTACGTTTTTGGAGAAAGAAGAACAGAGAATAACAGTGAATGTTATAGTGAAGGGGTATAAGACCCGAGGTAGAAGTAAAAGGAGAAAGAAGATCAAATTAGCATAGTGAATCAAATTCTGTGGGTCAATAGTGTTGTTCCATATTGACATCCATTTTAGGCGATGAAACAAAAAGGATAAGAACAATACAGAACATTGTTTGCGATATCTGCAAACATTAAATAAATGAGTTTCATTAGAGGGGCACAGGTATAGTTATTTTCCCTCAATTGTTGCTTGCAAAGCGCAGACATTACATTTCATCTTATGACATCTTTTTGATGTGTTTCATTGGAAGCACTAAACAGCATTTCATCTAGACACCCTGCACCAGACTAATTAACTCTTAGTGAGAAAAAAGGTGCTTGTCGTGTCAAAGGTTCTGCCAACGTGAAAAAGTATGTTAATCAAAAAGTGGACTGGGGTGAGTCGGGCATGGACGTGAGTAGATCACATTTCGGCGGCTTTCTGGTTCAAGGGCTGCCTTCTTCTGGGCGTCATTTGAAGACCCTGAAAAAACATACATGCATGTTAAGGGTGTTTTTGGTCGATGATGGTATAGTAAAAAAGCTAATGCCTCTAGTGAGAACCCAGGGATTACTTACCCTAGGTTCATAACTCCATATTCCGTGTCCCTAGGCAGGGGTCACTGTATCCAAACTGTCGGTCTCAGGGGAGACAGATAGGAACGGAAGTGGGGCTTCCGATGGTCATCTTCACGTTCCTATGGGGGAAGAGGTAAAATTGTGGTTAAGAATGCTAAATCAATGCTCAGACATCCCTGCTGTACAGGGGTTGGTGTTTAGCCTGTGCCTACTATCAGTATAGAGGCTTGGTGGAGAGAGGTGATGGGGGTGGAAAGTGGGCGGAGAGGGGGGGGGGCCTAACATATACATTGTAAATGTAGGTGGCGTACCTGTGGAGGTGGAATTCCTTGGTAATTGGTTTTAAAACTGCACCAGTGGGACACTGGGCATGGCACACAGTAGAGAACCACTTTATTCTTCCCAGCAGATTTTACACCACTGATGTGCCATTTTTCTGAGCCCACATTAAGCCAACAGGCAGTTCACAGGATTACAGCTTCAGGCTGGCCCCTCAATATGTCCACTTTAAGTGTTCCACCCATATGCAGGAACACAGTTTCACTAAAGTACATTAGTCACTGGGCTATATGCACTATGAGCGATAGCTCTTCCTTTGTTACTCGCCAGAGAAGAATTTGGTGGGTTAATGGGGGATGGTAGCGGGCTGATGGTAGGTTGCGGTCACAGGACGCGTTCACTTCCTTCCAGTCAGCGACTGTGTTAGTCTTAGGCGGCAGGAGCCTTGTGTTGGCCGCCTCCAATTCTCTTTCCAGGCAGAAGCCTTGTGTGTTGGCCGCCTCCATTTCTCTCCCCCAAACGGGACCAATTGTTGTGTTGCTGTCTAAATGGCTACAGCAGGAGCCTTCCTTGGTGTTGAGCGGCGGCGGCTCTGGGATTGCACTCCCCCAGGCACTCAGCGGCTGTGACATGGACAACTTTTCACTTGCTGGCATGTACCGCAACCTTGCTGCAGCAGTGTTGTGAGCCCTCGCTGGCAGACCGGCAATTGACAGAGCTGCCCCTGACATATTTGAGATGGAGCCTGCAAGCCCGCACTGGGCACTCCAGTGGCGGGCGCTCCAGCACCTCGGAATCTCGTCAGGATGGCCGACGGTCGTCGGATGAGATCGGACACGGGATTTGGGAGTTCCGCATGGTGGGTGCTCCCAACCATTCTCTCCAGCGTGGTCAATGCCGCACGCGAGCTTCTCAGACCCTCATCACCATTGTTCAGGGGCACCGGATATGGCTGGGCCCCTCCTGCACTCTCGGTCTGGATGAACACAGGAGTCAGTGAGTTGGGTGTTCAACTGCCGTATGGGGAGGCTTTCTTTTACTGTGTCCTTTTTTTTCTAAGTAGTGTTTAAAGTGCATGTAGTGTTTTGTAACTAATTCCTTTTTAAATTAGTCACTGGCCCTAGAATGTCCAAAAGAAAGGCTGTGACCTGTGAGAAACCTGAAGGCGTCTCACCTGCTAGTCCCTGGCGATCCGTCATCCGGGTGGCCAGGACACGGCCATCGCTATTGGATCCAGTTCCTAGGGGTGGACCAGTGCGGGAGAATCACCTGGATGAGGGGTCCTTGGGGAGTGGAAGTGGGACATAGATGGGTGAGACACGGTACACCCTTCCCTGTAACTCCTTTTCCCCATCCTACCCCGTAGGATATTCAGAGGTTCTACCCCCCCCCCTTTCCAACACGAACACTTTCCTACACTGTGGCAGACAACGGACTAACACCTGAGCCGTTTACCGGACATGTCCCAACACAAGGGTCAGACAGAGTCAGGCAATAAAACTATACACATCTGATCTGATGCCCTTTCCCTTCTCCACAAAGATAAAGGGCAGAGCACGAAAGTACACTTCGAGCAAGGCTGAACGCACGAGGAAGCAGCTATTCCAGACTGGCAGTTCAAATGGAAGAGAAAGGCAGAGAGACTGGGAGGGATGAGGATAGAGGGAATTGCCCTTGCCCTTTTCAACTCTGACCCGCAAAGCCACCGAAACGGAAATCATAAGACCGGGAAGTCCAGCTGGCGTGTGGTGTGACAGGTGTCAATGGCACACAGGGCCCTCCTGCGTTGATAGCCAAAGCGGCGAGAAGCTCTTGTCACTGTGGTGCCGTCCTTGATGCCCGAGACAAGAAACTTCAACAGTTCAGCACAGCCAGTGAGTCGGAGAAGACAGATCGTGAAACCGAAATGTGCAGGGACCAAGATTGCAGACGGCAACCTTGTTCAAGAAAGAACTTGTGTAATTTGAACTTTAAAGAAACCCTAATAAAAGGTTAAAAAGCAGAGTGGTAGGGAGGCCACCAGGGGGCGCAGGCAAGATGGCTGCCTGAACCATCAGCTCCCCATATTGTCTCGGGATAATAGTGGAGCAATACTAGATAAAGGAACATTATCCTCTCCAAAACCGAAGAAACAGCGGCTGGAACTCCTAAGGACCCTAGCGACACCCTCCCGAGACTCAGAGGTGCACCAGAGCCGTAGATATCAAGCCTGGAGTATGCACCCCTCCCCACTCCCTCAGGGCTGGCGTTCGAGCAGATTGAGATCGCGGAGCTACGCTCCACCTCACAGCGGGAGATCCCTGTGCTGCAGCCGGCAGGCTGACTCTCCGCTCAGTGGAGCTGCCGGCGGACTCGGCGGGGGACTGGGAGATCCCTTGAGGACCCGGACTGCGTTCTCCGCATCCCGCGTCGCCCGTCCACCTCCTGCAGCTTGTGCGGCGCAGGGAGCGGAGAATACATGGCTGAGCAGCAAGCAGATCCAGGCTGCTCGGAGCCATGCAGGAGTTGTTGTGCCCCCCCGGACCTCCCCGCCGGTGATTACCTCTGTCAGCTCGGGCTGTTGCGGGGTAGCGTCTGGGCCCCCCCTTCTTTTCCAGCCCCCAGCCTGAGAACCCAGTGGCACGGAACTCCCTCAGGGAGTCCTCCCAGGCCACCACGGAGGTGCTGAGGCCTCCAATTGCCTCGACGCAGGCCCGGGCCGTCGCGGGAACGCGCCTGGGTCCCCTCTGAGCCACTGAAGATCCCCCACGGGACACACCACCGGGTGAAACGTGGAGCTCCTCGAACCACCATAAGGACAACCGCCTATACACAGGCCTGGGCCAACGCGGGAGGGCGCCCGGGGCCCCCTCATCTACCACAGCCCCCCTGTGGGGCTAATCATCCAGAGGCTGTTACCAGGGGAAACCTCACATAGGATAAGAGAGGAGATAAAAACTGGCGAAATCAGCCCCCTTCAGTGGCGGTTGGGGTACTGTACCGCTGTGACCGGGCCCCGCGTGGATCTGGCCCACCATCCCCCCTGGAACACAATCCCAGTCTATCACACGACTCGTCAGTATCAAGTTAAGGCTCAGAGTGCTGCCACCCTGGTATCTCTGCTGAGGACCCCTCCAGACCCCAGAGTGCTCAACTGTAAGTACAATCAACCAACAGGGATAGAGGGCCTCGTCCAGTCCTCCTCCCGTCCCCCCTCTCTACGTATACTGGGGGTCCACCAGGGGGCAAGTTCCAAAACAAAAAGGGACCTCTGGTACAGCACATAATTGGATGCCCCCCTGGATCTCTAACTAGACCAGCACTTGAGATACTAGAGTGCCCCCCGGGCATAGAGGTGGGCTTAAAGACAAGAAGGAGCGAGACGCAGCGGCGCCCCAGGGCTGGGCTCTGAGCCACACGGGAACCCCCCACAAGTGAAATAAGTCATGATGACTTATCCCCTACACAAGAGCAGAGGGTGAGGAATAAGCTTTCACTCCCGAAAGTAACCACCAGGGACACCAGGAAATCATAGAGATCCGAGGGCAGGAACACCTTATGAGTTGGAAAGAAACCCTAGAAAAATATCAATTCACCCCCGGGGATCCAACGATGGAGACTGGCGCCTCATCCACACCAGCAACAGACATGAACAGTATGCAGAGCAACATCCAGACGATCCTAGATGAAATCAGGGGTATGAGAACGGACATGGTGCCAAGTTGGCCGACCTCACCGCCAAAGTCTCTACACTTGAGGACCGAATGGAAGGGGTGGAGAACAACCAGGCATCCACAGACATACTGGAAATACAGATGGAGGCACGGTTCAGGGAGATGCAGAGACGGGAGGACGAGCATCGCCTCAAGGGTAGCGATGACCATGGTTGAAGGACGGATTGGTACGCTCAACGTCAAGGGCCTTAATTCACAAAACAAGCGATTCCTTACAAGTAATATGTTCCGCAAACAAAAATTGCTAATCCTCTTCCTACAAGAAACGCATTATAGGAGGGGAGCAGAATCGGCAATAAAGGGAAGGGAGATAGGCAGTAACTTCTGGGCATCACATAAATCCTCAAAAAAGGAGGGAGTAGGCATTCTCCTGGGTAAATCATTACACCTTACCGACGTTGAGACAAAACAGGGCTTCAGGGGCAGATTTTTGGGGATCAAAGGACTATCCCAGGGCACACGTGTTACTTTGGCCACTTTGTATGCGCCGAACGCCGGCCAAATCAAGTTTATTCGTAAAGTCCTCAAAGTCATGGACGAATGGGCGGAGGGAGCTACGATCTTGGGTGGGGATTTCAATCTCATTCAGGACCCCCAATTAGACTGGTGGTCCGCCAGAGGGACGGGGCTGAAAGCTCCCACTAAGGATAACCTAGCCATGAGGGACCTACTACAGGAATATTACTGGGTAGATGTGTGGCGAAAATCCTGGGGAACCCCTGGGGGTTACACGTTCTTCTCCCCTCCTCATCAAACATACACCAGGATTGACTTATTACTGATATCGGAAGAGGGAGGTGGGGAGGTTGGTAATCCTATGGTTGAATCAGTAACCTGGTCGGATCACAAACTTCTCGTTATGGAATGGAGACTACAAGTCACCCCGAAATCGTATAGGTGGCGCTGCAACGACACCCTCATGAGGGACCAGGTGTTCAGGGAATTCTTACGGAAAGAAATAGAAGCCTTCTTTATAACAAACACAGGGGGGGGGGGGGTCCCAATGGCTACGGTTTGGGAGGCAGCAAAGGCCACCTTCAGGGGTCTCCTTATTGCAGAGGGCTCGAGTAAGAAGCGGGAAAGAGCACTAATAGAATCTAAACTCCGAGAGGACCTACGGGTCATGAGGGCACAGCTCACAAAAAGCAACGTGGACCGTGAAAACCTCCTTAGCGAAATGAGAGACAAGAGACAGGCCCTACATACTACCATAATCGGTGAGGTGGTCAAAAGAATGAAATACACAAAGCAGCGATACCATGAGAAGGAAGATAAGGTTGGAACACTTTTGGCACATAAACTGAGAGGAATTAGGGCAGACAGGCGGATAGAGAAGATCAGAGACGGGGCAGGAACTATCCACACTACAACCAAACACAGCCACATCCTTTGCAGATTTCTATAAAACACTTTATACCAGACAAGATGATGAATCATTAGAAGACATCCGTAGATATCTTAAGGATCATCTCCTGCCCAAGCTAACAGATTCGGAGAAGGAGGCTCTGGAAAGGTAAATAACAGAGGAGGTGGTAGAGGGGGCAATTAAAATACTGAAAGTAGGTAAGACCCCCGGGGGGGGGTGGATATACAGCCGACTTTTACAAACAATACCATTCGGTTTTGATACAACCACTGGCCAAACTCTTTAACCAAATTAAAACCTCAGAAACCATTCCACCGACATTCCTGCAGGCCATGATCACGGTTATTCCCAAGCCCGGCAGGGACCCGGTGGAATGCGGCTCGTATAGGCCCATCTCGCTCCTGAACACGGATGCAAAGATCTTTACCAGGATCCTAGCAACACGCCTCGAGAAATGCCTCCCCAGACTGAGCCACCCTGACCAAGTGGGTTTTGTAATGAATAGGCAAAGTGCTGACAGTATGCGCAAAACTTTGCATATACTGGGCTCAAGAGGGGTCAGAACGGAGGGTGCCCTTCTCCTGTCCTTAGACGCAGAAAAGTCGTTCGATAGGGTGAGCTGGGCCTTTATGGAGGGTGTCCTATCGTCCGTGGGGATGGGACCTAAGTGGCGTGGTTGGATATCGGCTCTCTACTCCCACCCCACAGCAAAAGTGGTAGTCAATGGGGACGAATCTGAAACCCCCCCATTGGAAAGGGGTACAAGACAAGGGTGCCCATTATCCCCCCTCATATATGCCCTAGTGATGGAACCCTGGGCCATAGCGATCAGGGGAAACGAGAAGATTCATGGCATTAAAATGGGGGACACCAACCATGAAATAACCCTATTTGCGGACGATGTATTACTATATCTTTCTGACCCGTCCCAATCGGTTTCTGAGGGGCTGAATAGCCTAGAACAATACGGGGCCTGGGCGGGGTACAAGGTACATTTAGACAAATCAGTCGCATTCCCAGAAGGCCAACTCAGCGATGTAGAAAAGCAATACATCGGGGGTCTCCCGTTTTGCAAGCAACCCGAGGGATTTTGTCACCTGGGGATCCATATACCAACGGACCTAGCAGATCTCTTTAGGGTAAAGTACCCTCCTCTCTGGTCGGCGATCAAACGGGACCTTGAGCGTTGGACAAAATCCGGCCTCTCGTGGATGGCACGTCTTAACTCCATTAAGATGGTGATCCTCCCTAAATTCCTGTATCTCTTTCAGATGCTTCCAACCCAGATACCAAAGCCATTCCTTTTGGAGATCAAGCGGAACCTCCTCCGTTACCTTTGGGCGGGAAAATCTCATAGAATCGCCTACGACACTTTGATACGGCCCAAAGACGAGGGTGGAGTCAATTTTCCAGACCTAGACACATACTACAAGGCATCGCAGCTGCGAATCCTAGTGGACCACCTGGCGATGGGCCAGAAGAAGCAGTGGGTGGGCTTGGACAACTTGTCCTTTTCCCCGGTCACTCTGGACGAGTGGTTGTGGGTCCCCAAGGGAAGTATCCCCAGAAGAATTCTGAAGCACCCAGTCCTGGGGGTGTTATGGTCCATATGGGAAGAGGGGGGTTACCTTAGGTGGCTCACAACTTGGCCCTCACCTATGAGCTGCATTTGGGCTCCCCCACTTTGGGAGGGGATCAATGAACCACTGGCTTTCCAGCACTGGTACAAAGTGGGCCTTTGTAGAGCGGGACAACTTTGGAGGGATGGGGTGTTCCTATCATTGGGGGATTCGAAGGATGCCCTGGGCCTGCCCATCCTCTCTCCTTTTCGCTACCTGCAGCTCAGAGGTGCCCTTACCGAGAGCCGATGGGGTGATACTCTTAGGTGAGATCTAACAGACTTCGAGAAGTTTCTAATCACATACAAAGGAACCAGCGGGGTGATATCACGACTCTATAGCTTCTTGCTGCTCTCCACCCCACGGGATCCCCCAACCTCCCAGGTACAATGGGAAAAAAGATCTGGGCACATCCATTACCGAAAAGAGATGACTCCAGATATGTAGACAGGCCAACCGCTCCACAGCCGCGCCCCAATACCGCCATCAGGCCCTTAAGATGATCCATAGATGGCACTACCCCCCACAGAGGATAGCCAGGATGAAAAAGGGATAAGATCCACACTGCTGGAAATGCCACACCGAAATGTGGGACTATGTCCATATGTGGGGGAAGTGTCGGGTGGTACGAATTTACTGGAATGAGGTCCTGTCGTGGATAAAGGAGGTGGATGGAATGGAAAGGACCTCATCCCCTTGGCTAGCGTTGTTCGGCATTGAGGTGGAGGGGGGCCCAAAGGTTAAACATGACCATATGCTGCATGTTATGTTGGTTGCAGCCAGATGTTGTTGGACCCAAAAATGGAAATCACCCCAACCCCCTGGGGAGAGGGAATGGGGCTCTAAAGTACGGGCAATATACGATATGGAATTTTTGACTCACCTGATTGACGAATCCAAGTCTAATATTGAGGGCCTATGGCTTCCTTTCTTTGACAAGTATGGGAGAACAGCATAGAACGCATGATACATCCTGGACTGGTTCCCAGGTTTGAACATTGCGGTTTGGTCACCCCCTCCTGATCATGAGGACGTTGCTCGGAGTTGGAGATGCGGCCTACAGGTATTGGCCCTGGCGCGATAAGCGACCCACACCCATTTCATGTCTGTCCTATGCCAGTGACACACTCTTGTTAGACAGCGAGATGGACCATATTGTTAGTACCATCCTCCGAACCATGGTATGGGAGAGGGAGATTGGTGGAAGGGGGGGAATAAGTTGTGTTTACATTTTTTCTTTCCTATGCAATGTTTACTTTGTTGGTTGTATTGTTGCATCGCTTATGTTATAACCACAAAAATCTTAATAAAAAACGAATTTTCAACAAAAAAAAGCAGAGTGGTCAGGCGTTGCGGGGGAAGTGCTCATTCGAAGGACTCTGACTGAAGCCTTTTTGGGTTGTGTTGTTTTGTTGAAACTACAAAGACCAAGAGGCCTTAGGAGAGGCTAGTGGAAAGTGTCAAAGTGGTCCTACGAGGGTCGAACAAAACCCCTCGTAAACTCGAAAGTCTTTGACAAATGAGAGAAAACTGATTGAACTGTGAAACTGACAAATGTGAATCCGACAGAGGGATGCATGCAAAGAGCGTAAATAGTAATACAACCATGAACATTATGACTACAAATGTGAACCCAGCTGAAGGATGTCTACAATGGATAGTTGGTGAAAAGGACATTGAGACTGTTAAGTGATATGTTTTTGAGTGAAAGGCTGTAGTGAACCCGATTGAGGGAGGCAAATGTTGCAAGAAGGATCAGAGCTCGGCTGAGGGGGATACAAGGAGCGAGGAGCAGTCCCCGAAGGTGAAAAGATTCCAAAGGAACTTTTGTTGGTTTATTGTTTTTGGTACAGCCAGCCTTCTCAGGTAAGAGACTTTTGCAGTGAAGAGACTTGGCCCCAGAAGGTACCAGCATAGTTGAAAGGAACTATAACATTGTGCTGGCGAGGCCCAGGAGGGTGCTGTGCTGAAGGGTCCTGCCTTGTCCCGTGCTAAAAGGATGGGTAAGGGAGACCCAGCCATACCATCCTCACTTATCATTTGGTGAACACTTCTTTCTTTGCTTGAGAACATTATACCACACTATATGTGTAACTTAGTAGTAAGGGTTGGCAATAGTTTATTTTTAGTATAGGCACACTTATTTAGACAAGACGCCGCTAGGACTGCTTTCTTATTATTTGATGGTCGTAGCTTGCTCCCATCATAGATTTAGCTTTAGACTAGGCATTTTTCATCACCTATTATACAGTTTAATAAACACCCTTGACCTGTGACCACTTGTGTGTCATTACTGTTGCCACCATGAGTTCCTTACAGACCCCAATCCCGCTAAATGAAAGAGAAAAGAAAATGTACACAATGTTTGAAGCCCATACAAGTAGTAATTCTAATAATCTCTGAAATAAAGGCTGTTACATGATATTGAGACACTGCAGGGTAATGCAAAACCTGTACTAACCCAAGATCATCCCAAAATTGCAGTTAATTCTAACTGCGTGACAAATAATCTGGAGGATGACTTTATTTCATTTTTCCCGGGTTCTGAAGAGAATATTCCATAAACACAGCACACCACTTACCTCGAGCCCTACAAAAGCACTCTCTCTCAGAGAACAGGGTACGAGGGGGGCAAATTTACCAGTGGCCATTTACCAGTAAATAGAGGAAGGGGGGGCGAATCACAGATCGCACTGACTGCTAACATAGTGGAAATTAATGGCTATGTGACTAGTGTATCTTTGATTCATAAATCAGCGAAAAGACTTACATTATCCCCCACACCCAGAATTCAGACACATGAAAACTTGGAAGAGGTAATCATAATGGCCCGCTTTACAGTGTGCTCCCCAAGCCCAAAAGCTCGAAAGGAGGGGCTGAAAAAGCTCTGAAGGAGGGGCTTGGAAAAAAGGCAGCTTAGCCTAGCCCCACTTTGAATACTTTCAAGGTCAGCAAAAAATATGTTGGTGCCTCAGAACGCCCCACTAAGGAATGTGGATAGTTTGGGGCTTGATATAGCAGACTCTCTGACAGCTATCGGGAACTGAACTGTAAACAAAATCGGAGCTTTTGTGCGAAATAAAAGTAATTAAGAAAGTGTTGCTGGACTCGCCCTTATTTCCAAGCCTCCTGTGAATAAATGTCCCTAAAAACCTTAAAACCTTTTGTTAACAACCTCTCTCTTGGTGAATACATACCGAGCATAGAGAGAGCTGGCCCTGGCCCACCAATCAATTTAATAAACGCTGCATTGAGAACTCCGAAAAGAAGCATACCTGCATTTCACCAAAACAGTGTCAAATATAACTCTGCTCCTTCATTGGTCATTAGAAACAACTCACGGCCATCTCTACTGGCTCTATGACCCTCAGTGATAAGCAGTAACTCGAATCCACCCAACTCCCTGGGGGATACCGGGCCACGTTACAATCCACCCCATCTCCGTACTTAAGGTGATATCCAATTGCCAATTGTCCCCTGGACTCCACACAGTGGAATGGTGGGCCCAATTTGCGCAGAGGCAACTACCCTAATGTCACTATGTCAAATTTTCCCAGGCTAGCCCAAGACTCATATGAGGATCAAGACTCATTTCAGAACAAACGCACGCACTGGATAAGATATGTGAAGGACTGTGTCTCAATAATAAGATTTGATATTGTAATGTGGAAGAGGGTCCACCTCCTGAGTGGTCCCTTTGACGCAATTCACGCATTTCTCCAGTCATGGCCTTTTGGCCATCGATTTTTGTTCATAGCCACCACTTGGATCTGCAATTAGGCTCAGCCCACATGCCTCAGATAAAAACTTAATTGAACATCCAAATTGGTATAGCCCGATGTCAGGTGAATCCCGCACACAGCACCGTATAGCCTCCCTACCCAATAACAGCTGGACAACTAGAATAGCGCCCAAGGCTTGCTCTGTAGGGGCTGGGGACCTGGAAGCAGTGGATTGACTGAGGCCTAGTGTCGCCCCTCAACCAAATGACTTCCTTTGTAAAACCTTATCCTGGAACATAGCGGTTACTGTCAAGCATTTAGATGACCCAGAATGGATAGATTTTTTAAGGTGTTTTATTTTAATATTATTTCAGGATACTTGGGCAATTCAGCCACTATCCCTGCAAGGATACCCTTCCTTTGACATTCTGGCTAGGAAAGGGCCCAAAGGAAGACCAAGTGGTTGACTATCAATCTGGGTTGAGACAGTCTGGAATTGGGAAATAAATGTTAGGGCAACTGACACTCCCGATTTACAACAACTGGTCATATGGACCCCAGAGGGAAACCCAATTTTTCTTCATATCATATATAACAGGCCAATTTCCAAAACTGGGTCAGATACCGTAGAGAAACTTCATGATCTGATAATGCTGGATGGGCGGGTTGATCTTCAAAAGTAATTTACTATGGTGGGAGGTGACTTCAATCTGCAGTTGGAGCCTATCCCAGAATTAGATGGATTATGGGCGGATCAGGATAACGCCGGGACATACCACCTTTAGATGCCTCAAAACCAAGAAGGGCACATATCCAATCCCTTGGTACGATTTGTATGCTGCATAGTTTGGGCCTAAGGGCCTGTAATGGTCGCTTCAAGAGCGATCAAGACTTGAAAGTCCCCTTAATATATTACTATCTTGAACAATGTAAAGAAGAAGCAACAGGAAAAAAGGTTTTAAGAGAGAATGGCCTTCTTATTGATAACCTCCTCCGACGTGTAACCAGAAAGGCTAAGGTAGTCAAGACAACACATTACACAGAGATAGTTGGTATGACAAAGATTTCCGCCAAGCCAAATGCCAGATAATGGCCACCCTATCAGTGGTATCTAGGGTCAACAGGGTCTTCTAAGATCCCGGAGACAGCAGTATGAAAAGATGGTTGCAAAAAATGGCGGCATTTGCCACCACCTATAGATGGAAGCGGTTGACTAAGTCCCATGAAGAGGGTGATTCAAGCGCCTTCTGGAAGTTGATTTTGTGGAAAGATCTTAATGGGGATACATCCTTAAAATGTTGCATCCCACCAGGAGCATGGGAACATAATTTCTTTAACCTCTATTGCAATTCTGATGGTGATTTTGACAATGATAGTTTATTGATCGCCACCAACTGTGTAGGGCCTTTATTCAAGAGTGCATTCCACATCAGCCTCCCTGAGGTCCTAAATGCTATATCAACTCAAAAAGGGGGAAAGGCCTCAGGTCCAGACTGCGTCCCTCTAGATTGGTATGAAGATGAGGTTATCTGGGGCCCTGTGTTGTATAATCTTTTTAACTCAGTTATCGAACCAAATGTGATACCTGTGCTCTAGCAGCAAGCAGTATTGTCCCAATTCACAAGAAGCGGGGTAGGGACACACCAGCAAACTACTAGACCCATATCACTTATGGATTCAGCAGTGAACATTTTTGCGAAGGTCATTTTGTATCATCTCCAAACATGGGCTGACAAGAATTACAATCAGTGAGTACTATGGACCAAAGTTTTAGATTATTTTTAGTGATGGAAAAAATACACAATGCTTAAGCGTATGAATTTATACTCGGTTTTTTGTAGATCTGAGGACCACCTTTGATGCGGTTTCAAGAAATAAAATGTGGCAGGTCCCAAGGAAGATAAAAGCCCCTGCCCATTTGATCTCTTTGTTCCAGGAGCTCTATAGTAACAATAAGACAGTTGTTAGATATGGTTTGGCTGACAAGACCACGGCCCCCTTTCCTGTCCGAAAAGGAGTAAGACAGGGCAGCGTCCTTGCTCCATTATTATTTTGTATATATATGGAAGACATCATAGCCTTACTTTGTGAGGACAGCGTTTATTTCCCAAAGATGGGAGGTGACAGATATCCCGCTCTCCTCTACGCAGACGACGCAGTCTTGCTGTCCACAAACCCACATGGACAGAAAACTTCTTAGGCAACTTTTGTTAAACAATGTGGTGATCTCGGCTTGAGTTTTAATGTTGGCAGAACAATTCTTGGTGTTCAAGCCCAAGTTCTTTACGCAATGCAACCTAAACATCAAAGTGGAGGGCAACCACTTGGAACAGGTTAAATTCTATGGCTACCTGGGTACCCGCTTCAATGAAAAAGGGCAAACCCAGCTAGAGAAGTCTTGCTGCACGCTTGGGAAATATGCTGGAGCTACACTTGCTTTCTTCAACACACATGGTAGAGGGGCAATCCATCCGGCCGTTGAGCTGTATAACAAGAAAACAACATGGCTGCCCTGCACGGATCAACCATGGCGTAACTCTAGCACTATTGGCCTTGCGAAGGAGGAAAATACATTTATGAAACAACTTTTGCAGCTCCTCAGTTCGACTGGCAACGCAATGACGCATCTGGAACTTGATGTATGCCCAATTGGTGATCCGGCATCCCTCTCACCAGTACTTTATTGGGTGAAGCTTTGGCGTATGTGGCAAAATGATTCCTTGGGTGGCCCACGTGAAGAAATCTCTGTACGATCTTAGCGAGGTTAAATTATGGTAAGAACCGCATAATACAGACAAGGCTGACTACAGAAGAATCAAGAAGGCTGCCATTGTCAGATTAAGGAGAAAGATGATTTACAATGCAATGAGATTGCACTGTGGCCGGGGGTATCTTTCCATGAAAGTGGAATTTGGTTTACAAAGCTATCTCAACTATCTCTCCCCCTCGTACCAGAGATCGCTTTTTGTCAGACTGAGGTTTGGCAATCTACAGATTGCCACTCGGACTGCACGCTAGGCTGGGGGTGGCTCAAAGGCTTACCCGGTATGTGGTATGGGAGACGAGTCAGAGTCCCATTTTCTGTTTTTATGTGTTGAAACAAAATCATTGAGGGCGAGATGTTTACGCCCTCTACTGAGGGAAGCTGGTGTCTACTAATCCATATATAGAAACCTGTGTTGCTAAATATGTATATAGATCCTGGCATTTAAGATGAAATATATTGGGTCAATGATAAAGGAAATAACAAATGTGAAATAACGAATGTGAAAGTATCCTAACATGATACTTTGCTATTTTTCATTCAATTGATCAGTATGTTAATGGTATCAAGTTTTGATATTATTAAGAGCAATTGGGGCTGCAATTTCAATCTCCCCACTGAACTCTAAAAAATATACTTTTTTTATTTTATCTTTTTCCAGTGGCACTTTGAACTTTTGTAATATGCACTTTTTTTCTCAATGTAATCATCTTTGACTGATTATATTTTTACTCTTGTATGTTTTTATCTCTGACTTTTATGGCATTTTTGCCAAATAAATTATTTTGATGATGAAAAAACAGGAAAACGCTCAATAAAACTCAAATGTGAATGCTTAAAGCACCAGGAACGTGCCCAACTTTATTGAGCAAATTGCTGTCAACCTGAAATTCAGAATCTAGGGTCACTAACTTGGTGTCATATGACAACTGAGGTAAAGCCAAATCTGTGAAGAAGAAAGCTTGATCACCCTGTGGTACGCATATCATTTTATACATTTCATAAAATGCCTGACTGAAACATTGCATTTATGGAAGCACTTGCATTCATCTCTTCCCCTCCTGGTCAACTAATTGAAATGATCATGCCAAGTTACATTTATTCACAAAGCCATAAGTATTAGCGTGCTGGCAACCAGTTTATGTCCAAAGAGAATCGACAATCACGAGTCAAAACATATGCAAAAAAGTGTTTTTAGTTGTCCCTTAAAACTCAAATCTGGGAGGTTTCTGAGGTTTTCAGGGAGCCAATTTAAGGCTTGCACTCCTTAAACATACTCTTTCCTCCTGCTGACCGGAGGTTGACTCTTGCAATCACAAGAGACTGCTTAGAGGAGCTAGGGTACAGATTAGAGTTGTGAAGATGTTATCTGTTGGACAACAATCTGAGGGTTGTACCATGCAGACAAAAATGTGTCAATATAGCCACTAAAACACGTGCCATATAGGGAGCCAGTTGAGGTGGTGCAGGATTGGGATAAAAAGCAAGTCATACAGTGCATTAGCTTGCAGAAGAACAAATTACTTACCAACTGTAACGTTCTTTCGACTGGATGTTCCTCCCACGTATTCCTCATCATGTGATAATTCGTTATCGCCAGCTTCGCTGCTTCGGAAAAGAAATTTCGGCAGAGGGCGCTGTGCTCGAGATCGTGGCGTCGACTGTCCCTCGACGGGCTCCGTACCGTGTCGATGTCACTGATGGTACAAGTAGCTCGAGCCGTGCCTGTTGGCTTCAGTTCTGTTTTTGAGGAAATACTTGTGGAACATCCAGGTGTATGCGGTGACTGATGGGCCCATCGTGAGAGGAAATTGTAAGAAAAGAAACTGTACTGCGGCGTAGGCTGGGAGGGTCGATGAGGAATACGTGCGAGGAACATCCAGTCGAAAAAAACGTTACAGTTGGTAAGTAACTTGTTCTTCGAATGGATTGTGTCCTCCCACGTATTCCTCATCTTGTGATAGGCTCCCATAGCAGTGATCAATTTGGGGGTGGGAGTGCTAGTTTTTGTTTTCATGGACGGAGTGAAGTACCGCTCTGGCAAATAGTCCCTCATTGGAGGAAGAGGCATCTAAGCAGTAATGCTTGATAAAAGTATGCATTGATGCCCATGTTGCAGCCGAGCAAATATCTTTTGCAGGGACTCCCCTCTTCAAAGCCGCAGAAGTAGCCATTCCCCTAGTGGAGGGAGCACATAGCCCTTTCGGTGGGTCTTTTCCTGCTAATCTGTAGCATTCCAATATAGCTAGAATGATCCAGCGGGATATAGTTTGTTTTGTCACCGCTAACCCCAATTTACGACCTGTGTAACCCACAAAGAGTTGGTCGTCTTGACGTAATTTTGTCATTCTTGAAATGTAAAAGCTGAGGGCCCTCTTGGGGTCCAGCCTATGTAATCTCTCCTCTTCTTTTCCCAAATGAGGAGGAGGATAGAATGTTGGTAAAATGTGGTGTATGGTGGTTTACATGACAGAGCCTGTAGTTCACTAACACTGCGGGCTGATGTTAATGACACATTTGGGTCCCTTGGTGCACTATATAAAATAAAGTAAAAGTAAAGTAAAAGAAGAACAGTCTTTAGTGTTAAAAGCCTCAATGAACAGGAGTGCAGAGGCTCAAATGGTATACATGTTAAGAATTTAAGAACTAAATTTAAAACCCAAGTTGGAACATGAAATGGTATTGGTGGATATACATTTGTAAGTCCTTTTAGGAACAGTATTATTAATGGTATTTTAAAGTAAGAAACCTCTTCCGAGGAGCGCTTAAAAATGGACAGCGCAGCAAGATATCCTTTGACTATTCCAATCTGGAGCCCGAGATTGGCTAGATGTGATAGAAAAGAAAGCACCATTGGTGTGCTACATTGAAAAGGGTCCACATCCCTATCTTTGCACCAGTTACTGAACTTATTCCAGTGACACCGGTACAAGGATTTCGTTGCTGTCCTCCTGGCCGAAAGCAAAATCTCCATTACGTCATCCGGAAGATCCCAATCCTTGCATCTCAATCTCTCAGAAACCATGCATGAAGGTTGAGTGTGTGGACCTCTGGATGGAGAACCCGACCTTCCTCTTGTGAGAGAAGATCCTCTCTTTGTGAAAGACGTACTGGAGGGCAGATGGACATGTCCAGAAGGTCCGAGTACTACGTCCTCCTGGCCCAGTCTGGGGCAATTAGGATCATGGTTTTCCTGAACTTTCTCAACCTACTGATTACTTGAGGAATCATGGGGACTGGAGGAAACGCGTACAGCAGGGGAAAATCACAATCCACTACAAATGCGTCTCCTAGAGCTGCTCTCGGGGGAAATTCCCTTGAGCAACACTGATCGCAATTCCGGTTTACCGTGGTTGCGAACAGTTCCACTTGAGGGGTTCCCAAAAGGGCGAAGATCTCCAGAAGGACTTCCTGAGCTAACTCCCACTCATGGGAGATTGTGCTCTGCCTGCTCAGAGCATCTGCCGCTGTGTTCTGCTGTCCGGCTAGGTGAACTGCTGATAGAGAGATTCCCTCTTGTATCGGCCAGAACCAGAGCTGCATTCCCTCTCTGCACAGAGGTAGTGATCCTATGCCTCCTCTTTTGTTGAGGTAGTACATGGCCACTGTGTTGTCTGTCATTATCAGGACATTCTTTCTCTGTACGGAGGGCAGAAAGCCTTCAGCGCTAGTCCGATTGCCCTCAGCTCCAATAGGTTGATGCGTAGTTTGGATTCCGATGGAGATCAGCGTCCGCTGATTGTCAGATCGTTGGTGTGAGCTCCCCACCCCATAAGTGAGGTGTCCGTCACTACTATCATCCCCGGCCATGGTTGCCAAAAAGATTCTCCCTTGAGGATGTTGTCGCTGAAAGCCCACAATGATAGATCCTGAGCAACTGCACTCGGAACTTGCAGCAGATCTGACATATTCTCAGAGAATTGGGACCACTGAGTTCTGAGGGCCCATTGGAGGGATCTCATTCTCAGTCTGGCCTCTGGCACCAGAAAAATGCAGGATGCCATAAGGCCGAGCAACCTCAGGAAATCGAAGGCCGGCAGATGCTGGGCTTTCTGGAATTTTGTTGCCATCTGCTGGATGTGGAGAGCTCTCACCTCGGGCAGCGAGGCTTTGCCCGAGGAAGTGTCCAAGACTGCTCCGATAAACTGGAGTTGTTGGGATGGTATCATGTGAGACTTCTTGAAATTGAGGGAGAAGCCCAGGTTGTGGAGGAAGTGGCAAGTGATCGACAGATATTCCTGAGCTTGTTCTGGAGAATGTGCTCGGATTAGCCAGTCGTCCAGGTAGGGGTAGACGTGAATCCCCCCTCTCCTGAGACTCGCTGCCACTACCGCCATCAGTTTGGTGAAAACCCTCGGAGCGGAGGTCAGCCCAAATGGCAGAACTCGAAACTGATAGTGAGAACCGCCAACTGCGAACCTCAGGTATTGTCTGTGCTTGGGATGGATTGGCACATGAAAATAAGCATCCTGAAGGTCCAATGATACCAACCAGTCTTGGAGTTGGAGAGCCTGAAGGATCTGAGAAAGGGTTATGTAGTATCGGGGATGGTAAGAAGACATCTGGATTCAGGTAAGGCATACTGTGTCCCCAACTGTAGTTCTTGGAACCCTCAGGTCCCACCACATTCCATGTGACATAGCTGTATTCTACCATCAGCACTGTGTGCACCCAGTGCAGATAGATAGCTACAATACTGCAGGTTACCATCTTGAACTTGTCCTTTCTGAGGAATTTTTTCACATTTCTCAAGTCCAAGATGGGTCTCAATCCTCCGTCCTTTTTGGGGATGAGAAAATAGGGGGGGGGGGGGGGGGGGGAGTACCAGCCCTTGTTCCTCTCCGCTACAGGTACATGTTCTATTGCACCTTTCTCTAGCAGGGTTATAATTTCCTGCCAAAGGAGCGGGTCTGGAATTTTGGTAGAGCTGGCTCCTGGTGAATGATCGTGAGGTCTTTTCAGGAAGGGAAGGCAATAACCTTGGGCTACTGTTTCCAGTGCCCAAGCATCTGAAGTAATGCCTCGCCATTCTTTCAGATGCTGAGAGATTCTGCCTCCCACTGGTGTTTTGTATGATAAGACCTCAGAGATTTGGAGGCGGCTGAGGGCATAGATGCCGTTCCTGAAGATGGCTTTGTAGTCTTTCCTCGTCCACCACGAGTGACATTCCTTTTGCCCTAGGGGTGTCACGGTATTAGTTTTATGACGGTACAATAACCTTCTTGCCAAATGATGGTATATCATAGTTATCGCGGTATAGGAGGTGGAGTTAACTAATCTTAACAAATATTTTCTAAAAGGTCATAAATTGTCAGATATATCATCACAAACAAAACCAGGCACCCAGGGCCAGAATTGGGCTTTTCAACATACTTTCCACTGAAATACCACCCCTTGCTTCCACCAAACACAAACACACGTGTGGAGAGGAGGAGGGCGGGGGAGCCTTGCTGCGACTGGCAAAGCAAACTGAATAGACTTTAAGTGGTCATTTAGGCTTTTAGCTCCCCCACTGGCTACTGGTGGTGAAGAACATGTTGCCATCTTGATAACCTGCTTGCCACAGATCAATGGAGTCTGATCATAGTATACTCTTGTGCGCATACACACACACATGCACACGCACTCTCTCTTTACGTTACAGTCTTTAGATTATTTCCGGGCCAAAAGGTCTTCAGTAATCACGGACATGTTACCCTTTGGTATGGCAGCAGGGAATACCCACAGAGATGAGTAAATTTCGCAGTGTGACTTATTATATGTAAATTCAATGATGGAACCAGGGAAATCACCCATTGTCATATGTTTAGAAAACATTATCCATTATAAATATATAAACCCCAAAGCCGCCAACCCAAAGTCCCAGGAGGATAGCTCAGCGGCAACGTGCGTGCCTTGGAAGCAAGACGACACGAAGCAACACAGGTTCGATCCCCGTGTCCGCGCTTAGAAACCTCTGGGTGTTTAAGCACGTTATAAATACGCAACTAAGACAAAAACAATTACGCAACTAAATAAACAAAAACAATTTCTTTAACAGCGCCTCGATGCCCACGGGCTGTGTGAGCGCTTTAAAAAAAAATGTAAATTAAAAAAAAGCAAACCCTTTTCCTTCTTGGCACTTTATTTATTCTTACTATTGCTAACATATTGATTTTGTGTCAGGCACGTGTGGTTTATGGAATGGCATTAAAAACTGCTCAAACTGAAACTACTTGGCAGACAGCACACCCAACAGTGCAAGACCAAGACTGCGCAGCACTTTCTTACTGCAGCCTTTCCAAATCAGATTGAAAAACACATTTAACGGTATACCGGTATAAACAATGTGATGGTTATTATTGTTCAATGAATTGGTTCACGGTATCTTTAACGGTTTACCGTAATACCGTTACAGCCCTATTTTGCCCCTTTGAAAAGCTTGTTCTCTTCCTCTACCAACAGAGGAGTAGTATCAAAAAGGACGACCCCTCAGGAAAATGAGCCCGAATAGGGTTTTTGAGGCTGTCACATGGAGGCACCAAGGGATTTAGCTGCTGCTTTCGAGGTCTGTAGTTTTTCTAGGCTCTTATCAGCCTTACTACCAAACCGCCTCAAGCCATTAAACGGCATGTTGAGAAGTCTGGTCTGTACATATGTTGCAAAACCCGACTTTCTCAACCACGCACATCTGCGTAGCGCTGTGCTTGATGCCATGGACCTGTTAATGCCATCAGCAGTATCCAGTCCAGACTGGAGACATTCCCCCATTGCCTCCTTCTCGTCATTGACTATATTCAGGAAGCCTTCCCTTTCTCGCCTCCGGAATATGTTCAACCGCCGCCGAAATGCATTCCCACAGGGTATGTGTGAACCTGGCCAGGGTACAGGTGACATTGGTCGATTCAAGGCCATGCTACCCGAAGTAAAAACTTTACGAGCCCAGGCATCAACCTTTTTATCCTCCATGTCCGGAGGTATGGTTGGGTATGCTGTTTGCCTGGAAGTAGTAGCTGCCTGAATAACCAGACTTTCTGGCGTAGGGTGTCTATTCAGGTATTCTGGATCAGAAGTAGAAGTTCTGTACTTCTTGGGAAGATTGCTGTCTACTGCAGCAATGATATCAGGTTTTTCCCAGTTCCTTTCAACTGTCCTTTGGAGCGCCCTATGTAAAGGGAGAACTGGGTCTTTACGGGGTCCCCGGACTATAATGTCCATCATATCGTCTTGCTCAAACGTAGGGAGGCTCTTCCCCAACCCATATATTCAATCACCCTACTCATCAAATTCCTATACCCTGAGTCTGCATGTTCTGCAGGATCAGGTGCAGCAAACTCCAATTCAGGTGATGTGTCCACACCACTAGCAGAATGCAAAGTTTCACATAGGTCTCTCATTTTTGTTTCAGGGTATAGAAGTTCCTCTGGAACTTGTCTAGTGCCATATTTTACTCCAAAAGGAGTGACATCCTCATACTCTGAGCCAGATTCTTCAAAGATTGAAGACATGGACCTAAAAAAGTCAGATTTGGGTAAAGGTGTAAACCTTCTCTCTTCCTCCTGATTTTTCGTCGAAGGAATAGGTGTTTTCTTCAAAGGGGTCGAAGGAACCTTCGACACACTCGACGAAGCCTTCGATAAAGGTGTCGAGGATAATATAGGCTTCGTTGTCGAAGCAGTCGGCGCCGATGGTGTTGACGAAGTTGCACTCGACTTCGACAATTTCTGCCTTTTATGAGGGATCGGAGAAAAACTCGATCCTCGAGGATCTATCGACGATTTGTCTACTCGAGTTTCATGGGTACTTCTGGGCTTTACCGCCATAGATCCCGACTTCCCTGCGTCGTCCTGTGAAGCGACCGGTGTCTAGCTTTACTGAGGTTTCTTTGAGGGGGTCGAGGCTGCGTTCTCAAAGACCTGCATCGTGTTTCTTCTAATGCTCTCCCATTTTGAAGGGGAATCCGATCTTGTTGGATATCGAACCAATTCCGTCGATGTATCAGATGAGGACGATGGAGATCTGTCTCCTTTTTAGCTTTTTAGAAGAAGACGAAAAAGATTGTCTCGACCTGCTACGAGATCGGGATCTCTTTGAATGTTTATGACGTTCCGATTATTTTGAATCAGACGATTTCTTATGTTTTTTTGACAAGGCTTTCGAAGAGCCCTTCAACACCTCCCGCCTGTTCAGACTTGATGGTCATGCAGATTATAGAACCTCCGTCCCCAAGTACCACACGAGCAGAGAATAAACAACTGCCCGTGCAGTCCTTGAGGCCACAGGTGTGGAGTGCAGTCGGACTGGAACCAGGAACGCCGGAAGGACCCCCCAGACCACTACAAGGCAAGCAATGAGGTTAGACAGTATCAAGGTAGGCAGTTCAATCAGGGCAGTGAAGGAAAAATGCAAGAGGCTTACCTAAGCGGAATGGGCTGACAGCATTAGTGAAATACTGGGGTAGGGGTCAACAGATAACCGACGGCAGCAGAATACAGGGTAGGAGTTGAAGCACTCTGGATGCACTTCTCATACCTGTGCTAACATATAACAATGGCCAGAATACCAGAACAGGAAGATCCGTTAGCAATCCGATAAGCAGTCCGAGATCAGGAGCCGGGAGGTAGCGTCAGTTCCAAGTGTAATTCAAGATCAATATCCATGTGGGAAGGCCAAGGGTCGAGTTCCGGGAAAGCAGAATCAAGCGACAATCCAAAGAGAGGTAAGGAGTCCGTGAAACAGTCCGAGATCAAAGAAGTACAGGAATCCTAAACGTAATGCCAAACAGAACTTCCAAGAAGCAGCTGTGAAGCGTTGTTTGCGTGTCTGTTCGGCCTTTTTGACTGGAAGGACCGAACACGTGACTGAGTCACGTGACGCGTGCTTCGCCGCGTGTCTGCGTTGGCAATGGTGTTCCCTTCCTGGTCACATGATGCAGAGGCTTCCGCGTACTCAAACGATGCCGGTGACCAAGGCAGAATGTTGGGGACCGCCACGGCAACTGCCAATGAAGGAAGGGACGTAATGATCCCGGACGCCCGCCCGGCTCCTCCTCCAGGTATGCCGGGTTCGGTTATTCTTCTTCTTCCGCTGCCGTCGGGTATGCAAGGGTGCTGGGTATCTGAAGGGGAGGTGATGGGCACTGGAGGGGGTTCCAGAGCGAGAATAACCAGCAGGAGACATGACACCGCCCCACCGCTAACTAACTTTCCCTATCACGGAGGGCCTTCTTTGTCATTGACTGACAGGAGCCACAGTCGCTGGTTCGATGGTCTGAGCTCAGACACCAAAGACAGATACGGTGAGGATCGGTGATAGACATCTTCGACCCGTAGTCGATACACTTCTTAAACCCAGTTTTGGGAGTCGAAGCGGTTGATGAAGAAGACATTTTCTTGACAGAAAATCTCAAAGATTTTGTTCACGGGAGCAAAGCAATCGGAAAAACGGAACTGAAGCCAACAGGCGCGGCTCGAGCTACTTATACCATCAGTGACGTCGACACGGTACGGAGCCCGTCGAGGGACAGTCGACGCCACGACCTCGAGCACGGCGCCCTCTGCCGGAAAAAAAATTCCGAAGCAGCGAAGCTGCCTGTAACAAATTATTACAAGATGAGGAATACGTGGGAGGACACAATCCATTCGAAATGTAATTCTCTGAATCAGGGTTCTCATGCCACTATAGAGGGAGAAGACACTGTACAGTGCCATCACACAGAATCTTATTTAATCAACTAAAATTCTCCCTTACATGCCCTTCTGTTACCGGAATCGATGCCTAGCACAGAATAAGGCACCCCAACCAGATAGCTGTGAAGAAATTGCCCCATGGTCATCGTCACAGTGCCATGGGCATTACATCCCCAGCTCCTTGAATCCAGATTTAAACCCGAGAGTTACATTCCCAGACCACATACCCACCTATTTTCGGAAACCCAACATTCAAGCACTACACCTCCCAGAATTCTCTGCAATGTTAGAGGGATAACCTGGACCAGATGCGAGAAAGTGAACTATGGATTTGTAACAAAGGGTTTGATGGAGAAACCCTAAGTTCTTCAAGGTTAGGGAGACGCAGGAGAACATAATCCAAGTTAACCATACCCAGCTAACAAATTAATCAGAGAAAAACGGCATTGCCCATAATCCTGCTTCTCTACAGAGTGAAACTCCACTCTGTATTAGGAACACGCTTGCAGATGTGGGGCAGGAGCAAAAGTGGAGGAACCGAGCTCCCCACAAGTTCCTTCCACCCCCAAAGAAGAAAGTCATTGGGAATATACACACACCTCAGTCATGTAAGGCCCAGAAGTGCACAAGTAGGTACAGCCCTCCTGCACGGCACCTCGACAACCAGAGAGACCTCAACTCCTTTCCCACACTTATGGTAACACAGTAGTGAAGAAAACTCAGGTCTTTCTCACAGCTACAAGCATAAAGAAAACCGAATTCTTTGCAGTGAAATTAAGAGGGGAATAAGCTGACATTAACCCAACCCACATGCAGAAGAAACAGTTTTGCAGTCTCGGCACCACTCAAAACAAGTTCACAGAACACACATTGATCTGCTTTCCACAGGGAAAAGCAAAAATGTGCTCCAGGGGGAGGGAACCTTACATCAAAAGAGAGAACGAGAGAGAGATAATACAAAGAGAAAGAAAGAAAGAAAGAAAGAAAGAAAGAAAGAAAGAAAGAAAGAAAGAAAGAAAGAAAGAAAGAAAGAAAGAAAGGAAGAAAGAAGCGGCTGCAACCCATCCACCAGGAAGAACACACTGGAAAGAGATTCAGGGCGGCAAAGGGCCTCTTTTGAGCCTTCCTCCCAAGGGTCAGAAATGTAGGGCATCCCAGTCACGGAACATATTCAGACAGGTCATATGACAGCACCTCCCCCCAGCCACCCAAAAAGAAGCTAATCAACCCAAGCCCTATATAAAAGCCAGCCAACAGCACAGCGAGGAGAGGTAGAGGTGCATTGGACCTGCTGCGACTCATGGTGTGGAGAAGTGGGTAGAGCCTCCCATCAGTGCACACAAGGGAGTGAGGGAGGGGTCCGGGAGAGCAGTATGGGAAGTGAAACTGGTTGGTGAGGAGAGTAGGGGTGGGGTCGTGGGGGATTAAAGCAAAATGTTTTCAGCAGAAGGGACGGCGGGAGATACTTTTGATGGTTGGGATTCATCGAGGTGTGCTTCGTGCAAATCACATCTAACCAGGTGGTTGGAAGGGGAGGGAGTTCCACAGTGCAGAGGTGGCAACGAGTAGAACCAAAGTTTGGAAGTGGAGGAAGTGTATTAAGAGTATATTTGAGGCAAGAACAGAAGGAGTTGAAGCAGGAGAAAAGAGGCTGGAGAGAGGTGTCCAGAAAGTATATTGGAGGTGGTGAAGAATAATAATGTCATGAGCAGAAACAATAGGAGTGAGGTGGTTGCAGGGATAGCTTCAGGATGACGGTGTGGAGAGGAGACTGGATAAACAATTTCCAAGGGGAATAGAGTACAGTGGAAGTGACTACAAGGGATAGAAGGAGGAATTTGTTCTGGAGGTGGTTGGAGGCAATACTAGGGGAGGGAAGGAAATGTGACTAGTCAAATGGAGGTTGGAGGAGAAGACTAGCTGTGGGTGAGCAGAACAAACACATCCTAAGACATTGAGCGGGTGGAATAGAGAAGGGGCAAACAGGAGGGTCAGAAAAATCTACAAGTGACCGTACAATTTCACCTTTGGTACAAGCCTGTACTACACAGTTATAGTGGTAGCAGTAGCGGAGCAGCCAGACTTATCTCAAGAGTAAGTGATCAGTACAAATAGTTACACAAAGGACAGCATTTACTATGATTCAGGCAAACACTGACTCAAGGTTTCTAAGTAAAAGAATATATATTTATTTACTCAACAGTTGTATAACATTTCCCTATTCTAAGCAAGTCAAAAATCACAATCATAAATACACCACACCACTTCCCTTAAATTCTAGACAAGTAAGGCTCACCAAATGAAGTGAGAGCAAAATGGCACTCCAGCAATTTAAAGGGGAGGGAAAGACAAAGTTATCAACAATTAGGCAAAACCAACAGGTAAGTATTCTGAGCAGTTGACCAAAAGAGACTACAGTGAGGAGATCAGTTAGAAAAGGCTTAGGGCCAAAGTCAATAGATCAAAAGTATTTTGCTCAAGATCACACAGTTCAGGGTAGTTTGCGGTAAACTTTGTGGCACAGTTTCCGGACTAGGTTGGTTGGTAGAAATGTTAGTTCAAAGAGAAGAGAAGGACACGCCCTCGGATTGGAGAAAGATTTCAAACACTTTCCCCGCGGCTGAGCGAAACGCACAACCGGATTTGCACAGTACCTTGAAACGGAGAGGGGGCTGTAGCTGAGGCAGACGTTCCTGGTAGTTCCTGCAGGCTCACTGTTCCTGAAGCGACTGTCGGACTGATCAGAAGTAGGAAGACTGGAGGGTCCTGCACTACCCAGGGAAGAAACCAGCAGCAGCACCAAACAACGAATAAAAGGTGTGCTCCTTAAAACCCAAACAGGGTCCGACCTTCCTGGCTATCCGGCCCACTGTAGCTCTGTGCAGTTAATTCGACCAGAGGAGGGGTCCTGGCTTGTAGTTTGGGTGAACTGGTTGGTCCCACCAGCTCAAGGGAAGAAGTTTCCTGGAGGATCTTCTCTATCGTCGGTTTTGGAGATTCGGACCTGTAGCAGGGCTTCACCGGGCAATTCAGTCGTTGTAGGGGTCCTCTTCTTCCAGTTCCTCATTGGTTCTTTCGTTCCAGTGGCGAGTCTGTCTTTCCAGTCCCAGAGACCTGCTATTTATGCAGTTTTCCCCCATTCATACAGCCTGGCTGTCAATCACACAGCAGGGTGGCTGGCCTGGCAAGGCCAGTCCACTTAGCCAATCAGACAAGAGTGCGACTTGGGTTACCAATGGAACCCATGGCAGGGGTCCGAAGATCCCTCCCTCACATCCTGCCTACCTAGACTATAAGGTGCCTTAAGGGGGCTTCTGTGCAGAAGCCAGTGAAAAGACAGCGAACAAAGGAGTCATCCCCGGTTTGGCGCAGAGAAAAACACGGGAAAGACTTGAAGAAACGGCAACTAAACCCAGCCGGAACCAAAATAAAATGTATTTGGTCAAGCAGGTTTATGTCCGAGGCTAATATAATAGCCTAAAACATTACCACGTTATACAAGATAATCGCGGTAGGAAAGTTAGGGTAGATACCACTGCCACCAGCCAAGTCTTAATGTTAAGGGAGCGAAACAATGCCCCAAGAGGTACAGACAAAAAGGGATACGAGTTAACCCTTTCCAATACTCCATGTAAGATGGGGTGTACATAGTCTGTGGTTTAAAGTGACTATATAAAGTTAATGGAAACGTTACCTGTTTCTGGGGGACAGGAGTCAGCCCCAGAAAAATGGAGTCAGTGGGAAGTCTCAAAGACAACCCTGTGTCACTGCACTGAAGGTGCTGTGTAACACACAAAAAAGTGGTGCACGTGGAGTAGGTGAGGCTCCAGTGCCCAAGATCAAACAGAAAGTACAAATACACATAGCAAAACACATGCAAGAGTGGGAAAAAAAGCTTGCACTCTTACCAGGTGAAAAAAATAAATCCTAGAAATACAGCAAAGCTGCTGAGGGACTCAGTAGGTAAGGGAAATTAACCATTCATGAGAATTCTCCCTAACAGTCACACTTCCCCCCTTCTTAAAAATAGGCACCACCAAAGCTGTATGCCATGTTTCAGGGATTGTGCCGAGATGCACAACACTCTTAAACAAGATCTGGAGAACATTACCCCACATGGCCGGGTCTCCCTTAAGAGTATTGTTGGTAAGGCAATTGGGGCCAGGAGCACGTGAACGATTACTAAGGTTAATCACCCCAACAATATATTCAATTTCAAAATGCATATCGCATATTGGCCTCTCACTAAAAGAATCTCTCGAAAAGTCCACAAACTTTCAAAGTACTCCACCCAAACAGATTCAGCAAAGGGATTTAATTTTGAGACCATGGATTTAATTTCCTGTCCATTTGCCAGAGCACAAAAAGAGGAAACATGCCTTGTAAGAAAAATCTTTAACAATGCTTCTGCATCGTTCTGCATGAGTTTAGCCCCCACAAATTTGCAATAATTCCGATATTGTTGTTTAATCAGTCTTGCCTCCCTCTTACTATTAGCGCTCCCACCACCAAATTTAAGTATACTTCGCAATGTGTTACTCATTTCCCATTTTTTGCAAGCAAGATCTTTATCATAATAGTGCCTATGCCGATTACGAGGGATCTTCATATAAGAGTTGGTAGTAGGAATCCTGGCAATAATCTCAGCCAAAGAACAATCAAAATGAGATACATTAAATACAATCATTTTCCACTCAAAGGTTAGTCTACTCATCACCTCCTGAAGCATCAAACTTAATTTAGAGATATTCGGGTTTGTACAGCGAATTTGATTTCCTGCAAAGTTAATTCTTGAATATGACAGCCCACCCTTAAGAGTGTCACAAAATGTCACTCCAAAAACAGCGGTTAAAACTGAGTGGTCGCTCCAGGAGTTTTTCCACAGAGAAACATTTTGAACAACTCTGAAACAGAGCATGATCTACAAACACATACTGCAAGGTGGATTTAGAATTTCCCCTGAACCACGTCGGTTGACTAGGGATAGTTTAACTGCCAAAATACCAACTTTCGTATATTCAGGCCTGGCCAATGACCAGCATCCTTAACAACCGCACTTAAACAAACCCCACTAGCACTTTCCTGCTTATTTTTTGTGCGAGTTTCGAGGACATCTGAATTACTAGAGCCTTCCCACTGGTCTGTGTTGCTAGGGTCACATGCTAGGGAGCATCAAATCAGTAATGTTGGCACTCTCATTTAAACATGATGTGTCCCTTACTGCCTCAGTTAAAAATGCAACCATCTGTGAGGCCTTAGTACAGATGAATTTAATTGCACTCATCCCAAACATTCCTGCTTTGCCGGCAAATGCACAACCCTTTGCGTTGTCAGAATTCACCCCAGGTTTTGTACTCTCCAGTACCAAAACTTCATTAATCAGAGTAACAATATCACCTGCCACCCCTGCCGCAATTGTACTCAAGGCCTCCTTCCTTCCGTTCTTAGTAGTTCCACCACAAAGGACATCTTTAAAAGTAAGATTCCTAATAGGTGCTCAGGAGGACAAATTCTTTTTTTTGCCCAATTTTTAATTCTTTGATTTTTTTTGTTACATTTCACATTGCTTACTCGAAGCAGCAATGCTGTCACCATTTTTCACTTTGATCGTCTTGACCAACTTCTTATGTTTCATAGCTTCTGTTAAGGTTTTCTTAGGTGGTGACATTACCCCAGTGCCTACAAACGTAACCGAGTTCTCCAAATTAGGTGACACATTTAACAAGCTCACAGGTACTATGTTATGAATTTTTGGGCCCTGTGGGACATGAGCTGCAAATTCTGTTCCCATCTTAGCTCTCCCGATATTACCTTCTGAGGAACCATCAATACAAATTACAGAACCATTAATTACAGCCCTATTGCCTGTGGTTAAGAAAGTCTTAATTTTGGGTGCAGCTGAACCAATAGGTGTAACATGGGTACACATAGCCTCCATACTTTCTATTTTAGTGTGAATTGAATTCAACATCATAGAATGTACCTTTACCCCCTTCCAAATGTTATCGCAGGGAGCTACAAATGATCTGAAAGCCATATTTAGTGCAGACACCGTCGGGGAGGTTAACCGAATACGTTCATCTACTTCTCGAAGTGTGTGGTGCAAGCCCCCCTTCCCAACACAAGACTCAAAACTACTATTGTTTAGAGTCTGAGGATCCTTTCTAGACGTAGTCATCAAGTTAGGTAATTCAGTAGGAGAGTCCAAACGGGAATGCTCACAAGTTTGCTGAACTACATTTACACAATCAGAAAGATTAGAGTCAGCAATAGAATCAACATGTTCAATCGGGCTCAAATCAGACATTTCGTTCACGTGTGAGTGAACCAATGATGCCAAAGCTTTACAGGGGATTCTAATTTCAGTGCTGGAACCAACCACTTTATAGAAACCAGTTATCCTTTTCCCGGCAATAGGAGTCATATTCAAACCACCACCCAAATGGCACGGTATTATGGGGCTTGTTGAAGTGTTATTCTTTCCCCCTGGCAAAGGCTTTTTGCTTTGGTTTATAAGCCAATGATTGTATATTTAACATGGTTCCATCTACCCCCATGTTATGCGCAAGGGCTGCCACCATTTCCTCCTCTTGCGATTCCACAGTTTCCATGAGTTCCTTTCCCTGGAGGGGACCGGGGATAGATCCAGTAGCAGTTATACTGGCAGGTAAATCAAAGTGGGCCTGGCTCCTCAAACCGGACCTAGCAGGCATGCTGGCCTGAACCATACTAGTCAAAGCGATTGAGAACTTATACATTTCAATTAATGCCGTTTACCAGGGGCTTTAACGTTTTTTTGGGGTTTTTTGGTTCCGTCGTTTCAGTTGGGCGCAGCCGGCTCGTAGGGTAAATTACCCTGCAGTCATCGAATGCGCAGTTACAAACTATTTCCCGAAAGCAACATAGAGTTAATCCAAAATTAACGGTACACGTCCCATCAGTGCATACTATACTTTTGCAAGTGATATGCCCACCAGATCGACAACAGCGGACTCAAAGGGACCATGCCCCGCAGACACCCGGTGAAAAAACTGATGAGAAGCCCAGTGCCAGGGGGCCACGGGTCAAAGGGTAAAGATGAGGATTGTTTAAAGTGAAGGAACAAGGAAGTGTACCCAATAGTACCAAAGAGTGTCCATTAGGGAACCTGGTCTCGTTCTGTATAACTGCAGATTGAAGGTCAGTTCAGCTTCTGCACGTTTTCAAAGCTAGCAGGGTTCATTAATCCCCGTAAAAGGTAAACATACAATGCTCCGTGCTCATAGTACTTCCGAACTAGACGACAATAAATAAGTGGTAAACGTTGGATGGAGACAGTGCAGGAGGTTAGCAGCCACGCAGCCCAACAGCCAGCAGACTGCACACTTAACTGCAACACTTGCAGCCCGCTTCACGGCAGTGACCTGCTATGTACAAATGATGGGTGGAGCTATTCAGAAATGAAGTGGAAAACAGACCAACAGCCAAGAGCACCTTCCTCCACCATTGATGGGTGGTCATTTCTTGCATGGAGCAGGGAGTGATCCCCAGGCACACCCAAGTGAGCTTCCTCTTCACACATGCCTTCACCCTAAAAGAACATACCACGCTTATCTCAAACATACAGGTATGCAGCGCCAGTGAATAGCTATCCTTGATAGTGTGTTTGCATGTGTGTATGTCAGTCTGTGTACGTATCTCTCTCTCGCTCTCTCTCTCTCTCTCTTCTTCCTCTGCAGCTGGAGACTGGTGCTCTTTTGAAGAAGGGGGCTAGAAGAGGGAACAGGGGGACCCCCTAGGGGTGCGGGGGTGGGGGCGGGGCAGAGCCCAGGAGACTGAAAGAGCGGTCCAGACGGCACACCTACATTGGATCCTGGGAACTCGAGGACAGACTCAGGAGGCCAAACTGATGAGCCTAGACCACTGGGGCTACTGGTAAGGAGTGAGCGAGTGGAGGCCAAGGATAGTTAAAAGGTGACCTGAAAGAGGGACGTTCTCAGAGAGGTGAAGAGGATGCAGTAGATAGTTTTGGGTTGGAGACGACCACTGAGAAGGGTGGAGGCCAAATGGGAGAAAAATCTGCGAGAGGCAGTATTGAGTCAGAGAAGTTCACAGAGGAAGTGGTGGTGCCCAGAGGGGTGAAGGCGAGACAGACTGACCGTAGAGTGCCGGACAAGATTAATAGGGGGGGGGGAGTATAAAGATAGTTGTGAGTTGCAGAGGGACATTTTGCAGACTGCTGGTACCCAGAGGGAAGAGGATGGTGGAGATAGGAAAGACTTGGAGAACATTGATTGCAAATAAAGCGCTGCAGGGGGTGAAGAGGCTGGGGGAGATGGTGGGAATTTAGAGTTTTGGTACTGGGAAAGTGAAGGAGCACAAAGAACCAAGGAAGAGAGTAAAGAGTGGAAAGAATACAGTGACAAGAGGTGGTTATGAAGAGAGAAGGAAAGGGACGAGGATCTGGTACAGGAGTTGATAAAGGCTGCAGAGAGCAGGAAGATCAGGAAAACAGGAGGAGAATTTGGTGCAGGAGGAGTATAGGAGTATAGACAAGAGGGAGGAGTGGCAAGCTGAGATACAGTTACAGAAGGCGCTAAGCCAGTTCTGGTTAAGAGAATTTGAGGACCAGAGGAGCGGATGAGCTTGTGAATACTGGGCAATATGTAAATAAACCCTTTGAGGGAGTGTTAAGAGTTGTTGGCCATCCTCCTGCTGTCCTGGTCGACATCCAGGGCTTTTGGACCCAACATGCTCACTCCTTAGGCCCCTTAATCTCTGAACAAGAGAAAACATTTCCTTTTTTCTCTTTTTGTAGGCTGTCTAAAATTTGGTTAGGCGACCTACAAAAATCGAAAAAATGACATAGAACCGAAAAAATACGTCCCTGTGAAAACCAGTATTGCTGAAAACCATCTATTAACCACAAGAGAAGGGTATCAGGTAATATTATCCCCACGAATAATATCGCCATATATATGGTCGTCGGGAACGGCCATAGGCGATATTATTAGTGGGGATCATTTTTGGGATAAATAGTTAATGGGCTGTGGGGGAGTCCCCTGCTCCCTTTAAAATATTATAGGGGTGTCCCCCGCAAGTTTAATGGGTTAATATCGGCGCAAAAATATGGCACCATTCTTGTATGGCAATATGGTTGCAGGGATATTAACACGTGGAACCAAGAGAAGGCAGTCCTAGAGATTGGAAAACCAGAGACATTGCTTAAAGACACATTTGTTGATTAAAAAAAACGGTTGGATCAGGAGAGGACGCCTGGCACATTCTAAGGCTGTGAACAAAAGCCATTTATTTTAATTTTTAGTTGTATTGTAGATTTTTGTTCGACATCACCAGACCAATCCAGATACATTTTTAGATGCACCTTATGCCACCCCTGTTTATTATGATCCTGCTGCATGGTTGCAGTTTCCTAAGAAACGACCTTCAATTTAAGTTTTCTGTGTTTGGTCATCGATTCCAGCCATCTCATCGACAAAATTTCTTACCAAAGTCCAGGATTGCCTCAACCAGAAAAGGCCATTCAACCCAGTAAATTCCTCGCACAGCAATACCAGACCCCAATGTGAGCTCAGTGTGCAATACTGATTGACATTGTCAGTTCCTCGCTGTTCAAGGATGGAACAAGTCATTCCAAAAGCAATACAAGGGCCTTGGCCAGAATCTTTACATACATTTTGAGCACTGCCAAGGGCAGACTTGTCCAACCGTTCTGAGTGCAGTGAACGTTTCGTCACACATGGGCCGGTCAGCCAAATTCAACAAAATTCACAAGAAGCAAAAATCACATAACGAAACGCTGCCATTCCCAAGCACAAGCAGCATAACAAGGGTCAATATACCTCCATCCTGCTTCATCAACAAGCAGCCCTGACAGAAATGCCTACTGTTTGGGCAGAAACTTGCCATCCCAGGAGACAAATTCTTACCCTGACCAGCGGATTCTGATGCAGCACAAAGACAGTGGGGATAGAGACTTACAACTACACTGTTACTTCCTAGCATACCTCGCTTGTTGATCCCCTCGGCAGGATCTAAAGCCCGGCCACACACTGCTTCACTACTTGCAGTTCTATCTTGAGGGGGTTGGGGGGAGGTCAGGCAGCCGAGGATCTAAATGGGCTTCCCTTGTAACCACCAGAATAGGTAGCACAAGCACCAAGAATATTACCAGTGCATCCCTGAAGCAGGAAACATGGGGAGGAGTGGGCGAGAGTAGTGGGAGGGAGGGGTTCATCTCCAAAACCCCTGTACCAGTAAAATCCAGGAAATACATGTGTTATATTTATAACGAGCAACATTGAAGGTTTAGAATGGGCAAATGAGGAACTTTCAAGAGAAGTCAACGTGTGTTTAAAGAGCGAGATTTTACATGACAACTAATTGTGTGACTTTTCTCATCTGCTACATGGGTAATGGCCTTCAGAATTCCAACGGCCGAAATTCCGTTTTTTTTTTTAAGACTCCACTCACACCACATATATATGTGGGGGGTATATGATGTAATATTAATATTGGGAGGACTGCGGGGGTCTCCCCCGCATATGTATGTGGTGTAAAGGTGATTACATTTTTTTTTTTAAGTCAGCATTTTCAGCCCTCGCAATTAAGGTCTTGGGAGGATAGCTGGGGGGCAACGCACTCGCCTTGGAAGCAAGACGACACAGAGCAACACAGGTTCGATCCCCAGGTCTGCGCTTAGAAACCTCTGGTTATTAAGCGCGTTATAAATAACCTATCATATCATATATCGTGGGGGTCGCAGTCATCACATAGATCCACTACGAGTCATGTTAAGGAATAGTGACTGGCCACGGTTTCTCCAGATAGGCTAGTGCTGGGGTCATGAGTTTCATCATCTTTATTAACAACTTTGGGCACAGTTTACAGAGGACAGCTAAAGCACGAGAAATATTTCGCCTCCGAAATGTTAGGTTTGCCATTTTGCGCCATGATTGGAGTGAATGCAGAGACGCAGTGGAAGCTAACGCATGACAGCATCCTGCGAAGTTAAACAGTGTGATATTCGCAAACCTAATGCGCACACGTTTCCTGTGAATCCAAAACAGGGTGGTATTCGCTATGTAAAATCCTTAATGTTGAATGCAATACACTGGCAATTAAAACCTGTGAAGCAAACGTGTGAGTGAGCACAGCCCAGTGCAGTAATACAACGAAGTCAAAAGCTTGAGAGTAAAGAGTGAGAGCAGTGGTAAATGCAAAATCTCCTATATGAACAAATCAGCAAACTGCTCATACCACGCACAAGCCAGACTGGTGAACTTTACCTTGCATTTCCCTGACCAGTCCATGCCCTCTTCCTAAACATGCGCCCTAACTACCCTAATTGCCCAAAACGACAAACATCAACACCTTAACTCTCTTCCCTTCCTAAACCTGCATTGACAACTAGTGAGCCCCATTCTGGGGCACTTGCCATCGCAGGCACAGGTGGTTGGCCCACTGTAGCGCTATGAAGCACAGCAGATACAGCACCCCTCCTGCTCCAATGCAGACATCTGGACGGACACATTCTAGTGTAGAAATTACACGCGGCCAAAATTACCAAGCACACTACTTGGACCCTGCCAACAGGATGCCATCTCAGGCTGTGCTGGAGACACCTGGCATACTTAGTGACAGAGCAATGCTACAATACAGCATTCAGCGGGCCAAGAGACAACAGGTCTAGGCAATAGCTATCCTAGAAGTAGTTCAGTTTGTAGGATTAAAATCAGATAATTTAAGAAGCTCAAAGCGCTGAAAAGAACCTGCCACTTGCAACAACACATTGTGACACTTATGCTAGAGATAAACATCAATCGCCTGCAATGTGTTCTTTGCTAACATTTCTATGATAAAAGTTTAATAGTTTCACTCCTTTGATCTGAGCACGTAATTTCCAACTACGGTGCATTTTTTTTGGGCTCCTTCTCAAGTGTACAGTATATTTAACCTAAAGGTAGCTGGCACATAGGCAGTCTGCTCTCCCTGCTTCCACACCCATCCTTCTATGGCTAGGCCACATAAACAGCAACAGCTGTGCAGGGCCACAGAAGGGAACGGTCGTGTTATTACTGCCTGATCTAAAGTCAAACCCAGGTAAACATCGAGATCTAATGTGCAGAAACTAATTGCAAAGTAGTACAGATTACAAAAGATCGGGATTAGAGTAAAATATATGTCGACTCACCTACAAAAAATACCCACTGTGAAAAGAGAATTACTGGTTTACTCCCTACAAATATTTGACTCCCGATTTTCAACAGAGTGTAAAATAGTCTGACTTCAAAATCTTAGGTGGAGCCCCTGAATTAATTATTTCGTAGCCACACAAGCATCTTTATGAAACTAGTTGGTCATGTTAATGTCAGCATTCACTAAACCCTCAAAGGATTAGACATGCAGTGAATACGGTCATATCATTCACACTCCTATATATCAGTCGGACAAAAGCTGCAACACACAAAAGCCGCAACACAACACTTGCTTGCAGAGACTTAAAGAACTCAAATAAGTAATCAATGCCCTTATACGACCGTACTATTGGCGGATGTTGGTTTGTTTATTTATTTGATAATTCGCACCAAACCCTCAGGTAGACGGGCGCAGCAGTTACAAGAATATTTATAGCTTAGTTACAACAGGTAATTATTACAATACATACAATACAGATACATACGGAGGAAGAAGCAGGGTAAAATATAGGTAATTACATAAATAACAAGGTCATGAGAACAAAAGTCAGGGGTAGGATGTCGTTCAGTGGTGGCTGGAAGTTATGGGATGTCATTAGCACGTAGCCAGTTCTTGAGGTTTTGTCTAAAACTAGAGTAGGGCTGGTCCTCTCTCAGGGTGGTCGTTAGTGCATTCCAGGCAATCGCAGCTTTGACCGGGAAGCTTGCTCCTCCAGCTTTAGATAGTTTGAACCTAGGTACTTCTAAGTATAGGTCGTTAGATGCTCTAGTATGGCGAGTAGATCTTCTTTTGGAAAATCTAGCGGCGATATAAGGGGTATAATGTTCACTGCTCTGCATCCCCCCAACCATGCCATTGCCGAAATCCATCTCCCTAGCATCACCTCTGCCCTCAATGAACACCCCCCTCCCCGGGCTTTAGTCTTCACACGGGGCTGGGAGGTCATTTAGCATTTAAATGCCCGCTTACCACAATGCACTTGCCAGGCAACTGCATAAAGATATTTAAGATTCACTCCCACAACTGGGCAACCAGCCTGAGAACCTTCTGAAAGGAAACAGATCTATATTTCACTGAAAAAAAGGTTAGCTAAAAATGAAAAGGTATGGCTAGGTTGGTCTATTAAAAACCTATGAAAGTTAGTGAAAAACCTTCTTAAAAAGTAGGTCACGTATGTGTAAACAACTATGGCTTCGTGCAAGGGACAGAGCAAAATAATTTCTAAACCGAATCACTATGGCTACTTGGAAGGAGGTTTCAAAGATACAAAGGGCCGCCACTTTCCCTTCTCCCTCACACCGGAAGCTGGAAACCCCAATTTCACCCCTAAAATACACAAGGCTGTTATAGTCTAACACAGGGTAGGTGTGCGAAGAAAGGGGTCATGTTTGAAAGAAGAAGAATAAAGAGCTTCGAGAAAAGTAAAGCAGACTTCAGAGTTTTTGAATGACATATAGAATACCCCCAACTATGTCATCAGCTAATTAACTCTAATAATAAAGCGAAGGCCAGTCGCACGCTCACAACCATAGAAAGTATCATAGAGGAGGACACGCTGGGGTATAAACGAGGTTGGCAAAGTGATCGGAATATTCAGTGGGGAGCAAATGAAAGGATGATGCTTTTTAGAAGGACACAAAAGACTTCACCTAGTGTGCAGGTCTCTGTCATGATGCATACTCCCGGAGAGCCAGTCCAAGACCGTCAGCCCCGGAAGCACACATCAGGTACCCAAGGGAAGGCCCAGCAACCCCAAATAGGGGCCCTTTGGACACAGTCTGGACTTACCTGATGCAGACCATGCTGCCAGATCCAGACCTCTTTCAGGCCTGAAAGGAACTACTTTACCTGTGGGACTATTTTTGCCACTCGGGCGTGGTCAGGGAAGGATACATACCTGGTTGGGGAAGGATACATACCTGGGACTTCTTTGGAGGCTATTTAAGCCACGCCCAGACGGTGTGGCGTTGCTCTGCTCCTAGCAGCTGGACGCTCACCGTGTCTGCTCCTGCATCCTGACTCCAGCCACGCCCGCTTCAGTTCTGGAACACCTAAAAGGAAGAAGAGAGGAAGAGAAGGTGAATAAAGGACATTACCAGATATTGCATGGGATCCGGAGCCAACACGCCGACGATCCTAAAGGGAAAGACATTATTTTAGGATTCCTCGCGTTGCTCGTTGCAGCGCTGTGCTCAACTCACCTGTCCACAAGGAATTCCGTACTCCTACGACCATCCGCACGTTCCGCTGCATTCCAGCACCTAGGAAGGAAAAGAGAAGAACAAAAGGTGAGCCAGAGGAGACATTGGGAAAAGACTGATTTGCCCGAAGGCTTACCTGGCGATTGGTGAGGGAGAATCCTTCCTCATCTCGGGTCGGCACGCCTTTTGGCAGTACCGCGCCCCGGCCCCTATGGGGAAAAAAGAACACGCGCATTAGTGGGTGAACATACAGACATTAGAAAAACCACCCCAACATAAGCTCACCTGAATTATCCACAGCAAATTGTCTTCTCTACGTGGAATCCTCGCTCAGCACCTGCGCAAAAAGACTAAAAGCAGTCCATTGAAAATAAAGGCCAAACAGGAAGGGAGAACAACCCTTGAACTTGATAAGTCATATACTTATGAAAGCGCCTTATTCATCCAAAAAACCAGTGAAGCAACTGGACCTGAATGCCCGTCCGATAACCAGTGAAGTAACTGGATTCTACCGCACCCCTGCACCAGAAGCAGGATGGAGAGCTCGTCATTTCAAATCTTAAGGTGAGAATTAACAGGAAGGTTCAGAGGTGGTTTGAAGAGAGAGTAAAAGGGGAAAGGAGGGGTTCGACTCGTCACTCCGCAGGTGATTAAAATCCTTTCCCCCCCCCCCATCTACAGAAAGATCTTCCTACGCATCAGACAGGCGAGGTTTGGGGGTCCGGGCCAGTCGGTGTTCAGAGTCCTGCGCATCACCTTAGAAGAGGCCGCAGCAGCCCAGACCTGGTCAGCGTCTCCGTGGGAGTCAGGTGAGCGTTACAGTCTCAGATGTGCAATACAAGCTACTCTATAGATGGTAGGGACCTCCACAGAGGTTACATAAAATGGCGCACAGTCGCAGATCATCATGTTGCGGGGGATTCAGTGAAAATGGGACCCTTCTACATGTTTGGTGGGGTTGCTGCGCTCGAAGACCTTTGGAGTGAAATCTGATCATCCATACGGGACATGTTGTCATGCGACATGCCAGATGATCCAGGGTTTGTTCTGTTGGGCTTGCAGAGAAAATTGCATAATGGAAGGCTAAGACATATACTTAACATTGAAACTTGTATTAACAGTGGAGTGGGCCTTTGCACGGCTATGGATGAAACCAGAACCCCGGACAAAGGTCTTAAGGCTTTCAAGAGTGTGGACTTTGGCCGTCATGGAGCGCCTCTCCCGTGTCCTGCAAGAGGAAGAGACATCATTTTGAACGAGATGGTCAGCCTCTCCTAAACGAACATCACAGCACTGCCAAAGCCTCATGTGTCCTCCTAGGACGAGAGCACTTAGTTGGTTGGCTTTATAACGGAGAAGGAAGGGAGAAGGATTGTGAGCGAGGTGGGGTAAACTAGCTTAGTTCCCGTTTGTTTTTGAGCCAGGGGTGTTGCTAGGCCTGGAAAAGATCCAGGGCTAGGCTAATGTCGGGATTCGGGGCTAGCTAGCCTTTTGGTTGTAGTCCCTGAGCTTTTATCCAGGGCTACAACCAAAAGACCCGGGGCTATAGCCCCCTCAGCCCTCCCTCTAGCAGCGCCTCAGTTTTGAGCTAATGTTAAAATGCAAAAATAACCAGTACAAAAAAAAGTATGTTAAAGTAGCTGTGCGAGAAAACGAAATCTCAGAAATCTGCAATTTATGGTTTCTAAAGCAACCATAACAGCACCATCTCGACCATAAAACAACCATACTTGGCCATGTGTTTTTTCACTGAATTGCTTAGGCTTTTATTAGGCCAATTTAACGAGAACAGGCCGTTATCTTAGGTTTTGGAGTGATTTTTATGTATTTCGAATACAAAATAACAGATCGACAGTACTAACAAGTCACTGCTGCCTGTGTACACTTTTACGGGGGGGTGGGGGGGATCTGGCCATAGCGATGCCACCAGGCTGGCGGATAGGCCCGGTTGCAACTTTATCCCCATTGTAGGTCAGAGGGTCACTGACCATGGCCAGTGGCAACTTTTTCTGGGGGTGTTGCCTTCACCATTTCCCTGGCCCCACTAAGCCACCCAAAGTCACCACTGGACCGGCCTGAGGCCAGTCCGGTGACCCCTTTAGCCCTATTGCAGGCCCGTTGGCCACTGCCATGCCCTAGGCCTCACCAAGCCACCTGAAATAGCCTTTGGGCCTGGCCAGCAACAGAAACACAGCCTCTCTAACCCCACAAACCACCTGCCATTTAGAAAATACCCAAGGAAACCTTCTCAAAGATGTATTGGGAGAATGTTCAATAGCACCAGGCATTAAACACAAAATAAATGTACTATTGAACACATGCTATGTTAATAATAAACTCAAAAAACGGTTTAGTGCAACACTGGCAAAAAAATCAATATGTTGTAAAATAAATAGAGCTGCCGTTTTCATTTAAATGGACCCTGTCTTCACAGGAAGCAGAATGATAATTCCCGCGGATTTTGAAGGGACAAATGCAACAGTCTTTGGCTCAGCCCATTCAACCTACTTTGCGAACGTCAGAGCATGTTGCAGCTGAAATTTTCACCCAATCCGATTTCTTTATACATTCTACCAGGAAACCCTCAACAAAAATCCCACAATGCATCACTATAACATAACTCACTAGCAGTTGTAACCGTGCTTCGCAGGGTAATTCCTACGAAAAAAGCAAAACAGTTTTACGAGGGGCATGCTTTGTTTGAGAACTTAAGAAGAGGACAAGTCCCACAATTGCAGAATAACTTGAGAGGAAGTACTGGCATCTCTTTGGGAGCATGGGCATGAAACTCAGCAATGGTCATAGCCAAGGTACTCGTCACCAGGTCCAAAGTCTCCAAGACACTGGCATTTATAGGCTGCGGCCATGCTTTGGGAATAGTGGCCCCAGTTCCATTTCAGCGAGTTGGGTCAGAATACACTTATGGCTCTGCAGGATCAACAGACTCTGGCCTTTTTTTCCGTCTCCCTTGGTCATATGTGATGAAGGTTCCCTTTGGGTTATTCTTTACCACCTAAACTTAAATAATTAAACCTGTGGACTACAAATCGGACCCCCAAGTGCTGTATTGCAAGGGTGCTCTAGAGTTAATTCCCCTGTTGAGCGAGTGCTGTGGGAGTAATACAAGGTCCAGTTGGCGCACAAATCCACTTTCCTTCTCATCCTTCCAAGTAAGTACACGCCACAATGAGAGGCGGTCCCTAATGAATCCCATGCAAGCCGGGCAAGGAAGGGCAGCTGCCATTTTAAGAAAAGCGAAGATGGATGCCTGTGTGGATGGCCAGGGCTGCTTTTCAAAAGAGAATTCTGCGTTGAATGATGGGCGTATCTAGCTTATAAAGGAGGTGTCAGGGGTCATCGCACAGAGTAATAGTACTGTCAATCTGATAACGATGTTGCATTTTTAAAGGTTCTTGAAAGCTGCGTTATTCCTTTCCTGTACCACTGCAAACAACATTAGATATTGATTATTTGTGTACAATGTATTTGCATTTGAGATGCTCAAAACACAATGTAATGGGGAAAGACAAATAATGGAATTAATTACATGCATATGCAAATACATACAGTGAAAGCAGATTACATTTGAAAAAAAGGACCCACAATCCCTCAGAATATGAAGCACAGGTGCTGGCTTGATTGTTGTGCTAATAAATCCTGCTGCAGTGTTGTTGCTGTTAGAGACTAAAGGCTGTTCGAATATGTGGCTCCACTGTTACACTTGAAGGGGTTATTCTGGTGAACCTGAACCTCTGCATTTTTTTAACACTAAAAGTGGCCTCCTTGTGCTGGATGGGGAGATAGTCGCAGATTAACCCCAAATCCTCTGGTGCCGTTGCTCCTGCTCTCGGCGTAACCCCAATCCCTAGGTAGGGACAACTGCTGCCACGAGGGTCATGCACACAGATGCCCACATCCTATCCCACGCTGGAGGTTTGCCTGAGAAGAGGGTAGGGCAAACAACCTTATCAGAGGAAGTTGGCACACAGATAGTGCAACAGATGGCGAAGTGATAACCTCACGGCTTTAACCACAAGATTGCTAGAGCATGCTCACGGCACAAAGGGTGTGATGCAGGCAGTGGCACAGAGCAAGGCAGCAAGAGTTCAACTGGTGGGTGCAGCAACTTCAGTCCGAAGAAACGGTAACAAGGGTAAGGAAGTGGAGGGAGGCCCGAAAGCAGCAACTGACGTTTTTATTAAACACACTTTGGCCATCGGCCTCCAATGCCGAAGATATACAAAGACACTATTTAAAAACTGCATTTGGTCAGTTTAAGAAGAATAAATAAAAACAGTTGCTAGGTAAACAGTTGAAAACTTAAAATTTGCCTGATGCAGCAGTCCTAGAGAAGCCCATTTAGGCCCGTTTTAGCCCATTGTTCCTCATGATGTACTCTGGCAAGTTACTCTGGCCAAAACCTACAATGACAGTCAAGTTGATGTGCTCCACTCGGGAACATGGAGTCGAACTGGTCTTTTCAAATGGCTCCAGAGACAACTTTTTGATTCAGCAATGCTAAACGTTTATTTTGGAGTGCCTCCCATGATTTGTATCTTCTTACTTTAGTTTTCAAGTCCCCAATCCTGGGATTTCTCCTTTCCATTTAACTATGGGACCCACATCTGAGGTTGAAGCATAGGCTGCATAAAAGGTTGGAGCACTGATGTCTTCTTTGGTGTAATCGTGGGTGGTTATTTCCAACTTAAAGCTTTCAAGAACATTGGGAATTTGATACAAGAGTTACATTTGTAGGTCTAAGAAAAGTTAGGATTCGACTTTCCATTCTAAGACCTTCGGCCATCTCAGCAGCATTGTTCGGTTTGTCTACTAGCAGGGTAAATTACAGTTCGTTGTTAATCGAGATGGTGGCCATTTCATCTGGGAGGCGCAGCGTATTTTGGATGGCCCTGAAAAATGTATGGACACTTAACTAGCCATTATAACTGGTTCACCTCTACGCCATCCAATTTCTTCTTGTTTCTCTTCCACTAAAGCCTCTGTTAAGATGGATTTCTAAACTCTGACGTAGTTTGGTGGAACAGGGGAATCTTCTGGACAAGCCAGACCAATCAAAGTTCCTTGACAGCGGTCAAGACTCAGTCTCAGGAGGTGTGAGAGTGATCGGAAGCCCACAATGAGCACACACAGTAACGAGCCACAGATTACTATTACACAGGTGTATATCAAACATACATATACATTTATCATAGGCCTTCTAATCAAACACAAATAACCACAGTAATAAGAAACAATTACCACAGAAGCGTATCACTATGTTTCATATACACAATTGCTTTTAGCCTAATGCAAGATGGGGGAAAACACATCCACAACATGTAATAGAAGGGGGGTTAACACAATTATTGCATTGGGTGATCTTCAGAATACAAACCCTAACTTAAGCAATCAAACCCTACGAAGTGGGAAGCCTTGCGCTCAAAAGTACAGCAGTGCATTTACAACGCGCGGTCGCGGTCAAGAGCGAAAACGGTACCTCTTCAGGGGGCTGTAGCAGTTTAGGAACGGGCTTGAGGTGATGAAGAATAAAGTTCCCATATTTGAGGAGTTTCTAGCCTTGCAGGCAGAGCGACTTTCGACGTTCGGGAATAATTATGTATTCTCGTGCGACTTGCACTTACTGCATAGCAAATGTGTATTCGTCCTCCATCTAAGTGGGTCATAAGCATATTCTTCATGTCTAAGAGCAATTTAATCTAGGTGTCTGTGTAGATTCATGCAGCAATGCAAATGTGCTTCATGTCAAACGCATCTATGTCATAGTCTTAGTCGTGACGGCATCAGCTTCTTACAGTCAGTCTACTTTCTCCATCGACTGCGAATGTATCTCTTCAACGACATCATCAGGATAGGGTCTAAATGGCTGTTTGAGTGAATAGAGTTTCCCACTTCTGCGGTATATCAGCGATGCGGTGGAGGGGGCCAAGAACAATGTATACGTTTCATTCCTCTGATGTCGAGATGAGGGAGGGATCGGTGCTACGATTGCCACATTCAGGTCCTCCTCTTCAGGGGGTGCTCAGAACGCAGGCTTATACCAGAGAATTCAGCTCCATTTGGAGCTTCCGATTGGCCAGCGCCCCCTTCCTGGGTGCTAATATCCAATAATGCTCGACGTTTTGCAAGACAGGTACCCATATCATTGCAGTTGCACTTTTTTGCCTCAATGCGCTTTCTTCTCCTTGCTCTTCTAGACAAGACGTCTTTAACACATTTCATTGGGTTTTTATTTGAAGGCATTTATTACGATGCTAAGCAGGTCAGTTCAATCTTTTGAAATGTATCAAAAATCTTTATTGGGAAGTCCTTTGTATGAGAATTGGGGTATGTTCAAGAAAGGTGGTGCGTTCCGGGATCTCTTGAATTTTATTTGGTATAACATGTAATGTCAAAGTTATCCTTCGGTGGTCTGTTGTAGAAACAAAATTGACTTTTACTGGATTGCCAACATTATCTATGCTCTGGTCGCAGGGATGTTTTAAGTTCCTGCCGGCTACCATCAATATTTAGTATCTAAAATCCATGATGCAAAGAGCCAACAGTCAAGTTCACAACCAAAGCCACATGGATCATTTACTCTTAGAATCTAACAGCAATAGGGCTCGATGTGGAGTCCAAGGAATGTCTTGTACACTGTTAGGGACTGCCACATTAAGATAGTAAACCAAACCAAGTATGGGTACAGCTAACCCACCCTCGTCTTAGATTTTCTCAGGATTATGTAAGAGAAAAATAAATGAGCAGCTCCAGGCGGAGAGCGCAGGAAAGAAAAAAAATAAAGATGAGCCAGCAAAAAAGCTGCCCATGTACAAAGACAGGTGAAGGGACGCTGAAACTCTGGTCGTGGGGAAAAAAGTCCTGCATAACAAAAGCAAACGAGCCCCATTGCCTGCAAATACTACGACCCGATTCAAGGGGACATTAGTTTATCAGTATGCAGGCTGCCACAGGACCTGCACACAACTTTTCCAGGCACCTCACGCTCCACCACCTTATAAACCCCACAGACTCTACAACCTTACTTGAGACACCCCTAAAAAATTATGTGAAATTCAGGACACAGGGAGCCAGTGGCGCAATGCCATTTAATCATGCGTCGGCATCCCCCCACCCCCTTCTCACGCCCCTTCCCCCACCCCCCTGCCAATGCGACTTGGGTGGCGGGGCTTCCACACCTTTTTGTTATGCAGAGGGGAGGGAAGCCTTTCCTGAAACTTGCAGTTTTAAAGGCTCAACAAAAACCAGTGCACACATCAGCCCCTTCCGGTTGGATGTGATAGAACACATAACATTGTTATAGGTTGGCTAGCATCCATGGGGAGGGGGCCGTTGATGTGCGCACTTGCCGACACAAATGAAAATCAAACAGCAAGTTAAAAAACGAAAACCCTCTACAAACTATACACGCGCCAACATGAACGAAATGAACATGCCAAGGCGAAGGCGGATATCCCCACTGTTATTTTCAGAACATAACTGAGACATGGCATCAAATCTACTTGCAATAAAGAAAAGATGCTTGTCTGTCTCAATCTAGTAAACGCCAACAGCTACACTTCTAAAGCTCAATTAGGAAAGCAGGCTACTTCTAGGCACCTACTGGCACCCCGATTAACCAACTCAAGGTACTAACCTTGGGCACCGCCCATTTTCATCAAATTCTCCCCCCTCGCCAGAAAGGCCACCTCTGCCAAATGGATGCCTGTCAAGAATGATGTCAGGAATGAGCGCATGCCCTAGCTTACCATGCATACGGAAGGAGGAACTAGGAAGTGTCAGCCATCTGGGTCTCTGTTAAGGAGGGGGACCGAGGTTGAGGAACACGTGGGGGGGGGGATTAAAGATATTCGTGAGGGAGGATGAGAGTAAAAATAAATGGGAAGGGGAGTGGGTCAGGAGACGAGGAGTTGTGGGGGCGGCCCTCACAAAACACAGGGTTAGGGGTCGGGGAGGAGGGCAATGAAAAGACTGAGGGTTGCAGGATGTCCCCCGCATTCGAGGAGGGCCTGGAGCGGGCACAGACACAAATATTTTACCGCAGTATAAATCATCATAACATAACATCTATGATGTTTCTCGCAGGCAATTTTTGGGCTCGAGCAAAAATTGCCTGCGGGAAAACATTGTAGATGTTATGTTACGAAGATTTATACTGCGCACTGCTGCCATGTCCATGGTCTCCAGGTGCTCACATGGCTGTGTAAGAAAAGTGGGTGGTGTAGCGAGGGAAGAGAAATAGGATAGAGGATGTGCTCTTCTGTTGATGCTTGTAGAACCACCAGGAGGAACTGGCGTCTGTGTGTGTAAGGTTTCTGGGTGTGCTTTGTTGTGTGTACTGGGCTAGTAGTGTCCGGAGGGGTACAGCACAGTGTCCGGGTTGTTTGCAAACATTTGATTTGGTTGTGTGGTTAGAGGTAGGCAGTGGTTTGCGTGTTATCAATGTGTAGTTGTTGGCCCTTTGTTGTGTGTGTGTATTATGTGAGGTATGCAGGTGTTAAAAAGGGATGGGGTTGTTAGTTGTTTTCTGTTTGCGTCTGGGTGAGGGTGTTTTTTTTTTTTTTTTCTTCAGTCCATCCAAACCTGGTGTCCAGTTTGCTTTATTCCAAGAGTATGTTTAGTGGGAGTGTGCAGTGAGTTGAATAGCCAGGTTTCTAGCCGTTTTCTGAACATTAGGTGGTCTTCCTTAGTTCCTATTTCCTTCGGTACCAGGTTCCATAGTCTGCCCATCAAAATAGGAGAATGCAGTTCCTCCCAATTTCCTTTTCTCATAGTTTTTTCTTTCCATTTGGATGTCGTTGCTGGATCTTAGGTTTCTTCCTAGTTGGTAATGGTTGACTTTAGCTTTAGCTTGGAGAAATGTCGCTCCTTGCCCGTTTAGTGATTTGTGGGCGATGCAGGGGGCTTTAAAGTTACTGCATTTTTTTTACTGGTAGCCAGTGAAGATTTTTCAGGGCTGGTGTGATATGGTCTCTTCTATTTAGTCTCAGGACTAGCCTTGCTGCAGTGTTTTGGAAGCGTCCTTTTTTGTGAGGCTGTCTGGCATTCCAAGGAAGAGGCGGTTTGCGTAGTCTAGTCTTGATGGTGCCAAGGAGACGATTGTGAGGGTTCTGTCTGCGAAGTTGAGGTAAGAGAGAATCCCCCTTAATATTTGCAAGAGGTAGAGGCATTTCTTTGCTATTGTGTTGACTTGGGGTTCTAGAGAGAGTGTTGTCCATAGGGATTCCCAGGTTTATCATCACTGTCAAAGTCACCAGTTGGGGGTTCCATATACGGTGGCAAGCTCCTTTGTGTCTGTGTTGCATTTTCTTCTGATGGGATTATCATTATTTCTGCTTTGGTCGGATTTAGCTTGAAATTGTTTTTAGTCATCCAGGAGTATAGGTCAGTGAAGAATTGGTTGAGGGTGTTTGGGTCTTGGGCGAAGGTTATCTTGAAAATGAGTTGGGTGTCGTCTGCGTAGTTGTAGGCTCTTAGTCCATGGATCCGAATGAGTTTCATTAGGGTGGAGATGTAGATGTTGAAGAGAAGGAGAGGATTGATCCTTGTGGTACGCCTCATGTGAAGTTCTTAGTGTTAGATGTAAATGTTGGTAGGTGTTTTCTTTCTCTTCAGTTGGTGAGGAAAGATTTCAGCCATTGTAGCACAGTTTCTTTTATGCCACACTCCTCCAGTCTCCACTACTGTTGTGTGTCTGCTAGTGTTGAAGGCAGCTGATATTTCTAGTAGTACGAGGGCCGATTGGGTGCTATTGTCTTGTGGTTTTTTTTAGATCGTCCCATATGGAGAGGAGTGTAGATTCCTTTCCTCTCATGGGTCTGAAGAGGACTAGGGATTGGTCTAGTATTCTGTTGCTTTGTACATGGAGGAGTACTTCTTTGTAGATGTTGGCCTCAAACATTTTTGCTGGGTAAGGTAGATTCAATAAAGGTCTGCAGTTAGTAGGGTCTTCCACATTTCCGGTTTATTTTTTTAGGAGTGGCTCGATGTATGCTGATTTTAATGTTTTTGGTACTATTCCTGTGTTTAGGGGCAGGTTCATTAGTAGTCGAAAGTATGAAGGGGCATTCTGTGGTTGAATAGTTTTTTGAAGATGTCCAGTGGACATGGGGCACTGGGGGATCGGACAAGGTTGTTGTCTTTTATTAGTTTGTTGAAAGTTGGTTCGCATATAGGTTCAAATCGATTGAGCATTGTGGTGGTTCGCAGCAAGCTGGTTTCTGGTGGTTCTGGGGGCGTATTTTTGGTAGTATGGCTTGCATCAATGGTCTGTTGTATTCTATTTTTGCTCTTAGATGGATGGTGAGGTTGTCACATAGGGCTTGTGATGGTACAATGCCTTTTGCTGCATAAGGTGGGTTTTCAATTTCCTTGAGGATTTAGAATTTTTTTTCTGTGGGTTTGTTGCCGATTGGATTCTTGTAGTGGAATATGTTTTTTTTTTTGCTTTCAGGACTGCCGATTTGTAGATTTGGATTTGTCATCGGTATTTGTTTTTGTCCAGTTGGTTGTAATGTTTTCTCCACTGTTTTTCTGTTTTGTTTTTTTGAGTTTGAATAGTTTTGCAGATGCCAATTGGTCTAGGGTGTCCATGATCCAAGTGTCGAGTTTCTTTTGCGCTGAATCCGGCGTGATTCTATTTAGGTGGGAGGGGTTTGGTTGGTCGATTCCAATAGATCTGTTAGCATTTCCAGGTCAAGGCTCTTCCAGTTTCTTTTGCTTGTTGTACATTTGTTGGCATCATGCGGTTTGGTATTATGACAGTGAATGGGATCAAATAGTGATCGCTCCACATGATTGGTACCAGACATAATCTTATGCAGAAGATTACATCTAAAGGTGTGTTCAGCACCATGGGTAGGACCTTTTACTATTTCCACAGGATGATTATGTTGTCATGATAAGTGGACCCTGGTTCATCCAGACCCCTTGCTCACTGTGCTTAGAGAGGCCCAGCTTCTCCTCACTGATAAGGCCCGACTAGGCCGAAACACGTGTCTGGGGTTGCTTTTGGTACTCTTGTTCAGAGGAGAATCGCCTAGTATTTCGGTGCTGGACTGCCCAAGTGGGTGGGACCAGACTGATATGCAAATGGGTATTTCTCCTCTACGAAAGGTACAGTGAGCTAACACATGGTTGTAGACCCTCCTGAGTGGGCACCTTCCCAAAGAACAGGTTATTTGGCATGTTGGTTCTCGGTAGAGGGGTTCCTAGACCTTTTTTTGTATGATAAGTGGAGAGGTTGGCAATGGCTTCAGTGAGATTTGTGGCAACATTGGGGGTTGTAGGATGGTGGTCTGTAGATCAGAGGAACAGTAGATTGGATTGGTCACCGAGTTTGATGTTGATGTGGAGTGATTTGCAACCTTCTATGTCGGTTGAGGGGAGCAGATGTGGTTTTTGTGTGCTAGTGTGATTCTTCCTCTTTGGTTTTCCATGTTAAATTGTATTAGTTTGAAGTCGTCAGGTATGCCTTTGTGGATGATGTTTTTGTAGTTGCCCGATAGCCATGTTTGTGTGAGGAAGAGCAGCGCAGTTCCGCCTTCGCTTAAGTGGTCATACATTTGTTTTGTGTTTAGCAATGGATCATACGTTGAGTAGACTGCAGTGTAGTGTATCTGTTTTTTCTTGTCAATTGTTGCAAATCATTTCTCGTGCCTCGGTTGGCTAGTGCCAGCTGGATTTTTGGTTCCGTCTTGGGTGAGGTTATTTGCTGGTTTTGTAGTATCGGTCTCTATCCCTTCGTTGAGGAGTTCTATTAAGTTCAGTGATTGGTTTATTTCTTCTTGATCGTAGAAGTCAGTGTTTGGTTGTCCATGTGGTGTCGTGTTCAGTCTCTGGTTATGTAAGGGGTGTGATGGTTAGTGATTCTAGCAATGCTCTGATGTTTGTTGGGGTTTTCCTAAAGATGTTTTTGGAGTTGCTGGTGTCTGTGTGTTGAGGTATGCAATTTGGTTGCCTAGTGGGGTCCCCTTTAGGTTGCCTTGGGTCTGTAGTTCTGAATTGTTTTTTTCTGTCATGGTAGGGTTGTAGGGGAAGAGGCAATGGGAGATGTATGCGGTTTTTGTTCTTGTCGTAGTACGTATCTTTAGTCTGCTTAATGGTGGTCGGTGGTGAACGTTGAGGTGTTGCAAATTCTGGTAATTCCAATTCAATGGGGGGCACTTTAATTTCTCTTTCTTACTTTGGTTTTCATTCTTGTTTCTTTGTCCTCGTATCATGGCATGTTTCTGGTCTTAATGTGTCTGGCTGGTGAGGTCCTGTGGTGTATGGCTGGTTGTGAGATTACGTTGTTTTTGGTGGTTGGTCTTCTGCGTGTGCAGTTCGCTGATGTTGGTTTTGATCTGATCGGGTGAATTGTGGCGTTAGGTGGTTTTTGTTTGAGTGGCTTGTTGTGGGTTTAAATGCAATAGCAGGAGTCTTCCTGTGGTTCTAGGTTTGGGGTGGGTAGATCTTTCCTATGTGTTGAGGGTGTGAGCACCTTTTCCGATTACCTTTCTTTTTCTTGGGGTTAGTTCCATGTGCTGTATACCACAGTGGTGTGTGCCTCACTGCGTTGTAGGGTTGTGGTGGTTTGGTTTCCTTCTCGGGTTGCGTTCAGGGTTGTGAAGAATTCCAGGGTCAGGTGCCCTTCTAGGTTGATTACTTTCTTGGTCGGAGGGGATAGGTCAATGTGCTGCAATTCACAGTGGTGTCTGGCTCGCTGTGGTTGTTTAACTGAGGTGGCTTGCTTCTCTCAGGGGGTCTTGTTTTAGGATTGTATTTTTAAATTGGGTGATTAGTAACTGAGGTGTGCAGCGTTTCAGATTTCTCAGGGGCGGAAGCCTCCCTGTGGAGCTTGTCTTATGGTTGTATTGTTGATTTGGGTTGGTTCCTTGGATTTGGGAAGGTTTGGTTCAGGGTGAGGGTTCTGAGAGGACGGGTTCCGTGTGGTTTGAATTGTTGTAACCTACGGTGGTGTTTGCCACCCTGAGGTTGAGAGGGTGGTGGTGTTTTGCTTTTTCTCCTTGGTTTTTGGGTTTGTCATATGCCAGGGCCAGGTGCCTTCCGAAGTTAATTCCTTTCCTGGTCTGAGCAGATTGGTCGATGTGCTGCAACTCACAATGGCGTCTGCCTGACTGTGGTCGTAGAATTGTGGTGGTTTGCTTCTCTCCGGCGTCTTGTCTTGTGGTTGCGCTTTTGTTTTGGTTGATGTGGTACAGAGAGGCACAGTGTTTCAGGGTGCCCAGAGGCAGAAGCCTCCATGTGCAACTAGTCTTGTGGTTGTTTATTTATGGATTTGGGTTGGCGCTTTGGATTTAGGTTGTAGTCTTCTAAAATAGTGCCACCTAGCAGGCATGAGGTTTAGATGTGGGCAGCCCTGCTGCGCCCCGGATCAATTTGTGGTGGCGGCACACATTGCTGAATTAAAATGTGGGGCAGGTCATGCAGTAGGGAAATTTAAATGTGCAGCGACCGATGAAATAGTGAAGTTTGGGCTTGGTGCCACTCCTGCGGTAGCAAGATTCTGTGGTGTCGTACGTTTGGAACGTGCTGTGAAGCAAATTGCAGATGTGGCAAAGCACAAACACTGTCGAGGTACAAAGTAGGAAAACCTGTATTTGGAAATTGGGAGGCAAAGTGTAAGTTGAGGTAGTGCATAAACAGTAATGAGGGTCAAAGTGGCAAACCTACCCCTGGAACACTCCTGGAGGCAGAAAGCAAGCATCGCAAATATAAACAGTGGTGAGATAACAGAGCAGCGAAACCTACTTTTGGAGCATTCTGGGTGAGGTATGGAAGCGCGGCTATACACAAACAGTGGCAAGTTAACTAGTCAGCAAAACCTGCATTTGTAACACTCTGGAGGCAAAATGCGAGTGGTGGCAAAATACAAACAACGGTGGGTTAACCGGCAGCAGGATTTTACATTTGGACACTCTGGGGGCAGAGTGCAAGTGGGGCAGAACCCAAATGGCGGTGAGATAGCAAGGCAGCAACACCTAACTTGGTGACGGATTGGGGGCAGGGTAAAAGTGTGGCAATACACAAAACCGTGGCGAGATTTAATGTGGCAGATTTCTGTTTGGTCCACAGTGTTGGCAGAACAGGGCATAAAAGCCTACATTTGGGATGCTTTTGGAGCAAAATGCAATTAGTGGTAATATACAAGCAGTGGTGAAGTAACAGAGCAGCAAAACCTACATTTGGAATACTCTGGTGCAGAATGCAAGTAGTGTCAAAATTGCAAACTGCAAAACACAGTGGCAAGATAACAGGCAACAGAACTACATTTGGGACACTATGGGGCAAGATGCAAGTGGTGGCAAAATGTAAACTACAAAATATAGTGGTGAGATAACATAAAACCTGCAATTGGGTCATTCTGGGGCAAATGCAGGTTGTGGTAATATATTAACTGCAGATTGGTTAAGACGGATTTCTGAACTCTGTCCTGGAGGCGCAGAGGTTCAGAAGGCCATCCTAATTACTTGGAACAGGGTAACCTCTGGACAAGCCAGACCAATCAAGGTAGCGATCGCGGCGGTCAAGACTAGGTCTCAAGAGGGGTGAGGGTGACTGAAAGCCTGCAATGAGCACACAAAGCAAGGACACTTACAAATTACTCCAAACAGGTGTTATATTAAAAATACATACACATTTATTCCAAGGCCTTTGTAACAATGACCATAGCGAGAAATCACAATAAAACTCTAGTAAACCAACACATACCAAACCAATACAATATATATACAAATACAAACAAGTCTAAAGCGTTAGATGCACGAAATGTGTAGTCCACCTAGAAGGGGAGGAAAACAGGCAGTGCGAAATAATGATTAGACCCAGTCCGCCTTCAAAGGCACCTAACTAAAAGGAAGTCCAAGCCCTACGAAGAGTGGAGCCTTGTGCTCAAAAGTACCTGCACACGCTGGTGCCAACGGGCAAAAAGGGGAGTCTCTTCGAGGGAATCAGGCAGTTCAGTTTGGTGCACAAATGAAGAAGAACAGAGTTCCGTGACTCAAGCGCAGCCTCCACTGTGGGCAGAAGCAGAGCGCGAGTACGGAAAGGCGTGCAGTTTGACACAGTGGGGAAAAGCTATGGGCTCCTGCAGGATGGCGACCAGTTCCTAGCTATGCTACTCACCGGTCCCCGATGCAAGCAGACCCAGGCTTCTCCGCATCAGTTTCAGTGCTGGCAGGTTCAGGGGAGCAGGGGACGTCTCGTCGTCGTGTAGATTCTGCAGCAGCAGAGTTGAGTTAAAGATGTCCCAAACGAAGTGAACCCGCACAGTTTGTTACCACAGCATGGCAACGGAGCGGCCGTGTGTATCTCAGCCAAACGTACACTACTCACTTCAGACCTGGGAATGCCAAGTGTACGAATCGTGTGAGAGTGACAAGGACTCGAAATACAACACAACCTGACCGCGGTTACAGAGCAAGACTCCTGGGTAGGCTGGTCAGTCTGCTGGATGGCCCGAGACACTTCCGAAGGCTTACGTGCAGGAGATGGTGAAGATGCCGAGAATAGCTGTCCCCGCTATTCCAAGGGTCGAAGTACCAGTACAGGCCTTCTGGTTCGATCAGAGGAATAAAGGGATTCACAAAGCGACAGCAATGCAGAGGAGCAGTCCTTCAGCGGGTCACCGGCGATTCCTCGGTTCAGCCTCGTGGTTGCAGGATACTTGGCTCCTGTATTCCCTTGTTCGTGAGAACTCAGGAGATCGACATGGTAGTGGCGTTTCCAGCCCCCTCTTATCCACGGTTCCCTTTACGCCAAAACGGAGGGGACCCAATGGGAGATCTGCTCATAAAACACTCACACCATACGTGGACCTATCACGGACCACGGTGGTCCCAGGCATTCATACCACACTACAGGATGTGTATTGGGACCAGACATCTCAGCCCACATCCTGGAGGCACACACAAGGCCTGTAGAAGCCCGCGAAAGCATCTGTGTTTCGCGGGAAAGTACATGCCCAAATAAGGAAGGCCCCGGGTCGGCTCGACCTGGGGAAGGTGAAGGGGGCAAGACGGTCAGCGGACAGGACAAAGGAGTCTCGTGGTCTGGCCATTTTGGGAGCCAGGCCACCATTTTGGGCTAAGCGCGAGAAATGCGCTTAAAACGCCAAAAGGAGCTCAAAAACACAAACGATTGCTGCCACCATTCCCGTCCGTGATTCACTTGCACTGATCAGTTACAATCCAAACAGAGTATCTAGGGCCTGTAGAAGGCTAGAGACCAAAGAGAGCAGTAACTTAGCTTACAGTGCCCTCGTGTCATGTTGCACTAAAGCCGCAACATGATAAAGAAACTACGGAAAACAATGTTTCCCGGTACTGACTATCTTAAGGGCATGTCAGTTTCCCCGTAAGAATGGAGCGAAAGCCCAGAGGAGTACGGCAGAAGGCTGCACTTCTCTGGCAAAGTCTAGATCATGGTGAAAACAACAGCAAAAAGTTTAGGGGTTGCCACATGGAAGGAAAATTACCCACAATTACGAAATCTTTCCTAACAATTGCGTTGGCAAGTTAACAGGCAACCCTATATTTGGGACACTGGCAGAACGCGAGTAGTAGCAAGATAACAACTGCAAATTACCGTGGATAAATAACAGACAACAAAATTACATTTGTGTCAACCTAGGTCAAAATGCAAGTAGTGTCAAATTATAACCTGCAAAATACAGTGTCGAGATAGCAGGCAACAAAACTACATTTGGGACACTGGGTCAAAATGCAAGTAGTGCTCCAACTTTAATCAACCTCAAAAGGTACTCTCAGGTTTCCGTGTTTTATGCGGGGGATGCATTTACATCACAGAGCTACCAATCCGAACAATTGATAAAAAACCTTTTAAAGTTCCTGGAAATGAAAAAATTATTATAACAATTTAAGTCAACAAGGAAGAAAATGGTGTGGGTGTGGCGGCAAAAGCAAATGAGAAAGAAGAGTGATAAAAAAAGAAGACTGAAAAGTGCTGCAGATAAGGAACACACAAAAGGCCTGCAAAGTGGAAGATTATTGCAAGTTTATTGCACACAAAAAAGGGAGGCGAAGTAAGGTCCATCATATGGGATTGAATCTAAACATTGCAGCAGAAGGTCCAAGAGAAAACAGGCAGGCGAGTGAAAATGAAGCTCAAGGCTTCAACTAGATTAGTATCGTAGATCTGAGTCCACATGTCCTACTTTTCAACAGTTTGTTCTCAGGATGAGATATTCCTGAAAGTCGAACAGGCCCCTCAGTGGCAGTTCCTGGTGAACACTGCCCCTCATAGTCTTAGGCTGCTTGGCCTTCTAAGACAGTTGATTCCTTCCCAGTCTGTTAGGGGCTGAGTGTCAGACTGAAGTCATTATTTGAGCCACACAGCCAAGGGAGGTCATGTTTATGGGGTTCAGCGACACCTCATGACTTGATTTCTACATTGAACCCGCCTCCTCCAATCCCAATTGACATTCCTATAATAAGTATGTGTTACTTTGGTTGGTGGGTTTGCCAGTCCCAATAGACCCCGGACTATGGCTTCTAGCTACAATAGGCCTCTGCTTCAAATGAGCTATTTAAGGTTTTGGCCCTACCAGTCTCTGGGCCCAGGTCATCAAGGCCCTTCTCTAGCCCTTTTAACCTGGCTGTACCCCAAGATGTCGAAGATTAACTCTCCACATCTTTTCCAGCTTGCGACACTTTGCTTGGCCACTGATGGGATGGTATTCTGGGCTTTGTCCACTTCCACCATCATGCTCGGTCACCAAAGTTCTTCTGTTAACCTTCTCCTTCCTCTTTTGTTCTTCTTCAACCTCCTCATTGTACGCTTCTGTCTCCAGATATTCCTGCACTGCTCACTCGTCTCAAAGATCTCTCATCCTGGGTCGGTTCCTGGTCGTTGTATATCCAGGTTTCACTGACATTTGGGATCATGATGGTTTTACTGCTGCCATCTGTGCTTGGTTGTTGGCCTTGGCTTGGGATTGTATGGCGGTTGTACTTGTCTCCCCTGACCCCATGTGTGACAAATGCTCTCCATATGACTTGGTGTTGGTCTGTTACTCTGTGAACTAAGTCCTTATAAGGGGGTGGGGGCTTCTTCTTGGAATCAATCAGCCCAGTCATGGAGGCTGATGCTAACATGGTTCCCCTAAACTAGTGTAAGGATTATTTGCTCACCCCATACTGCTGCCCGGTTTTTTCTTAAATCACCTGCAATTGCATCTGACACTCTCACGTCCATTCCCTTTCCCCAAAGCTCTTTCTTAGGATCTAGACTTGGACTTGCGGATCGAGACTGAGGCGATACCTTCAGTATCTGAATCACTTTCATTAATGGTGTCTGGGAGTACACGAGCGGCTCTAGTGACAATGCTGGGAATGTGGGAGAGACCCTCTATAGTGCCTTCAGGATAAGCATCACAGAGCGGGTTGCTTTTGCGGCCCCAGAGTTTTTCATTTCCTGGTCGGACTGATGAGACTTTATAGAATAGATCATGAAGACACAAGAGTGAGAATAATGAGTAAGCAAGAGAGTGTAAAGGAATTGAGAGCCAGCAAGAGCGAGCAACAGCTTGTGTGGTACTTTAGGATCATGAAAAGAAAGCTAAACTATATTTACTGTGAGTTTTGAAATGTTAGCTTCAGATTCAGTAACATCAAAGAGTATGGCACCCTCACGGTCATTTAAACATGTTAGGGGAGACCTTAATATTATTCCTTAACAACATGTCATGATTACCATTTGCCGACTATCTTATTAACGTATTTTGCTTTCTTCAGAAGCTCTGGTAGAAGGACCTCAGAATCGGGGATGCCCCCCATTATCTCCTGGGGAGTGTAACCTGTGCATAAAAACAAAGAACAGAATAAGAAAATGATTTTTTATGAAGACTCAACTATCCCAAAACCCTGCATAGGCTGGTACATCTTCACCCCTTTCCTGAAACACAAAATGTAATCACCTGCCCACTTTGTGATTTCCTGTCCAATTTATTATATTAATCTGTCCCATGCCCACAAATGTGTGCATTTAACCATCTTCATCAGCTGGCGTACTGGCATTCGCTGCCTAGGTCCACCAAGTGAAACAAACCATAAGATTTCTAGCATTTCTAGGTCAGCAAAGGGGTGGATTTCAAAATGAAGTTCCTCTCTTTGTGGATGGTAGGAAAAAGCCTTCTGGGCCGAGTCAAAATAAGACTAGCTAAAGAGGAGCAAAGAGCAGCCCTCCGGACACCAGGCATCAGCCAAGAAGCAAGAGCTTCCTCTGGGGAAATAGGAGCTAGAGCATGGCATGAAGCATATCCAACTTCCTTGTGGGATGCAAACCATAACCTTTATCCATTATATATGACCGATTTTTGGCCTTAACATGTCTTCAAGATGTGCCCTAATGCTCCTTTATACGTGTTCCGCCACACATAGTTAATGTTAGGTAATGTTTGTATGGCATCAGTTGGCCTGGGAAGTGAAAAGTAGCTCCTCTAGGCTACAAGCAGGACCTCAGTATCTCCCAGCAGTTATGATCCCATCTATGGCTTTTATTTGTGCATGCATGGGCCCGTCTGATGTCAAAAGCAAAACAACTTCCTCTTGTACCCCAAGTAAGGTGAAAAGCTAAAGCATATGTTTCTTTCTATGGAGTTACAGCTGTTATCATTAAATTAAGAACTCTGAGAACTTTGGCAGCAGTGTTCCCCTTTGCGAATATTAGAAATCAGAGAAATAATATAATCCATTGGCTTAATAAAGCCTTGAAAAACACAGAGGAGGAGGAGGAATGGACTGATGCTGCTTGGGACAGACCAGATCATGAATTTTCTAGGATTAACCTAATTCCGGAGTGGAAAAAGAATTTCGCCTTTGCAGGTGATGGGAAATGAGGCACCTTCATGAGTGCCCTTTAGAGACAAGGGCTGCACAATTTACCCTCTGCCCAGGAAATTACTTTGTTATTTTTGGTCCTTTTCACTGTGGATTGGGGTACTACATCTGCGAAAGTGAGGGGAATGAGCACACAACTTGGGGATATACTAAAAGCTTCCCATGTTTGGATGAAAAAAAAACAAACCCTGAAGTAGGGGGAATAGGGTATTAATTTCAACTTGCAGAGCATTGTCTGGATGGATAAGAAAATAAAGACATTTGATGATCTGCTAAAGGTAAACAAATGTGGCGCACTATCGGCCATCATGGGTCTCAGTATCCCTCCTGCTGAGATACCATTGCTCTTTCATAATATACTACAAAAAGAGGGTGGTGGATTTTAAGCCTTTATTAGCTAGAAATCTTAAGTCGCAAACAACACTGGTATAAAGATCCCAAAGGACCCAGCATGGCTTTATAAAAAGATGAGCCCTACTAGGAATGCTTTATGGGCCCCAGCCTGATATTTTAGTAAGGATGATAAGAAGGTAATCGCAAAAGCACAAGCAATTAGTTTACTAAAACAACATTATCTAATTAGATCAAAGACCAATCAAATAAAAGAGAAAAAAACAAAATTGTAGACCGTAAGGGAAAAATAAAATCAAAAGTGGGTCTGGGAGAGGTTATGCTAAAAAGATGTTATACTGTGCCAGTCACCTGTGTAGCAAGCATACAGTGTTAGTACTTTGCCCTTGCCCAGGGTAACTAAATAGTCTGCAGAGAAACAAAAAAAGGAAAACAGGACATAAAAAAAAGAGAAAAAGAAATGGGATAAGAACCCACAGAGCTAAAATTGGGAAATAATGATTAGAATGAGGTAGAGGGAATATGATTACATAAATAGGGTTGTGTGTGATGGTAGGCAGTGGGGTTCAGATGGAATCCTAATCTGGAAAGAGGGAACATAGGACCACGCATTTTCATTAGGCACCCTCTGCAAATCCAGGGTGTATAATCTAGAAACAAGTCAGCTGTCAGAATGGACAGGGCCAAGGATTGGCTACGTAAAAAGATGAATGTGGGGACCCACAATGGGGTGTGATGTCATCTTTGATGTCCTAGGTGTTAGTCTCTTAGCAGTGCACAGTGGTAGCGCGAGTTATGGTTGCTTAGCTTACCATAACTGGCGGATTTCAAGAGTTTTTCAGTTTTACTTGGAACCATAACGTCCCGTTAAAAAAGTTTTTTTAGTGAATTTCATAGGTTTTTAGTAATGCAACTTAACCATAATGTCCCTTTAACAAAACATTTTTTATTGAATATATATATTAGAAAAATAGAAAAAGTCACAGAAGTGCACATGGCAGCACTCCGCCATAAATAACAAAAAATGCTCATCGAAATAGAGGAGGTCTCCGTTAAGCGTCCTTTATTCAGCACATGATGGACAGAGAAAAGAAACAACTAGGCGTTGCGCCCTGACAGGCTTTGTCAGATTGTTGTGATTTGATGATTTGAGGGTTTCAGATATTTAAAAGGGATCCGACTTGTTTAGAGCACCTTGGTGCTACTACTTGTTACTTGTATACTATGTTTAGATTTGGACAGCGTTTACACATGAGAAAACAACACTTGATTACACACAATAGAATGCAATTAGTGCATTTAAAAAGAGCAGTCACCTACCCCATGGTGTTGCGCATTTCACATATATTACTAAGTGAACAGAGAGGCCATTTTGGAGTGTAGTGTTCGCCATGTACATTAAGCCATCATCTAACAAATAATGCATTCATGCTATTAGTGTGCAAAGCTGTAAAAGAAAGTGTGACCATTATGATTTCCATAATTCATTACATCCTAATGACTAAGTAATCATCCACATATCTGCAAATGGTCACAACCAATACTCCCACCAACTTCATTTATTCCTGCATGTCATTGATGCGAGGAATCTGTTCCCTGACCATTATGTGCCGTTGTTACCCTCAATCTAGAATTGCTAGAACCGCCTATGCGGCACTGCATAATTTAATTGCATACATAAAACTGCATCTAATAATGGCCGAATCGCCATGAAGATAAAAAAAGGCATGGTGACCAGTACGACCCAAATGATGTGGGTGAGAATGAAAATTAAATGGCCAATACCAAATGCAGCAAACGAACCACACACTGGCATCAGGGACACATGTTCAGAGCCAATACCAACTGTAAAACATCAGGCCACCTTTTAAAGTGCACAGTGCCAGCATTAGCTGCCAATATCCATTGAAGTGCACCAGGGCTCAGATAAAGGATAAATGCTCAGAGCAAACAGCAATTGTACACAATAAATCTGGCTATAAAGTGAATAATGCAAAAATAACCTGCCTGTACTGCATTAAAGGCAAATTGCCTATAATTATGCGATCGGCACAGGAATTAAATATGCCTGAGGCGCAGGTAAATCAGGCCAACATTCTAAGTGCAAACCAACGTCAGGAACTATATTCAATGATTCAGTTCCAAGTATCGATCCCATTTCTAATCATGAGATATAAATTCCAATTGCATATGTAAAATGCATGGTGCATACTTCAAGTAGCAGTGTCTACATGCTGCTCAATAAATACAGACGCACATGAAATCAATGACAATTTAAAAATGTGATGGAGCCAAAAGAAATTGGTAAAGATATAAAAAGCAAGTGCAAATGGCAAATGTAAACATGAAATTTTAACATGGGATAATGTTGCAAAGTGCATGGTGCAATTGTCAATTGGGTTATCTCACACCAATATTGACCAATCGTGTGGCACGTATACATCCATTACATCATAGACCCGAACACATGTCAAAATATTGATAACCATAAATAAAAACAAGACCAAAGCAACCCCAATACGAGTACATATAGGCCGAAAAAATACAATAACATCTACTTCCAAATTGAGAAAATGAATATTAAAAAAGATAAGTGGAAAACTGAAAATCACCAGAAGTATATATCCCCAATTAAACCCCCCAGTTTTGTAGACAAAGAAAAAACAAGAAACAGAGCAAAACCTAATCAGTAAAAATAATCACATAATTAGTCACTCTTCCCTGATAAAAATAAACAGAAAAATGGTGATCAAAGCCAATGAAGAAAGCTGAGAAAAACTGTAAAAGACAGAAAGAGACTGCCGAAACACAAACATAATCAGACGTCAACATAAGTATACAACTCATCCACATTATGTCCTTGAGGATATTTGGTCTGAAAGTCAATGATGTATCTTGTCTCCAGCCGTCTCAATCTCAAAGTCTTGTTTGCTCCTCAAGGATGTTTCCTGACCTGAGCAACTCCAAAAAAGGAGAGCCCATTCATTTGTCCATTGTGGTCATCAAAATGTTGTTTCCCAATGGGATATGAGAAATCTCTATTCTTAATCGCCCGGATATGTTGTAAAATCCTGAGCTTCAACTTGCACATGGGGCTCCCCACATACCACTTTGAACAGGGACAACAAAGGACATGCACTACAAAAATCACTGTTTCAATTGAAGTTACCATGAATCCCTCTACCACTCCTCTATCCCTACACTTTGCCTCCTTGCTCCTCACGACTCCATTTCCTCCTCGCTCTCTTACCTTGGCTGGCTTCCCTTTCAATCCCAAACTAAATTCCAACTCTTCTGTCTTGTTTTCAAATCTCTCCATTACCTTGCCCACCCCCCCTATCTTTCTTCTCTCCTCTCATTCTACACTACCTCCCGGTGTCTCCGCTCTGCTGATCTTTTCTTACTCATTGTTCCCCCATCCCCATGCGCCTCGTTGTGTTTCCGTTCCTTTCCGCTCTTGGCCCCCCCTTCACTGGAACTCTTTACCCTCTCTCTATCTGCTGCATTCCCACCTACTCCTCCTTCCGCACCTCCTTGTAATCTCTTCCTCTCCATTCCCCCCGACCTACCTCACTCGTCTCTTGCTTCCTTATTCCCCCTACCCACCTCCCTACCCTGCCCTTTCCCTTATCCCTCCTCCTATTCCCCTTGAAACTTCATCTTTCACCTGACTACCTCCTCATTTCCCTTACTTCTCACCCCTTCCCTCACCTTCTTCCACCTAGGTAAATTATTCTACATATTGTTTCACTGGTTTGTTTCACGATTGTAAATATGCATCTTTCATTATTCTTGTATCCTGTTATATTGTAAAGCGCTTTGGATTAAAGTGCTATATAAACTTAATAAATACAAATATAGAATGTAGTCCCAGTAACTGGATGTTTAAAAGAGGACATGGTCGTAGCATGCTCACACACCTTGCATCTAGTGCGTTTGGCGAACCCAAATGTGTGCTGAGCTAACCAGGTTTGTGACTTGACAGGAGCTAGAAAGCTGGAGACAAATCGGTCTTTCACTGACTTTGCTTTGCGGGAGGTGAGGCTGTGGCGGGCTGGTAGTACTCCACTAAGATCCTTATCAGCCCTAATCACATGCCAATATTTAGAAACAATGTTGTGTAAGGAACACATGGTGGAAACAAGTAAGACAGACACAAGTGATCACAGTTCAATGGTGTTTATTGAACAATTAATTCCGTATGCAGGTTGGCTAATCTAAACCTAAACATAAGAAGGGAGCATGCATCAACCATCAAATAAAAAATAAGGCAGCCCTAGTGGCATTGTGGCAAATAAAAAGGCCTAAACTAAGAAATCTATGGCCAGACCTTACAACTAATACAAAAAAGGTACGGGATAGTTTTCAAAGAAAAGAAAGAAGTTTTCTTAAACAATATGTCAGGATGCAATAGCTTGGGCCTCCCTTCCCCATGTTTTGGTCACCTGGAACGGTGGGATTTTGGAGCACATCACACACTCTAGCTTTCTTAGCTAGAGTCAACAGTTCTGTTCCAGTCTATCAGGAGCCTCAATGGCAAAGTCTCGTTTCTATGGAAAGTCTCTTGTCTTCCAGGGCCTGACGTTTTCAAATAACCAAAAAGTTCAGTTTCCACAGTTCACATTGGGTGATGGTTTCACCCCTGGCTCCCCCTTTTCCGGGTGCTGACCCTTCAACAGTCCTTATCGATATCAAGGCCTTGGGTAGCTGAGTCTCCTGCTACTGAGGGCCTGATGGGCTCACAAAAACAATTAACATACACAAAGTTCTGTCACATATGTCCCTTTTCGCTTTCAGTCTCCTTTCTTGGGTGATAGCCTCACCCCTGGAACTACCTCGCTCAGGCATCGGACCGTTCTGAAATGTTAATGTCTTTTTAAACAGTTCATAGTGGACATCCCTCGGTCGAGTTCACGTTTGTCAACACACTGTTCCGTGGGACTGTAGGCTTGCCCCCTTTTTGTCAGCATCCCTCGGTCAGGTTAATTCTTGTAACTTCACATTCACTATACTTTCAAGTGTTGCAGGATTCACGTCCCTTACTTTCTCTCAATGCAGGATTCACTTCCCTTATTTTCACACAGTTTGCAGATCAAAGTCTTTTGATTGTACAGGGATTTCACTAGACCTCCTGTATGACCACTTTGACCTCCTTTGGTGGCTCTCATACGGCCCTCTGATATTTGTAGTTTCGCTCAGATGGGGATCAAGTGCCAGTTTGCCTTTGCAGCTCGTCTCCCCTCATGGTGTGAGTGCATTGAACTTGGTTCAGACTTGCCACTTTGTGATTCTCACTCAACACAGCCCGGCTCTTATGAGCTCTACCCTCGTCTCACCAGCTGTGATGAACCAATTGGCTTTCGGCTTCTCTTGAGTCAAGTCCGGTGCCACGGTCGCGGGAGCTTCGCTGGCTCCTGCTTATCGGCGTAGACTTTCCCAGTGTACCGTTGACATCTGCTACAAGAGACTTTTCATATTGTTTGCAGTCTTAGGCTCTCTTGTACAAAGGTTTGGCGGGCTTGGGACAAAAAGGGCAAGGTCACGTCTCACCCTCTCGATACCTGCCACCCTTCTCCTCCTCTTGAACTGCCACACCTGATTAGCTGTCTCGTCATGCTGTGTGCGGTGCTCATACTGTGCTCCCTTGCTCCACCTTTTATCCCTGTGGAGAAAAGGAAGGGCCATCAGGTGTGTGATTTAAGTGAACTGCCTGACTTTGCCTGCTCCCTGTGTCGGGACATGTCAGGTAAACATTTTTATTACAAGTCTGTTGTTTTCTACATCGGGGAAAAGTGTGGGTATCTTTTATGCTTGAGCTAAAACATGGCGCTGGTGCGAAGTGCATTCTGGGAGCGCTCGGAGCCATGACGGATATTTACTTCATGCCGCAGTGAAAAGCTGCACGCATTTTGCTGAGAGTTAGATTCACGGTGCTGAAGAAAACATGGTTTCCAAACCTGGTATGCAGTCAAGGACATTTCTGCTGGGAAAGCTAACTTTGTTATGTCTTGTTATTAGCTATGGGACTGTTTTTCGTGGTGCTTGTTTTTAGAGGAGGGAGGCACTTTGCTCCTTGAGGGTACTGTCGGTTGACCCAGCTGGCAACCAACGGCTTTTCATCAATGAGCAAGTGCGTTGCCAGAAGGTTCGAGAAATCGCCACCCCTTTTTGAAGTGTGCATATATGCAGAACCCCTGAGCGGTCAGGTGAGACTTCAGCCGGAGGAGGACGCTTTCGTCCGGCATACCTGTGGGCTGTTGTGCTCTTGGCCTGGCTGTTATCGGGGTCTTCCAGCCACTTCTGGTGAGATGAGGAATCCAGTTACGCTCACGGTGATGTATTTCCTTTTGAATTCTTTGCTTTTTCTGCGATTTATTTCTAGGTTATCACTGGTTGCTTCTAAGCTTTGAATAAGTGCTCATTATTTTCTAAGAGTGTGTGGTTGCAAGTTATTGCGTCTTACTGCGTTCAAAGTATTGGCTCCGTAATTGCATTGGTGATTTATGATTTTCCGTGCACTCTGGAAGAGCAATACAGTATCGGAAACAATAGTCTTTAAATTGGAAAGGGGAGGGGTTGGAGTGTCAGATTGTCCTACAGAGTAGATTGGGGAACCAGGGCTATGTGGAATTATAAGCTTCATCCTAGGGGATAGATTTCGGATGGGTGGTTTTTGGAGGGTTTGTGGGGCAAACGGGAATAGCTGGGATTGTGAAATAAACAAGGTGAATTATGGGAACAGTAGTGGATTGTCTGAGCAGGTTGGGATTGTAGTAAATGATAATCAGAGGGACGAGGAGAAGAGTGACCGGGATGGAGAAAAGAACATAGGGGATTGTGGGAATAGTAGTGTTCTGTCCTAGTAGATTGGGTGTTCGGGACAATATAATAATCAGAGGGACGGGAAGAAGAATGATTGGGAGTATTCTGAGAGGGAACCGGAAAACAGGGCTTTTGGAAAAGACGGTTTCTAAATGCGATGGGGTTTGAGACCCTAGTGGATTGGTTCTGTACTGAGGGGTTATTGGGTTTGGGTAGGAAAGATTTAAGGGGAGGGAGGGGGGGGGGCAGATGTGGCACAGCCCATAAAGGTCTCAGAGATTTCACTCTCCTCCTTCCTCATTAACATAACCCTGTCTCCCTTTGGGCATTCTCCTGAGCATAACGCTTTGTTCTCTTACCAAGGTGATCTTTCCCCGCTTGTTGGCTTTCAGGGTTCGGATAAGAGAGGGCCAGTCCTTTTGTGGCCACCTGGATAAGGGGTTCCCGGGATATACTTGGGAGAACACCCTCAGGTTTCTCACAGTCGCGAATGCGATTAGAAGCCGAGCCATGTGCAAGTATGAGACTTTCAAGGAGCCAGGTCCGACCCAGCAACCCCAGAGGCAGGCATCATTCCCCCCCAGGGAAGTGCCAGCGGGTCGGGGAAGGACACATACCTGATCGGTGGAAGGATACATGCCTGGAACTTCTTCCAAAGCTATTTAAACCACGCCCGATCAGCAACTCACGCTTCGCGTTGTTCTGCTCCTCGCAGCTGGACGCTCACCGTGTCAGCTCCTGCATCTGGACTTCAGCCACGCCTGTCAGCATCCTGGGTCGCCTGCAAAGGGAGATAAGAGAGAATTGGAGAGAAAGAAGACCTTACCTGCTAAAGCTGCATCACAGGGACATCACACCGACAATCCTGAAAGGGAAGACATCATTTTAAAAGCATTTCGCTTCGATCGCTGCAGCGCTGCATTTCACTCACCTTTCCTGGGCGCCTCCATCTTCAGCAGCGATCATCCGGATCCGCACCCACTTCCCAGAGCCTAGAGAGAAAAGACAAGAAAACAAGGTGAGAGAAGGAAGGGAAATAGGAAAAGCTCAGTTTCCTTCTAAGACTTACCTGTTGGGTCATTCCCATTTCATTTCGGGTACTGCCGCTTCCTGGCATTCTGGACCCCGGCCCCAATGGGGGAAAAAAGACAAAGACATTGAATGAGCGAATGCAAAGACATTACCTGAACGCTCATCCAGAACTTACACTTCGGGTCGGCGCCATATCTCCGGCATTCCGAACCCCGGCCCCTAAGGGGAAAAAGACATAAGCATTAGCGCTTGCTGCAATAAGACAATGAACATTATTATTAAGCTTGAACTTTTGAACTTGCAACAGAACTCTTACAGCGCCTCACCTGAATAGTCGAGCTTATTTTGAACTCCCATCAAACCTCAATCCAGTGAAGTAACTGGGTTTCAACGCGCCCCTGCATCAGAAGCAGGATGGAAAACTCATCCTTCCAGACCCTAAGGTGAGACTTTACGGGGAATCGTGGAAGGGTATCGAGGAGGGTTGGAAGGGAGTGGGAGGCTTGAGCATTATTCCGTCAGTAGGTAATACTCCCTTTTCGCGCACAGGGGAATATTCCTGCGAGCCAGAAAAGCCAGAGTAGAGGGGCCCTTCCTGTCCATCATCAGAGTCCTGCGCTTCACCATTGAAGAAGCATCAGCACTCGAAGCCAGACCTGCGCCTCCGTGGGAATCAGGTGAGCGTGACATTCTGTCTTGATTACTGGATGTCACTAGAAGAGAGTCCCGATTGAGACTACGTGCTTTTAAAACAGCATCTTGTTAAGATGGATTTCTTAACTCTGACCTGGTGGGCAGAAGTTTAGGAGGCCATCCTAGTTTAGTGGAACAGGGGAACTTTCTGGACAGACGAGATCAATCTATGGAAGCTTGGCAGATGGTCAAGACTAAATCTCAGGAGGGGTGAGAGTGATCGGAAGCCCCCAATGAACACACACACAGTAAAACTCACAGATTACTCTTAGACAGATCTATCAAAAATACACTTATTATAGGTCTTTATAATCAGAACACAATGAAACCACAGTTATGAAGAAACAATATCACACACGATCATTCACTATCTAACATTTATACAATACTGCAATTAGCCTAAGGCAGTTGTTTGTCAACAACGCACGGTCGTACGTAAACAAAAAAAGCGGGTTCTCTTCAAGGGGCTGTAGCTGCTCAGGAAGGGGCTTGAGGCGATGAAGAATAGTTCCTATTCCTAGAAGAGGGTCTACCCTTTTAGATAGAACGACTTTTGGAGTTTCGAAAATAACTGGGGAGTATCTTTTGAAAGACACTCGGGCGTAAAAATAAATGGATGTGCCAGGGGGGCCACCAGTAAGTTAGGAAAGTACTCACCGACCTTCGACACAGTCCGGAGCAAACTTTGGCAGTCTAGCCCACTTTTCCTGTTGGTGTTAGCCCTGCATTTTCAGGACACTCTGGCTTTCAGCAGCTGTGGGATGGGACAATCGTCCGTGATGGGACGTTTGCTTTTTCTCAGCCCTTGAAGGATCATTCTGGTGCTCAGGACAGGGTAGGCAAGAACTGCAGGCACTTTCAGCGATGGTCACCACAGCGGGGCGATGCAGGGACTGCAAACGCTTGCAGCATGACACACTCTCGTAAATTGCGACCCAGAGGAGCTAGGACAATGAGTTTTGGTGGGAGAGGGCCCAGGACCACAAGCTAGCGATTCCCAGAGTCTCGAGTCCGAACTCGGGGCCGGAACGTTTTTGTGCGACACCCCAGGTTTGAGCTGTCAGTTCACTGGATGGCCCAGGAGCACTTCCGAAGAGGCTCTTTTTAGGGTAAGTAGGAGAAGCAGAGAGTAGTTGTTTCCATGTAACTGAGGTGCCGAAATTAAGATGAGGTACCAGCAACTGAATGCAGTAGGGGGCAGCCCCTTCCCCCTTAAAGCTAGGCAGCGAAATTTGTATGGAGTGATTTAGTATTGTAAATGTGTGAAAATAGATGGGGTTAAAAGACATTAGTATTTCAAATGGTGTTATGCTTATAAAGTTGAAAATGCTTCTTATCATGGGTCAGTAGGTAGGCAGGGTACAGAATGCATATTATAAAAATTGAGTAGGAAAATGATTAAGTGTTTTTAATATACCCAGACAGAAAAGAACTCTATCATTTGTGAAACTGACAAATCCCTTTAATTTCGAACAATGCCTTTAAATGAGTGAAAATAATGCATTAAATGAAGAAGCTCTACAGAGCGTAGTAGCAGGAGTCAGTCCTGGAGTTGAAAAATTCAAGGCTACCGTGCCAAGCAGAAACCAGATGAGCAGTCTGAAGCCAGACATATAATGAGGCTATGTCTGAGTTTCTTGCCAAGGAATGCAGCTGCGTGACCATATTTGGGTAGTGTGGCCGGGAAAATCCAAGGATGGGTGCCAGAATGTATTTCAATTTGAAGGTTTAAACAGATAAGAAATAATTGCCTGGTACGCAAGTATAGTCAGCAGAGAGTTTTGCCTGAGCATGTTTAGAAAAGGGTGGGGGTTTGACTCTTCCTTCTCTGAAACGTATAAAAGGAAGCTGTTTTCAGCAGGGGTTCGTGTACTTGACAACGATGCCGTTTGTGTCAGTCTGGCGTGAAATAAAACCTGATGAACCTGACTCTTGTCTCCTGCCTCCCTGCTGTCTGAATACCTTTGCTGAAATGCCAGAGAGTCCCAGAGAGCTCCAGAGAGTCCCAGAGAGGCTCAAAGAGCTCCAGAATGTCCAGGAGAGCCTGTCAGAGCAGAAGAGGTGCAAGAAGGCAAGATCAGGTTCTTAGGACCTCGAGAACATTTGGCGAGCCAGCCAGGAGGGATAGGATGATGAACAGAATGAACAGATTACATCTCTTCAAGCCAAAAAGAGCCTGGACAGTCAAGACTAAGAAACTAAGGTGGGCCATACTGTTCTGCCCAAGATAAGAGTGGAGAAAAGGGGATAGAAAAGAAGATAGGGATGGGGCAGACTGCAGCTGCCCTAGCCAATAGAAAAAAGGGACAGGGCAGGGAGGGAGAACAATATGGTAGAAAGAGATATATATTTATAACTTTTCAGGGAAAAATTATAATGTCAGTCCAGATTTGGAAAAAGCCAAGAAATTAACAGCATTTAAAAATCACAAGTGTGTAAAACCCTGCACATACTGAGCTCAAACGGGTTGAAATCTGATGATGCCCTTCTCCTGTCCTGTTGACAGGGTGAGCTGGGCCTTCATGGAGGGAGTTCTGTCTTCCTTGGAGATGGGACCCAGGTGGCAGGATGGATGATGGCCCTTTACTCCCGCCCTTCCGCTAGAGTGGTGGTTAATGGAGGAGAATCAGAGCCCTTTCCCTTAGAGAGAGGCACAAGACAGGGATGCCCATTGTCTTCCCCTCATATACGCTCTGGTGATGGAACCTTGGGCTTTAGCAATCAGGACTAACAATCGGATCCAAGGTGTTAAAATAGGGGGAACCGACTACAAAATAACCCTGTTCGCTGATGATGTCCTCCTGTACCTCTCTAAACCATCCCAATCAGTCCCAGAGGTGTTGAATAGTCTAGAGCGATATGGATCCCTGGCGGGCTATAAGGTCAACGTAGATAAATCAGTGGCTTTCCCGGCAGGCCAGCTCAACGGGACCGAGAGACAATACATCGATAACCTCCCGTTTTCTAAACAAACTGAGGGACTCTCTCACCTGGGGATCCGAATGCCATCAGACCTAGAGGATCTTTTCAAGGTAAACTACCCGCCCCTATGGGGGTCGATCAAACATGACCTGGGACACTGGTCGAAATCCAGCCTTCCATGGATGGCTTGCCTTAACTCCATTAAAATGGTAGTCCTCCCCAAATTCTTATACCCGTTTCAAATGTTGCCAACCCAGATACCAAACTCATTCCTCCTAGAGATCAAGTGGGCCCTTCTCTGCTACCTATGGGCCGGCAAATCCCACAGGATTGCTTATGACACTCTCATAAGACCCAAAGATGAGGGTGGAATTAATTTCCCTGATCTAAACACTTATTATAAGGCATCACAATTGCGCATCCTTGTTGACCATTTGACGACTGGCTCAAAGAAACAATGGGTAACATTGGATAACGCACTCTTTTCGCCGGTCACATTGGACGAGTGGCTATGGGTCCCCAAGGCATCTATTCCGAGGAGGGTTCTGAAACATCCAGTATTGGGGGTGCTGTGGTCCATATGGAAGGAGGGGGGGTTACCTAAGATGGCTCACAACGTGGCCCTCACCTTTAAGCTGCATCTGGGCTCCCCCACTTTGGGAAGGGATCAACGAACCACTAGCCTTCCAGCAATGGTATGAGGTAGGTCTTTGTCGGGCCGGACAGCTTTGGGTAGATGGGGTGTTTATATCTCTTGGTGACCTGAAGGACGCCCTGGGCCTCCCTAACCTCTCCCCCTTTCGATACTTACAACTTAAGGGTGCCCTTACCGAGAGCAGATGGGGAGACACGCTTAGGCGGGACCTAACCGATTTTGAGAAATTCCTCATAACACACAAAGGTACCAAGGGGGTGATATCGCTGCTTTATAGCTTTTCGATGTTCTTTGCCCCATGGGGATCCCCCCCCATCTTCCCAAGTACAATGGGGAAAGGACCTATGCACCCCCATAATGGAAAAAAGATGGACCAAGATCTGTAGGCAGGCACACCATTCCACAACTGCACCCCAATACCGCCACCAGGCCCTGAAATTGATACACAGATGGCACTACCCTCCACAGAGGATAGCCAGAATGAGAAAAGGTTACGACCCCCACTGCTGGAAATGCCACGTTGAAAAGGGGTACTATGTCCATATGTGGTGGAAGTGCCAAGTGGCACAAACCTACCGGAGCGAGGTCTTGTCATGGATAAGAGAAGTAGACGGAATGGTGAGAACTCTGTCCCCCTGGCTGGTGTTTGGCATTGAGGTTGAGGGGGGGCCCTAAAGTGAAACACAACCATATGTTGCAGGTCATGCTAGTCGCGGCTAGATGCTGCTGGGCCCAAAAATGGAAATCACCCCGACCTCCTGGGGAGGAGGAGTGGGTAGCGAAAACACGGGCAATCTATGATATGTAGTATTTAACCCACCTGATCGATGAATCCAAATATAACATCGAGGCCCTATGGCTGCCATTTTTTGACAAGTATGGGAAAACGGCCTGAGGCATAAGTAATCATCTCAGACGGTCCTCTTGATGGGAACACTACTATCGGGGCACTCCCCTTGGAGTGGGGAGAGATCGATTGTTACAGGAAATGTGACTTTTATATGTTGGACCTTATCTTTTGAGCACCTTCTTTCTTTTAGGAGCTACCCTATGCTTGCATTGCACCTTCAGATGATGTGCTGGACCCTGTTGTTGTTATCGACTAATAAACCATGGGATGGGGGGGGTGTGGGAGGAGGGGTGGGGACGGGGGAAAGTTGTGACCTTACTTTGATGTACATTAATGTTGGTATTATTTCTTGAGTTATGTCAGAATTGTAAAATTCGAATAAAAACCAAATTTTCAACAAAAAAAAAACCATATATATATATATATATGGAAAAAAAATATTGGCTCGAGGTACCCAAGCAATTGAGAGAGACCAGGAGGATACCCAAGAAGAGAGAGAGAGAGAGAGAGAGAGAGAGAGAGAGAGAGAGAGAGAGAGAGAGAGAGAGAGAGAGAGAGAGAGAGAGAGAGAGAGAGAGAGAGAGAGAGAGAGAGAGAGAGAGAGAGAGAGAGAGAGAGAGAACGCTCATTTGCCTAGCATTTAAAGACGGCTGGAAGGAGTTTTGCACCCAGAGCCCAGTTAATGGGATGATTAGGAGACCGAGAGAATTTAAAGATTCCTTGAAAGGGGTGAACTCGCGTTTTCTAAAGAAACGCACATATATTAGGAGCAGGAGTGTACCTTTAGAGGCAGGTGACACTGGGAAGTGCACTTAAATGTAGCCGGCTGTGTGTGTGTCTAATTTGTTATATGTTATGACTGTTCGCTTTGTCTCGTTTTATGGCATAACTGTCTGTGTGCACTGTAAAATATTGGGAATATAAAAATGGTAAACTAGCAACTATACAGTTAAAATTGTGATGTCCTAGTACTATGCAAGATAATGAATGAATCACGTCAGGAACGATAGAATTCTGCACTCAAATGACTGGGTTACAGTGATTTATAGAAGTGCTGTTGTCGCGCATTACGCACGCTGGGGAAAATAATGCACTGTGCAGGAGGGATTTTTAAATGTGTGCAGTAGAAAATTCCAGTTGAAATTATAGTAATTTATGACTTAAGAAATGAATTGTGAGCCTGTGAGATGCACAAGACAATTGGTCGTTAGACAAGAAATGAGTGAATGATTCTCAAGGTAAAAGCAGAGCATGGTGAAATGCTAGTCTAGGTTTTATTTGTGTTTTAATTCAGAAAGCTGTTGACAAGGATGTCTCACCGAAGTGAAACAAGCAGTGTTTTTCTTGTTGTTGGAATGTTCTGTTTGGGGCTTGCGTGCCGTGGTTTAAAAAGATAGTATATATATATATATATATATATATATATATATATATATATTTATTTTAATTTAGCTTGCATTTATGAGATGACAAAAACATGAGTATATTTTGTTTAGCATGAAAAATTGTCATGACCACTGTGAGGGGGCACAAGTTGTGCCACAAGCAGGCTCCCACTAGAACCCTGAGGGCCTTAAAACCACTGCAAAAGGGGTCCTGGAGCCAGTCCTGGTGCCTTTGTCACCAGGCTCATATGTAGGAAGGAAGGGCTGTTCAAACTAGGTCCCATTTATGTACATGGGCCTTTAGATCCAACATGGAAGCACCCACACAGCCTAATTCTAAGAACCAAGCCATGCGGTCTAGTGTTTTGGGTGTGGCAGGCCTGGAACTACTTTTCCTGGTACTACTTTACCTGGGCTATATAAACCACACCCTGACTGCAGAACACGCTTCACATTATTCTGCAACCAGCAGCGTGACGCTCACCGTGTCCAGCTCCTGGTCTTCAGCATCTTCCTGTAGTCCTGCAAGAACAAGAACAAAGTTATTCTGTCTTCCCTGAGAAAACACCATCCAGCACTCAGCATCTCAACCGGGCTGCAATCTGAGGAAACCGAGAGAAGAAGAAACATCACTCACCTGTGAGTACTAGCTTAAGGACTTCTGGCGAACTGCTACCACAGCTGCTGCTCGAACATCGCGACCTGCAATACGAGAAAGGGAAAACAATATTACAACGCGCACACTTCCAAAACATCGAATTCCATCAGTCTTACCTGAATTCCATCGCGCTATGCCGCGCTTCCATCTGGAGCACCACAGCAACATCTGCAAAGGAAAAGAGACATATTCAGGTTCGCTTTCAATATTAAACAACTGCACAGCGCTGTACTTACCTTAACGGCTTCTAGGGGCCTGTTTTTCATCGCGCTCTCATCCACTCGCAGCACCACAGCGGCCTGTGAGGAGAAGAAGAAAACACAGGTTCGCTTTAAAAGACAATAAAGGTGCTGTGTTTCGCGCTTTCTCTTACTTGGAAACGTGCCTCTCCATCCGGCAAGCCAGCATCAAGACCTTCACACCTGAAAAGAAGGAGATAAAGACATTAACAAATTTGCACCATAAACAGAACAAAGGCTTACAATTAACAAACCTACCTGCCTACCAGCAGATTCGGGGTCACAGCAGGCCTGGGCCCAAGGAAGGCATACTTTACCAGTGAAGCAACTCGGGCAGCTTGCCAACAAATGTCAAGCGCCCCTGCACAAGAAACGCAGGACGGATAGCTCACCCTACAAATAACGAAGGTGAGAAAAGTACCCAGTGGGAAGGGAATTGATCAGAGGGAGGCGGGAGAGACACCCATTAGAGACAGCTATTACAAATCCTCCCTTCTGTAATTGCAGATTCATTAATCAGCACTGGGCAACTACGCATCCAGGGTTCCAGATCTCAGAGCCTTCCAGACGCCCCCGGGGAGATCAGGTGAGCATAACAAAAATGAAGTCAGAAAATCTGCTTGAAAACACGCAATTGATAATGCATATTTAAGCAGAATGCAACCAAGTTAATACACGGGAAAAAAATGCTAGAAGTAAGGTTAGGATGACCCACAAGAGTGAATACAGTGATTCATCAAGACAGGAATGCACGATGTAGCAGTTCTTTGAGATAACACTGCCAAGTTAAGCAATCGCTGCATGTGGGACGGCTGATAAGCACAGGGCTCGGATTTGGTCATTGCATTCTGCATTTACATTTCATTATGACTCGTGGTGGTCATTTTTTAGCAGGGTGCTGAACTAGATACATTATTTCAAAATGTGTGGTAAAAAGACACATTATTAAAAAGAGCAAAGATGTCATGTCATATTATTTGGCAGTCATATAGCGCCTTACATATCAATGGTATTACTTTAAAGCACTGATAGGTTGAACAAACTCGAGAACCATAGGTTAAGTCAGTCAAGAGAGACAGCATTGCATGATGCATGGGTGTATCAGTTATGTGTACAGCTGGTGTAATTGTTAGATGAAAGCTATTTTAGTGATCTGGAAAATGCTCAAGTGAGTTGTGTTTTATACGTTGCATTTATTATGAAAATAAAGTGCATTACATACAAAATGAATTTGTTGCAGAGGACAAGTAAGTGAGCTTACAGTAGCAAGCAGTAGGCTCAGCAATAGGCAAACACAGGATACACAGACACCTGGGAATAAAAGGTGTCAACCTAAAAATAAGGAATATTTTTTTGCAAGACAGAAAAATAAATGTGTTTTACACTAGGATAGCCCCAGGGGATGACCAGATGTGTTAAGTGGCTTTAGGGTTGTAGACTGCAAGGAGAAGTATGGCAAAGAAAAAAAAACTATTTTTTGGTACAAAGGATTCAATGGTACAGGTACAGGAATACATTGAACGAGAGAAGAATTAGCACATGGATGGCATTGTCGTAGCCAGCGTAGCTATTCATCATGATGAGATCACGAAGAGGCTTGGTTGAACATGAATATTTTCAGCATTTTGAGGAAAGGAATGTAAGATTCTTTCATTTCCTAGTGCTGGTGGGAGGGCAATCCAGTTTTTAGGAGCCAGATGGCTAGAGCTGGGCCCCCCAGTTGTGGACTTTTAAAGGCAGGCATATATACTGGACTGACCAGGAGGGTCTGTTAGACAACAGGAGTGATTCACTCTGATAAGTATGAATGGACATGGACAAAAAGGCATCTTTTGTGTGATGGCCATGAGTTAAAAAACAAAATGCTTTTTTTTTTTTTTACTGATGGCCAGTGCACTTCCTTCCTGGCTTATGAATGACTTCCTTATGGGAATATTCAGTATTGCCTAGAGACACTATTCTGTGTGATGTATATTTTACTGAGGAGTTGTCCATGAATGCCCAGAGAAGGGGCATTGTAGTGATTCAGTATTAGTGCCTTCTTTAGTTTTGGCAAGGAATAAGCAATTCCTATAAGAGAGGAAAAGGCTTGAATGCATGAAAAAACCTTTTATTTTCTAGAATTTATAAAGCACACAGAAGCCCTTAGGCCTTATGATGCTGTTATAAAGAAGAGGCTTACAGATTACAAAGAAAATGGCAAACATAAGTGGTTGCATGCCACAGCTTCGCCTGTAGTTATAGGACAAACAAATACATACTGTAGTTACAATGGATGAGTTGCATGTATAGCAGCAGGGGGGAATACGTACAGACACTGCTGGGGGAACTAATAGGGGTAGTTAAACAGGGTAGTTTTTAGGGGTTTGGGCGAAAAAATGAGGAGGAATGTTTCTGCTCCAAGTTCGCTAGGGAAAGCATCCCATGGTTTGGGAACAATGTGGGGGGGAAGCCTAGACCTCCGGCATTAGCTCTTTTGATAAGTGGGCCTTGCAGTTGAGTGACATGGTAACTTCTATTTGGGTCAGACTGAACTGACTTTATTAACAGCATCAGTTAGATTATACTCGTGCTGTGTGAGACATACATTTATGAGTGATGGTTAGGATCCTGAAATTAACTGTTCCTTCACGGGTAGCCAGTGAGCAGTTCGCCTGGCGTGAGTAATGTGTATCCTTTTGAGAATACTGAGAGCTGCACACAGCATCACTCTGCACTATTTAGAGCCTGTGAAGATTTTTTGTTAGGATACCTGCAAGGATGGCACTGTAGTAGTCCAATTTAACTCTGAAAGCAGTTTTTTGGGGAAAGGAAAGGGCTGATGGCATTAATGAACATGGTAGTGAAGCAGAGGCAATGGCACTCAATGATAAGTGCAACAGAATAGATTGTAACATGTAACCTGGCATGACATAGACAAGGGTGAGTGGAGGAACACTCCTAAGGGTTGTTTTATAGCTGCAGAAATAGTGTTGGGATTGAAGGAGGTATTGGTGAACGTCATGAGATGCGAAGCAAGTGATTTTACACAGGTTTTTTAAACTAACGTGCGGGCAGGGGCAGGCATCGCCTTTGCAGTTGTATGGTCTAATGTTATTGATGTTCTCTATTATTTTGACTTGGAAAGCCCTCTGAAGTTGAAGGGGGTTATTGGGTCCTCTCTGATGTGTTTTTGGGGAGTTTTGAGGATAGCATAATGTAATGAATGGGGGTTTTGGGGTGCTCCTAAAAGTCCTTTTTCAGGAGCTCCATCTTGTGTGATGTGACAGCCAGAACAGTGTTACACCAAGGTTAGTATTTTATTTTAAAAAAAAAAAAATGTTGAGGCCTTAGCGGCTGGCGTGGAGAAAACTCTTTGAAAAATAGTGAAAAACCTTTTTTATTCAGGAATAACAGTTGAGAGTCTATTATTATAGGATTCAGATGGTTGAAGAAAGGATTGAATGACAAAGCCTTATGATGGTGTTTAGGTTAGCAAGCAAGCATGTTTGTGTATTTGGGACATTTAGACACAAGCATAATTTTGAAGGCATGTAAACGGCAGAAGGCCAATGAGATTGTCTGGGGAAAAAACTAAAGGATTTTATTACTGTGGCGCAGCATTGTAATATAGCCAGCTGTATGACCTGGTGGAGAAATTATGAAAATATTTCATAAATTCAGGCAGAGCATGAACATTTATGAACAAGAGGAAGAGACAAATGACCTCCAGGTAATTAGGGGCAGCCATAAAGTAGGGAAACATGGCAAATGATTAAGAAGCAAACAGAATGAAATAAGAATTATGAAGGACAGTAATGGTTCAGATAAAAGGATTTAGGTTAAACAACGTCATGGATGACAATACAGCCATGCACGTCTTAATAGAGTATAAAGTGGCACTTTTCTTACAGCATCAAAAAAAAAAAAAAAAAAAAAAAAAAAAAAAAGGAGGTATGTTTTAGTATACATGAAAAAAAAATAAAAAAATTAAATAAGGGCTCCACATAAATAAGGGAGGATTAGAAAAAAGGATTAAAAACGTTAGGGAGACTTTGGGCCTCTGTTACACAGGATCAGAAAAAATAAAAAAAAAATAAAAAAAATCGGAAAAAGATGAAAATGATTATCTTAAATAAAAAATGAATAAAAGAAAAATTGAGGAAGAGAACAATTGGACAAATCAATAAAAGGATAGGGAATACACCCAAAAGCATAAACCGGACAAAAAACCCAAAAAACTTTGAAAATAAATAGCACTAATGAGGTCTCCTGGCCAACAGTAAAAAGGAACGTAGGGCAATAAAAAGCATCAGTGACCATGAAGACAGAGAATAAGAGTATGGTTGACAAAAAAATTGGGTCAACCAAACAAGGGAAATTGCAAACAAAGCGATTTCAAAAAAATATAGTGAGGTATGTAAATATTTGAGTGCCTGTAATGATTTTGATTTATGTTACAGATAAAAGTCATGGACCTTTGCGTGGAAGCACAAGAAATGTCTGCATTGCCTTAAATTAGGGAGAAAAAGAAAAAGGTAAGTGCTAGTTCACACTAAAAGGATGTGGACACACAATTGATCAACACTAAAAGTAAGAGGATCCAGGTAAGTAACAGGAAAAGAGGTAGCAAGAGACACAATGTCTTCATGCATTTAGCTGTTTTTCTCCAAGATAGGTGCAATCATGTGTGGAAAGAGGAGGAAATAGATGACAGCATGGCCTTTCAGAAAACAGAAGTCAAATTGAAGGTGGGTAATTATTTTTGTGTTCATAATGCCAAAGAAGGTTGATGTGATAGGGGTATGCAATTATTATTAGAAGAGGCAAACATTGTTATGTACGATAAAATAAAAAACGGAGGCACATAGTAGGAATTAGTGCCATAGTCTTGAAAAAACAGGGGTAGACTGGATTAAGTTAGGCAGGGACGGTGCACAGCGAAACGCCTCGGTTTGTCTCCATAGGAGGAAAACAAAGCACAAGCAAAGGCCATGGTCCAACAAAGACAAGAAGAGAAAAGGAAGAATGGCTGCTGAGCTGAGGAAGTATTTACTGCAAACCAGGAAGCACATGCAGCTAAGCTGAGCAAAGAACCGAGCCTAAACTAAGTATTCTGCGGGGTGGTTGGAAAATAGTTGTTTATGTGCACCAACGAGTAGGGGAGAATGATCCAGAAAGTATTTTTTGATAGCAGAAAAGGAGGAAAGGGTTGAAGTTGGAAAGAAAATCTGACCCCTTATAAGTGCCTTAATGACTTTTGTCATGATTTTAACTTTCTACAGACAACGGGGATCCCCAAGGACGTCTGTCATCTGCTACAGACGTGCCTAGAAGACCAGAAAAGAAGAAGTCTTACTTTAATTGTTATTTTTGTCTCCTTAGGGTTGCATGCGTCACCCTCAAGAGAAAAATGTAGGACAAATTATGTTATTTTCAACAAACTCAGGTTTTAGCCGGCTGACACAGAGCGAAAGATGGGGGTGGAGTTTGTTTAGGAGGCAGGAATGATCCATAAAAAAGAAATGTTTAAATTAAAATGTCTTGTAGTTTCTCTAGGAGGCAGGGGTGTTCAATAAGAGGGAATGTCTTGCAGTTTTTCTAGGAGATAGGTTATGAGAGCTGGAATGTGAGTCAAAGGGGTTTTTAAAGAGATGGTTTGGTAGGTAATGTGTCAAATAAAAAAAAGACATGTTTATTTTACAAAAGAAACTCATTCAGTTTTATATTACAGGTATACATCGAGGGACCTGTATGCCTCAGGAAATTAACATTGAACCGTATGATGAAAGAGAAAGGTCGTAGAGAAACCCAGTGGAAGCCCGGCCAAAGATGAGTGTCTGAGTTATGGCTACAAAAGACTCCCCCAACCTTGTGTCCCCATGCTGAAACGTCCCCTCTTTTGGACTCATTTGAACAATGTATTTATTGAAAGGGAGACACTCGAGGAGAAAAAAATTGAACTTTGTGAAAAAGGAAAAAAAGACAATGGACTCTTGGTCTAAGCATCAAAGTACCTGGGAGACTGACTGTGAAAACAGCTCAACGGAAAGGACAAAGGTGACAGGACACAGACGGTCCACCGATGCCAAACTAAAATGAGTCAAGTGGAAAATACGGAAGAAGAAAATGTGTGGAACAAGAGGGGAAAGATACTGTCACAAGTCTAGGCTGATAGTACAGGGCAGAGGCTGTCTCTCACTGTATGCAAGTAGATTAAGGGCGGATCCGGAGACAATGTTAGCATATAACAGATTAAAGTACATATCAACCTGTTAGTTGAAACAGGTATTCACAGGAACTGCAGGAGCAGGCTGTAAACAAAGAGACAGAGAAAAGGCAAAGACAAGCAAGTACACAGGGGAACTTGGATAGATCAGAAATAAGGGTGTACTGGAATATGATAAGGGGTCTCCAGGGATTAAGGAAAGCCCTTGGGATAGGTACCAGCAGGTTACTCTTAACAGTCATACAGCAACGTCATGACTTAGGCATGCCGAGGAAACTGTTGTACTCAGTGCAAGGGTAAAACTGAAAGACCATATACTGAGGCAGGAGCGACTTCAACGGACTAGGTGAAGGCAACAGAAGTCTTTCCTTGTCTGATCTGAACGGAGACCATCCCCAGGGTCACACTGTAAAACGGATTCAAGTGGAGACACCACAGTGGACCAAGATGTATACACATAGAAAGCAGCGTTGAAAGAAATAACCAGGTACAGGCCAGGATAGGATATCAGAAGTTAGAACAGGCAGGTTGCAAGGCAAGGAGCCCAGAGGGAAAGGGCAGAAGGCAGCGGAGTGTGGCAAAGCCATCAGGCTGGAGCCCAGAGGAGCAGGGCGAAAGGCAGCGGAGTGTGGCAGAGCCGCTAGGTGGGAGACCAGAGGAGCAGGGCGGAAGGCAACCAAGTGTGGCAGAGCCGCCAGGTGGGAGCCCAGAGGAGCAGGGCAGAAGGCGGCAGAGTGCGGCTAGAGCCGTCAGGTGGGAGCCCAGAGGAGCAGGGCGGAAGGCAACAGAGTGTGGCAGAGAAGTCAGGTGGGAGCCCAGAGGAGCAGGGCAGAAGGCTGCAGCAGACTGGAAAGGAAGCTGCAAGCATCAACAGCAACAGGAATCAAAGGCCAAAAGAGGATTTCCAGGAAAGGTCAAAAACTGGTAACAGGAGCACCAGCACGAACTCCGAGTGGAAGCAGTTGACTGACAACTGCTTCTGTTCAAAGTGAGCTTATAAAAGCCCTCCCAGCCAGCAGGGTGGAGTTGATTGCAGACTCTGGCAGCTGTGTTCAATTAAGCCCAGCCCTGGCTTCAGTAGCCTGCAGCAGTGGTTTCTAATCAAGTGCTCTCCAGCTCTCTGCAGCCTAGCCTGCAGTAGCTTGGAACAGGTGAATGCAATCAGGCCCTCTGCAGCTCTTAGTAGCTTGCTGCAAACAAATGTATTTAGTATGCCTCCTCCAGCCCTCTGCCTTTTGGACAGCATACATGCATCTGCTGGTTTAACCCAAAAGCTGGAATGGAACATGAAATTAGATTAGTCCAAAACTGCAGCGGTAAAACAAGGCAATAAAGGCATAGACGCATGTAGCGGTGCTGGGTGGCAGGCGAGTAGGATCGTGACAGATACAGTTTGAAAACATTGTATACATATACATGGGAAGAAGAAGATGATCAAGGAGAGATTGTATTTCGTTGGGGTGAGAGTTGCAGACAAGATAAGACACATAAAAAGACAATGGGCTAATGGGTTATCTCAAAGCTTGACTAAACTCTCGAGTCTCACAATGGCTGTGAAATTATCTAAGGCATACAGTTAAAGTAAATTGAGACAGGAAGGTGGGGCATATATGAAAGAAGATAAAAGAAGTTTAGAGACACGCACATGTTTTGTTTTAAGAACAATAATATGTTAGTATTTGACAAATTGTAGAATTGTGATAGAATATTTTTGAGATAAGTATCAAGAAGGATGGACATGGATATGGTTGAAAGTAATTGTTTTAGCAACCAAGAACTTTCAAGACGGGGGAAGTGTAACGGAGGTGCCGAAATGAAGATGAGGTACCAACAAATGAATGCAGTAGGGGGCAGCCCCCCTTCCCCTGACTTAAAGCTAGGCAGAGAAATTTGTATTGAGTGATTTGGTATTGTAAATGTATGAAAATAGAACTCATAGGGTTAAAAGACATTAGTATTTCAAATGGTGTTATGCGTATAAAGTCGAAAATGCTTTCTATCATGATTCAGTAGGTGGGCAGGGTACAGAATGCATATTATAAAAATTGAGTAGGAAAATGATTAAGTGTTTTTAATATACCCAGACAGAAAAGAACTCTATCATTTGTGAAACTGACAAATCCCTTTAATTCGAACAATGCCTTTAAATGAGTGAAAGGAATGCATTAAATGAAGAAGCTCTGCAGAGCGTGGCAGCATGAGTCAGTCCTGAAGTTGAAAAATTCAAGGCTACAGTGCCCTGCAGAAACCAGATAAGCAGTGTGAAGCCAGACATATAATGAGGCTATGTCTGAGTTTCTCGCCAAGGGATGCAGCTGCGTGACCATATTTGGGTAGTGTGGCCGGGTATATCCAAGGATGGGTGCCAGAATGTATTTCAATTTGAAGGTTTAAAAAGATAAGAAATAATTTACTGGTACGCAAGTATAGTCAGCAGAGAGTTTTGCCTGAGCATGTTTAGAAAAGGGTGGGGGTTCGCCTCTTCTTACTCTGAAACGTATAAAAGGAAGCTCAGTTTTCAGCAGGGGTTTGTGTACTTGACAACGGTGCTGTTTGTGTCAGTCTGGCGTGAAATAATACCTGATGAACCCGACTCTTGTCTCCTGCATGCCTGCTGTCTGAATACCTTTGTTGAAATGTCAGAGACTCCCAGAGAGTCCCAGAGAGCTCCAGAGAGTCCCAGAGAGTCCCAGAGAGTCCCAGAGAGTCCCAGAGAGTCCCAGAGAGTCCCAGAGAGTCCCAGAGAGGCTCAAAGAGCTCCAGCACGTCCAGGAGAGCCTGTCAGAGCGGAAGAGATGCTAGAAGGCAAGATCGGGGTCTTCGGACCTCAAGAACACCCACTACTCCAAAAGGGGCAAAGCACCCTTGCAGGCCTTCTTGGTATGATAAAAAAGGGGGTTTGATGGGACAACAGCGGGGTTAGGGTGCCAAACCTTGCAAGCACGTCACCGGCGGTTCCTCGAGTCTGCTTTTTTGTTAAGGATACTTGGCTCCTTATGAAGTTCGGTGTGAACCTCAGTAGATCGACCTGGAATGGATGCAGAGCCCCTTTTCTTTTCCAAGATTCGGTTCATGCTCAAATCTCAGCTAGCCAATGGAAGAACTTCTCTCTTGCACGCACGACAGATGTGGGCCAATCATGGCCCGCAGTGGTTCCAGTCATTCAGGCCTACCAGACATACTGGCCCAGTAGTGTGGATTGGGGCCAGACAGTCCCAACCCTCTTCCTGTGCACTAGCACATGTGTTATACAGGAGCCCGCAAAAGTTGCAATTTTTACTGGAGGCTGCCGGCACAAATAAGGAATGCCTGGGTCTCTCGACCTGGGGGAAGGCAAAGGCACAAAATGGCCAAGGGACAGAATAAAAGACTTTGTGGCACCGCCATTTTCAGAACTGGCCACAGTCTTCGGCCAAGCGTGGTAAACTGGTATGTACTTTTAAAAAGTGAACTGCTGCCACCAGTTGGTCCTAGGCAAACTTGAACAACTACCAAAAAATCCTTAGAGGGTGGCTAGGGTCGTAAAACAAAAAGACCCCTATGCGGTACTGTAACGTACTTGGCACATAGATAAAAGGTTACCAAGAAATGGCAACAAAGTCAAAGAAAGACTAAGGGAAAGTTTCCCAGTACTGACAGCCTGAAGGACGTGTCAGTTTCCCCATTGCAAATGAACAAAAGCCCAGGAGGAGTGCAGCTGAAGGCTGTGCTTCACTGGAAAATGTCAGGTTATATACTCCAAACAAAAGCAACAAGTGTGGGGGGTTCACAAATGGAGGGAAAATTGAACCTAAGGGAAATATTTCCTAACACACGTTCCACTGTTTTCTTGGAGTAGTCTCTGGAAACAAACCGGGATGCAGCTACAGCGCTCTGAGCATCGAAATCAGACAGGTCCGAACAATTACCTTGGAACTGTACAAACTCCCCATAAGGGATGCTGTTAATGCAGGTCCTAGGATGATTGCTGTTGGATGCCAATGGCTGATTGGAGCTAGTGGGCTTACAATAAAAAGTGGTGCCCAGATCATTCATCAATTTTGTGACCTTAACATCCAGGAACACAAATTCAGTTTGACTGTGTGTTTCTGTGAATCTAAGGTTCAAATCATTTAGATCAAGGATCACAACAAAGTCCAACCACTCCGCCTCACTGCCCCTCCACAAAATGAACAAATCATCACTATAACGGAGCCAACAAGATATTTTGTCAGAATAAAATTGATTAGCCGCACTCCACACATAATTATGTTCGCACCAACCCATTGTTACGCTCACCTGGTATCCACAGGGACGCCACCCAGCCGGGTTACTCGCTGGTATGCTTCTCAGCTTTGCCCTGATGTGGTCTGCGGGGAAGATTCTGTCTGAAAATACAGGAGGACTGTGTTCAAGACTGACCGACTGGGGTAAGTATCCTCCCTCCACCCCGTATGATTTCAGTCCCTGTGGCGCCCTCTCCTCACCTTGTGGTAGAATTAGGTGTGCTCTCCGTCCTGCCTTCTTTGCAGGGGCGCGTTGTCTTTCATGGGCGAGTGCGGTCCAGTTACTTCACTAACGCCGGCCCGTTTGATATTGTTCAGGTAGGTCTTATTGCTGTTCTTTAGTTTTGTTGCTATCCTGCATGCCTTTCTTGTTTAAAATGTCTTTTTTCTCCTTTGGGTATGCAGAGCTTCAGCGCGGCGAACTGACTTGGTTGAGCCCCGCTGGTAAATGATGGCGCTTTAAGAGCGCTATGATGCGGTAAGTAAGCGATATGCGCAGCGCTGCGAAGTCTTGCCTTTGCTAACCTGCGTTTTCCTTCCTTGTAGGTCGCAGTGTTCTTCAGCGCGAGTCGAATGTCCAGAGTGGTGCCAGCTGAGTGGCGACCAGCCATGTAAGCCTTTTGAGCAGTTCGTAATATGTAAATGTCTCTACTGTTTTCTTTAATGTTGCCTCTGTCTTCCTCTTTCAGGTCGTTCTGTCCGGGAGGCGTGCAGATTTGAGGAAGCTGTTCTCAGTAGCTGCGAGTGTTTAAAGATGAAGACTGCAGGTAAGATGCTGCTGCTAATGATGTTCCTTTTGTCTCCTTCTGCTTCCTCGAGGTTCGAGGGAATAGCTTGACACGGTGAGCGTCACGTTGCAAGCTGCAAAGTAACGTGAAGCGTGTTGTCTTGCTTGGGTGTGGTTTAAATAGCCCCAACAAAATAGTCCAGATAAAGTAGTCCCGAGGCTACCACACCCAAAACACTAGACTGCATAGCTTGGTTCTTAGGAACCAAGCTATGTGGATGCCTCCATGTTGGCTGACAATACAATAAAGTAGTTCCCAAGCACATTGTTTTTCATGGTGTATGAGCCTAGTGCCATAGGCGCCAGGACTGGCCCCATGAGGGCTTTTGAAGAGGATGCCAGACTCTAGAGGCCTGAGTCCTGACTCCACCTGGCCAATGGGTTTGCCAGAGGGGGAATTGGGCGAGGGTCGTGAAACCCATGGTCAGGTTTGCATACGAGGGGGGGGAAAATGAGCCTCCATTGCAGTGCCTGTGACCTGGTGGTAGTAACAATCATTTAAAAGAAAATTGTTGTGCTTAAGACAGAAGTCATTTCAATAATCATTTCCGTGTATTGGAGGGAATTTAATGAATGTGTTTCAAGAAAGGACTCACATGCTTTCAAGCCTATTTCATGGTCAATTGAAGTATATAAAGATATCAAGTGGAGGCTGGCTAGCAGCATTCCGTCCTCCCACGGAATCCCATTGATATGCAATTTAAAAAAAACATAAGTGTCTTGTGTAAAAGATGGAAAGGTTGAGATCAGAAGATTTCATGTTTCATCAATGAACCCAGCCATGTTTTCCAATACCGAGCTAGACAATGTAACAATGGGTCTCCCTGGTGGCTTGTGGGAGGAATTATGGATCTTCAGAAGAAAGTAAATCGTGGGGATGACAGGAGCAGGAGGCAAAGAAATGTGGCTGCATCAGGATTCAGAATGCCAGAATCCACCCATTTATTCAATAAAACAGACAGATCCTCACTTATAGTCGGAAAGGGGTTGCTGTGCAATTCCTTATAGTAGCTGGGGTCACGTAGTTTCCCCATTAGTCACTCGGATATAGCCCCACGATCGAATAGCACAATATTGGACCCTTTATCTGAGGGCTTTATCACAATCTCGGGATGATTTTGTAATTCCTTCATGGTATTAGCTGGTTTAATAGTCACTCACACTGCAACTCCATACACTTTCTTTGAAGCACTCTCACTTTCTCCCCTCTCTTACACCAACACCCCACCTTAGTACTGTCCCCAACACACAATCCCCACTTTCACACTGATTGGAATGACTTCATAATTAACAACCACAGCTCCCCCGGCATCAATATCTACCTTGGTGGCTTTAACCCTGGTAGTTCTCATGCAGACAGCAATCCCATACTAAAGAGTATCCTCACTCCACCCACACCCTATGACCTCACAGAACCCATCATCTCCCCCAACACACATAGCTGGCAACACCCCAGACCTTTAGATTTCAAGCAGAAATCATGTTTGAGAAAAATCGAATCTGGTTTTTGTGTTGCGACCACTTTGCGTTCCTTCATGCTCACCCTACCAAACACGATCCCCTCACCTTCTACACAACCCCCTCAGGCCCCAGCCAGACAAACCAAATTCATTACAGATGCAGCCTTTGCACCACTCATACCATCCCTTTACCCCACACACCTCCCTCCATTCTCCTCAACAATTAAGAACACCTTCATCACACAGGAACTCAACAAAACTGCTCCTTTCAACTCACAACATCCCTGCAACTACCACCATAAACAATAATTCAACAGTTTCCTCCTCCATATCAAGCAGAAAGCCAGATGCAGAGAAAGAGTCAGGCAAAATAATCCCTACCCCGACATCAGGACACCCCTCAAACACTGCTGCAACAGATACAGATACATAACAGCAATATGCAATGCCAAAGACACCTTCTCCCTCCAAGAACTCCAATCCACCACCAGTCATACACAGAAATTATTCAACATAATCACATCCCTCTCATAAACTATCATCCACACACCCATCCACTGCAGTATGCAACTCCCTAATGGACTATTTTAATTCTAAAATAGACAGCATCAGGCAATCTGATATCAACCCTCTGCTCTCCCACTCCCAAACATCTCAACACATGGTATATCTTCCACCCCATCAACAAACACCATGTATTGCCCGTACGACCAAAATAAACCTGCATACTTCCTAGATGTTGCATGCCTACCTCAAGCTGCATCCAACTGCATCACCACCCTTGCTTCGTTCTGGCTGATGTAAGGAACTCATGGTGGCAACAGTAAAGACAGACACAAGTGATCACAGTTCAAGGGTGTTAATTTAACTGTATGCAGGTTGGAAGAAACGCCTAATCGAAAACTAAATTTAAAGATGGGAGCAAGCGTTGACCATCAAATGAAAATAAGGCAGTCCTAGTGGAGTTGTGTCAAATAAAAAGGGCCTATACTAAGAAACCGATTGCAAATCCTTACAACTATTACAAAAAGGGTGTGGGATGGTTTTCAAGGAAAGAAAGAAGTGTTCACAAATAATATGTTAGGATGCAGTAGCTTGGGTCTCCCTTCTCCACGTTTTAAGCACATGGTCAGGTGGGATGTTGGAGAACAGCACACACTCAAGCTTTCCCAGCATGAGTCCACAGTCCCGTTTCAGCTTATCAGGAGCCTCGACGGCCAAGTCTCTTTTACTAAAGGTCTCTTGCCTTCGCGGGCCTGATGGTTACGACTAACAAACACAAAGTTCCCTTCCACGTAAACTCTGGGTGATGGATTCACCCCTGGGTCCCCCTCTTCCGGGCGCTGACCCTTCACAAAGCGCATTCCATAGATCAATAACAGTTCCTTCCTTTAGTGGACTTTGGGTGATGACTTCACCACTGGATCTCCCTCGTTCAGGCTTGGACCCCTCTCGACTATTGGCCTCCCTTGACGGGTTCACTATGGCTTTCAACAAAGTCTTCCTTTATCGTTTTCATACAATGTCCTTTCAACAGTTCACTGTGAACCTCCCTTTCTTGGGTTCACTTGATCATGGTAATGATGGCTCACCTCTGGGTCCCCCTCTTCTGGGCGCAGACCTCTCTCAATTTACAGCCTCCATCCACTGGGGTCACTATGGCTTTTCCTTCATTCACAAATCTTAATGGCCTTTTAAACAGTTCCAGTGGACATCCCTCGGCCAGGTTCACTCATCTACACACTGCTTCTTGGGAGTTTAGACTTGCCCCCTTCACGTCAGCATCCCTCTTCCGGGTTCACGCTTGCCAACTTCACATTTACTTTCAATGTTCATAGGAATCACTTCCCTTGCTTTTTTTTTTAATAGTTCTTAGGTCAAAGGCTTTCGACTGTACAGGGATTTTACTTGACCTCCTGTATGACCACTTTGACCTATCTTGGGAGCTCTCCTATGGCTTTCTGTTATATGTAGTTTCACTCAGACAGGGATCGACCAGAGCTTCTAAGTGCAGAACCCACGTGGTGCCGGTCCCCTTCTGCAGCTGGTCTCCCCTTTACAATGTTACAGTTCTTTTGAACGTTTATTCATTTGCCAATATGTGATTTTCATTTGCCGCAGCCCGGCTCTTATTGGCTCTCCCTCGACTCAACGGCTGTGATGAACCCCTTGGCTTTCTTCTTTATTGGAGTGAATGCCGGTACCACGGAAGCAGGAGTCTCCCTCGCTCAGTCTTATGAGCATCGATACGCTCCGTGTACCGTTGAAATCTGCGGCAGCACACTTGGGCTATTGTCCTCGGTCTTCCGATTCCTTCAGCGGAGGGTTCGCTGGGTTTTGTCAAAAAGGGCAAGATCGCATCTCTACTCTTCAGACTCTCGATATTTGCCGCCTTTCTCCTCCTTTTGAACTACCGGGTCTGGATAGCTGTCTCGTTGTGCGGTCCGCCTTGCTCGTACTGTGCTCTCTTGCTCCACCTTTTATCCCTGTGGGGGGAAGGGAAAAGACTGTCAGGTGTGGGTAATTCTGACCAATTGCCCGACTTTGCCTGACTGTAGTATTGGGACATGCCAGGTAAACGGCTCTGGTGTTACTCCGTTGACTTTCATGTTGTGCGAAAGTGTTCGCGTGGGAAAAGTGGGGCAGTGGTTTTGATTGTCTTACAGAAAAGGATGGGGGAAAAAGGTGTTGAAGGAAGGGTGATACCGCTCTCACCAGTCGGTGTCGCACTCCTACTCCCCGAGGACCCCCCATCCAGGTGATACTCCCTCACTAGTCCAACCCCAGGAACTGGATCCAATAGCGATGGCCGTGACCTGGCCACCTGGATGACAGATCCCCGGGGTTTACCCAGGGAGACACCTTCAGGTTTCTCACACTGAATATCACCACAGGTTTCTATCTCCCTGCACTCAAAACATGACAAATCTCAGCCCTCTTGAAAACCTTTTCTCTGCCCCACGCTCCTGTAAAAACTACCGCCCCATTACTATCCAGCCATATCTCGACAGAATCATGGAACACTTTGGCACTACCAAACTCAAATAGCACATCACCACAAACAACATCCTCAACCCCTTCCAATCTGGCTATTGACCTGGACACAGCGACGAGACTGCTACACTTTACATCCTCGATGACCTCCCAAACATCACAGATAAGGGACACACAGCACTACTTGTACTCCTCAACCTCTCTGTAGCCTTCAGGCACCAACATCGACTAGTTCACCTCCTTCCTCAATTACCGAATGCTCTTTGTCTCCCGCTTATCGATCCAAACACCACCCCACCCACAGGTCAAGTACGGGGTCCCGCAAGGTTCCTCCTCATATCCACTCTTCTTCAACCTATGTGTAGAAGCCCTTGGACAGACCATTAGCAAACAACGTCCATGTCCATCAATACACAGATCACACACAATATACTTCCAAATCTCATCCCATTCACTACTCCACACCATCAAGAGCTGTCTTTCCACCATCACCAGCTGGATGCCACCCACTTGTTCAAGCTCAACCCTTCCGAGCCAGAATACCCCCCTCATCTGTCCCCAGGCCCAAACCCGACCTAACTCCCTGGATGAAAGAACAATTCACAGACAACTCACAAATATTGCTCTCCACTCCTGTTCCATCCCCTGGCTTCACCATCAACCCCCAGCTTTCCTTCACACACTATATAGCTGCTGTCACCAAAACACGCACTCTAAAACTATGCTTTCTACGAAGGACCAGACACTTCCTTCCTCTAAACTACTTCCTCACTGCAGTCAAAGCACCGGTTCTGTCCAAGCTGGACTACGGGAATGCTCTACCTACTGGACTCCCCACAGCAAACTGCCCTCCTGCAAGCCATACAAAACACAGCAGCCATAGGCATCTTTCAACTACCCAAACATTCACACATTACCCCACCTCTTGCCCTGCTCCACTGGCTCTCGTTCCCCCAGAGAATTGCCTTCAACGGACTGGATTGTACTCAAAACCATCCACCACAAAGCCACATCTTACCTTCATGACAAAACCATATCCATCACCCACACAATCAAGAGACTAGCACACCAGTATTTTCTACACATGCCGCTCTGCATACTAGCATGCTCACAAAAACAAGTACTTCCTCAGTAGGCACCCATCACATGGAACACCCTACCTCTTCATATATGCACTGCACACTCAATCACCACTTCAGAAAGAGCCTCAAAACATCCTTGTTTCCCCACATATATATCTCTGCTACTTCACCTCCCCTGAATACATTTTGTAACTTCTTTTTCACCTCCCACCTTTTCAACCTTATAAAGGTGCTCCAAGACCATCTGGGTATGGGCAGAGCAAAAGAAACGTCAAAATAAAAGAATGCATATAGGTGGATAATGGAAGCATGGACAATGGGCCAGGCTACTGACAAACGTAATTACTATTACTGTCATTTGGTTCAGCAGAATTGCTGGATTACAAGGGGCGGTAAGGGTGGTAAATCCCCATTCCATGGATTCTCATTGGACTCCGTGGGGAGAGATTTGCCAGTATTACCAGCAGTTTTTGCCGGTAGGGTGTCGGAATTACCCCTAGCTATTAGCTGGAGCAAATTTCTCCACCCCACCAGAAAGCTGTAGTTGGCCAGTGTGGTAACATACCATTATGTGTTAATACCAGCACTTTATTACCACACTGGCCAACTTACATTGAAGCCCAATAACTTTGTTTTAAAAAAACAAACAAAACAAAAAAAATAAAAAAAGATTTTAATGAAATGGTGGGGGCATGAACCAATTATATTTTTAAAGAAAAAATAAATGGTAGAGAGGTTGGGGTAGTAGCGGAATAAGAAAAGTAGTAGAAGTAAAGTGGGAAGAGTGACAGTGAGTGGGAGAGTAAGAGTAGATATTGGTGGAGACTGAAATAGAAGTTATAATTAGAGGAAAAGTAAGAGTCAGGGAAAGTAGAGTGAGAGGAAGGATAGCAGAGGTAGGATATTGGAGATGCAAGCGGTAGCAAGAATAAGAGTGGGAAAGGAAGTAAGAGCAAAAGGTGGAGGTGGAAGGGCAGAGTGAGAGATTGGAGGCACAGTGACATGGTGGGAGGAAAATAGCTTTAGAGATCAATATAGTGAAGGGTTAGGTATGAGAGGGTGTGAAAGGGGTGAGAGGGAGGCTGGCCGAAAGAAGGCAGTGTGCCCTATTGCTTGAGTGCTAACCGATGACAAGAAAGGGAAAGTTAGACGTTCCCCAGGGAATCAGGTAGCCATCGAAACACCTGTATGATAGAAGGAGAAGACAGATAGGGGTAACCAATCTGAGAGCTACTAACATCCCCAATACGAATACCTGGGGTACGGAGCCAGGAACAAGGGGCAGACCAGAGAGAGAGGGCCAGCCCTAGAGCCAAATAGCCTAGCCCCATTAGGCCCCAAAGAACCTTGAAAATCAGCCATTGACCATCAAAGGTCTCCTTAAGAGTCAGTGTGGTACTTTGTGGTGGGACAGCCTGTTACAGCAGGTTTGGTCTTCCCTACCTCCACCATTTGACATGGTGGCAGAGTGTGTGTCACAGGCCCCGGTGAGTTTTGCTTCTGGAGCAACTCCAAAACGATTTCAGGGCATCGAGAGACCCTGCACGAGAAGAAAAAGGCAAACTTAAGGCTGTTACTCCAGTCAGGGTGAGTTGTCTATGACCTGTTCAAGCCCAAGCCAATACAGGTACAGATGACGCTGCAGCTGCAACAGCAGCAGTTTCTGAGCACCTCCCTCCGCAAGTGAATCCTTAATGAGAGATTGAAGCTACGTCAAGCCAGACAACAAGGTGAACTAATTTCACGCTGATGACTGATGCTGGTCAAAAACGCCTCAACAAAGAGCATGAGATAAGGGCTAAAGTGATCAAAGGCTGTGTCTTTGCCAAACGCAAGAACAATATCCAGAGGGAGCCACACATCTCACTTCTGAGGATACTCAGAATGGCCTGAAATGTTGTAATGGAACGCTCGAGAGCATCCGATATGGAGAAGACTACAAATGAATCCCCCACCCGTAGGCTGAATGTAGCCCATCCACGTCCTGCCATTCAAAAGGCTGTCAAGAGGCAGGAGGCAAAACTGAATTCAGAATGGCTGATAATTAGCAAATTGACAAGCACACATGTTCCAAAGTTGTTGGCGACATACATGTACTAAAATACTTCTCTGTGCAAGGATTCATATGCTGCAAAAGCTTCAATAGACCCAATCACTATGCAAACATCTGCAGAGCATAGAAAAAGCACCCGCAAGGCAGCACATTGTAAAAGTACAGTGCTACAGTTAGAACCACAACACAAAAAGAGTTGATAGTTTCATTGACGAAGTGAAATACATTAAAAATACTGACAAGAGAAGCCAAAACCTCTGAAATGCAACATTCATGCCAATAGACTCATATGATCAGCCATAATGAAGACAGGAGACTTAGTGAATGTAAATCCAATACCCACATTTTACTCACGACTACACTCTTCACATTGGTCCTTAATAGTGACAACTCTTTGCATATGGCAACAAAAGCCTGTTCTACAAAAAAAGTATCAGCATGGCTCAGAGTACTGTCATCTCACCTCCCAGTGGGGTTACAGGTTTTCAAAGTGTTCCCAACCCCTTGAAAGTCTCAGTATCTGTTGCAGGTTTCACATGGGTTCCCGAAAGTTGCCAGTCCAAGCGCGTAAATCTTGTTGACTCAACCAACTAATGACTTTGGTGCAATTTCTCAAGTGGGAGGGGGAACCAAGAGCTGAAGCCTCTATCCCATCACCCTGCTTATCCATATGGCAGGTCTCTTCCTTTGCATAGAGTGTGTGGCCTTTCATCGGCAAGTCCTTGGAAGATTCCTTCCTCTGGTCTCTTTGCCAGGCTGTGTTCTTCCTTCGCCCTCTTACACCTGTTTAGGGCTAACCTGGCCTACTCCATTCCATATCTTTTTGGTTAGGGATTGCCCTCCTGCTCAATCTTGCTCTCGTCGCCTGCTCTCCCTAGTTTTATTGCCTCCTGCCCCTTCAAATGTTGCCAACTCCTCACTTTGTTGTGCCTTTCTCTGCTATATCCATCTGACCTCCTGATGTCACAAGAGCCTCTTTTGGTCCTCCATCTCCTGATGTTACCAAGACCCCTGCCAAAGCCACAACCAACCTCCTTCAAAACTCCTTCCTCTCCATCTTATCTGAATCTCTTTCACCTCCTTATGTTACCTCCTCCTCCTGTCCATTCTCCCCTCTAGTTTCCAGCACCTCACATTGCTCTCCAATGCTCTCTACCCACATGCCACAACTGCCTCCAAAATACCACACCACTTGACTGGGTCTCTAATTGATATAGAGCTATGTTCCCTGCTCCAAGGTTGGACTTGAGTATCCGCACCTATGCTCTACGGTTGACGATAGGCTGAGATCGGCAGCCTACACCAGTTTCACCTGGATTTACATACTTTCGGCATAAGGGGCCGGAAAAAAACGTTATCAGGCCTTGCAGCCATCTTGGCATTCACTTCCCCATTCCCATTACTGCCTTACATTCTCAGGGAAGGACCCAGGTCTTCCTGTTCACAAGTGTATGAACTAGCGACTGGAAAAGCCTTCAGTAAGCTTTTTAAATTCTCTTAACGTGTATAGAATTCTGGTTTGTGGTTAACTTGCACGTTTGTATCCTCAGCGAGCAAACACGCCACAGGGAGACAATCAACTGGTAAAATAGATCACTGGTGGTTAAATCCATAATTGGAAAGCTGAAACTAACTACATTGATGAGTGTTGGAAGAAAATGTACTTCTCTCCACCGTGGTTCAATGGTAAAAGTAGCAGAACAAACGCCACAACTATCACATGGTTGAAAACGACTTCCGACTAGGAATTTGGGTCTGACTATACCGGGCTTCAGGCTCACTCCATTGAGGGGAGGTCCACAGGAAGGGGTTCTGTGACTGTTCAATGCAATGTGACAGGGACAAAATGACCCTCCCGATACGACGCTCATGCCCATTATCCACTGGTTTGGGGAGGAAACTGGCTCCCCGAGTCAAACCATTGGCGGTAATTAGAGTTGTCAGGGTACCTCATCACTGTTGTCATTTAAAAGGCAAAGAAGCCAAGACAAGTGCAATTGTGCTTTTACATGTAGCTACTGAACAAAGCCATCAAGCGAGAGTGGCAACCATGAAAATTGACAACATTGTCGCCAAATTGACCCGAGTCAGGTTCCTCTTGAAGCTAGACCACAAGACATGGTAGAAGCTCGTAATAGCCTCAAGAGCCATCACAATCCTCTAAACCCACATTGGTCTACATAAGAGATTGAATTTCTACATTTCTTTGGTTGCAGAGGTGTTTCAAAATGTAATCAGTGGCGTTAGCTGGACTGGGTGGAGTAATAAAAGTCAGCAATTACATCTTTATTCCCTACAAATTTGAAGACCACATCATTAAGCAGCAAGCAGTGTCCTGGACATTCAAAGAATGGGCACTACAAAAAATTTGAATACTTTGATGAAAAAGTACCCAAATTCCAAGTTATTTTGATCAAGGCAGCATCAAACACTAGCTCAAAAACCTTAGACACCAAAAATGCACTGCGTCCTCAAACAGTGTCAGAAGCGCTGCACTTCCAGGGCACTGTCAATTACTGTGGTGGCTCCATCCTGTGAATGGCCATCAACACCAAACAAATGTGAAATTGGACAGGGTCAAACAACCAGTGAGCGGGGAACATACTCTTCACAAACACATTGGCTTTTAAATATTTTAAACACACAACTACTGGAGGATGGCAGTTCATGTGGCTTAAGTGCGGTCATAGCACAGATCGATAGAAAGGGGTGCAATCTTCTCATGTTCTGTGCCAGATGAGCAGTGAGTGCCACAGAGCAATGGTACTCAAAGATTGAAAAAAGAGGCCCTTTTCTGTAATATGGGGCATCAAACACTCATCTACCACACCACACTCATCTACCACACCTACGGCAACACATTCAACAATATTACTTATCACAAAATGTTCACACCCCTTCCACAAGAAACAGATCTGAAGCTTTCCAGATGCATCGAAAAATTGATGTTCCAGTTAAAGGGAATAACCTTTTCATGAAAGTCTACCCCAGGCTAGACTATCCTGCAAAAATGTTCTGCAAACACCAATACAAAACACTGCAAAGGTCTATGAAGCAGAGAGCACAGAAGAACATGAAAGATAATGGTGCTAGTAATACCAATAGCCCTTCAACTATGAGAGATAATCAGGATAGCTACATAATGGAAAGATCACCTGAAACTAGAAATATTCCACTGCTTGAAAAACTATCAAATACAGTCCAGCATCTACTGATGGCTCTATCATGACACTGTATACAAATCAGCTGGTTATACCAACCATCCCTTTGTGTCAGGTGTAGCCAGCCCAAAGACCCAACCCAGTTTGTGTGAAAACCGAAAGGAGAATAAACAAGAGCACATGAGCGTGAGGGGAATAACCTCTATTCAAAACGAGGAACTCCTTTTTCAAGAACCAGCACATGAAAGAACAAAGAAGCCTACCGTTTGAAGCAACACCTTTTCAAGTTTTGCAACGCAAGGGACTATGGTAACCAAAAACAAACTTGAAAGCGGTGTCACCAGAAACAAAGGATATTTCAAAAGACTCAAAAAGGTGGATTTTGTGAAGAACCTAGAGCTGACCCAAGTGAGCATGGGATTGGCAGCAGAGGACTATGACTTTCAGCCTAATGAAATGCCAGAGATTCTCATGGACGTTGTCTCAAAGAAGCCGGCCTGAGGCAGAACAGCATAGGAAAGTAATATTAGCACCTGGGGCGGGGGAGGCAGACAATCAGGTTGCTCATATCGCAGACTGAATCCCACGATCCAAGCCCATGTTCTGAACAACCAGAAGGTTGCCCTGCCATCATACCCCCACCCTCCTCTCTGTTCTCCGGTTCCTTCCAATTCCAAATATCACCCCCCACTTACCTTATCCGATCTGCCCTTCTCACCCCTATCTTCCTCCGGATGAACTGCCATCATAGGCTGTGACATAGGAAGATCAACTGTCCCAGTCACATCTATGGTGGCCATCTTGACTGGGAAGAGCTTCCCTTACATAAGAGGTGCAAGCACTCACGTGACACTTTATGAAAGTCTTACCCCTGTCAAAAAACAAAAAAAGACCTAAACTCTCAGCAGTCCCGGCACAAAGCAGGGCTGCTGTTACACAACCACGTTCATGGGTCGTGACCTGCATCAATGGCCCACAGGCTTCACAAGGCGCTCAGAAAGCTCAGGGCTATTTTGGCTCAGGCTTGCAGGCCTTTAATGCCCATCAGCACCTGTGAAACTGGTTTTGAACGCTGCATTGACACTTGCACAACTACTTTCTCCTCCTCCAAGCTTGTGGGAAGTGATCAGAAACCGCTGGCCACTCAAGCCATACCTCTCAACCTTCTAGGGATCCAGGGCGGGAAAGAGCAGATTTGGTTTTGGGCAGGAGAGAGCCCATTGAAATATATGGACTGGTAAGGGGCTTGGCGGGTGATTTAACTATTTCCAATGTGGGTGACAGCCGCCCAAAGCGTGTCCCTTGAGAGATTATGTCAAGCCATGACGCAAGTCATGGGGAAAACGGCATTGCAATCATGAACACCAGCCACCGATAATGTCGGTGTCTATTTTGCTGCGTGCAAAGCAATAGACTTTTTCAGAAAAAACGCAGATCTGCAAAAACACTATCAATTACTGACCATGCTATGATTATATAGAGATAGACTAAACAACTAAGCACAAAGCAGTATTGGATTTTTTTTTTATAAAGTATGAATACATTATGTGTAATTACAAATGCAAAACACCTACACCAAAAAAGATAACGTAAGGGATGTGTGAATGCAATTTCCAGAGAAGATAATATTTTGAACTGGGGAAACCATTTATGATGCAACAAATTTGCAACTTCTCCATTTCTAATCACACAGACACCAAAGGAGAGAACCAGAGCAACCCATACACATCATTCACCCAAAACCACCAGCCACCTGTATCCAGAAAATGTAAGGTTTGCAAGCTCTATCCATTAAATAGTTTCCCTTACTCTGTACATAATAGAAAGAGTCATACATTTATGTTCGTGGCTCCTCGCCCAACATCGTGAATACAAAAAGAAATCCTAATTCAAAGCTTCAGAGATTGGTTTAATGCTAAATGTTCACTTGGCAAATAGTCCTGCAGATCCATATTTCCAAAACCGGTTGCTTATGCAGAAGACTCAAGATTACCACCATGTAACGTTTCGTAAACCGGTCTTGTATAGCACACCTCTACCATTTTGGCAGCCCTTTTTTGCTTGGCACTTCAAAAAAAATAGGGTTGATTTGTTAGTGTAATAAAGGGAAAGGCAGGTGCAAATCCACACGTGTTTGACGGCCAGAGGTTCCACAGTTCTGAGTGTCAGTACAAAAGCTAAAAGCTTAGGGGTAGGAAGACTTGAGTGTGAGTTTCACTCAGAGGAGAGTGCCCAAGATCGATCACCTTGGAAGTCAGTACTACAACAATCACTTGGCCAACTGGTGTGGGGCTGTGTGTGATGGGACTAGGGACTAGAGGAGTAAGCAGTGGTGTTGATACGTTGTTGTGGTAGGTTTGTACGCAGCTAGCTGCCACGCCTGAGGGTTGATTGTGTGAGTTGGTAAGAGAAGGGGGAGCGAGTGGGTAAGTGGGGGAAAGACATGGGCCTCTTGTTTCCAGATTATTGTTCGGGTTGCCGAAGTGAATAATTAATTTTGTTTTGGTTCCGTTTTAGGGGTGTGGGGAAACTGACCCATAGGGGTCCGGTTTCCCGTATTCCCAGTTTGAAAGAATTGTGTGCGGGACAGGGAGATGAATCAGGCGTTGTGTTCTGGAAAACTGAGACGTTTTCATCTGGACGAAAGTCTCGGGGAAGTGGTCTGTTTGTTGGTTCTGGTTTGATCTGCTTGGGTTTGGTAGCATCTTTAATAGCGCTGTGCTAGCTTGTCATTTCAATAGCCAGGTTTTGGGGGAGTTTGACGGCTAGGTTGATTTTCTCTATGCATAGCTATCGTGAGATAGAGTTCCAGAGTTTCAATACAAAATAAAGAAATCATTTTTTTAAAAAAGGGGAAAAGTATCTTATGGGCCGTTCCACTGTGCACCTTTCCAAAGACTCACTCAAAAGCGTGTTTACCTGTGAAAAGATCCCGTCAAAGCCTCCTATTCTAGCGATGCATCATGAAATAGGATTTAAAAGGCCTCTGTACAATTCACAAAAGCAGCATATACTTGCACAGAGAAGTCACTGTGCAGCCTGGTGGGGGTCTAGTATACCCCTAATAGAAACGCCAAACAAATATTAATTGCACAAGCACATAAGCAGTTGTATTACACATGTCATGCCAATCAGCTTGCAGAATGGTCTCACCCACATTCAGGACTCCAGGCCTGCATGGAAATTAGCAATAATGCCACCAATCCCTTTGGCCTCGATATAGATTAATCCTCGGTTTTTACCACCATTGCCTCCATGGAGTAAAGACCCAGTTCGAGTCGCAGTATCTCCATGGGAACACAGGTGGGGAGGCCCAATATTTTCCGCCAGAACCAACCCTCAATTTTCCATAACCATAGGAAGTCTTGAATAGAGATTCCAGGCGGTACCAGATCACAGGGCAAGAACACTGCTTGTATAAAAGGATAGTTCCGGCAAGTGTACAGCCACCCATCAAGCCGGAAAATCTTGATAGAAGTGATGCAAGCTGGGACGCCTTTTGGCTTCTGGAGTTAATATATCCCATGCTCCGTTCCACCTCAACTCCAAAATATCTGTAGTTCTCTGCATATGCCAGCTCACAATCAATCACAATTAATCTGGGTCTGCTTACTTTTACATTATTAAACAAGATCGCCTGGGTTTTAATCTTATTTATTACCAGGCGATTAGCCCGCACGTATCGCCACAACTAATTTATTGATTTCCTTAGGCCCGAGTAAGTATGGTCCAAGGTCACAATATCAACGGCGTGTGCTAGGTAGGCCAGGTGTCTGGTCGCACCTTTAGGAGGACAACCAGCTACTTTAAATAAACTCTTGGGGAGGTCAGACAGATAAAGATTGAAAAGCAGGGGTGCAAGGACACATCCTTGTTTAACCCTTCTTGTGATAGGGAATTGTTTTGTCAGTGCCCCACAGCTATCCAGTCTTACCAGGATAGAAATACCTTCATGGAAGAGCTTCAAGAAATGCATAATATAATACGAATTGCCAAGTCAGTCGGGAGCTAGAGGTTTGCAGGCTGGGGCACTGGGATAAATGAACATGAGGGTGCTTTGCCTGGATTGCTAGGCATTTAGTACTGGTTTTACGTTATGGGATCAGGGATTTTAAGACCTGTGGAAATGTTTGAAAAATGTTTCTGATAAAATTGTTCACAGAGATATGATGGACCTAATACGGAAAGGAAAATACCAATTACGAATCTTAGAGTATGTGTCAAGAAGAATCGTATAGCATGCCTACAATACCTTTTTGACCTCATAGGATTAATACAATTTGGTCTGTAAACATGCTAATACAATTTGGTCTGTAAACATGCAAGATCTCAACACACTGCCTAAATGATGTAGACTATTTAAAGAGTGAAGGGAACAACATCCATAAATGGTGGGCTTGCAAGGAGACACATTTATTAAGAATTGACCAATGTAAGCTATCAAAATTATATCCCTAACGCTTTTATGCTAATGGAACACCAACGAGGGGAGGGGTCACAATCCTACTTCATAAAGATTTTCATTTTCCCACTTCTCAATCATTATCGGATCCAGAGGGCACGTATGGGTTTGTCAAAGAAAAGGTGGCTGATATTTTGTTCACAAGAGCAGTTATCTATGCTCCCTATCAAAGGAAAGAGGTAGTCATTATGTATACTGTGGGGCTTTTGAAGGGCTGCTTTCAGAACGAGGCTGTCCTAGATGGCGACTTCAATTTGGTAATGAATCCCCTATGGTTCACTCTTCAGGGTTGGCTCTTCAAGTAGTTGCAGCAGCATCCGCTAAACGTAAAGCAAATCTTTGAGATATGGAACTGACCGATAGCTGTGGAAGGGAGCACCCAGGGACCACTGATTAGTCTTTTTCTTCCACCATTGTCCTTCACACTTACACAATAGACATGATTCTGCTCACTGCGGATCTATGTAATCAAATTAGGAAGGCTCATCTTTCTCGGCTCACATGCTTGTATCAGGTAGGTGTGAAGGAATCATGAAGCAAAACAAAGACAACAGATTCAAAGTTCAAAATAAAATGGTTTATTAACTCAAATGTCAGGATGGTTGAAGGCCTAACTTTCCCTATGCTAAGGGGGGGTGGGGGGGGGGGGGGGGGTTTCCCCACCTGAGCGGAAAAAAAAAGGAAAGTCGGAGTCAGAAAGTTCAACTTAAAAGTCTGTGTCCAAAACCTATCCTTGCCCTCACAACTAAAGCTAAACAATGTGTAGGGATATCAACAATAAACGAAACGGTGATCAAATCAAAATTCTGAGCTTCTTCCAGTTCCTAGCTTCCTTTTCAGCTTCCCTTCCCCAAGTTCAAGAAAGTTCCACAAAAGTCTTGGTATTACCTTTCCCAAGTTCACGCTAGTTCCACAAATCCTTGGGGATCCCTTCCCCAAGATCAAGGCAACACAGTTCCTAACAAAAGGGTCTTGAGGGACAAGACAGCATTAACATTAATCATGTCTCAGGCTTCCCTTCTCCAAGACTTCAACTTGCCAATTTATACTTGATTTCAGTCTTTTTGTTCAACACAACTCCAGATCAATGTAACACTCCTTCTGGATTGTTTTAATAGTTCACTTTAAATTCCTTATTTTTGGTTTACTTGAACAATGTCTTTGGATTTCATAATTGAGGGTTCCCTGGTCTAGGCACAGTTGTCAGACCACATGGTCCACCCATCACAGGTCACGCAACCAGGAACCCTAGGCTCTTCAGCCCACATAGGTTCTTCTGTATCCATCCCTGTGTCGAGGTTCAAGGTTCACACTCACTTAACTTCTCCTTGTTGGCCTCTTGGCTTTATGTGAAGATTTACACTCACCTGGCCTATCCTGATTGGCCTCTTGGCTTTGCCACAATGTGTAACATATCCTTTTGCCAGTCTTGGGCCTTCCCGCACTGTATTCATGCATAAAGTTCACTTTGGGGTGGTTTTATTTCTTCCCACCTTTTTGTCATGGTCTTTCACAGACTTACACACTTGCTCCCTTATTTCGTTTGTTGCTTTCCAATGGATAATTTCACATGTATCCATCGTCAGATTGTAGCTTTGTCCATAAAGATCTCATTAAGTTTGGTACTCAATATATAATGTTTTCATTCAGTTCGGTAGTCAATATTAGTGACTTTTTACTTTGCTCCTTCATTTTCATTTGACCTGTGGCTTTGGGTTTGTTTCAATCTGCACATGTTATTCAGGTCACTCAGCATTGGTCTCGCTCTCACGCAGTCCCTAGGAACGCCCCGGCTTCGAGTGACGTTCCCCTTCAATCACCGGTCTTCCGCATCTGTTTTGGGCAGCTGCGATGTTCCCCTTCTGCTCCGTCTGCTGGCTTCTCCGTCTGCTGGCTTGCCTTGGACTGCGAACACTATTCGCTCTTCTGAAGCTTCTCTGCTTCCGCCGGCAGCTCCGCTTCCCTTACGCAGACGCTGGTAGCTATTTCGCCTTCCTTTCTGTGTCCGCAGCTCCGGCTGTGAATCTCTTACACCGGAGGCTCCCAATCATGTGGATTTCGTATGGCCCACCAGCTCCTAGGCTCCACAGTTCCAGTGGATCGTCAGCCGGCATCCTGGCTTCCCAGCAGGACCCGGTTGTAGGTCAAACGATCGAATCCAAAGGGTCGAATGGTCAAATGATCGACACCAAAGGACCGAAAACCAAAAGGATCGAATAATTTTATTTTTGTACATTTATTTTTTTTTGCCCCCCCCGCCCCTCTCCCAACCCCCGCCCCTGTTTTTGTGGTAAAAAATACTTTTTTCACTAAACGAAACCCCCCCAAAAAAATACAATTTAAAAAAAAAAAATTCAATCCTTTGGTTTTCGATCCTTTGGTGTCGATCCTTTGACCATTCGACCCTTTGGATTCGATCCTTTGACCAGACACCGCAGGATCCACCACGACTGCCTCCTCACAAAAAGTAGTCCCTGCTGGTTTCCCTGTCAGTCTCCCTGTTGCTGGTTTTCTCCCTTCTTATACACCTGCAACCACTTGACAGGTTGCAGGTACGAGATCCCAATTGGTATTGCCTGACTGCAATTAAAAAGGGACATGCCTGACCTTTACGGTTCTTTGCAGGCATCTTCTTCGTCTCAGTACTAGAGTGGTAAAATGACCTATTGGTGTTCACTATGTTCACTACTGCTAGTCGCCTATTCCTTGTCCCAGTACTGTAATAGTTTGAGTGAGGAAAATTGAGGGGAGCCGTTTTACAGTAGCCCATAAAGGCTGGGGGAGGGTTAGTTTGGTTGTCATAAGGGAAAGGGGATACCATGTCTCGCCTGTGGGTACCCTCCTCCCAATCCCCAAGGACCCTCTACCCAGGTGAGCCTCCCTCGCTTCTCCACCCCCAGGGTCGGGTCAGGGCCTTTTCCTGGCCACCTGAGCAGAGGATCCAGGGGGAGAAAGAGTGAGGATATCCTCAGGTTTCTCACAAAGAGTACAAATGGGCAGAACAACATAGTGCAAAAGACACCGACACCTACAACATTACATATTGAGAGATCCAAGACAATTAAGAAATTGAAAATCACAATCGATGAAGATCAAAATAGAATACTACCACTGATATAATATGAGATGCAAAGAAAGCAGTGATGTGGGGTAAAGTAATCACTATGTCATCCAACAATAATAATCATTAGATATCCAAAACAAACTAAACACACAACTGAAACACAACTGAAAGTTAGAACAGAAGCACCAAAGGGACCCACGAAATAAAACTCTCAGAAAAAGAAGTTAATGAGCAATTACATACCATTTGAAATAATTGATCTGAAGACTCCTTACTCAAAATCAAGCAGCAGTTTTGCAAAAAGGCAGGGCAATGTTGGCTCATTAGAGCAAAACCAAACCTTAAGAGCGCTTAGATGCATAAAATGACTGCCACTGAAACAGGATATTTATCCTGAGAGGAGGAAACCATGTGGGTTCTTCTGAAAGCTTTACTTTGGAGTTGCCAGCATTGTCTAAATGAGGTAAAATGTCCCTCTCTCTTTCTCTTGATCAAAGAGATGAGCTGGATAGCCCCATAACAAAGACAGTAGTAATGGGTGTAATTAAATTTGGATGTGGCCTTAAATTGAGAAAGATGATCACGGCAAATGGAGAAAAGAAAGGTGTAGTACTGCATGGGTCAGATCACTGTCATCCACATCTTCTCTGCCTTTTTCAGGCCCTTCCTATAAATACCCGTTGCAAAGTCAGAACTGAATAATCTATCTCTTACTAGGTTTTTCATTGGGCATATGTGGGGGAAGCCTAGAGTGGGACAAGCAACGCTCCAAGCCAAAGTACCAAGGTGGTCGGAACTGCATTTTTCTTAACCGGGACTGCAGCGATTATGATACTGGCTGAGGGGATGAGAGTGGAATCAGAGAAAACATTGCTCCATGAAGCAATTCATTGCAGCCTTCCACATATAGGAGACACACTGGCTCATGCCAAAAAAACAAAACAAAAAGCAGACCTAAATTGCTAAACATAAACCCGCTAACAAAATGTGCCCCACATATGTCGGATGAATTTGTAAAGCTGGATGATGGAACCACTTACCCGTCTTCTTTTACTAGCTCTTGCAAATTGAGACTTTGGACAGGTTTGCCAGGAGACTGCCTTTTCAGCTTAGTTAAGGGGTGAGTGAACCAAATCAGGCAACCTCTGATCAGAAAAGTATTAAAACTGATCAGGAAGGCAAGTCTAGCTTTGGGATCCCCAAACAATATTGGCAACGCAGACAGACATTGGCCGATACATCCTCAAAATAGAACAGGAGGAGGTAGACATTACTGAACTAAAACAGACGCTTTCTTTGTAACCCACCTCCAAAGGATTAATATTAACCCACTATAGTGCCATCTAGAAACTGAGACAAGGCATATGACTCCTACAAAAGGAACAAGGAATGGAATCTTTGTAAACCACTTAGTTCTTTTTGTTCAGAAGTCTCAATTGTGCTGGATGGGGTTACCACAAGCGTGGTTCTTGTACCCATATCTTGTGCGAGAGCCTGCACTGGCAGGAATTTTGATTGGAGGTTTGATCTACAGTGGGAAATGATTAGATATCAATTACCTAATATCCGGGTCACATTAGATTATTGAGCAATTTATTATTAGCAGCAAAGTGGTGTATTGTAACCCTTTGGTCCAAACAAACACTATTCAAGAATATGTGGCATTGAAGATGCTGGAACATACTTATCATGGAAGGAATGACATGCCTTAAACAATAGTCTCTCCAAGGATTCTAGACATCAAGGTTTCCTTCCAGATGGCATTGAAAGGCATCCAAATAGACACTGTATGTTTAAATGGTTTGATCTGTGACATCTAGGAATCACTAACTAATTGCCAGTAATAATAACTTTAATGTTTTCAGGAAAGGTTCATATTCTCTCATTTATGGGAGGCATGGGGTTAAGAGGTAAGGTAACGTGGGAATCATTGTTAATTTTAGAAAGTTTTTTTTTAAATAAGATCAATGGTGCCTGATTAGAAAATGAAAAAAACACAACATATCTTTTCACAATAAGTCTCCCTCAGCCGGGCTGGGACCAATTACAGTTCGTATCTCTTTTTCTCGGGTGACTCACAGTTCATCCTGGTTGCCCCTCAGCCGGGCTCAGATCCCTTTTCACAATAAGTCTCCCTCAGACGGGCTTGGGCCAATTGAAGTTTGTATAAGCTTAGAACACTTTCAAATGTGCACAGGGTTTAGCTTGACCCATTGCAGGACCACTTAGATTTCACAGTTCAATTGAGAGTGTACAATTGTAGGATACCTAACTGAGACCTTCGAATAAGCAACAATGTGGTGCCGGACCACTCTGTATATGGCATCTACCTTGGTTCCAAAAGTTAATTCACTCCTTGGATATTCAATTATATTCTCATTGCTCATCACATACGCCTTATACTCGGTACTTTGCAGATTTCTTCATACAATGTTGCGGCTTGCAACGTTGGTTCTAACACAGACTCGTCTGCTATCAGTCTCCCCGACTCACTGGTTGTGCTGACTTTACTGGAGCGGCTTTGTTGTAGGAGCCAAGGACAGTGCCACGCCGGCAATCAATCCTACCTGCCACGGCTATTGATGCGGGAGAGCCCCGGGTACCTTCAACACACAATACACCTTTCTTTAGCTTTAATTGCCGGTCTTGTTTCTTATCCTGGAGGGCTCGACAAAGTAGCGTTTTTCTCTCTCTGAAAAGGCCAAGGGCAATTCCCTCCTTGCAACCCCTTCTGGTCTTGCCGTCTTTCTCATTGTGTTAAAATGCCATCTCGGAACTGCTGCTTCTCGTGTGTTTTGCCTTTCTTTCATGCTCCGTCTTTTATAAGTGTGCAGAAGTGTGATGGAAGTCAGGTGTGTGTAATTATCAGTAATTGCCTGACCCTTGTGTTGGGACCCGTTAGTCTGTTGTTGCTCACAGTGAACTGTACGTGAGAAAGTGTTTGTGTGGGAAAGGCTGGGTGGGGGTTTGAATTCCTACGTATCCTACTGGGTAGGATGGGAAAATGTGTTATTGGGAAGAGGATACAACGTCTCACCTTCCGGTGTCCCACATCCATCCCTGTGGACTCCTCGTCCATGTGATCCTCCTGCACTGGTTCCCCCCCCAGAAACTGGATCCAAAAGCGATGGCTATGACCTAGCCACCTGGACGACATATCCCTGGGGACTAGCGGGTGAGACACCTTCAGGTGTCTCACAGTTCATCCGGGGTGCAAATAGTTTATTTATTTTTTGGGAAGATTGGCTGCGCGTAGTGCGTGCAGCCAATCTCCTGAGAAAACAAAAACCAATAGCCGCCGCAATAGGAAAAGCAAATAAGTCAATTGTCCATGTCTATGGCAGCAGCCACGGGCAGTGTTGGAGCACTGGGACAATAACACATAGCTCCGGTCCAGCAGGTAAGTTGGCAGGGAGGGTGGGGGTGGGGAGGGGGTATGTTTTTTTTGGGAGGGTGGGGAGGCAACAGGGAGAAGCGCCTTGTTGCCTGCCCACAATAAAGTTGGTGCCACCTGGGGAAGGGCCTGAGGTGGCTGGAAAGAGTAGGCAGTATACAGTGTATTCTCGCCCACTCTTCCAGTCACCTGAGTGCCCTTCTATTCTAGTATGGCAGATGGAGAAGCAAAAAAGAAGCAAAAGAGCTTCAGAACCAAACCACCCAGGATGATGAACCGGGCTGATTAGATTCTCGCAGTGCTAGGTTTCCAAGTCCAGCTGCCTTTTCACATAGATGACGAGAAAAGAACACACCTTATTCTTCAGTCAGAGTATGACTGGTTAATTTTTGGCTTTAAAAAAACCTTTCAAATAAACACAAGTGATTTATTTTGGCAGATGTAACATCTTGGTGGTGTTTATAATGTATCACTCCATGCAAGCAGCCTACCTAGGCATGCTTGGAAGTTGCCTTTATGATCTTTGTTGGCCCTAATACAATCTAAATTCCTTTATTTAATTTTGCCTTAATCTTACACTGCATTTCCTGCCAAGTGCCATGTAATCACTGGGATGCATTTTATTGTGTGATTCCACCTATAGTCTTGCTTGTTCTACTCTGTGAGGTTTTATAGTCTTCATTTATTTTTCTAATTTAGTATGAGGTATTAAATCACACATGATACATTCTCTAACACCGGTCACCCCCGGGCGCCACTTCTCCACCAGTTTTAAGCTACTGGAGAATTATTTTCCAAAGGTTGTTAGATTGTAAACCTACTTTTCGATGGTCGCTTATGGTTGAAGCCACTCTTTAATCATCAGACAAACCACTCGGGTGCAAAGTTACTGTCATGTCTTAAAGACAACAAACTTTCTGGAATATTGTAAAATTACCCAAGCTAAGCTGTGCCTGGAATTTGGCTCTCAATCACACCCACCCGCCATAAATTATTTGCATCAAGTTTGCAGCAGTAGTCGGCCCTTACCATTTCGAGCATGCGCATTTGTAGTGTAGAAGCCATTCCTGATGGGGAGGCGGCCAGTCAGGAGGGATGCTCTGGCTGCGGGAGAAGAGGAAAGGAAGATTATTGCAAGTATGTGCATTTTGAGACTTCTTGGGACAGCCATGGCATGAAGACGCTGCATCAGAAATTGGTTACAAGAAACAAGGTCCATTACAACAGAAATTACATTTAAGGCTAAAGAGTCAATTGTTTGCATACTGTGAAGGCATCAAGAAGCAAGAAACAGACAACAGATTCAAGGTTCAAACATAATTGATTCATTAACTTAAATGTCATGATGCTTGAAGGCCTAACTTGCCCTACCTAAAGAAACTAAGGAAGGTCTGAGTCAGAAAGTTCAACTTAAAAGTCTGTGTCTCTAAAATATATACTGTATAGACGTATACTTGCCCCCACAACTAAACAATGTGTAGGGATGTCAGCAATAAAAAAAAGTAGTGTTCCAAATAAAGTTTGGAGCGTCTTCCAGCTCCTGTCTTGCTTTTCAGTGCTCCTTCCCCAAGATCAAGATAGTTCTACAAATCCTCAGGGTTCCCTTCCCCAAATTCAAGACCGTTCCACAAATTGTTGGGATTCCATTTCCCAAGTTCAAGACAGTTCCACAATTCCTCTGGGTTCCCTTCCACAAGTTCAAGACAGTCGACTTGTACTTGTTCTCAATCTTTCAATGTTAAAAAACAGCTCCAAACCAACTTTACGCTCCTCCTGGTTTCTTAACAGTTCAATCAGATTGCTTTCTCTTGTTCCACTTAAGCAACCTTTATTGGCTTTCACAATTGGGGTTCCACCGGTCAAGACACAGTTGTAGGACCACACAGTTCACCCATTACAGGTTGGGCAACCAGGAACCATAGCCTCTGTAGCCCACGCAGGTTCTCCTGTATCTGTACCAGTGTGATGGTTCACTTGGCTTCTCCTTATCAGCCTCTCGGCTTTGCCACAATGTGTTCCTTTCTTTGCTAGTCTGTGGCCTTGCCACAATGTATTTTCACATATAGGTCACTTCATGGTGGTTTTGTTTCTTCACCACCCTCCTCGGGGTAGCTGTACTCGGCTCCGCAGACACGTATTCCTTTGACCGCGAGACCAGCTCGCACTTCAGTCTCTATCCATCTCCCGCTGGCATCTGCTCTTTCTCTCCACGGAAGCAGTCAGTCTTTTTGCTCCTTTCTTCTGCATCCGCAGCTTTGGCTGCAGGTCATCGAACAATGAAGCTCCCACACCTGTGGCCTTCTTACAGCCTGCCTGGCCCTTGGCGATACAGCTTCCTCGGGTTGTCTGTCGGCATCCTGGCTCTTCTGCGGGACCCACCTCGACTGCCTCCTGGCATACAGGATTCCCTGCTGGTCTCTTTGCTGCTGTCTCCTGCCTTTTAATACACCTGCAACCCCTTGACAGGTTGCAGGTATGAGTCCCAAATTGTAATTGCCTGGCTGCAATTAGTGGACCACTTATGACATGCCTGACCTTTAAAACACTCTTTAAAACACTGTGCAAGCCTCTTCCTCGTCTCAGTTCAAGAGTGGTGAAATGTGTTACTAGTGTTCACTACTCCTAGCTGCCTCTTCCTCGTACTAGTACTAAAGGGGGTTGAATGAGGGGTGAGGTTTTGCAATAGCCCTTAAAGGAAGGGGGGACCTCCCCTTCTTCGTCCTCCTAAGGTTCTAAGAATGTCTTTTGATGTTTTTCTGGGCAGAGGGAAAGGGGTGAGCAATATCCCACAAATGCAGATGGGAGCATGAAATGGAAATGGGGAATACTGCGTCTCATCCAAGGACATCCCCCTGCCATTCCCCAATTCTCCTCTAACAAGGTGATCCTCATTCACATCTCCACCCTCAGGGTTGGGATCCAAGAGAGATGGCCCTTCTCTGGCCACCTAAGTAGAGGATGATGGGGAAAAAGAAGTGTGGATGCCCTTAGGTTCCTCACAATACAAATTATTTTCCAACCGAAAAGACATTTCTGCCTCGGAAAGGTTGAAGGGATGCAGTGGTAGAGGCATCAAACTGCACAAAAGTCAGGAATATAAAAAGAGTGGGTGGAGGTTACTGACCGCTAGTTAAGACAGCCATGAAGAGATGGACACGTTGTGGAGAGAGTGGCAGATCTTGGCAAAGGACGCAAGGATGGACATTTCAAAGAGGCATGGATACCACAGTACAGACAATCATGAGAGCTATATAGATTGGAAAAAAGGAGATGAAAAGAAGTCTAGTAATTGTCAAGGGGCAGCTATATGGGAACAGGTATGTGGCACATGGGTTTAGGTCTACTTGATGAAAATATGTGACCTTTTCCAAGTGGACCTATTTTTTGGGGTAGTTTTTTGGGTTGAAAAGCCGGGGGGAGAACCCCTGCACACCCATTTCCCCCTACCTCAACCTATTCCCTTCCCCTAATACTTAATTTCATTTCACCAAAAAATTATCCAAAAAATGTGGTTCAGTAGGCTCGAAAAGGACAAACGTTTTTCGATCAAGTGTGCGAATACCAGCACATGTGGTAACACAGCATAGACCACAACAGAGATCAGTGGAAGAAACAAACATGAGAGAACAGATGTGTAGGGCACATGGAGAGAGAGATGCAGAGATGGAGAGAGACAGGGCTGTTTGGAAGGGAAGTTGAGACTTGCCGGGTAGAAGAGCGAATAGGTATGAGTAGAAATATCTGCATGGGGAACTGGATGAACTATTTCAGTGAGAGGGGGAGAAGAGACAAATGGACATTGGCACATAACTGTGGTTGGCAGGGCTAGACACTGGGGTTGGCAGTGGCACAAAAAAGTCCATCAGAGGGGACGTAATTGATAAGACAAGGTGAATCAGTTGGGCAATTCCCCTTCACTGAATAAGCGAATGTTGCAAAATCTATGCAACTGCCTCCCCACACATTTTCAAGACATCAGAAACCACTGTTTTTTATTTTCACAAAACTCAAACTCCTCACTGGAAACAGGAATGACACCACTACTTTTCAAGACAGCATACATTACCCACTCAACAAATAAATAGTTGGAAACCTGTATGACCACAAACTATGGTCTAATTTCTAATATACGATAACCACGTACAATTTTTGAAAATCAACATTTATAGTCAAATTCTGGAACGTGTAGATGTCATGTCCAACCGTTGGAGTGTCTGGAGACGCTGGCAGCAGTTCTGACAATTGTTTCATCACGTTTCTCTGCACGTAGATCAAGCGGTCTAGTTTATTGCATCATCGCCGCTTTCATCTACGCTGCCGGAGCTCCCTCCCTCGCGTTGCAACCCTAGCTACTTGTTTGGGTCAGATGCTTGCTTGCATGTTCCCACTCTTGCTTGACATCCTTTCTTTTGCCCTCTTGTTCCCTGCTTTTCTCAGCTTTCTGCTTCCCTGGCCTCCCTCGCTTCTAGCCTCCAGTGGCTCTATTCCATCACAGAGTCTGCCACCTTCTACTTGCCAATTTTATCTGGATTCCTCTCTGGATACCTTGCTTTATTCTAGGAATCTTTAATGAGTATATTTTGGAAGTCAACAACTTTCCATCAGAAGAAACTCTCAGTACCTCTCTGGGTTTTTTGGGCTGAAAGGCGTTTGCCCTGTGTGGGGTAGTCTCTGGGGAGTCCATCCTGCTTGGCTTATTTCACAAGCAAGCGAGGTGGCCTCCAGCAGAGGCCGTCCACCTGTTCACTAAGAAGTACACTTTGCCGCCCTAAAGAAAAGAAGAGAAAGGACCGGACAAAGGGCTACACTGAAAGGCTCAGGTAAGAATTCTGAAATCGAAGAGAACTATATCTGAGAGTAAACCTGAGAGCAGAGTCCAACATATCATGGACCAAACACAAGCAGGATTCAGGTCAAAGAACGGAATGAAATCTACACAGATGTAAATTTGGGAAAGATCAGGCACATTGCCTCTGCTTTTCAATATATACTTGACCCCACTCATGCAACTTTACCAACAGAGCTGGACTAGCGTGCTACAATTACACACGTCACACAAATCATTTTCAAAATAAACTGCAGCAAGAACAAAGACACTGTCGTCTCTCATAGCCTTGGCTCAAGTGAATATATTGTTAAAGATTGTTACTCTAAAGCTAAAGCCAAAGAAGACGGAAATCATTATCTATTTACCTAATGTCTTTTCACAGAAAGCAGTTCCTACCTTGGCCTAGAGAAATAGGTACCTGCCCGGAAACATCAAAAGTGATCAAACACCTATGGATGGTTGTGTACAAGGGACATAAACTGGAACCAAATATCAAACCCGTTGTAAAGGAATGTTTGTACAACATACGCTTGGATAATACCTTTACTCACCTTTCAGTACAGGACTCTCGCCATCATATCACTGGTTTTCAACAAGAATCGACTGTGCCAATAGCACATACCTCAGCATGCTATATTACCAAATCAAAATCAAATATATACTTTATTTGGGTAAAGAATATATCCATAAAAGCCAGAGCAATCACAATCCATACACATTTAAAAGATCAACAAAGCAAAATAGCTACAATACCATCCCCACCATATGCAATACATTCGTTCGATTCTTCTAGCTGTTAGGATCAAATAAACAAGAAGCCAGATTACCCTACTACAAAACTTCAACGCATATAGATCAAAGTGGCAAGACTACTACTCAGACTCTTTAGAAAGAAACACAAAATACCAGCTCTAAGATCACCCCATTGGCTACCAGTCCAGAAAAGAATACATTTTGAAGCACTATGCATCGCTGATACAGCTCTGCAGGCCCATGGGGCAAACATCAAACAAGGAAAGATCATCCCATATCAGCAGAGGAGAAATGCTTAAATCCGGCATAGAAACCTTAAGCTATGCCAGACAGATGCACAGAGGGACGGCTTTAACATCACAGCCAAACTTGAAACTCCCTGCCAAAAAGAATCTGGCCTATCCAGATTCGCCTTAGATTCGCTAAAGACCTGACGTTTCAGCACATCTAACTAGTCAAGGGACCACCTCAGCCATCACCTGCTTACCTTCACACCAAAAAGCTGCTACTGTAATCCGCCTAAGACACCAACTCTGTGCACAGCCCAATGTATATGCTCTAGTGCCTAACAATAACCACTCCCAGTGAGATTGCAGCTGGGTAACCAAGAGATGCCAGTTGTGCTTCGTTTCACCATAATGCTCAGCAGCCAGAGCCCTACTAGGCATTGTACTCCGCATGCTTATCCCTTTTCAGTGTTCCTTTCTGTTGTCCCGCTCCCATCCAAAACGTACCATTGCACACTTTCAGAGTTAGTGCCCATACCAGGATGGCATAGGGCTTCTCCTGCCACAAGTTCTACATCAGTAAAGCACCTCAGGTGGATGCTCCAAACCTCCTACAGCGCACCCTCTGCTAACCTCCAGGTACGCACTTAACTTCTATATTCAAACGTACTACAGACAGCTCCACTATGCCCCACGCACATGGCAATATAAAGATTCCTACCACCAGACTCAAAACAACAACACTATACCCCTACAATCAACTTACATAAAACACCCCAGTCAGTGCATCATGGACACACAAAGCTGCCCTCTGGTGGCAAAACACCCCTTTGCTCTGGACAAATCACTCATAGAAACAGGGCCCAGGTGAGAATTTTAGGTACTTTCAACCTGCAGCCTTCAACGGTAAAGCTATCTTGCATTTGACCCCTCTACCCTGTAGCCTCACCCTCCACAGTTTCACATCAGCCATAGTGACTGTCTGGACACCATTCAAATGGCAGCTGTGCATGATATAAATCCCATTATCATAACATGCATACTTGTATCATACTAGAAACAATAAGCTATATGTATCCATTAGTGCAGCAGGCCATGGGTGAGGCTAGTGGGGCATATGGATGGAATACTTGTTTCAATAGACCAGGTGGGGTCTTTTGGAAGTGGATGAGGGAGGATAACAGCATGAAAGTCAGGGAGGATGGGGTGTCTAGAAGTGTGATGCAAGTGAATATTTGATCTGGATGGGAGAGGCCGAACCGATGGCTAGCTATGAAAACAGTGAGCAGCTTCCGTCCTTCTGCAGGGATCCACTGACAAGCCTATAAAAAAGGCGTGTGAATGTGGACTGTGTGTAGCAGCCGAAGACAGAAACCGGTTACAAATTCCTGCTGATAATCAGGCAAAACAGGAAGACAAATGGTGTTCGAACAGGGGAGGAGGGGGCAGGAAATACGCAGGGACCACAGCCCTCCCAGTGATTCGAGCCCCTCTAAAGCTAAATGCTGTTTTTTTGTCTTGTTTTAACCTATATGTATCATTGACTCGGTTTTTCAGTGCGTTCGCTTTTGTCATTTTCTATGGATGTAATGTAATTTGTTTTGAAAAAGTTGAGTTTGCTCAGCTAAATTCATTTCCAGGGCCTTTTTTGGTTCCCAGTCCACCCCTGGGTCTGGGAACGCGGGCGGGAATCCTAAAGCTTGTAGATCATTCCTTGGTTGCTAAAGGGTGGTGGTGCAATGGGGTCTTTAGTTGCGAGGGTCGCAAAATGTGTAAAGGATCAGTGCAAACACATATCTATTTGATGACAAAATGAACAGGAGAGCCTTTTTTAAGTAAATGCTTGTATGGCATGCTGTTACGGACATGAAAGATTAATCCATCATAGCTTACATGGGGAGCAGAGCGGGTTCGCTGTGTAGAAGTCTGTGAGCAGCATCCCCTCCGCTGCCATTCGGTCTAAATTGGGTGTCTCCTTGGAGGGCTGGCCGAAAACACCAAGGTCCCCCCAACCCATCTGTTAAGAAAAAAAAAGAGCAGACTGAAGCAAGGAACAAGAGTGGACATGCACTGTGCAACGGACTACTAACGATCTTTCGTCAACCCAGTAGGTTGTCTAGAGCAATGTAGCCTGTGGTAGGTAGCCTCCTTCTCAGTGACGTTATGAAACAAGCCCTGGAAAAATTCACTAAATGAACAAATGACTCAAACAAAACAAACCCAATTGTCTGTGTCACAAACTCATGAGTCTATTAATCAGCCTTTGGCGTGCACATGACCAACGCTAAGAGCAAATGTTTCCAACAGGATATAAGCACACAAATGCATTGCTAACAAAGCCCCCAATTACATTAACAACGCAGTCACGGAAAAGTTCCATCCAGACACCACAGATCAAGCAACAGCACTCTCCTTGCTATCCCATGATTTAAAAGCACGCGAGCGGGCGGCAGCAGCTTTAAAGTACTTGCACCTAGACACTGGAATGCTCTCCCAACAAACATCAATAACGACACCCCCGAAACCCCCAATTTTTTTATTTTTTTTAAAAATTATAATTTATTTTTGCCCCTGTCGCCATACATATGGTCACCCAAATAATATCGCCACGACATTTTCCCGGCGATATTATTTACGGCGACCATATATGTGGTGATATTATTACCGGATACCGTTTGAACCTGAAAATCACTATGCTGCTTCATGTGCGTTCTCCCTATACCTTCTGCTAAGAACTATAAAGATCCCAAAGTGTTAAGGAAATGCTGGTTTCAGATTTTGTATCCATTTTATTGCTATGGAAGAGAACATTGTAATACTGAACTGTCTGTAACTACACCGTGATACCTCAGGGTCTGGGCGTATGACAAATGTAATAAATAAATAAGCAGATTTTATAGACTAGAGCATATCCGTATGGTGGATTGACATTTTAATTGCATGCTATGTGTGGCCATATTAAATCAAGGTTACGTGCACCACCAACCCCGGTTTCGATGGGTATTTGAAGCCCCCGTTTCTCCTGGAAAGATACCACTAGAGATAAGAAAGGCACAGTCTGAAAAAGACATTGCTTAGGGGGAAAAGGGGAAAGTGCGAAAGGAATGTTACCTATGGAGTGCAAGACTGAACAAGAGGGTGAATCCTGATTGCCATATTAAATCAAGGTTACGTCCTGTAGTACGGCACTTAGAAAGCACAACAATCGCCATTTCCAAGGCTCCTTGGTGCACAAGCATCTCTCAGTGATTTCAAAGTTTTGGCTACATATCTGAACATAACATGGTGACATATCCTCAATGTATGGTTTAGGTAACATCATTTTAAGAGAGCACAGAGGAGCACCGAATCAAATGTTACATCTTCCCCATCTGCCACCAGACCCCACCCCAAGGCAGAGTAGAGTGACAATCATGATCAGCTTGACAGCAGTTCAGATGCACATATTTACAGTGTTCTCTTCTTCCCAGCAAGAATGTCTGCTTTGTGGGCTATGTGGGAACTACACGCAGTTAAGCAGGAAGTGCACCACCAAGCCCGGTTTCGATGGGTATTTGAAGCCCCCGTTTCACCTGGAAAGATACCACTAGAGATAAGAAAGGCACAGTCTGAAAAAGACGTTGCTCAGGGGGAAAAGGGGAAAGTGCGAAAGGAATGTTACCTATGGAGTGCAAGACTGAACAAGAGGGTGAATACTGATTGCCATACCAATACCCAAATCTCATCCCCTAAAATCCATATTTTCACCCCAAATCTTACAGAAATGAATCTGAATGTTAAATATGGGAGCTGGGGTGGCTTCTAAGATGGCCTCCTTTGTCAGCTGCTCTGGGACCCGTGACGGGAAACCGAGCTAACATGCCACCTGAAGGTACTGCGGAATGCTTTCTCAAAGGGGGGCATTGGTGTCAAAGTGGCTGCTCCTATTTTCTGGACATTGTTGTTGGTTCTGGAGAACCCCAGATCCCACACAGAAGAGTGAATCAAGGGCCAAGCTGCCAGAGAAGGAGATAAGATGGCAGCACCTGAGCAAAGAGACCGAATAGTGAGTTGCAGAGGTGGGGGTGGGTACGAGACTCTATATGTTCTCCCCTCCAGGGTCCACAAGAAAGAACCTGTATAGAGGAGACTATAGGCTGAGCTCACTGCTGACCCAGCCCGGTGCCCCAGCTTTTATTCTTGCATTGTATGGAGGTGCTTAGATAACAGGGTATTGCACAGCACTTGTTTCCGAAAAGGAACACAATACCTTTCCACCCACTGCGAAATGCCTAACTCCTTGGGTGGTTTGCTCCTGGTTGCCAGACAGGATTAGTGCTTCAGGAGCTTCTAAGTGGTAGTAACTTGTGATTGCAGAGTGAGGCAGCAGAAGGAGGCCCTTTTGCTGTGCTGCATTCCAAATAAAAAAGCATCCGGGGTAACAGGATCATTCCCACCTGACAGGGATATGACTAAGGAGCTTCACAGCGCAGAGTATGCCCTTGGGCAGAACATGCCCCGGTCTGCACAAACCACATAGGATACAGAGTTTCAAATCAGCAGACGGGTAACGATACTTCTGACCTGCATCCATGAGCACCACTGTTTTCTGCCTTCCTTCTATGAGACAAACGCACTCTTCCTGCCCTTCTTACAGAGCTGTGCACAGCCAGGACAAGATCATTGAAAGCGCGCAATAGATTACATCACACCTCACATCTCCAAAAAATGGTGGCAAAGGCGGAGAGTTCCTTAACTTCTATGGAGTCCAGGTAGGAAGTTCTGGAGGAGAACATTAAGGACATGGGACGTGAATTAGGTGGGCTAGGTCGCATAGTGCAACAAATGGAGAAGCTGCAGGTGGCAGGGTTCGTATGCAAGATACTTTGAAGATCGTGGATAAAATGGTGGCGTCCCATGTGCATTACTGACAGTTATCAAGGGCTTGGGGGGGGCTAGTGAACACTTTAGGTGGGTGCGAACATCAGATTCCTGGGTACCCCTGCTCAGGTAGATGCTTCTAAATTAGGAGTTTATAAAGTCCTTTTTTCGACTCACATTTGATCCCAGGTCCTCTGTGGGGCAGCCCTGGTACAAAAGGTGAACATACAGCAGTCAAGGTCCACTACTGGAGGCAGTGTTACAAGATCTGCATACAATAGAGGAATGAATGCGGAAAGGAAAGTGGCACAGATTAAAACTTTAGTGATAGAGGGTTGGAGAATACTCTTCTTCACAAATATTAGTGTTGACTTGCTGGCCAAGAAATGGTTTCATGCCATTTAATCGCCTGCAATTTCATCCCCTGTCATTTTAACGTGCACATTCCGTCGACAATGCTCATCGTTTGGGGGTTCCCCCTCAAACCCGCTCTCCACACTTATTTTTGGCTATTGCCTACCCGCCCAAACCCTTATCTGCCCTTTCCCACCCCCCCTAAAAAAAATCAATGAGCATATTTGTTGTGATATGCACGTTAAAATGCCAGGGGATGAAAATGCAGGTGATGAAAGGACGTTGTACCCAACAAATAGCCTGCTGTGAGAAACCAGAGGGTTTTCCCCCCATTTAATCACCTGGGTTGAGGATCTTTGGGGGATGGACTTGGGGAGCCCTTATGTGAGACATGGTATTCCACCTTTTCCTAGAGAAGTAGAGGACTAGGGAATATTCTGATATCTAACCCTTAAATTCTGGAAAAATTCCGAAACCAAATCAAAAGTCAGTGAAAAGGAAAAGGAAGAGAATAAGAAAATCTAAAGACAAGATTGGGCAAAACCTTTCTTTTGAAGCCAACACGAACCTATCCTCCCCTCCCTCTACTTTCCCAGGTTGTTGTGAAAACCAGCAGTGCTATTCCTTGCGATCCTTATCTGAGAATGATAAAAGAAGGAAAGGATTAAATACATTACACACTTCTCCCCAATAACATATCTATCCCCCCTTCCTCAACAGTGACCTAGCCAACAGCCACTCAGCCTTATTATACCAGTTAAGGCACACAACCATCTTTCCCGCCCCCCGCCCCTGAAGTATCACTCAAGTACTGTGATGAGGAAGAGGGAGTCAAGTGGAGTGCAGATTTCCTATGGGAAACACCACTATAGTACTGGGAAGAAGAAGATGCAAACAGAGGTACAACAGTATGCTCCATGGAGATGCCCCACTAACAGGGTCAGGCAAAGTCAGGCACTTGAAGTTGACTACATTCACCTGCAGCCTGTTACCACTCCCAGGGAGTATCAAGGCAGCAAGCTCAGAAGGCAAGATGAGCAAGTAGGGAGAGGAGCTGAGAAGCTATAGCTGCCCAGGACCAGCTGGAGGAGAGCGGAATGTTGGGATGCTGAAGATCTGCAAGGTGAAGCACGAGAGGAAAGTGTGGCGACGGAGCTGTGTCTCCAAGGACCCAGCAGAGTCCCTACAAGGGAGCCAGGAGGCTTGCTAATCCCTTTTGAAATTGGTAACCAGCAGTACTCATTCCCCTGGGCCAGGAAAGGAGCCCAGGAGTGTCTGTGGGGCAGGCTGTGAGACACTGACCTCAGACAGCAAAGATATTGATAAAGAAAACACAATCGGTGAGTGAAGCACAGTGAGAGCTCACTGTGTGTATTGAAAAGGATACAAAGTGGCAGAGTGATCGCGTGTACGATTACACATTCTTGAAAGACTGTGTAAGGAAAGAACAAAGTGTGAGCGAAATAGAGATCCTAAAGAGGGGAGCTGTGCGAGAAATGAAGTGGGAGCAAAATTCCCCAAAATAATGGTAAAGTATTGACGTAAAGCAAAGAGTGTTGGAAAAGCATTGGTGTGGCCTCCATGCAGGAGATTAATGCCGGAAGGCCGCATTGACCCCACAATGAAGGGATAAGCAAAATACATGCGTGAACTTTGAGACAAGTTGGTAACAAATATATGAGGGGGCAGGTGGTGAGACCATGACCTCAGAGGAAGTTGTAAAAGTGGGGTAGGGACCCCCCGAAAGAAGCTAATTGAACAGTGATGGAACGTTTGTGTTTGACAAGTTGAACATTTGTGTTAAAGAGAGTGGAACATTGTGTAATCAAAGAGGGGCTTGAAACTGAACTGTGGAAATTCGTTGCAGTTTCGAAAGTCTTCGGCAGTGGAAAAAGATATCGTAGATAAAACCTGGGGAAGGGAACTCCCACAACTGAAAGAAATTGTGTAACAAAGTGAAAACAAGACAGGCTTCAGTACGGCAGATGGAAACATGTGCAGAACAGTGGGAAATTGTGTGACAGGCATGAGCCCGGCAGAGGGAAGCCTATACAGTGAACTATTGGAAATTAAAAGCCTAAAATTGAACTGTTGAATTGTGCCAGTAAGCCAAAGTGTGCAAAACTGATAGAACTGTGCCATCCACCTATTTTTTGTTTTTCTTAAAAGACTCTGTAGGCTCCGTGAGGTTGAACCTGGGGAAGGGAGCAAGCACTAAAGCCATTCTGACATTTCTTTGAGACACAGGTTTCCTTTTGCATTTCCTTAACGCATTTTGTTATTTTATGAAGGTTACGTTTTCTTAGTATAGGCCTTTTTTATTTTGACCAGACCGACTTGGACGTATTGGTTATTGTTTAATGCCCGAGATTACTCCCATTTTAGTGTTAGAGGTAGGTAGGAATTCTTCCATCCCAAGCAAAACATTGAATAAAAGGTTTTCAAAACGTGTATCACTTGCGTCTGTGTCTATTGCTCGATACCATGCCTTCCTTACAAAACACAAATTGAATTCTCAAATTAACTGCTGTGAATGGTGCCGGTGCATCCGACGTGGTCTGGTCGCGGGTGCCGTTCCGCCCGCCAGGTCAGATCTGGCGGGAGAAAAGGCATCCGCAAGCAGAACTCGTAGTTTGCCGGTCCGGTAACAATGGTACCGGCAAGCTTACCGGTACCGTTGTTACCGGACCGGCAAACTTGGAATGAGGCCCATTGGCTTAAAACACTATCCACCCCTCGAACCGCCTTGACACCAACCTGCCATTCGGAAAAACTATGCCTCCCCTGCCTCTACACTTTCTCCACTAGATTAAAATGCTTACAAGACCAGTTCAATGCCGTTGAGCCCCTAAAGACAAGAAACACAAGTTATTTGAAGAAGCCCTGTTCCACCTTAACACTCATTAACATATAAGCTCCACTTTACCTTTTGAAAGACATTAATTAACACTTTGTTTCTGCACTCTTTGCCTGAGCACCTCTGTGGGTAAATCCAGAGTGCCCCTTTATTTTAAAGTCTGCTTTCTCTGGGTTTTCCCTTAGCGGGGTATTCCAGTATTGTTTTATTAGTGGTGCGCAATGTTGTTCGTTTTTCCTATTTTATAGAACCTTGTTTGGACACTTTTATTTTGTTACCACCATACTACTGATGCTTGGATTGCTTCTGTGCCTCCTGAAGAGTTAAAGCCTGCCCTCCGCCTACGCTGCCCATACAGGAGAAGGAGGTATACCTGACGGGCTGTGCCCGGTTTACCTATACGATTGGGATCACTGCTGGTTTAGTAGTAGTTTAGGGCAGAGTAGGTACTGTAGCCACTACTCACCACTGTACTACTGCAGAGCAGTAGTCATTTCGTCACACACGTAACTCAAACGAGGAATCAAAAGGCACCTCGAGTTGGCCCACATCAAGCATTAGATGATGGTCTTTGCTACTTGACCAAATGATGTGATATGGGGTTAAAAGACTGTACCATTTTCTTTGGCTGTCAAAACTGTAATCCCCTGGAAGCGAGTCTCAGAGTTGTACTACACTCCCTAATATATGGTTTATAGACTACAGTATTTGCTCCACATAGAGGTTTGCCAATTACTCATGGTGCATCTACTCGTGAGCCAGTGTTCTTAATAATAGGAAAGCGAAATTAAGGATGCACTTTAACCTGTGGTGGACAACAATGGGGCATTGAAGGGGACTGTATTAGGAGCCTGCCAGCTTGACTTCTTTTTGACTCCTTCCCCCAGCCTATGGGCTGTATGTAGCCAAGATATCGCCACCAGCTACCTAGTTTATGAGTAAAACAGTTGTGGGCGGGAGCTCACTGATGTTGTTGGGCAGTTGTGGGTTGGGGCCGCGGGCACTTTCCTTGCCATACATTGCTTTAGTTTGCCCCAACTCTCGTCCACATTCCAAGACATACAAGTGCTGTCTGCTGGAGAAAGAGCACCCTAGGGCGCAAGCCCACTAGCAGCACCCCACAGGCAGGAGAGCAGGAGCCAACTCAATTTTACTCATTTTATTAGCTTGCGAAGGATGAAATGCTTTACCAGGTCATCCGGGATGAACCTATTTAACCTGCAGTTTTCACACGGTTACCAGTCAAATGGTCGAAAACATTTGGTCGACACCATTTGGTCAAATTTTTTTTTTTTTTTTTTTACTACCCCTTTTTTGGGGGGGTCCCCCCGACAACCCCCCTTTTTTTTCTTTTTTTTCCCCCCACACGAAAACCCACAAAACACATATATATATATAAAAAAAAAAAAATTCGACCATTTGGCATTCGACCAAATGGTGTCGACCAAATTGCAGTCGACCAGTTTGTTGTCGACCAATTGACCGGACACCGTTTTCACACACATCCTTTCAAATTGTTTCAATCTATTTTGTCGGTTTAATTATTGAAGGATATATTAAAAGAATAAGGGCTGGTAGCATAAGTTTAATTCTGGAGGGGCAAATGGCAAAATCAAAACGTGACAGGTGCAAGGCTTTGAACAAATCATTGTCACCATCATTGCTCTAGGCACTGGGAGACAGCCTTCCAAACAATCATGTTTTAAGACGCCTGTGGAGAGGACCACCCGTACATAAATCAATCCTGGTCCTATCCACCTCCATTCCACAGGTGAATTCCATACCTGCACTTCTTATTTTTGTGCATTTGAGTACCTGCACTTCTCAATGCCTGAAAGAGAGCACTGGTACTCAACTATGTTGCGAGGGGAAATGAAAGCTTTTCACTTTACCGCAACTTAAAGGACTACACTTCTGCAGCCTTTGCTGTGGAAAGCAGCACCCCCTCCCTCCTCCTCTTACCCGCAGTGCCCATAATGTCTCCTTCGGGGCACACCCTGCAGAACAACAGGAGAAACAAACATGCATCGACTCTGCTCTCAGGACACCAGGCGTGGAACACCGTTCCCCTAAGTGGGCTTCACCTATTTCCATTGGTGTCCATTGATGGAGCAGGGGTTGATTTGGAAAGCCTGGGAAATTACTAAGAGGTTTGTTATTAGCAGTGCCTATTCTGATATGTAAATATTTAGTAATTGGAGCTGTGATGGAACGTTTTCGACCAGTTACCTACTGAATTTCATATTAGGCAATGAAAGCGAGCAATAATAAAACTCCCCTTCTAAAGCTTAGTTTACCGCTATGATATCTGCTATTGTCATTCCCAAAAAAGAAAGTCTCATTTAATATACATATTCAAACTTTAACACAATGGATAACAACAAACTGGAAGTTTATGTGACCGAGTCTCAGATATACTGCTTTAACAAAGTGTGTGCTCCTTGGCACATAATTTAATCTCAAATGGCATTGCCTGCAAACAACAGGGTGTGCCTAACTTCCATGCAAACTAGGATGGGCTGCAGCACAAACGATCCCTTCATTGTTCGTTTCCACAAGAAAAGCTCTGCTCTGCCAACCTTCTGTATTGCGCCCGGGGTCGGACTGGGCCATGAAATTGTCTCAGGAACCAATAAAAAAGTGGCCCACAGTTGCAAATGGCAATTCTTTCCTTTTGTGACACTGTTTGAATAGTACCCAAGGCCAAGGGGGAGTTTTTTGATACAATGTGCTGCAAACTGTGCATTTTAAAGAATATTTATTTAACAACACTGGTCAAAACGACTAGCCGAATAGTGAAGTAAATCATCAAACGGGCCCACATTAGCCAAAAAAGGGCCCCACTTTGACCAAAAATACTGGCCCACACCAGCATTTTGCGTTTTTGGTTCGCCCATGGGACTGTTGCCCTATAGGCCAGTCCGAGCCTGACTGCGCCCTTCAAAAGATGAACCCTTACTTTCTTGCCGACCAGGAATTGCAGTTTTCGCGAGAGAGACTAAACAAACGGGTGGAAGGGAGGACTGAGGACTCACTGAAAGTACTGCGGCTGTCAAAAATCTCGGTCAACTGACACCAACACGGCCCAAGAGCTAGCCACTCTCAAGCCAAATGAAGGGATTACACGCAGCCGGCTACAGAGGGCAGAAAGGCCCAGAGGGCAAGTGGGGGCTTACCTGGCGCGAAAGACACCCGGCATTGCTCATCTACCGAAGTTGCAGCTATTGCAATAGGCTGAGTAGTGTGGGCTCGCTTTGCTCTTCTTATCAGATCCCTACCTAAATAATACATCACAGACCAATTAGGTTTATGGAAAAGTTGTCGCCGTAGGCATTTTATTTTCTTACAGAAAATGCAAAACAACAAAAATCAATACACTGCCATATGCTTTTGGGCACCTTGTGTCCAGTCTCGAAGTTGCCCAAGGCTCCTCCCGAGTCCTTGTTATCCCTGGGCCTTCGTACCTGGGCACATGCCCCCTACGACATGCTTTGGACTGTGTACCGAAAGAGTACTCGGCGTTCCCACTTCTACCTGCTCCTTTTTTGGACCGTGTACAGAAAGAGTACTCGGCGTTCCGGCTCCTGCCTGCCCCCTTCTTCTTCCGTTATTCTTGTAGGGTGGGTTGGGTGGCAAACGTTTTTCCTTATCCAGGCACTAAGAGCCTACCCGAGAGAGGTGAGCTCTTTACATGGTTTGTGCCGCCTCTCCTTTTCCTGGCTTACTTATACACCCCAGGCCTTTTGTTCCTTCTTGGGGGCCAGGTTTCCCCACGGCCCCTTGATGTTATATTTCGCACCTTCCCCAGGTGCCGTTTCCTGCCCTTTCCTGGGCTTTTGTTTCTTGTGGCGCCGTTCGGACACCCCTCCCTACTGCTTTCGCCGTTTCACCCCACCCCGCGCCTAAACTCCCAGGCCCTCCATCGGCCCGCATTTCATGCGGCCCGGGGCATGGGGCATAGGCTGAGGCTTACCAGATCCCTACCTAAATAATAAATCACAGACCAATTATGTTTATGGAAAAGTTGTAGGCATTTTATTTTATTACAGAAAATACAAAACAACAAAAATCAATACACTGCCATATGCTTTTAGGCACCTTGTGTCCAGTCTCGAAGTTGCCCAAGGCTCCTCCTGAGTCCTTGTTATCCCTGGACCTTCGTTCCTGGGCACATACCGCCACACCTGAGCGGGTGTTATTCGCGCCTGTTCAGGTCCCCCCCAAAAGCACCCTACCTACAACCCCGTTCCTGGAGTGCCCTAAAAATGTTGTCGGAAAAAACCTCCAACCCCTTCCTTGATAGGTGTACCCCATCCTGGTGAAACATATCCGGATTGTTCCTGTGTAGTCCATGTTTTATGAAGTGTAACCCTGTGCTCTTGCAGTACTTTTCTACTGATTTATTTACTTTCTGGCTATTTCGGTTGCGTGCCTCCTCTGTGCCCCATACAAGACCCTTCTTGGTATTATTTCCGACATGAAAATCTCGGTTTTCCACCAACTGTGGGCTATGCTATGTAGCGACTCGCAAATGTTCCTCTGTAATTTACCCCTATTTGTGCTCACCAGGTCGTTGTAACGCTCACCTGATTCCCACGGAGGCGCAGGTCTGGCTTCGAGTGCTGATGCTGAAGCGCAGGACTCTGAAGATGGACAGGAAGGGCCCTCTACTCTGGCTTCTCCGGCTCGCAGGAATATTCCCCAGTACGTGAAAAGGGAGTATTACCTACTGACTGAGTTATGCTCAAGCCTCCCACTCTCTTCCAACCCTCCACGATACCCTTCCACGATTCCCCGTGAAGTCTCACCTTAGGGTCTGAAAGGACGAGCTCTCCATCCTGCTTCTGACGCAGGGTCGCGTTGAACCCAGTTACTTCACTGGATTGAGGTTGGATGGGAGTTCAGGTAAGCTTGATTATACTGGTAAGGCGCTGTAAAAGTTCTGTTGCAAGTTCAAAAGTTCAAGCTTTAAATAATAATGTTCATTGTCTTTTTTCAGGTGATGAATGAAGATTCCTTTGGAGACTTCTTGCAACAAAGCGCTGATGTTGATGTCTTTTCCCCATAGGGGCCGGGGTTCGGAATGCCGGAGATATGGCGCCGACCCGAAGTGAAACGTGCAGTTCCAGTAAAGATCTGGTAAGTCCTAGATGAGCGCTCAGGTAATGTTTTTGCATTCGCTCATCTAATGTCTTTGTCTTTTTTCCCCATAGGGGCCGGGGTCCTGCTTGGAAGCAGCAAGACCCGAAATGAAATGGGAATGTCCCAACAGGTAAGTCTTAGAAGGAAACTGAGCTTTTCCTATTCCCTTCCTTCTCTCACCTCTTATTCTTGTCTTTTTCTCTAGGCTCTGGGAAGTGGCTGTGTATCCGGATGATCCCTGCTGAAGATGGAGGAACCCAGGAAAGGTGAGTGAAATGCAGCGCTGCAGCGATCGTAACAAAATGCTTTTAAAAATGATGTCTTCCCTTTCAGGATCGTCGGTGATGTCTCCGTGGTGCAGATTAGCTGGTAGGTCACTTGTCTCCCTTTGCAGGTGACCCAGGATGCTGACAGGCGTGGCTGAAGTCCAGATGCAGGAGCTGACACGGTGAGCGTCCAGCTGCGAGGAGCAGAACAACGCAAAGCGTGAGTTGCTGATCGGGTGTGGTTAAAATAGCTTTGGAAGAAGTTCCAAGTGTGTATCCTTCCTCCGATTAGGTATGTATCCTTCCCCGACCACACCCGGGTGGAAAGTAGTCCCACAGGTAAAGTAGTTCCTATTCAGGCCTCAAGAGGGCCTGGATGTGGCAGCATGGTCTGCATCAGGTAAGTGCACATTAAAACACTTGAACACATGTCTAGCTTTATGAGCCTGGCGCCTAAGGCGCCGGGACAGAGGTCCAACATGAGCCTGCCGCCTAAGGCGCCAGGACTGCGTCCAAAGGGCCCCAGCTTGGGCCCGCTGGCACTCCCCTGGGGGAAATGATGCCTGCCTCTGGGGTTGCTGGGTCGGACCTGGCTCCTTGGAGGTAGGCATCATGACAGTCGTTCCCGCCGAGGTGTATAACCAGGTACTCGGAGGGGGGGGGGGAAACGGGGGGAGTCCCTGAAACCTATCCGGTCCGACAGCCTGTCGTGAATGTCCTCCCAGCGCATCCCCGGGTGGCCCCACCAGGATGTAATTGTGTTTTTGAAATGTAGTCCTTGCTTCACTTCCTCCAGCCACCTGCCTGCCCGGGTCACGAAAGAGTGCCCCACTATCCATGCCGATTTGTAGGGTCCAGCCTCTATGGAAACGGGGGAGATAAGCGTTTATATCAGTTCCTCCCTTATTTATTTTTTAAAGCATTGCGACTTCCATCCCCAATCCCTTTCACTCCCTTTGCTCCCAGGCCCCCTGCCCATGCAGAGGTTGCCGCCCCTATCCTGAATGAGTGTTCCAAATTCGGCTGATCCCATCCTGCTTTTGCCACCGCCTGTTTTAATACCGCCTGAAACTGGTGCCTGCTGAGTGCGCTGCCGTCCCTATGTATTAATAGCTGCCCGTCAACCTCTGGTCGGAGATCTAGGAATTCTTGGGTGATGCCTCTGGGACAGTGGTCCTCTCTGATGCAATTGAGGTCTATTGCTCTCCCCTTCCCCGTTTGGTCTGTTTTAGATTTCTTTAACATTATAGACATCCCCTTGTTTCCCATATCAATATCCCTCCTTGCCAGGCCGTCTCCTGCCACCGTATTACTGGCCACCAGCTCCCCTACCCTAAAAGCCCCGTAATATGCCAGCGCGAATGCTGCCCTGAACAGCGCGGTTTCGTACGTGCTGCTGCATGTATCTCGTAACACTTTTAACAGAATTATTCCCAAAGTTCACCGGCCTTCTGCTATCTAGTTTCTTCCCCTCTAATTTAGCCCATCCTCTCATAGCATATTTTATTGTAGCTCTGTCGGTTGGGTCCGGTATGCCCGCCACTTTTGTGGTATATGCTACCGCCACTAGGTGCGCTGCTGCCCAGCTTTTCTTTTTCCCCCTTTGGCAAATGTCCCTTCGAGAAATTCACACATTTTTTCGGTTGAAATTTTTTCCACCTCTTGCACACCTGTTTCCACCAACACATCTTTTACATGCTTTTCATACTGCTTACCCGTTTTGTACGTTAGGGCGTTCCTGGTCAGTTTGTCAATGACCCGTTCCGTTCTCCGTGCTTCTCCCACGTCTTTAGAGTCGACCTTGTAGCCAACCATGCTTTCCTTTCCAGTGCCTCCAACGGGACCCATGCCTTCCACGGCGTGGGCGTTCTTTCCTCGTCGGCGTCCGGTCTCAGCACACTGAATCTCTCCCACTGAAAGCGAGAGATTGCATCAGCCACCACGTTTGCTTCCCCAGCGATGTGCCTCGCCATTATGCATGTATTCATTTTTAGGCTTTCCAGAGTGATTGCCCGCATTAATTCCAACACTATTATGCATGACACACTTCCTTTATTTAACACGTGCACCACCGCCATGTTATCCGACCATACTGCCAACTCCTTGTTTCCTAGCTCTCCCCCCCCCATGCGCATAACGCGACCCATATTGGGAAGAGCTCCAGCAGCGTTATGTTTTTTGTCCATTCCACCACCTGCCACGTTTTTGGCCATGTGCCTGCACACCACTGTCTCCCCAGTATTGCGCCAAACCCAAGGCCACCTGCTGCATCGGTGAACATACAGTCTTCGTTTACAGGTGAGCGCCATATCACTGACCCATTGAAGTACCTCAGGAATTCTGCCCACACTTCCAGATCTTTCTTGATTCCTCCCCCTAGCCTGACTCTGTGGTGCCCCATTGTAGCCCCTCTTGATTTTAGCCCAATGCCTCTCTGGAACACCTTCCCCTGTGGTATGACTCTTCCTGCAAAGTTCAGCTTTCCTGCCAGCGCTTGCAATTCTCTCACTGTCACTTTGTTTCTTCCTTGTAGTTCCTTTATTGTTTTCCGCAGATCCGTCACCTTGTCATCCGGGATCCGGCACACTCCCATGCTTGAGTCAATTTCTATTCCTAGGAATTGGATAATCTGCGTTGGGCCCATTGTTTTCTCCCCCGCCAGCGGAAAACCCCACTCGCTCGTTATCTCCACAAATTTATCCAGGGTTGCTTTGCATAGCTTTGAACCTTTGGGCCCTACGAATAAAAAGTCATCCAGGTAATGTACCATCATGGCCTCCCTCATCTCTTCCGTGACTGCCTACTGCAAAAATGAATTTACCCTCTCAAAATATGCACATAAGATGGCGCACCCCAGAGGGAGACATTTGTCGAAGTATTCCCCCTCCCAATGCATACACAACCACCTTTGAGATCTGCTGTTGACTGGCAACAGCCGGAATGCTGATTTAATGTCTGCTTTCGCCATCCATGCCCCTTTTCCTGCTTTCCTGACTAGTTCTACTGCCTCCTTGAAGTCTGAATATGATACTGTTGCATCGCTCTGGGCAATGCCGTCATTCACTGAGGCCCCTGGGGGGGTAGGATAGATGGTGTATCAGCCTGTATTCCCCTTCTTCCTTTTTCGGCACCAGCCCCAGTATAGAGCATATAAATTCTTCAAACGGTAAGGCTGTAAAAGGTCCCTCCAGCCTACCCAGTTCTACCTCTTTTCGGATTTTACTGGTCACTATATCTCTGTTCTCGGTTGCAGACTTCAGATTTCTGGGAATGTCCTGCGCTCCTTGCCCGGTAAACGGGATGTTAAAACCTTCTCTAAAGCCTTGACTGATCGCATCTGCTGCTTTTTGGTCTGTGTATTTTTGGAGCCACACTTCCATCCTCTCAATTTTTACTGGTGTGGCCCCCTTCCCGTCCCAGCTCTTATATTCGCTTCTCATCGCTTCTCATCGCTTCTGCCGCTTGGCGCTGCGGCCCTTGTGCACTTGGAGCTGCTGTGGTCACCCTTACATCTCTCGCACTTGTGGCTGAACTTGCACTTCCATCCCCAGCTACAGGGTACTCCCTTCTCAAAATTCCGACATTGTCCTGGTTCTGCCCGTGTTGCCCTTGTGCTCCCACCGCCCCTCCAGCCCCTGCGTGGTTGGGGGCAGGCTGCTCTGCTATCCTCTCTGCGACCCATAGTTCCTGCTCCGAAAATGTTGGTCTCTATTTCTGTCATAGCTGTATTCATATCTTCTGTTATTGTATCTATAATCTGCTTTGTACTCATTCTGCCAATACTGCCTTCTCTGCTGCCCTCCTGCGCTTTGCTCCTTGGAATCCCATTTCTCCTTCAGCACATTAAATATGTAGAGATTAAAATTCTCCTCATCCCATCCCATCCCATATCCGGAAAGCAGTCCATCTCCTTTCTGAACTCGTGATCGTACTCCAGCCATGCGTCTCCCTCAAATGCTGTGTGTACCTTCAGCACCCTCTGCTGAAACGCAACTAATGCGAACCCGTCTTCTGGGAATTTCTGTAATATAATTGTAGACATTATGGTAAAGGCCGCCATCCAGTTGTCAAAATTCCTTAATACTGGCCCCTTTTTCAGTAAGCTTTTCTCATCCTCCTTAATGTCATCTAGTGCCACATTCATCCCCCTCTTTTGACAATAACAATGTGAAAATATCAACCAATTCCTTCCTCCATATTTTCTCCTTTACTTTGTCATTTATATACCAAGCCATTGCCTTCATTGACCTGCCCTGTGCATCTTTACCCATGGTTGGTCTGACATATTTCGTCATGAGTGGTCCCCCAACTTCCGCCGCTGCCACTGGTAGTACTGCCCCCGGCAGTGGGTCCCCTGCCGCTGGTGCCGCTGGTGTCCCGGTTGGCACCACCGGTTGTGGGTTGGGTCCTTGCGGTGCCCCCCCGTGTTTGGCCCTACTGGTGCACCTTGCGGCGCCGGGACTATTGGTGCCCCCTTTGGGGCCGGGACCGGGGTTTCCCTGGGTTCTGCCCCTGCCCCCCCGGCCCCTCTCTGTTTCTCCCTGATCACCACCCCTCTCCATTTTACCCAAGCCCTTAAATGATCCCTTTCTTCATCCTCACTGCTCTCTTCAGTTGAAGAATTCCCTTGCTGCTCCTCCCTGGATCCCTTATCACATCTGCTCCTCTTGCCATTGGTTCTGGGCGACTTACCCGAAACCGTGACGCAATTATTTAACATTTTTACGATTTTATTCCCCACATCATTATTCACAGTACCTTTGTTTTTCTCTTTTCTTTTCCTCCTCTTGGTAGGTGCCTCGGTCTGTTCCTCCGATCTCCCCCTCTTCTGTCCTTGCGGTACCTAGTCTTCTCCTTCGCTGCTGCTGGGCTCTATGAACAGCAAGGGTGACATTGCCTTCGCCCTTTCTTCCTTCTGCATTATCTCCAGCACCCATTGTGCCCCATATTCTTTCTCTGCCTTCTTTGCCCATTCTGAGAATTCTTGGGCCCTTTTTGCTCTTCCTTCCGCCATCCTTCTCGTCTGAATTCTGTCAGCCACGCCTTCCTGCTCGTGCACGCCGTGCGCCCTCTGCTTCTCCTGGTCTTCTTCTACCGATCTTTCTCGCCTGTCTCGCCTGTCCGCGGCGACAGTGCTCTGTTCACTTGTGTCCTCGTGGTCCGGCGCACTGCCCAGTCTCCTCATCTGTCCTCTGGCTGGTACTTCTGCGTCGCTCCTGCTCCAGCAAGGCTGGGCGAACTCGTAGCCACTGCACTTAGTGCCTGGATAATCCTCTTAATTCGGTCTAAGAGCCTACCCGAGAGAGGTGAGCTCTTTACCTGGTTTGTGCCGCCTTTCCTTTTCCTGGCTTACTTATACACACCAGGCCTTTTGTTCCTTCTTGGGGGCCGGGTTTCCCCCCGGCCTCTTGCTGTTATATTTCGCACCTTCCCCAGGTGCCGTTTCCTGCCCTTTCCTGGGCTTTTGTTTCTAGTGGCGCCGTTCGGACGCCCCTCCCTACTGCTTTTGCGCCGTTTCCCCCCACCCCGCACCTAAACTCCCAGGCCCTCCATCGGCCCGCATTTCATGCGGCCCGGGGCCTGGGGCAGAGGCAGTTACCAGGCAGCGGGTAGGCTTTCTGCAAACACTATTGTGTCATAATGAGCTGGAGAGGGGCACTATATTAAAGGAGAAATGCCCAAATACTACCGCCACTGTCTTATTTAAAAAATAAAAAATAATTTCGCAAAATGATAGCTGGAAGCATCTACACTTTGCTGAGAAATTACCAGTGCAATACCATTAAATGAAATGGTACCTACAATCAAGCCTGCCATTCTGCAAGGCTCTATATGATGGCTAAAAGATCCTGCAATGGGTACAGATACATCAATACATTTCGGATGCATTCTTTAAATTAATTTGCTAATGTTTATTTCAATGAGATTGTTGAATGAAAACAGTGAATTATATCTGGGAGGCTCGTTCAAGGGTTAATCAGTGCCTCTGCCAGGGGACAAACGCAGATTTTGCATTCCCGGGCACACCCGAATCCAGCCTCATTTTCCCACCCCCAAGAGCGATAGATTGTGTAACCATCTGTACAATTCTGGGGGGGGAGACATGTATCCAAAGTTTAAGGCAATGGCGCAGTGACACTCCCGTCATTGCATGATAACTAAGCACACATACAAACCACTTTATTAGGAATGTGGTCAAACCATAGTTGCATAAGTGCACATATATAGTTGTGTAGTAAAGGCATGGCCTGAAGCCCGCTCTGGGCCACCCAGATTGCACCACTCAAGATTCTACTGCTCCAAAGAGACGACCATTGAAACAATTGTTTGCAAGTCTCCCGCCTTGAGAGGCTGATAGGCGCCAGTCACTCCTTCCACTGGTGCCAAGTCACCCCATCTGCTAATGGTGGACATCTCCCATAGTCTGAGAGGAGTGGATCACAGCAGTACGGCTTTGCTGCCCCTGCAAGGCATAGCCTGCGTGGCATTTATGCCCAGATCCACCATTTCACCGCCCTCACATTATGGATGTAGCAGCTCACGGGAAGGCTGCACATTTAGGACGTGGAATTCTGTAGGAGCTGCTGAGCCCCGCAGAATCCGGTGGGTGTTTTCCGTCAACAGCCAAGATCAATGCTGCATTAAACTCACCACTGAGGAGGGGAGGTGGGGGAAGAAAAAAAAAAAAAACACAAGTTGCATCTTCTCCATGATCAGAAATCTACTGGGGGAGATTCAAATACACTCTTTGCCAATTCCACTTGCCCCTTCCCTGGACATAGTTTACCTGTACTCTTCCACAGAGTGAAGATCAAGGTTATAGCTGAATTTCCAGATCCTGCAGAATGCTGAGCTCAACCCAGTGAATTGCTGAATAACCTGTAGATTCCCTGAACCACTGAGGTGAGTAGAGGGAATGAAGGTTACAGGAGCTGGCCGCATTTTCTTCTCCAGTCGGAGGGTCCACTTAAAGAACTGCTAGGCTTTAAGTCCTAAACCCGTACTACAGTACTAAATCTGTCCCGAGCTCTCCCGACTGAGCCATGGTGGACTGCGGTGCCTCCATTGGTGCCTGTTGAGTTGTGTATAATTGGGAGACACTAATCACCAGGCAGAGCACTGCGCTGTGAAACAAAACGTGACTGACGTTTCCACAAGAAAAGGTTGTGTAGACTTCCCATGCTGGTGAATGTCAATTGTTTTTCGTTGAACCAGAGGCTAGGGGTGGTGGTACAGTGTGCCTCTTGACCTACCCTTATGGATTCCAGGTTGAAAGGCAAGTTACAGAATGTTTGCCAGCGTCCTACACATTTCAAGCCGGCCCTCATTCAGATTCCTTCCCTCCATCTTGGTTTGGGGAGGGAATTGCTTCTCAATATACTATTGGTTGAATAAATAGGGTGAAACTTTCTCCCAAGTGCCTCACCCACTCTTCAGAATTTAAAACTCCCATGGCAGCGTGCACTCTCACCCTTTCACACAAATGCAAAGAAAGAGCCTAGAGAGCTGGACACGTTGCTGATTTATGACATAAATTAGCATTTTCTTTCGTTAGTCGTTTACTTAGCACACACTTCAATTTAGATTTTTCACTTCCAGGCTGCACACTGCCTGGTACTTTAGAGACATCCACTGGTTCAAGCCTACAATACAGTTATATTTCAGTAAGGGGTGGGGATGTGCATAATCTAGCACAAAAGGTCATTCTGGAACATGTAATACTCAGAAAGGACTAACACATTTTAGAAGGCAAGTCGATTTTGGATCCAGTGCATGGACGGTTCCACTTTATGGCTCTGTAAAGCACAACAGTATGTCATGTGTTTCAAATCAAGAGTCTGGTGTACAGATCCGCCGCCGCCACCACCTAGCCCTAGTTTGAGTCCTGTAGTGCCTAATGATCCCACGCCACTACTGTAGCACAAAGCGCAATCCCCTCTCCAACTGAAGATATCATGCTGTATAGCCATGAATCAGGAGACCATTTCAACACAATTCAAGCATAGTCCATACATTCGCCCATGGCCTTTCTCCGGGTAGAGGTCCAACCTGAAAAACGAATATGAATACCAGAGATGGGTGGGCCAGAGCAACTAGCTTAATGACTGGTGAGCTACAGACTGGGAAAAAAAGCGCAGAGAGATTAGGGACAATGAACACTGGAGATTTTTAAGTGCAGGTAGGCGCTACGGCCAGCAGCGATTGGAAGGTGACCATGGTGGGTGAAGTGCTCGAGTGGAGGCAGAGGAAGTGAGGGACAGAGGCAGGTTAGAGAATGGGGAAAAATGTTGGCTAGCAGGCAGATGAGAGGTAGGTTAAGAGGGTAACGCGGAGGAGAGGAGGTAGGCTTTTAGTTGGGTTTTTGAACAAATCCATGTGGACTGTTTCTCGGCTGTCGGGGGGAGAGAGAATTCTATGTAAGTGGAGCAAGAAGAGAGAAGGAGCGGAAGCGAGAGGAAGCACAGGGAGGGACAGGAGTCACAAGGGTAGTTCAGGAAGCAGAGCAGAGATTACAAGAAGGCTTGTAGAGGGGGATAGAAACAGGTGTGCCTTCTTGTTTACAAATCTGTGGAACAGAGAGAGGAAATGTAAATCTGGCCCTGTTTTGCATCGTCAGCCATCCATCAGGGTGATGGTACGAGGATGTAGGTGTGAAGTGAGGGAGTTCAAAGAGTCCTGGAAGCGAAATGTTTGATCTCGTTAGAGGATAGAAAGCATAATTGGGGACACCAAAGAGGATGCTGGCACAGTAGTCCAGTTTAGAGAAGGCAAGAGCGTTAAAGAGATTTTTGGCAGTGTTGAAAGGAAGGAGGTGTCTGATTTTCCTAATATTTAGGAGGCTGAGGCAAGCTGCTGTTTAAGGTTTGGAGATGAAAGTAGAGAAGGTGTGAGAAGGGTCATAGATGAAGCTGAGATTTCTAGCTAACGAAGAGTTCGGGAGAGTGTCAGGTGGGAAATGTGTAGGCAAAGGAAGAGATGATAAAACTTTTGGAAGGGAAGTAGAGCACCTTTCTTTTGGTAGAGATTAACATCAGAGTGCAAAGCCATCCAATATTTAATGGCAGAGAGACAGTTTGAAACTTCGATAGAGAGATTAGAGGAGAATTCTGGAAAAGAGAAGAAGATATGGGGGCCATCCGTGAAGAGTTGGAACCAGAACCCAAAGAAAGATTAGTGCCCCAAGAGCTGAGGAGTAGAGTCTAAAGAGGAGCGGACCCAAGAGAGAGCTGTCCGCAACCCTGACAGTTAGAGGAGTGAGTTGAGAGGTGTTGTTGCTCCAAGAGACAGAGAATTGGCGAGGTGCAATGTAGGATTCAATCAAGGTATGGACTTGATTGCTAATCCCAAGAAGAGAGTATTATTGAGATCAGAGTGATTGACAGTGTCAAAGGCAGAAGACAGGTCAAGGAGAATTAGAAAAGAGGATATGTTGGAGTGCTTAGCAGAGGCGATGAAGTAGGACACATTCATGAGAGCAGTTTCGGTGTAGTGTCAAGAGCGGAAACCGACTTGTAGGGGGTCCCGAAGGTTGTGAATGTCTAAGAAAGTCTCAACAGTGCCCAGTTTGATGCCCATTAGTCCCAACAGGACTCTTTTGCAACCGATGCGACTCTCTCTCTCTCTCTCTCTCTCTCTCTATTCTTCCCTCTGACCCTACTCACTCTGCAGGTAATACCCTAAGTGCTTAAAGTGGACCCAGTTACTGCACTGTGTTGCTTGTGGGAATTCCTCCCTCCCCTGTATATTAAAGTTTCCCTAATGAATTGGCCGCCCCATGATCACCTGCCTGAGCAAAAATGTGTATATAAATGGTGTTGCACGTGTTTGGCACATGTTGCTTCATGTCATTCCTTTAATGCTTTACCCTTGGCATGGGATGTTGTGACTTATGACCGTCCTGAGCTTGTGCAAGGTCACGTGTTGTGCACACATCATGTTAAGTTAATTGTATTTGTAAAGCTGCGCACACACGCCAAAGCATCTTGGTGCTAAAAATGATACAGGGAGTTTTAAAAAAACTAGTTGAGGAAAACAGAACTATTAAAATAAATATGTTTTTAGAAGCCGATGAAAGTCCAAGAGATTTTCAGTAGCCTGAAGAGAAACAGGCAGCGAGCTCCATAATTTAGCGGCCGCCAGAGAGAAGCAGCAGCCACCCACCTGCTCAAACTGGTAGAAGACAAGAGTTTTTGGAGCGTAATTCGTGAGACGGTACATAAGGACAGAACTTTTCCTGTAAATATTCCGTGCCAGATCCGTAGAAAGCTCAGTGAACTATCATCAGCGATTTAAAACTGACCCGCTGAAGGACAGGAAGCCAATGCAAAGTCCGGAGAACAGGAGAGATGTGAGCACAATTTGGCGCACCAGTACATATATGAACCGCATAGTTCTGGAGGAGCTGCAAGCGGTGGAGAAGATACAGCGGTTGAGCCATAAAAAGAGAGTTACAATGGTCAAGCCGACTTACAACTAAAGAGGCCATAACCATGGGGCTATGCCAGCTAGGGAGAAGTGGCAAAAACTTACGAAGGACTCAAAGTTGGAAAAAAACAGCCTTACAAATGGTCCCTACTTGAGTGTCCATAGACAAAGATGCTGAAAACACCACTCCCAGATTTCTTACCTCCAGCCCCGGGGAAGGGCAAGGGCCAAGTTTTTTAGGCCAAAAGGCAGAAGACCAGGTCAAGGCCGGGGGGAGAGGGAAGTGACTGAATGAGGGCCATGTGGTGGGTACACCACCAGCACCTCCGTCTTGTCTCCATTTAGCTTCAGTCAGTTGTCACCCATCTAATTACTCAAGGCCAACAGGCACCCCCCTACGCTGAGATGCTAGGCCCGGTTGGATGGAAGCCAACTGGACAATGATTTGCATATCATCAGCATAGGAGTAGCACCTAAAGCCGTGAGAGCGGATGAGCAAGACAAGGGGCTGAATGTAGATGTTAAAAAGAGCAGGGGACAAGGCACGGCAGATCCCTGTGGGACCCCACACAACAAGACAGAGGCGGCCAAAAGATAAGAAGCGAGCATCAGAGTTTGGCTACGGTCAGCCAAGAAAGAGGCAAACCAAGCCAAAATGTGAACCAACAGGCCAGCCGATGTAATAATATCTGATGGTCCACTGTATCGAACGCAGTTGATAAATCCAACAAAATTGGAGCTCCCACTCCGCCTCCATCAGCCAATAGACAAAGATGGTCATGTACTAAAACCAAAACACTGTCCCCCTCCCCCACCCCGACCTGGACGAAAGCTAGACTGAACAAGCTCAGAAAATAGGAGTGCTCCAAAAAAGAAGTGAGAAGAGGTGAAACAAGAGATACCAGTACCTTTATACTGCGAAAGTTTGCAGGCAGAGAGGGATTCAAAGAAGGTGTTTTCAAAAACAGAATAACAATAGCTTGTTTAAGTTCGGACGAGATGGCTCCAGATTGGCAAGAATCATTACCTGCTTCTGCCAGCCATACAGAAATTTGCGGAGTAATGTCCTTTAGAATTTTCAATAAAAGGGATGCTTTCAATAAAAGGGTTGCGCGGCTTCGCCTGCACCAGTTTCACACTAAACTCACTGACTCGTGTGTATGGCAAGGGTTCGAATCCCTGCTTTAGCAACAGAAACAGATAAATTACATGAATTATCATTGGCACGACATACATAATGCACTTCAAATTAAATATGTTCGTGCAGATACCACAGCTTTAAATAAGACCCACTACCATATTTTCAACATACCTATGAGGGTGTTTGAGCGACAGAGAAACGTGTTTTTTTCTGTCGAAATTTGATTTAAATGAAATCCCTGAGGCACGGGACCAGACCGTGAAGTTCCCATTCCTAAATAGCAGCAGCGCTCCCATTGGTACATTCTATTCGCCAATAATCCAAGTAGTACTCACATCGTCCATGAGCAGGATGATTATATTCGGAGAAGTCCCATTGTGCCCTGGGGTATAAGCTCTCGCAGATGGTCCCCAAAAACAGTAGCAAAAAATAACCAGAGTTGTCCAATAGTTCCCAGGTGTAGACATAATAAATAGTAATCCTAATCTGAGCGTTGTGCGCTCCTGTGACAAACAACACTAAAAATGACAGCGTACGGTCCCCTTCCTGTCCTTTTCTTTTTAATTAGCCGCCTGTACCTTTCACGTGACACTTTTAGTGTAGCCCCTTTCCTTTTAACACATCCCTTGTGACACATCTGTAATCTTGCCAGGTCACGTTCATCTGCCGCTGAGTCACGTGAATATTCAATCATTGGGCTGGCTTTGAAAAAGAATACTGTATCAACAAATTTAATTAGCGAAAACGAGGCATATAAAACTGCCATGATATAACGTCCAATGTGACAACACAAATTAGTCGAGCACATGAAACCGTAAACATTTTTATATGACGAAAAAAAATCTTTTTATTATATGCTTGAAAATAAAGTGTTTAACACCGATTACAATGATCCTTAAAACAAGATTCATCAATTTGCTAGAGAACTTCGCGAAGTATCTTAATTTGGGCTTGTTGAATAATATTACACTGCTTAACAAGATGGCCGCTCCGTTTACTGCCAGCATAGACTGTGACACACGACTATTGCGTCCCTGTGTGGAAAAATATATCTGAAAGCAGTGGCAAACATTTCACCGCAGAGCGGCCACCTTGGAAGGGGTATGTCAAAATAGGTAGCATACAGGGCTGCAGCAGTAAACCGATAAAGTAACACATACAGAATACTCGTATTTTTTTGTAATAACTGGTTGTCGGCGGAGAACAGAGGTAACCGGGCAAAAGAACATTAGCTGCATTATGAGAGAGCAATCCGCGCATCGGCTAAAATTAGCCATGAAACGTAACCCTAGGCTTTCCAGTTCATACGTCGCTGACGTCACGCTGTAGACTACAGTGAGCGACTTAACGCTTTGCGTCATCTGTCATTGTACGTAACCAGTGACGTGTCTACTGTAGACGAGAGGATGGCTGTCTGCATAGCTGTCATAGCAAAAGAGGTTGGAAGCGTTTGTTCTTTTTCTAGCTTTATAGGGGATCCTGTTTGTCGGGGCGGTGAGGTTTCTGGGCATATGTGGTCGGTCTCTCTGGCTGGTTGGAGGTATGATGGAGTGATTTGTTGCGGGACATGGTTGAGAGTGGGACATGAATCAGGTTGGGAGGACATTACAAACTGCAGCCACTCAATGGATCATAGAAAACCTGTATTTTAAGTTACCTACGCCCGCTGTCGTTTATTTCTGAGGAGAAATACGTCCCATCTATCATACAGACCCGTGTGTTGCCTGTGAGATTGCTTCCAACATAGTAGCATGTATTTTGGCTCCCTGTGTTGTTGTTAGTTTCGCTTTCACGTTACTTCCCCGGGTGTATGGTACTCTCCAAGCTGTCTTACCCCCAAGAACTGGTGGGCGGGCAGCCACACCATTCGGCTAATTGTACTTTAGCCCTTCGCTCTAAATGCTGGTCTTTCGCTGAAGGGATCTGCTCACCCTCAGAGCTGTTAAGAGCAGGACAAAACACAGACGATGAAGAGGGTCCTGGCTGAGCGGCCAAGACTTTAACACTGGGCTAGCAATATAACTTGTGCAGCCCATTTCGTTTGCTATCGGCATCAACTTTCTTATGCATCAATGTTGAAACAATTGGCACACTGGGATATTTCTAACTGAAAGACCCCACACAGCTGAAGTTACCTACCAAATCTGCCCCTCCGTTGAAGACTAAATTAGTAACGCAATAAAGCTCCCCTTTTAAAGATGTGTTCCTATCTAGGATGTCTACTGTGTTGACTTACAAAAAGGGTTTCCTTTTATGTAGCTAGTAAAATGCTTTTAACAGCATGATTTACAGCAAGATGTAAAGTTTGTGACAATCTCTATCCCCAGGTGTACGTTTTACACAATTACCTTTTGGTGTGTACTTCAAAGTGCAGTTGTGCAAAACTCGAGATTTTTCACGCTTGCATTATTGTTCACACTGACACAGCCTTACAGGAGGTGTAAAATAAAGCTGCAATTAGATTGTTTTGGTGTAACATGTTTATATACAATTTTACATATTGTCATGTTTCCCTTGCCTTGTAATTTGAGTATTTTGCAATTCAACTTTCTACAATGGTTTTATTGTAGCAGTGTTCGAAATTAAGATAAAATAAGCCGGAGCTAAAACCAGCTCCCGTGTGCCAATCATCACCCGGTAGACAGGAGCTGTGGCTGTGGAACCAGGAGTGAGTACATAGCACACCACAAACCTAACTTCTACAGGACAGGCACACTTTAAGTTGTTGCATGTTGTGCATGATTCATTATGTTTAAATGTGTACTAGACGTTTCCTAATTCTTCCTCATGGACATTTTCAAATATTTTAAAGTATCAAATGTATACGTTTGTAAGGCACCCGTTTGCCTGGGGAGCCAGAGGAATCTCCTGCTGGCTTTTGGTTTCAAGCTAACCAGGCTCTCGTATGCTCAAAACAGGACCTAAAGAGCTCTCCTCAATTTCAAACCCTGTTCTAGTCCTTGAAAGCCAACATTTAAATATGGGTATCAAGTAGAGCTCAGACGGTATGGGGTTATGTACCCAAATTGCATAGTGGCTTAGAATTCCAGCTAGATTGCTTAACTAAAGTGTGTGCCCTTGATAAAATATATTTAATTTCCCTGTTGTTTACCTGCAAAAAATGGCCTCATTAGACATGATTTATGTTCATACTATTAAAAAAAGAAAAAAACTCCCTTATGGCATTTTAATGATTTTTAGAGACAGAATTGTGTTCCTCTCATGTGCCTCTCTTAGTGGCCCCAGATGCTGTCACCTAGAATTGTTAGTTACACTGGCACTCCCTCAGTCTCATATCACTTTATTTGCCAGTTAGATACATAACCAGCCAGTCAGCACACCAGAGATTCTAGTTAAGCAGATCGACTGTAACGGCACCAACATTAATTGCCCACCTGTTGCTGCTAGTAACTAAGTTGCGTGCAGGCTATTCAGAGTACTGAGATTTAGTGAAACTCTTCGCTATGATCTGGTATGCTGTGTTATTGAGTCTTGTAGTACACATATTCTGCCATGTGCATGAATTCTTGTATCTTCAGCATCTGCAAGGGGGGTGCTTGGGAATTAATTTAAAAGCAGATTGAGCAGGGCAAGGTTGAAATGTTGATTTGTGGAGCTCAGACAACATAGGGCTCTCTGTGGGGTGTAATATTTAGATGTTTTGTGATTGTCTGTCGCAGTGGTTAATGGGCGCTCCAGGTTGCGAATGTAAATTGATTGTGTGGTTGTCTCTGGTGTCTGTCAGAGTGACGTTCACGGTGTGCAGAGAGTTGTGCTAATGTATCTGTGGTGAGTTAGTGTAGTTTTTAGGGAAACTTGGTGTCGACAGTGTTTAACCCGTATTTCGGTAAGAGACTTGTGTGTCGAGCTGTGTTGTCAGTTAGTGTCAGGTAGAGTGGTTTTAGTTATCCTATCTTGCGCAACAGGTCATCCGGCAACATGCGACAGTTTTTTAGTTTTTAGTTTTACTTTGGAAACACAAACAGTTGGTTGCATTATTTGTAAGTATCCATGCAAAACTTTTTGTCCAGCTTTTATAGCTTGATCTGACCACTGACACCTCAAAGACACTCCAACCCTAGCACCACTTGGTGTTAAGTGGGATTATGGCACAATGCAGCCAGGCGTGCACCATGAGATAGCAACTGAAAAAGCCAACCAAGCAGCACATCGCAATCAGAGCAGTACCTTACTGGCAGATTATCATTAAAAACGGTTGTATGTGATATTATCGTTTTTAAAACAGGGTGTTGTTGACATGCCCTTGAAAAAATAGAGTGCTTAAATATTGTATTCTGCGAAAATAAAGGCACATTTCAAAATATAGCTCCTAAAACATTTTTAATTTTTTTAAATTTTATTGAGCATTTGTTAGGTGTTTATACAACTGAATAGTGTTTCAAAGCGCCTCAATGCTAAACGGGAAGGGAACCGGGGAAAATAACAATGTTAAAAACAGTATAATACAGTTATGGCCCTACTGGGCCTTGTTGCATTCAGACGTGCAAGTGCAGTGAGGAGAAAGGGAGGGGGGGCAGGCAGAGGAATGGGCAAGTGCTGGTTGAGGGCCCAGGCAGGAAGTGGTGAGGGGGGCCAAGGAGGAAAACCTTAGGCTAGTTCAGGCGACTCCAGAGGGTGGAATGCAGAGCCGCCAAGTGGTGGCCTGCAAGGGCTGTGCAGTGGGGAGGAGGGTGCTGGTATAGACTGGGAAGAAGGGCCTGGAATCCTCTGTGGTTCATGAGGATCAGGCCACCAGTCACAGCAGCAGTGGGGTGATCAGCAGGGAAGGGAAATATGTAGAGAACAGCAGAGGTTTGAGCAGTTTCCAGAATTTGAAGAGGTCTGGCTCAAGTCTGAGAGGGGCAGGGAGACTGTTCCAGAGATCTACCCCCAGTCTCTGCTTGGAGAAGCGTTTGACGATGAAAGAGTTGGAGTGAGGGGACCGTAGGGCTCTAGGAGGGGCGTGTTTAGGGAGGGAAAGTTGGAGATGGCGTGGTCCCAGGCCCCAGAAGGCCTTGTGGATAATGCAGAGGGTCTTGACTTTGATCCTTCCAGCCAGTGGAGAGATTCTAGGGCTGGAGAGATACAGTCCCTGGGTTTGAGGCCAAGGATAAATCTTGCAGCCCTGTTCTGGATTAGCTGGTGGGGATTGTAGGGAGGAAAGTGGGAGATTGAGAAAGAGGTTGTTGCAGTAGTCCAGCTTGGAGAAGACCAGGGCTCGGGAGACATTGAGCTTTTGGGGAAAGGAGAGGAAAGGAAGAATGACTCTGAGGAGGTGGAGCTGAAGTGGGACTTCTTAGTAAGGTCCATGAAGGAGAGAGCGGAATCGAAGATAACCCCAAGGTTTTTGGTCTCACAGGATGGTGAGGGTAGAGGGCGTAAAGAGGGTAGGAGGAAAAGTGGGTGCAGGTGTACCATTCAGAAGGATCTCTGTCTTATTGACACTAACACAGAGATCGTTAGCTGCACACCATGCCTGAATGCCGGATAGACAGAGATCAGAGAGGAAGAAGAGGAGGTAGAAGAGGCAAGTTTGAAGGAAAGCTGTGTGTCATCAGCATAACACTGGAAATGAGGATAGAAGAAGGAATTCAGGGGAGCAAGAGGGGCAAGATGGATATTGAAGAGCCATGTTGATAGGCTCAAGCCCTGGGGGACGCCACAGGTAGGGAGTGAGGTGGTGGAGGAGAAGGAGCCCAATTGCAACTGTGAAGGACGGTTAGTGAGAAGAGGTCAGCCAATCCAGTGCCTGGTCAGTGATGATGAGGGTGTCAGAGCCGTTTTCATGAGGATGGAATGGTTGACTGACTGTGTCAAAGGCAAAGAAAGGTAAAGACAGATAACAGTGCGAAGTTGGAGTCGAGATTTGCAAGCATGGTTTCACGGCTGTTCAGGAGAGCAGCTTCCGTGCCTCTGGATGCTCGGAATTCAGATTGATGGTCATGGAGGCAACCAACAAGATCAGTGTGGTGGGGCAGGGCCAGTTTCTCCAAGAGTTTCCCCAGGAAGGGAGTAGTGGAGATATGGCGCTAGTTAGCCGGGCAGAACGGGTCAGCAGACAGCTTTTTTTAAGAGAGGCTGCACAAGGGAGTGTTTGATGGATAGAGACAAAGAGCCAGTGGTGAAGGAGTGGTTACGGAAGTCGGCAAGAGCTGGGGTGAGATGAGATGTCCTTAATGGTTCTGGAGGAACAGGGGAGCACCTGTTTGGAGGAGGCCTTTATCACTCTAGAGACTTCATCCAGTGCTTTGGGCAGGAGGGAGGCGAGTGCAGGGGGGGGAGAGGAAGCCAGGGGGGCAGGCGCGGGAGTCTTGATGGGAGTGTGGGAGAGTGAGGACAAGATGTTGTGAGTTTGGAGGCCAAAGCAGTACAGAGGGCCCGGGAAAAGAGGAGAGCGGTGGAAACTGCAGCTGGATTGATGAGTTGCAGATTTTGAAAAGTTCGGCTGTGTTGTTAGTGGCTATGGAAATGCAGGCTTGGATGTTGGCCCGCTTCTTGGAACGGATAGTTACATTTGGCGCAGGCAGCAGGCCAGTTTGTCAGAGGTACAAAAAAGATAGCAGGCGCCCCTCTCTCGAAAGAACAAGGCATGATTGTTATGTCACGCGGGAGACGGGGGTCTGCCGCTCTCTTCCCCTCCTGGCGAGTCTACCCGCGCATCTGCTTCCGGGGGCTCGCCGGGAGGGGAGTGGCGGGCTACAGGGCTGGCGGCCTTCGGCGCATGCGCGGAAGGCCTCTCTCTCGGCTCCGCGCATGCGCCGTGGGCCGAACTCATCTCCCTAGCGGGGCTTGCTTCTCAAGCCTCGTTATGGGTCCGCCGGCGTCCGGAAACGGAACGGCTTGCGTCCCAGGCCTTTCGGGCGCCGGCGGCCCATAAAAGAGGCCGCAATTCACAGCGAGTCGCGTCTCAACGCGGTTCGCTTCGCTCGCCTCGTTGTTCCTGCCTCTTACTTACCTGTGGCCTGTCCTGGACCAGCTTTCTTCCAGCCTTACCTGTGGCCTGTCCTGGGTCAGCTTACCTCCATTCCTTACCCGTGGCCTGTCCTGGGTCAGCTTACCTTCAGCCCTTACCTGTGGCCTGTCCTGGGTCAGCCCATCTCCAGCCCTTAACTGTGGCCTGTCCTGGGTCAGCCAGTCTCCAGCCCATACCTGTGGCTTGTCTTGAGCCAGCCTGCCTCCAGCCTTACCTGTGGCCTGTCCTGGGTCAGCCAGTCTCCAGCCCATACCTGTGGCTTGTCTTGAGCCAACCTACCTCCAGCCTTACCTGGGGCCTGTCCTGAGCCTGCCTGCCTCCAGCCCTGACTTGTCGGCACTGGGTCTGCCCATCTTCAGACTTACCCGGGACCTGCCCAGTACCAGCTAGCCTCCAGCTGTTCTCTCTCTTCCTGTTTTGCCTACCTCCGAACCTAATCCTGCAAACCTCTGGAACTATCAGCACCAACCGGACTTTTCTATCAACTGTAATACCTCACTGTTACATTGGTTCCGGAAGATTCATGATATCTACAATCGGCTCTACCTGAACTACAGTGTCACCAACCTGAGCCATCAATCCTCGAGTCACGCTCATCTGGAGAGTACTTATCGTGACATTGGGGGTCGGTCCAACCTTCACCCAGTTCCTCTTTTGGGTGGTGGAGGGGCTGATTCCTCGTGCCGCTAATTCATCAGTTCCTGGACTCCAGACTGGCGACCTCAGCAAGACCAACCACCAAGATTACAGGTACGCGGTCCTCTCGGGCCGATCAGCTTAACAGATTGAGACGCCTGCCTTCAGATTCGGAGATGGATGAATCGCAAGAAATGAGGAACGAATTGCTGGCACTCAGAGCTGAGATGACCGCCCTGCATCAAGAGAATCAAACATTACGCCAAATGATAACACAAGGAGCACCCAGTTCTTCTCAGATAGAGGGACCATTGGCTCACACAACACCCATCAAATTCGACGGCGATCCTAGACGGGTGGCAGAGTTTTGTAACCACTGTAGGATCCATTTCCTCTTCAGGTCCACCCACTTTAACAACGATAGGGCCAAGATTGGCTATATCCTGGGGAATCTAACTGGGAACGCATTAGCTTGGGCAACCCCGTTTGTGGTCACGAACAGTCCTATTTTGAATGACTTTGCTGCCTTCGAAAAAGCCTTTCTGGAAGTATTCCAGACGCCGAACCTGGCCTCCGTCGCACAGAATCAGTTGATGGACTACAAACAGGGAAGCAATGACGTCATCACCTACATCAGTCGCTTCCGACTTTTGGCTACCGACTCTCAGTGGCCCGAAATTACACAGAAAACGCTGTTTCGTCGAGGCCTGAGAGAGGAGTACAAAGACGAATTACTCCACATCCCCGAGCCTGAGAGTCTTCAACTCTTGATTGATCAAGTACTTCGTATTGACCAAAGGCTAACCGAACGAAAGGCTGAGAGACGTCGGTTTGACAGAAGCGGTTCCCGGACGACCAACTCGCCTGCTGGTTCATTTGGATCAACCGAGTCCGGATCTGAGCCCATGCAAGTAGGAGCCATGAGAGGGCCTTTGTCGGAAGAAGAGAAGAAACGAAGGAGGTCTTTGTGTCTGTGTCTTTACTGTGGAGCAGCTGGGCATTATCTGAGTATATGTCCTTTACGTCCGCAAAAGAAGAAGTCGGGAAACTAGGAGACCTGTCGTTTATAGGAAGGGCAACGACAGGTCCCATCTCCTCCTCAGACCCTTCGGTTATTTGTTCCATTCGTCGGCCCATGCAACCAGTGGTGCTACAGACCCTAAAGGTCAGGATTAAATTACCAGACAGAGACCTGGAGATATCTGGTCTGCTGGATTGTGGGGCTTCCGGCAACTACATCGACGAAACATTCGTCGCCCGACATAAAATACCACTCGTTTCCAGGCCTACTCCCTTGTCGGTGGAGCTTATTGATGGTACCCCCTTGTCTTCGGGGCCTATTAGCCAGTTCACGGTCGGATTGGCTCTTCAGATTACTGATCATTACGAGGAACTCTCCTTTGATGTTATTAAGTCACCTAACTACAAGATGGTCCTAGGACTACCATGGTTACAACATCACAATCCGTTGATAGACTGGAGAACTCAGACTTTAACCTTTTCCTCCGAAAGGTGTGCTCAAGGATGCAAGCTATCTGTTCCCACCATGACCGTTTCGACTTCTCTAAAGACGGACAACAATGGGGTTCATCTATGTTCCACGTCTCTGGTTCCACAGGTATATGCCGATTTCAAACAGGTATTTTCTGAACCCGGCAACATACCCCTTCCTCCACACCGGTCCTTTGACTGCTCCATTGACCTGTTGCCGAACCATGTCATACCTCATGGGAAGTTGTACGCGTTGACCCGTGACGAGAAGCAAGTTCTTCAGGCATATTTATCTGAAAGTCTAGAAAAGGGGTACATTGTACCGTCAAAGTCACCTGCAGGGTTTCCCCTGTTCTTTGTAAAGAAGAAAGAAGGCACGTTGAGACCCTGTGTCGACTACCGACAGTTGAATGACATTACAGCCAAGGACCGGTACCCGTTACCTTTGATACGTAGTATCCTTGAAACCCTGCATACTGCACGAATCTTCTCCAAATTGGACCTCCGTGGAGCCTATCATTTGATACGCATCAGGAATGGGGACAAGTGGAAGACAGCTTTCAAAACATCTTTTGGGCACTTTGAATACCGGGTTATGCCCTTCGGCTTATGTAATGCCCCCGCTGTTTTTCAACGATTTATGGACCACATCTTTGGTGACCTGTTAGGATTATCCGTTTGGGTTTATCTGGATGACATACTGATATTCTCTAAGTCCTTGGACGAGCATGTGGAACACGTTCGTGAGGTCCTTCATCGACTATCCATCAACAATTTGTTCGCCAAGGCAGAGAAATGTAGCTTTCACCAGACCAGTATCGAATTTTTGGGATTCATTATCAATCAAGAAGGAGTTGGGATGGATCCCAAGAAGGTTCTAGCCATACAAGAATGGAAATACCCACACGATATCAAGGCTCTCCAACGATTTTTGGGGTTCGCAAACTTCTACAGGCGCTTTATTCCACATTACTCGCGGATCTCAGCTCCCCTCACCAGTCTTACCAGCAGCAAGGTCGCTTTCGAATGGAGTCCTGTGGCTTCCCAGGCTTTTGGAGTGTTAAAATCGGCTTTTATGGCTGCTCCCATCCTGCGCCATCCCCAGGAGGACTTGCCCTACATTGTAGAGGCCGATGCTTCCAGCTTCGCGGTCGGAGCAGTCCTTCTCCAGAAAGACCCAGCCACGTTAGTGGAACATCCAGTTGCCTATTTTTCTCGCAAGTTGAGTCCCAGCGAACGAAACTACGCGGTGATAGAAAGGGAATTGTTGGCCATCAAGACCGCATTCGAGGAATGGAGACATTTTCTCCTCGGAGCCCGTTTTTCTGTAGAAGTGCGAACCGACCATCGCAATCTGCAATATCTTCGCTCTCTGCAATGTCGGACTCCTCGTCAAGCCCGGTGGGCCTTCTTCTTCTCTCCATTCGAGTTCCATGTCACTTATATCCCGGGAACTTCCAATATAAAAGCAGATGCTCTCTCCAGGTCCTTGGAAAATGTTGATGGGATGCAAGGTCCTGAACAGCCATTGATTTCTCCTCGCCATTTCCTGCTGGCTTTGTCCTCTCACCTTAAGTCCATCGCAGAAGCCACTCGGTTGGACCCCGAAAGAACAACCCTTCTTAGTCGTCACTCAGTTTCTGAACGAGAGGGACTCTTGTTTTTTCAGAAGAGACTTTACATACCTAAAGGAGCCATTAGGAGGGGCATTTTACATGGATTCCATGATTCACCCATAGGAGGACACCGTGGGGTCAGAGCCACTCGAGAGTTGATTTCTCGACAGTTCTGGTGGCCAGGTTGGGCGACTGAGGTTCAGAAGTACATCGACAGCTGTCCAATATGTGCACAGTGCAAGGTTCCCAGAAAACGGCCATTGGGTTTATTAATGCCCACTGAAACAGCTCTCTATCCATGGCATACAATCGCTACTGATTTCATTGTGGATTTGCCCCCATCTGAAGGTTACACCTGTATAATGGTGGTCGTAGACTGCTTCACTAAACTGGCTCATTTCATCCCATTTCGGAAGATCCCTACAGCTACCCAAATGGCTTCGGCATTTCTGCATGACATCTACCGGCTGCACGGCCTACCAGAGAAAATCATATCGGATAGAGGAACCCAATTCCTTTCTTCATTCTGGAAACAGGTATGCGGTCATTTAGGAATACATAGAGCTCTAAGCTCAGGCTACCACCCACAGACCAACGGGCTGACCGAAAGGACCAATCAGACTTTGGAGGGGTACCTCCGTTGTTTTGCTAATGCCACACAATCTAACTGGAAAGATGGACTAGATCTGGCCGAGGTTTCATATAATAACACCGTCCATGCTTCCACCGGAGTCAGTCCATTCTTCTGTTCCACTGGTTTACATCCTCGATTGATGCCCTTTCAACCCATTCCATCTAGTACTGTTCCTTCTGCTGATGATCTGGTCAAACACATTCGGAATCAACAAGAACTGGCAAGCAAGATCCTAAGTGAGGCCAAAGATCGGATGAAGAGACAGGCAGACAGGAAGAGGAGTGTAGAACCCGACTTTCAGGAGGGTGACAAGGTGTGGTTGTCCTCAAAGAATTTGCCACTCCGCAATTTGCCCGTCAAACTGGCTCCTCGTTACTTGGGTCCCTTTGTTATTACCAAACGGTTGTCCTCCGTATCCTTTCGCCTACGCCTACCCTCTTCTTGGCATGTACATCCCGTTTTTCACGTGTCCTTGTTAAAGCCCTATGTGGTCGATGCTTATGGCCGCACTCCTCCCCGTCCGGCCTCTGTCCTAGTGCAGGGTGTCCCAGAGTTTGAGGTACACGAGATCTGTGATGCCCGTTTCCGTAGAGGGGTGCTCCACTATTTAGTTGACTGGAAGGGGTACCCAGCCTGTGACCGTACATGGGAGCCACGCCAACATGTACATGCTCCCCGGTTGTTACGTGAGTTCTATGTACGGTTTCCCTGGAAACCCGGAGCTCCGGGCCTTCCTGGGAGGGGGCATAGTGTTATGTCACGCGGGAGACGGGGGTCTGCCGCTCTCTTCCCCTCCTGGCGAGTCTACCTGCGCATCTGCTTCCGGGGGCTCGCCGGGAGGGGAGTGGCGGGCTACAGGGCTGGCGGCCTTCGGCGCATGCGCGGAAGGCCTCTCTCTCGGCTCCGCGCATGCGCCGTGGGCCGAACTCATCTCCCTAGCGGGGCTTGGTTCTCAAGCCTCGTTATGGGTCCGCCGGCGTCCGGAAACGGAACGGCTTGCGTCCCAGGCCTTTCGGGCGCCGGCGGCCCATAAAAGAGGCCGCAATTCACAGCGAGTCGCGTCTCAACGCGGTTCGCTTCGCTCGCCTCGTTGTTCCTGCCTCTTACTTACCAGCGGCCTGTCCTGGGCCAGCTTGCCTCCTGCACTTACCTGTGGCCTGTCCTGGACCAGCTTTCTTCCAGCCTTACCTGTGGCCTGTCCTGGGTCAGCTTACCTCCATTCCTTACCCGTGGCCTGTCCTGGGTCAGCTTACCTTCAGCCCTTACCTGTGGCCTGTCCTGGGTCAGCCTATCTCCTGTCCTTACCTGTGGCCTGTCCTGGGTCAGCCTACCTCCTGCCCTTACTTGTGGCCTGTCCTGGGTCAGCCCATCTCCAGCCCTTACCTGTGGCCTGTCCTGGGTCAGCCAGTCTCCAGCCCATACCTGTGGCTTGTCTTGAGCCAGCCTGCCTCCAGCCTTACCTGTGGCCTGTCCTGGGTCAGCCAGTCTCCAGCCCATACCTGTGGCTTGTCTTGAGCCAACCTACCTCCAGCCTTACCTGGGGCCTGTCCTGAGCCTGCCTGCCTCCAGCCCTGACTTGTTGTCGGCACTGGGTCTGCCCATCTTCAGACTTACCCGGGACCTGCCCAGTACCAGCTAGCCTCCAGCTGTTCTCTCTCTTCCTGTTTTGCCTACCTCCGAACCTAATCCTGCAAACCTCTGGAACTATCAGCACCAACCGGACTTTTCTATCAACTGTAATACCTCACTGTTACATTGGTTCCGGAAGATTCATGATATCTACAATCGGCTCTACCTGAACTACAGTGTCACCAACCTGAGCCATCAATCCTCGAGTCACGCTCATCTGGAGAGTACTTATCGTGACATTGGGGGTCGGTCCAACCTTCACCCAGTTCCTCTTTTGGGTGGTGGAGGGGCTGATTCCTCGTGCCGCTAATTCATCAGTTCCTGGACTCCAGACTGGCGACCTCAGCAAGACCAACCACCAAGATTACAGGTACGCGGTCCTCTCGGGCCGATCAGCTTAACAATGATAACCTGTTCAGTAGTTATTAACCACATTGAGAGTTTGCAGCCATTGCTTTTTGCTCACTGTACCTTCACAGATGGGAAATATCCATTTGCATATCAGTCTTTGTCCCGCCCACAAGGGCAGTCCAGCACCGAAATGCTACGGCAATTCCTCTCTGAACAAGAGTACCATCAGCAACCCCATACACGTGTTTCAGCCTTGTTGGGCATCATCAGTGAGGTGAAGCTGAGCCTCTCTAAGCACAGTGAGCAGGGAGTCCACGTCTGGTTGCCCCCAGGTAACCTAGGGTGACCAACCCCAAGTTCCTTTCAAAAATACAAAAAAGGTAGCAGGCGCCCCTCTCTCGAAAGAACAAGGCATGATAACCTGTTCAGTGGTTATTAACCACATTGAGAGTTCGCAGCCATTGCTTTTTGCTCACTGTACCTTCACAGTTTGTCAGAGGGTAAACCCAAGGTTTGCCACTTCCAGCAATTTTGCACTTGCGTTTCAGAAGTGCTAGATCGGAATTGAACCAGCTGTTGTTCTTGGAGGCAGGTTTTAGGCAGATCCTCATGGCAGGGGCAAGGATGTCGGAAATGGAGAGGTGCAGGTTAGCAACGACAGAGTCACAGGGAGAATTATGTGGTGGTGGGAGGGGGGAGGGTGAAGGTGGAGGCGAAAGCAGCGACTGACACTCGCTTCATAGGTCGGATGATGATGATGAAGGAGGCTGGCAGTGCTGGGGGTGGAAGCAGGTAGAGGGCTTAGGGGTCCCAGGCTGGAGGAGAGAATGGTCACACCAAGAGAACGGGGTGGTGACCGGATTAGAGATGGGTTTGTCACCAGAAATTAGGGCGTCCAGGTGAGACCTGCTGAGTGGCTGGGGCCAGAGGCAAGAATGGAGGGAGTCGCAGAGGACACAGAACTGAAAGTTGGATGATTCAAGGAAGTCGAGGTGGATGTTGACATCACCAAGGAGGAGGAGATTGCAAGAAGAGGTTGAGTGGCAGGAGGCCAGTTCAGTCCATTCAGAGAGGAAGAGAGAGATAGGCCCAGGGGGCCTGTAGATAGTGGCAATGGTGAGCGAGAGAGTCAGTGACACGCCGAGTCTGCAGACGAGGCATTCATAAGAGGAGTAGGATTGCGTAGGTATGATTGAGGCAGGGCCCCACTCGGGGAAGATCAGGGTCACTCCACCTACAGATCTGTTGGGTCTGGGTTTGGAGAGGATTTTGTAGCCCTCGGGGAGGAGAGTGTCAAGAGCCGGACATTTAGGTCAAAGTCTTCGAGAAAGAGACAGATGTCAGAGGCGTGTTTGACAGAGGAGCGAGCATTCAGAGTAGCTAAGTGAAGCTGATTACCCCCTTTTTTAAAGGTTTTCTGAGGGGGTAAAGGGGCAGTGGTGGAGAGGAAGGAGTGGCAGGAGAACGGAGGACGTTTATGAGAGGGCAGGTACTGGTTGAGAACGGTTACATGTCTTATTAACGAATGAAAATATAACGAAACAAAAATAATGACAACAAATAACAAATCTTTTTTTTTTTGGGGGGGGGGGCGGCGTGTCCCCCACCAAACCCCAATTTTTTCCCCAGCTAAAAACCAACTCCAACCACTTTCCCACAAGATTGAACCCTTTACCCCACCTCACATATATTTTTTTTCATTTATTTTTCGTTATAAGGACTGTATACCGTTGAGAACCTTGGGCCATGATAGTCATTGTGATCGACATTAATGATACACCTATAGGATGAAAAGTATGCCAGGGGTACTTCCCACCTTATGCCACCATTAATGGGTGAGGAGGAGAAGGGGGAAAAGTGGGGAGACCAGATGAGTGGTCCAAAGGTCAGGAGAGGTAATGGAGAAGAGGATGTCCGTAATAGTCTGCCTGGAAGTGGCATTGACGGAGGTGTAAGCAGTAGGTATGCCTGGATTAGAGTACAAGAGAGATTTGTTCCGCTTTTTTCTTCCAGACTTTGTGAGAGGGGTAGGATATGTAATAGAGTAGCAGTTAGAATAGATAGGAGAGAGTGCCATGTGAGTAGTGGAGGAGAGAGAGAGATGTGCAAGGGACCTGCACAGTGCACGGGAACTCACCAGGTGGCCTAGCAGTCAGTCAGGCACAGAAGGAGCAGGTGTGCAATTAAAACAATCAGTGCAAAGATAGAAAAGCACACTTAAATTCGGATTTCCCAAAAGGCGCTAATTACAGCACAAAAATGGAGAATGCACAGATTTAAATGCACATTTAAGGACAAATTTTAAGTAAGGCACTGATAAGCAGCAGGAAGCGAGAATATGTGAATTTAGGGCAGATACAGATACCACGTTGGCAGGAAGTTAGTTTGCAGTTAAGCTAGAGGATAAGGGAGGCAAGATTTAACAAGCGATCAGGCAGATGGTTGTAGACCAGCACATGACGAAACGGGGTGCTTACCGGTCCGCTGTAGAAGCAGATTTTTCATTGTCACTAAATGCAGGGGAAACTACATTTGTTCATTGAAGCAAGTGTGGACTTGGGGAAAAGTTGCAGGAGCGGCAGCATGGAGAGGGGCTGGCTCCCTCCAGCTCTGAATAGGTCCAGATAGGTGTTATGATCTTGAGGTTATTAGAACCTCCGTGTTCCTGGTTCTCGGTGACGTCTCTTTACGTGTCTTCTGGAATGTCAGAGAGACATGGGAAGAGTACGACACCGGAGCTGCAGCAGTTGGGGGAACTCTCCTACTAATAAACATACTCGAAACTATAGAAGACTTTGTGTAATATATATATATATTTATTACTATATGAAACATCATAACATAACATATGGCGACGAGGAGGCCGTCAAGCTACATACAGGAGAGTTCCCTCGAGTATAAAGGAAAAAGCTATCTTTAAAGGCAAGAAAAGGACGGCCGACAAGAATCCACGACTCTAATCAAGGTACTGGAGCCCCACTTACTTAAACTGACTTTTAAAAGAAACAATTTACCAGAAAAAGCTTGTTGGGGGTTGCGTCTTTCAAACACAGCGCAAGCTGCATTGACTACAATGTTTCTGCGCAGTGGCCACGGAACAAACAGTGGTGTCATCGCTAGGAACTGAGTAAAGCACCCTAAGACGTGCTTTACGTGGCGCCATTTTGTCTACACAATACGCGGCGGCGTGAAGCTATACGGGCGCATTCTTTGTTTGTTTAGAGCTGATACATTGTCTCACGGAAGTCCCCGATATCGCTTTAATGTAAGGAGTTTACGTGCTGAAGACTAAGCAACGCTCGGCGCCGAATGACATTAGAAACTCATTGTTCAAGGGGCCAGTACAAGTTAACACGCTGATAGCTAGGATATGAACTACACGTGTTAAACACTACCGATGGATGAAAATTAAAAAGGAAAGGAACATTACTGTTTTTCATAGTACTTTTTCAACAAGTGAGAGTTCATGATTGCAGAACATGTATTTTATAAGGAGACTTCAGTGAAGGAAGCATAAAAACTGATGAGTCTGTCGAAGGGAAACTGCAACATAAATAGCAACAAAAGTAGTTACAATTAAAGGAACACAACCAATCAATTGCACACCAACGTGCAAAGCATTGCAGCCCTTGTGAAGTTTTTGGCTCAACCAGGAAATCCTGTTTCTTCTTGGGAACAATGGCTGGACAATTTCCAAGTTTATATGAGAGCCATTGGTGGTGCAAAATTCAATGATGATCTAAAGGAGGCCACCCTACCTACTTGTATAGGAGCTGAGGCATTAAGGATTTTTAGAACTTTACCAGGAGATGGTGGAAGTGGATCTGGTGATTCTACAACCAGCTTTAGGAAGTATGACACTGCGTTGTTGAAGCTGAACAAACATTTTGGGAACAAAACGAACATTGTCTTGGAAAGGTACAGGTTCTTTACCAGAAAGCAACTTAAGAATGAGTCAATTGATGTATATGTTTCTGCGTTGAGGGGGCTCATAGCGACGTGTGAGTTCACTGGACTGGCAGACGATTATTTAAGGGACCAAGTTGTTCTGCATTTGGCTGATTCCAAAATTCAACAGAGACTGTGGCAGGCAAAAAATCCAACTTTAGAACAAACATTGGAAATTGCAAGGTCTATTGAGTTGGGAGATAAGTGTATGAGGGAGGTACAGAGTAAACAAGAGTTTCTGTATGTAAAGTCTGTCCAAGCTGTGAACTGCGCAGAAAAGAATACGGATGAAGAGACTTTGGTTGCCATGGTGAAGAGGATTGTGAGATCTGACTTAGGTATGGGTCCCAAACAGAACAGAGATGTTTTCCAGATCCCAAAATAAATGCCATAGATGTGGATGGTACAAACATACAAATCTGGACATAGACTGCCCGGCAATCAGCTTGGAGTGTTTCAGATGTGGTCAAGTGGGACATTTTGGCAAAGTGTGTCGGAATACAAGAGGGAGAGGAAAAGTTAATGTACGCGGAAATAATGGCAGAAGTTATTGCCAGCAGTATAGAGGTGCAAATTTGGGGGTGAGAACTGTTGAAGGGATGCCTGATTCTGAAGAAGTAGTGGCGATAACAACTGAATTTGAGGAAGAAATACAAATTCTAGCTCTCTCTCCAGCAGAAAGAAAGACATGTCCATGGTTGTCAATGCTTATTGATGGAGTCAATCTACAAGTTATGGTTGATACGGGATCCCCGTATACTATAGTGGATTTAAATACATTCCAGGGAGTCCTAAAGAAGAAATCTGAAGACATGTATACGGCTAAAATCGGGATATGGCAAGTCTCCTATTGATATCGTGGGCTACGTATGGGTCCATTTGACTTTTGAAGGAAGACAAACCTATTGCAAATTGTATGTAGCCCGTGAAGGCTTTGCAATAGTTGGCTGGTGGGAGCAAGCTGCTCTAAAAATTAGGATTGATCCTGGTGAAAATAATCCCATTTTGAGTGTTATGGACAACTGTTGTGATTCTGCTGCCAGCTTGGTTCAACGTTTTCCACACATCTTTTAATAACAATCTAGGAGTGCTCAAGGGTTTCAAACATCGAATAGTATTGAAAAGGGGAGCGAGACCTTTTGTACATAAATTGAGGAATATACCTGTTGGAACCCGTGAACCATTGAAAAGAGAATTGGAAAAGCTATGCTCTCGAGACATCATTGAGCCTATAGAGAGCTCTGAATGGCTTTCTCCCATTGTGATTGTAAGAAAACCGGAAGGGTCAATCCGGATGTGTGTCGACTTGAGGGATCTCAACAACAATATATGGATAGATCGCCAACCGCTTGCCAACATAGGGGAGATGCTTACCACCATGGAACCTGCCAAGTATTTTACCACACTCGATCTATCCTCTGCATACCATCAGGTTGTATTAGAAGAGGAGTAAACAACACCTTACGTCGTTTATAACACCCTTGGGTGCCTTCCGCTTTAAAAGAATGCCATTCGGCCTAGCATCAGCGGCCGCTGTTTTTCAAAGATTGATGCAGCGCTTATTTGAGGGATTACGTGGAGTATATTACTTCCAAGACGATATTGTGATATCTGCCATGTCGGAGGAGGACCATGATGCCAAACTTCTGGACGTGTTACAGATTTTACAACAGAAGGATCTTACTTTGAAGATTGAAAAATGCAAGATGAAGAAAAGTGAGGTGACCTATCTGGGCCATTGCATTAATGCTGATGGGATCAAGCCTAAAGAAACCCTTGTGAATACAATTTTAAAACTTCCCGGACCGTCCAATAAAGATCAACTGAGGAGTTTGTTGGGCCTTACTGAATATTATTCAAAATTTATTGACCATTATGCTGATAAGACGACCCATATGAGAAGTTTGATGGGCAAAGGTGTTAGGTTTGAATGGTCACAGGAATGCGAGAACGAGTTGGAAACAATCAAGCCTTTGATTAACAAAGCGCCTGCATTGAAGATGTTCGACTGCGCTAAAACCATCCTATCAGTTGATGCGAGCAATATAGGATTGGGAGGTGTACTGGAACAAGTTCAGGATGGTATTGTGGTCCCGTTGGCTTTCGCCTCTAGGACATTAAGAGGCGCGGAGAAAAATTATTCCATGATAGAAAAAGAGGCTTTGGCTGTGATGTGGATTTTGGAGCACTTTAAGGGACTAATATGGGGAATTCCATTGAACTCAAGACCGACCATAAACCACTCATTCATATTTTGAATCCAAAAAACCCACATTTAACTTCTCCACGAATAAGAAGATGGATATTAATCATAATGCAATATAATGTGGCCATTAGTTTCACCCCGGGGAGAACGAATAAGGTTGCTGATTGTTTTTCTCGATTACCATACTCTTCAAATGGTGAAGATGCGAATGTTGAAGAAATGGAAACAGACCTAGTTTCTCCAACGAAGAATGGGTTGAAGCCACCATTATGGATGTGGAGCAGGAACAGCTAAGGAGAGTGGTCAATAGTGGTTGGAAGGAAGTATTTGAAGGAAGTTCAGCTTGGGAAAAGATGAAGGATGAAATGTCATATGATGGAGTTTGCATTTATCGTGGAGATTGTATTGTTCCGCCTGCAAGTTTAAGGAATAGGATTATGGAAATTGCGCATGAAGGACACATAGGGAGAACCTTAACGAAAAGAAGAGTAAGAGAGACATTCCGGTGGCCCAACATGTTGAGTGAGTTGGAAAACCTGGTAAAGGAGTGTCCTGCGTGCGCAGTAAGTGACAAAGGGAAAGTTACCAGAGCCACACCCCTACTACCCATAACAATACCGGATTCAATTTGGACAAAGTTGGCCATCGACATATTTGGAGGAAATCTTTAACAGGGAGGGTGAACCCAAGGAATTGGTATCAGACAATGGTGCACAATTCATGTCACAAGAGATACAAGGGTTACTCAAAGAGAGAGCTATCAAACACAAGACGACAGCCTTATATCATCCCATGAGTAATGGATTAGTAGAGAGAATGAACCGCTTCATAAAGGATGTCATTCAGTTGGCAGTGGCAAACAATCTGCCATGGAGGGAGACTCTCGAAGAGGCGTTGAGTACTTATAAAGTCACCCCGCATTCTACAACGGAGGTAGAACCTTTCACACTTATGAGGGGAAGAATGGCCACCAACAGACTCAGACCTGCTTGGTTAATGCTGAAAAAGAATAAGAGCATAGATATGGATGCAATTGTGAAAAGAGTAAAGAAAAACCAAGAAGATTATAAAAATACTATGACAGTCGGAAGCATGTGAAAGAAAGTGAAGTAATGCAGGGAGATTGGATCAGAGTGAAGGAGCCCAGAAGAGTAATGAAGGGAGAGTCCAAATATCGTTCACCACAAAGAGTTGTGAAATGTTCAAAAAAATCTGTGACATTGGGCGATGGCAGCAAGTGGTCATGTAATGACATTGTCATGACAAGTGAGAGATACAGACAAAGTTCCAATGCTGCAAGCAGGGTGGACTGTGGAGATGTGTTCAAAGTGGATGTGCCTTCATCATGTAAACCTATAACTCATGCAGATACTGTGAACAAGGACACTACTGGTTTGAGACCCAGAAGAGGAATGCCGCATTTAAAAAAAAAAAAAGATTTCATATATTATTAATCTTAGTTTCTGGATTACCAGTTATGATCCACTGGATATGCGAGAAGAAGAGGCAATATGTATCCTTTTGATTACATTTGTACTGTGGGTGTTCACCATTATGTTTGTTGTATATAGTTATATTGTTTTATTGTTACCATTAAGGGAGGGAGATGTTATGATCTTGAGGTTATTAGAACCTCCGTGTTCATGGTTCTCGGTGACGTCTCTTTACGTGTCTTCTGGAATGTCAGAGAGACACGGGAAGAGTACGACACCGGAGCTGCAGCAGTTGGGGGAACTCTCCTACTAATAAACATACCCGAAACTACAGAAGACTTCGTGTAATATGTATATATTTATTACTATATGAAGTGTCATAACATAACAGGGACCTTTGTGCTGGGAATCGGCTCTTGCCTGCCAACTCTCGGTAGGCCAGAAAATCTAATTGCTCAGCCAATCTGGAGCGTGCTATATGGCAACCATAGCAACACTCTGAGGAAAATGAGGGCGGCCATCTTGGAAGGGAAAACCCATGTTGCTTGCTGAAGAAGCCTCTTATGAAGATGAAAGTGCGTCCAAGAAGGAGTACTTAGCCTGGTGGTCTTCTGCTAGTAAATTAAGTAATTTATCAGCACCTGAAAGTGCCAGTGGAGGCCAGGAGGGCTCACCTGCAGTGCGATCAGCTGCAGCTGTTGAATTCAGTGCAGTCTTGTAGGCAGCAGGGGGAGCAAGGGCAAGGCAGCCACCACCATCTCGGTTGAGGCAAAGAAGACCACATTATTGGAATAAGCCCTTAAGTGCAAAGAACAAAAATGTCATACATTGATTAACTAAGTAGTGCAGCTAAAAAATGGGGAAATGTGTAACTACTTAAACAAGCGAGATATGAATGCCACCACTTCAGCCTGATGCAAAGCTGCTCTAGGAAGTCTGATTTACGATCCCAGAAAGCCGCAAGTAGAGAGCTTTACAGCCACTTTCCAAAGGTATGAAATGGTTACCTTACATGAAATACTGAATTTCAAACCTGTGAAAAAAGCGTGCAGCATCGTGCTTTAAAATGTGAAGTCATCCTTTAACATAGTTTACAGATTTCACAACAGAATGAAATGGAATAATACTACACTTTAAGTTGTTAGAAATGAGGAGGTACACAAGGTTGTAAGATTTTCACTATCAGCCATGTTTATTAAAACAAAAGGTTTGGATAAAGACCTCTCTATCTCTAATGTGAGGAGTTTCCGTACCTAAGAAACTAAAACTAAAGATCAGTCTGTGTCAAGTCGTTCAATTTATAAACTATCCTGTGTCCAAAACATTCTAATCTGAACCTCACTAGAAAGAAACCACAAAAAGGGTGTAAGGAAATGTTCTGATCTATGTTTGGAACAAGGTGTTCATAATCTAAATAAAGAAATCCATCAAACAGCGTTTTCCAAGGAGAGATGCTTGGATTCAAAGGGGGATTCCCTTCCTGTAAATATTTAAGCAGGATGGCAAAAAGTGTCTCTTTTTAAACAATATTTTCTTGATGATGGCATAAGTTACTCTCATAAACATTTACTTTGATTCTTTATTTTTTGTTCAAAAAGGTTCTTATATAAAACTTTCAGTTCTTCATTTGTTTATTGGATATTTGTAAGGTGCTTATACAACAATGGTGTTTCAAGGCATCGCAAGACGAAAACGAGCAGGGAATAAGGGAGAAGATACAATAACAGTCCTACTAGGCCTTGTGACATTTGGATTTTGCAAGTGCAGAACAGGAAGTGCGAGTGGAGGGTGGAGTGGAGTGCCGGTCTGTGCAAAAACAAAGTGCTCAGGTGGGAAGGGAAAGGGGAGAAGTGAAAATGCTGATGGCATGAAAGGGGGCAAGTGCCAGGGAATGCAGGTAAGTGCAGGGAAGGAGGGGTGAAATGGGTGGGGAGGGCCTGGGACCCCATAGTACTCAGAGGGGTATACAGTATTTATATTGAATCTTGTATATAGAATGCTCATATATCGAATATTTTATATTGAAAACCTATTATAGTGAATATTTAGGTATTTAGGGTGGGGTAAAGGGTTAAATATTTTTGGGAAACAAGTGGGATGGGTTTTTAGGGTGGGAAACAGGCGTTGGGGGGGCATTCACTATAAAAGTTTTTAATATAAAAGATTCAATATATGGGCATTCGTTGGTATAAAGACATGTAATCCTCAGAGGGAACCAGGCAGCCCGTCACTGAGGCAGAAGAAAGGTGTTAGGGGAGGATTGAGTGAAGGAAGAGGAGAAGAAGAGAAAAGGGGGTCTTGAACTTCCAGAACTTGAGGAGATCCGACTCAAGCCTGAGAGGGTCAGGGAGATCATTCCAGAGGGAGGCCCACCACTCTTTGCTTAGAGAGAACAGTCTGATTGGCATAGAGTTGGTGCTAGGAGACGGAAGGGCTCTTTTCAGGGAGGTATTTGGGAGAGAGAGTTGGATTTAGCAGGGTCCCAGGCCCCAGAAAGCCTTGTGGATGATGCAGAGGGTCTTGAATACCTCTGAGGAGGTGCAGGAGATAGTGAGCCTTCTTGGCAAAGTCCGCAATGTGAGGAGAGAGTGGAATAAAAGATGACGCCAAGTTTTTTTGCCTCACAAGAGCTTAAGGGGGCGAGTATCCATAGAGGGCGGCCGAGGGGGTGCGAGGAGGCGGGAGATGGGGTCCCAATGAAAAGGATTTCAGTCTTACTGGCATTAAGGCAGAGCTCATTGCCTTGGCTTAATTGAGGATTCATAGAAGGAAATCTTGTTCAAATGTGAAATTCCATACTACAGCTTTATGGGGGTCCCTGGTGTACTCTCCTGCCAGGAATCTTTCCACATTGTCTTGTAATTTAAAGTGCTCAGTTGGATTGTCTGGTATACTCCCCTGCCAGGAATCCTTTTATGGGGTTTAGCAGAGCCCCTGCTATATTCTCTCCCAAGTATCTCTCCTCCCCAAATGTCCACTACCTGTGTTCCTTTTAACAGGACTTCTTTTTAACACAAGTTATCACTGTCCTGTGTTTCTAGTTGTCTGCTTGGGGTAATGCTTGTTCCAATTTTCCCCACACTGACGTTTTATATGGGGGCTTGTTTAATTCTTGCTTTTGTGCTTTATCTGGTTGGTATTCAAACACTCTTGTTTCATTTACTTGTTTAAATGTCTGTCGGTACGGCCTGGGCTTCCCGTTGGCTCTGGGTAGACTCACCGGTTATTCGTAGCGTCCCAGACAATGGCACGTCTCTGTAAGGAAGTTTCTTCTCTGTAAAAGCCTCTTTCACACTGCAGACCTCCCTCCAGCGTCTCCTGCACTCCTGCGCTTGTTTGCGGCTTCTCTCCGTAACCTGGATAGAGGAATGCTAATTCTCGACACAACCGTATTCCTGGCAACCCTGCTGCTGCTACCAGAGCTCCAACAACTGTCCACAGGTGGCAGTTGCATTTCCCTTCCTTTAGCACCAAGAAGGTAAGTAACTCTCACAGTTACAAGTTACTATCTGGATGTGCCTGGAGTCATCTCCGTCATGGTCCGCTGTCGTTCTGCCTCCTTCTGACTCTGCTACCATGTTCTCTGCCTCTCTCTACGTCTTGAATGCGGGCATTGGTTTTAAATGTCCTGCATTCCCTTGCTTTACAAAAACTAGTCTGCATATTTAGCTTTGAATTACTTTCACTTTGCATGAACTCCTTCCTCCTCTTCCTCGTCTCAGCACTTGAGGCTTTTTATGCCAGTTGAAGCCCCCAGAATTCATAGGATTTGTAACATGTTGGTTAGGAGTTCTTTTGTAGAAAAATCTCAAAAACAGGAGATGTTGTGTGTATTTAAAGGGTGAGTGGAATTTTCTCTAGAATGATTTAAAGGAAGGGTTTTCTGAGTTTTGCAATGCGGGGATTGTGTATGTTGACAGCAAGCCATTAAGAACTTGGGTCTCCTTCATGAGAAAGGGTAGACTACCACGTCTCGTCCGGTGGAGTCCTCATCTTCCCCCGACGGTCCTCTCCTTCCACGTGATCCTCCCTCATAATACCACACCCAGGGTCAGAATCGCGCAGCTACTGTCGTCCCTAGGCCACCTGGGAGGAGATCCCTGCCGGGGAATCGGTGACGACTCCACAGGATTCATCGAAACACTCACTGAAAGGAAGGAAACAAATGTAGGATAAGGCCCAAAGAAATCAATATTATAAAAGTAGACCAATTAGCCAATAAAGGAGCAAGAAAAACCAAGAGTTTATTACATGCACCCGCATCAGGGAATAATCCACAAATCATTCATTACATGCCGGCATTTATAATGAGAAGTGGAGTGAGGTTTTAAACAATGTTTCAAGATGCATGTAAATTCACATTTGCTGATTGGACAGTCTCCGTTGCTCTATAGGTGATTCTATACAATACCTAACCCCATTGACCTATCCTATCCCTCGTGACTATTAATAATTACTATCTCTTGACAATGATCTCATGATGGGGGTCATCTAGTTTCACACTTTTCACTGGGCAGTTGACAGGTTAAATGTTTTACATATAACTTGATTGCTGATTGTCCATGACCCTTTGGATGTCCTGGGGAGGATCGGTTCCATCATAATTAGCCAATAGAATTGTGAGGTGTGAACAATGTGGCAACAAATAAGAATACTTCACATGAGACCTAAAAGGTTGGCCCCACCTTACCGTTCTCACCCTTGTGACTATCAACTGACAGTTAATATTGCGACTTCTGATTGGAAACATGTTGCCCTTCTCCTTCCGTTCTCATGATGTACCTGCATGACTTTGTGGGGCGTGCTTCTTGGCCTCTTGCTCTGGGCCCATGTGCACGTCTAAATAGTGATTTCTGAATGCGTGCAAGTGTACTAGCGTTGGTATTGTTTAATGATATGGCGCCTATATACAGGCAAGTGTTTCAAAGCTTTCAATGAGGGTGGGAACGTGGGGGGGGGGAACAACAATTAGCTCAGAGCCCTTGAAATTCTGAGACTATAATAATCTGCACAGGCAGAATAAGTGCGTAAAAAGTACATTTAACAGTTTGTGAGAAAGCAAATAGCCTGACAGCGATTTTGCAGTTTTACAGTGCAATTAAGGGGTGAACACAAGGGAGAACAGATGGATGATCTTCAGGCGCGGTGCAAACTGATGAAGGATCAAGTGCACCCGGTTGAGACTGGGGTAAGTGCAGAGAGCCACTAATGGGTTCATTGCTCAAGTGCATTTAGTGTGGGTGGTGTGTAGGGCCCTGAGGCAAGTGCAAGGACTGTCAGGGCTGCCGGGTACCAGTGAGACTCTCGGGTACACCCGGCAGGGGCAGGGGGAGGGGGAGTGAGAGTGAGAGTGAGATATATATCTAATCTTGAGGAGTTTCTGTAATTTAAGGAGATCCGGCTCAAGACTTTTACTTGTGCATCGCTTATAATTCGAGGGTTATCGGGAAGCAATGTATAATCTTCAATATATTCTCTATTATGTACAAAGACCTCTTGGCTTGTTTTGGTCTTGGATATCGATCTCTTCCTCAGGCTTGGGGCTCACAGTGTTCTGTATTTGTGATTCCTCTCGTAAGTGCATATTTTCCAACAGGGGGCAGTATGGGTCTTCTCCCTGATCAACTTGTCTTGTGCCCTTGTCTGCTCAATTCTTATTCTTTGCAGCTGTGACTTCGTCTTTCTAGTTTCTAAGCACAGGATATGCATATTACTTGTTACATGTTTCATTTAGTCCGGTCCTGGGAACCTGCTGCCCTTCTGCTTCTTGCCAATCTCCTTTGAATCTCTTAAACTCTTCCTTATGTGCTTTTCTCAAAGTTGTAACACCTAATTAAGTCACTGCTCCTCATACAGAGCTTGGGAATTAACTTTACCTGTCTGCTCTGACCAATCGCAGCGCTACTTGACGCCCTGCCTGGGGCTGCTGACTTTGTATGTGTGTCTCTCTAATATGACCTGAGACTGGATGCATTTTGCTGTGTGGAATTAGCGATGTTTTTCTGGGGCACTGTAGATTTAAATGGTTTATGAAACCAACTTTATTCAGAGACCTATTTGTTACACACCTAAAGCATGGTGATTTATATTTATCGTGTCTTTGTCTTGCTTCCTTGTGTTTGCATGTCTGATTAAGCCTAATGTTTGGCTATACGTTAATTGTTGTTGCCATTATCCTATATTAACTAATTTCGAAATGCATGTGTGTGTCTTGCTGGTTAGTATCTATCTCACATCGAAGGGGGATCTCATGAGTGCCAGTATGTTGTGCATGCTGTCTGGGCCCCTGGCCTTCGGTGTGGTTTCAGGCTCATGTTTTCTTTGGGTTTTCTTAGTTTATATTGTCTCTCGCGTGTAGGACGTTGGACATTCATCCCATCAGTCCCCCTTTTGTTCCATCCGTAGCACATTTCCCCATGTATTCTTTGTCCCTTAATTCCTGTTCCCTTGCCCAATCATATTTATCTTTTGGGACCCATATCTTGCTAACATTTCTCAATTTCCTCCCCCTTTGCATAATCCCAAGGACTGCATCCTAGGAAACTGCAATCTCTGTCTGCTGTGGGATCTCTGTAGCATTCAAGGAAGTCTTCAGGCTCTGGGGTGGTGACAAGTCTTCCCAGCGGGCCTATTGAGTGCTCTATTTGCATCATCCTGATTTTTGGCTTTATTTCTACCTCGTCTGTTTGGGGGGTGTTATCTTTCCAAGTAGAAGTGGCATCGCCTACCTTAACTGGAAGTAACTTTATGCTGCTTCGACAGGGCAACCAGCAGACTATTATAACTTGGTGTAGGCTCCAAATTAAGATGAGAGAGAGCTGGATAGGTAGGAGCACTCTGCATACATTGGTTAACCAGTTTGGCATCCAGGAGAATATTTCAGTTACCCAGTCTTGTTCTTTTTTGATTCCTCCTTCCCCTTCATACCTATTTTAAAGCCTTTATTGCCAAACTCAAAGACCCATTATCTTGATTATTTGAAGGTATTTGTGTGCAACATCAATTTGCAATCTTTTTGCAGGTCAAATACCATACGATTCTGAAATGTCATTTTTCTGAGCGCTCGGATCTTCTCTTGCACGGCATTGAGGCAATATTCTGTAGCATTGGCAGGCTGGACCAAGTCCCAAAGGACGATTTGGAGCCATTTGGCATTTGTGGATGCCTCTACTCCAGGAGCTAAATAAGATGCAAAGCACAGGCCTGTCTTTCTGAAGAGGCGGTATTGCGTTGGTATCTTCTCCAGGGCTTCAGTTGGTTTTGGTCTAAAATAATATAACCTTTTCCTGAGTGGTAGTGTCTGTGAATTGTTGTATTTTTGCACTTTTGGGGTCACTGCCAGGGACTGGGGGGTTACCTTTTGGGATCAAAAGATGTTCTGGAATTAAAAGCACTATAGCACTAGGGCATGAAGGTTCACCAGGGAGCATACCTGGTTCCACGATGTTGGTAGATGGAAGTAGGCTTTGGTTGCGCACTGCCAGAACCGTTGTTGTGCCTTACCGTAATATTGTCATTGTAATAGTCTTATTCCATCCAATATTCTGACAAACCGGTCTGCTTCCTTCGCCTCCTGAAACAAGACTGAGTGAGTCGCTGTGCTTTTACTGGTTGTTCATGTTGTGGCAAACTACTTATTGACATATGATGTCCATATTTCTCGGTTTTTTACATCTACATTCTTTGACATCTTCTTCCATTTGAATTTCTCTTCATGTCTGGTCACGTGCTTTCATAGTTTCACTTTAATTACTTTACCTATTTCTCATCTCTATGGTTGTTAGTTTCATTATAGAATAAGAAAGAAAAACAAATCCCTCTGCACAGCTGTTTTATTCTTTTGCTTTTTTCTACTTGTGTCTCTACAATCTGTCGACCTCTCAGCTCTTAGTCGCCCAAATGGTCCTACTCTTCTAAGATAAGATTTCATAGTCTCTACTCTACTCAACTTTGGTTGCTGGTACTGCTTCCAGGGTCTGCTTCTCGTTGGAGCTCTGTTGCTGTGCTTGTCTCTTCGGATGTCTGATAGATGCACCCACTCTTCGGTTTTTCAGTTTCATCACAGTTGGGGTGACATAGATGATCTCATGTGGACCTGTGAACTTGGGCAGTCCCCATGTTTGGCTGTGCTGTCTTGTGTAGACTCTGTCCCCGAGATGTCTGTATGGGCTAGGTCTTCTCTGCGCTGCTTGAGTTTGCTGGTGCCTTTTGATGTACCTTGGTTGTTACCTGATGAGACCAAACCTTTGCACATGTTGACAGATTTTTTAGATATGCATTGAATTTTGGCTCCAGGATATCCGTGCTTTGTGAGCGTCTGTCTGTGTTTGCCTTGGGGCAACCAGGGTATGCATTTGCCTACCTGCCACCACCTTGTGTGGTGTGGTGCTCCTTGCTTGGCTGGTTGTGCAAACTGAACAGTGCTAAAGGCAGGCAATAAAGCCAGCTCTTATTTAGCATTGCACATATTTTAGCCAGTTTGCTCTTCAATAAACAGTTCAGTCTCACCACGATCCCATTGGCTTGTGGGTGGCTGTGCAGAGCTTGTTGATTCCCAGTAATTTTGTAATCTCATTGAAGAGTTTGTTTGCAAAAAGAAGGCCATTGGCTGACCTCAAGACACTGTATATTTCCCACCTTGGAAGTACCTCTCTGATCAGAAATGTAGCTGCAGATTTTGCATCAGCGTTCACACATGGACCAGCCTCAATCTATTGGGGAAAATGTACATACAATCACGATCATATAGCGATAAGTACTACACCTGTTCACCATGTCCATGTAATCGACATGGAGTTCCTTGAGTGGTCCTGGTGGGCGGGGCAGTGTTGCTCTGAGTGTTGTTAATGTATACCAAGGGTGGAACATGTGGCAGGTAGTACAGTGGGCCTCAAATATATCCACTTGCTCTGCCAGGTTCGGTACGAGCCAGTCCTCACGTATATTGGCAGCAATGTGCTGCTTAGGTGCATGTGTTTTGTAGTGGAGTTGCTCAAGGCAACGTTTAGTAGTTCCATAGGTATTACTACTTTACCAGTGCTGTTTTGTCTCCATACCCTGTTTGTGGGATTGATCCTCCGCTAATGCTTGTTCCTGCAACTCTACAATGTGTGCTATGGACACTGACCTGTAGAGTTCTGGTAACTGTTCCTGTTGCACTGCTATGACGGGCATGTTGCTTTCCATTGGAAACGGCATATAAGGTGCCTGTTTGGTACCTGCGTCCTATGCTGCGTTTCTGTGCAACATTGCATCTTTTCCTTTGGTGTGCACTGCACACTTCACGATCGCTACACGGAGGGGACATTTCAGTGCATATATTAATCTTGCTAATAGTGCAGCATACTGAACTGGTGATCCATCTGATCTCCTCTACCCCCCCTTCCATCTGGATTGACCTGAATGAACTCTGGATGTTACATAATCTGAATCTGTATATCCCATGATGCTTCAAGTGCTTCTATGAGTGCATAAGTTCTGCTGCTTGTGCAGAGAAATGTGAAGGTAGTCTTTTTGCATTACTGTCTGGTATTCCTCCTCATGTCCCTTCACATATTTTACAGCTGTTGGTCCTGTGTGCCTTTACTATTTTCCTGATTTATAGTTGATGACCCATCTACATACTTCTCCTGTTTCAAGTTCAAGTGCATCCTCACTTACCTTGCTGCTTTCTTCTGGTTCTCTTTCATGTACATGATCTTGTGATTCAACAGGTTTGGCTACAAACAATGTTGGATTTACAATGTGGCACCCAACTATTTTGATGGCTGTCTTTGACAATATGATTTTATACCCAGATGCTCTGTCTGTTGAGGGTGGACTTGTTTCTGTCTAATTTTGTGAAAACTGCATGTTCGACATAATGTTGTTGGGCATCCCATTTTGATGGTGGTAGATTTCTGAATTGCGAATGTGGCAGCTGTTAGAGCCTGTTTGCATGGAACATGACCCTGCATGTCTGGTTCCAAGTGCCTACTGTAGAAGGCTAGGGGCTTGTACTTCTGGGAAGATCGCTGTGTAAGGACTGCTGTCATTACATGTCCATTTGTGTGTGAACCAAGTACAACTACTTATTGTAATCTGGTGTTGCTAACACTGGGGCATTGTTTATTGCTGATTTTAGATCATCAAAACATTCTGTCATTTTGTCTGTCCATTGAAGGGTTCCTTTCTTTTTCTGGGTCTCTTTAAGTGTTTGTAGTGGGGGGGCTGACATATGTGGAATAATCAAAAATACATGTCCTGCAGTAATTGCACAGCCATTAGAATTGCTGCATTTCTTTTAGTGTGTTGGGCTGTGGTGTGTTTCTGCCTTTAGTAGCTGTCTCTGTTGTTAGTCTTCTCCCTGCTGAGGAAAGTATTTGCCCTAAGTGCGCTACTTGTTTTTGGCAATACTGACATTTCTCTTTGTCCGCTTTGTATCCTTTTGTCTGCAAGGAGTTGTAGGAGTTTGACTGTGTCTTCACTGCATTGCTCTTTTGTGGTGCTACATACTAACAGATCTACGTACGTACTGCAGCACTGAGCTTGACATTTGTATGTATGTTTCCTAGGTCCATCTGGAGGGCCCTATTGAACACCCTAAGAGACTTGCAGTATACCCGTGTGAAACATGTCTGCTAGTACCTCTGTCCGCGGTAGGAAAACTGAGTAAGATACTAGGAATCTAGGTGCAATGGCATGGAGGAAAAATGCCTTTTTGACATTAATCACTGTAAAATATACTGCATCTGTTGGGATATTGGAGAGTATTGAAGCTGAGTATGGCACTAATGGATACTCTGCTTCTACTATATTGTTCAGAGGCCTGCGATCTTGTATGAATCTTCATGATGAGGTGTATGGCCGTGTTGCATGGTGATGTTGATGGCACTATGATGCCTTGCTCAATTGATGCTGTAATGGTGTCATATATTCCCCTCATCTGCTTTTCTGGATAGTGGATATTGCTTTACTCTGGAGAGTATTGCACCTGTTTTGAGTTTGATTTTCAATGCTCCTATGCTGTTCAATAGCCCAACATCATGGGGGGTGTCTCTCCATAGTGGACTGGGCACTTTTGCCAAGTCCTCGTGCAGTTGTTTTGGTTGTGCTGTTACAACTAATATTGTCTGCAGTACCTCTCTGTGTTGTACTACCATGTGACAAGGTATAAAACATTTCAAACAGGATTTTCCCTTCTGATTCTGTGCCTGCAAATACATGCTCGTCAATTAGTTCTCTCGGTGGTAGTGTGGGTCTATGCATAGTACTGTGTGCCATTCTATTCCCTCTTCATTTGTTCCTGTTATGAGGTTGGCATCTCTTCTGGTGATCACTACATCTGTATTTAAAGTGAACATTGTTCCTGGTTCCATTTCTTGTGGGACTGCTGGTCTTAATAGGAATTCCGCTGGCTAGCGAAATATCATGTTTTGATTTATTTATAGAGCGCTTTACACCAAGGCGCTGTACAATGGAACAACATAATACAAGAAAACAACATAATACAAGAAAACTTGTACTCCTGGGAGCCATCCAATCATCATCAAAGTTTATTCGGATAAAAATCCATAAATCAAACAAATAAAAGCACCAATACATCCACACATCAGTTGTAATCAAGACCATTTTAAAATCCGACTATCTGTAGATTTTTAAAAGCAGAAGAAAAAAGTTTGTTAAAAATAAGTTAACACCTGCCCTCAAGCATCTTTTTCCTACGGTACCAAGATTTTCGCTAAAATTCCAAGCACCCCCATGCAACTGGCATTGTTCTGCACGCAACAGAAAAATCGAAGCAGTATGGGCTTGGGTAAAATTAGTAACTTTAAGCAACGGGACAATAGTCTACTTTCTAATATCATGGTAAAGAGGGCAAAATAAAACAAAATGCAACAGATCTTTTTTTGCAGTGCTACACCCTGGGCAAGCTGGACTGCTCATAGGTTGCCCAGGTCTTAGTCATGGCTCGAAGCCATAAAAGATTGAATCGCGCCCTGGTCAAAGCCCAGCAGTCTGTTATTTTATTACTGTGCAAGTGATAAGATTGGATGCTGTCTGGGGCTGAGATCAACAAATGGTTCCCATTTCATTCAACCGTAAGCCTTTTTGTTTCCCTATTGGCCATAACTATAACATACAACATTTGCTTATATTTATTTGATGCAGCCCACAGAGAACAGAGGGGCACTGCAGACTTGGGGCGTTCAGTTGTAACGAACACTGATTAATGAAATCCAGCCAGGTTATTTTGCGCCAAAATGCGCTCTGCATCAGAGCCTTAATGATCATGTGTGTCGTTAAGCTAGCTCTTGGGTAGGACCAAAGTGCCAACCAGTGCGAAAGTGGGGCCATATGCCAATCATCACCTATGTGTGGGGTTCCCAAATCAGTATGTACAGCATAGTTCGGCGCCGAACTGGGAAGACTCAGAAGTTTTTTTAAAGAAAGTATTCTCTATTACTTCAATATGGGACGTTTTTTTCGTTACCCCACAGGGCTGTACCATAATTCGTTGCAGCCTTGGTCTGTGCTCTATAAACTTCCAAAATAAGTTTGATTGACTAACCCTGGCACATATTCTGGAAGCGAGACAGTCCGCCCCCCCTCCCCAAGGCCTGTCTCATTTTAAGAGACTGGTTTCCATGTGTAATGCCCCCACCAATTTTCACTGAAAGTAATGCCCAGGTAATCACATTTTTACACACGTGGGATGATTTCACCCAACATTGTTTGCATTTATAACCTCCTTCTTCCCCTATTATAGCGTAGCACCACTGCTGATTTATTTAGTATTTACTGATAGTTTTAGGTCAGACATAAAAGCAGTGTAGGTGTGTATTAGATGTGGCAGGGCAATTGGGGCGCGGGCCATCAGTACCATGTCATCTGCATATGCCAATGCAGTGAGAGGCAATGCACCCATCTTAGTAAAATTGGCCTTTGTCTTAACCAGTGCCTTGTATATGCCATTAATGTATAGAGCAAATAGCACAGGGGGCTACAACGCACCCTTGGCGTACTCCCGAAGCCACCTAAAAATAACCCGTTGCCTGTCTCTGTTCCCCAAATCTCACACATGCTCTAGTATCCTTGTGGATAATTTGTAGCACTTTTACCAATTCAGCCGGACACCCCATGGACCTGAGCACCTGCCATAGTATAACTCTACCAACTCTTATCAAAGGTTGTGCTCAGGTCCATGAATGCCAAATAAATTGGTTCACCTCTTACAAAGATGAAAGATGCTCCAGCCAAGTACAGGTTGAGCTCTTGGTCTCGTGTCTCCAGGCCACATTGGATGTCTGAAAGAATTTCATTATCAGAAATCCATTGCTTCAAAACCACACGTCCAAAGATCCTAAAGGAGGTATCAAATGGTGAGAGAGGCCTATATGAAAGGGGGCTTCCTGGATCTCCCTTTTTAAAAATGGGGTAGATTGCAGGACTGTGGGTATTCCCCCCAGTTCCAGATAGGAATTAAAAGAATTAGTCAGTAACGGGGCCCACAGTTCTAATTCCTCCTTAAATAAGTCAGCTGGTATTGCATCTGGGCCAGTCGCCCGGTTATTCAATTGTCGGTTAACTGCGGTTTGCACCTCCTTCACAGCCAGATGTAATGTGGATTACCGCTCCCCATCCTCCTATTTGGCTGCCTGGCCCTTAAACAGAGACCCTAGCAGTCACGTGATTCTATGAGTCTTAAACCTCTTAAAACTGGACCACCTGCAACAAATTCCCAAAATGTTTTGCGAGACTGCCAAGAGGAGTTCTTCCCACACAAGGTTTTCTAGACTGTTCTAGAGGCCAGAGCACATTTGTACTGTGCCCTTGCTCTAATGACCTTTGCCCTGGGTGCTAGCATTATCCCGGAGGGTCCCCTTCAAATTGTTCTGTGCTATCCTACACGTTTCATCAAACCAGCTTTGCATGTTAGTTTTACTGGTTTTTAAATGGTGTTGAAAAAAGTCTTTCAGGAAATTCCACATTTTTCGTGATGCAAGGATCATTTCCCTTGGTTCTGCATCACGAGAGAGGATACATGTAATGTGGTCCAGATTTGGCTGGACCGCCTTGAACTCGGTAGACGCTGGGTCACAGTTGCCCCATTTTATCCTACTTTTACAGAGTGGGTTCATATCAAAAGATCCAGGTGCGGGTGCTTGGATGTCAATGTCCCAGGGTGAGCCAGATTCAAGGCCAACCTCAAAGGGAAGTGATCACTAATAATCTCATCTGTGACTACAAAGTCCACAATTAAGGGTCGATGTTGGACACACATGCAGAAGTAATCAATTATGGAAGTGCCTTGGGAACCTGCAAATGTAGCCTTTCCCGGTACATCCGAACATGCACGTCCAGTCAGTGAGCGGAATCCACAGTCCACAAGCCTGCGAGCCCCTAGAGCACATTCTTACATCAGACAGTTGAGGGCTGGGGATTCCGTATACAAAGTCTTCATCCGGGTCCACCATTTCAGTAGGGAATCCCATTACCCAGTTTAACATTAAAATCCCCTCCCAAGACAACAATCCAGTGTTCGCTCAACATGGACAAATGCTCTGTCTGGGAGTTATTTCAACGTCCCTAGACCGTCCTTGTCAGAGGCATGCGGACTGTTGTAAAAATTACCCAAGAGCAGTTCCTGACCATGCTCAGATAAAGCTGCCACACATTGTAAATTAAGGTTTTTCAGTTCCCTTTTCAGTATGTGATAATTTAGGGAGGACTTTAACAAAATTGCTGCCCCCATGGCAAACGGCCTCTTATGCCCTTCCTCGCAGGTGTGCATATTGAGACATAGCCATCCAAACATACTGGGTTCGCAGCCCACATTGTCTGCAGAAAGACATCAGGTATGTCACCAATTCCCTCCTTAGAATCTTTGACACTGCACCAGCAATGTTCCAGCAGAGGAGTGTCATAAGAGCCCTCAGAGGGGGACGGGGCACCACGCACTCTGTAATAGGGCAGCACTTCGTCCTTGACTCCTCCACAAGCCCCTCAGAATCCGAGGTCCTGCCCCGGTGGAAACCAGTCAATCCAGCTCCTCGATGCCCGCTAGTGCATCAAAGCAATTTGCAGTGACAATTGCCCCCCACCCTGCCCAGACTACTCCCTGACCCCTACCCAACATACCACTTAACCCCCCCCCCGCCCTCATCTTGGGGTGGCATTCCACTCCTGCTATTGAATAAGTGGGGTAGTGTGGGACAGATAAAAAGCAGCAAGGGGGAGGAAGCAACTTGTGTCAAAGCTGATCATCTTGGTCCCCCCTGCTGGGTTAAATGTGGAAACAAGGTAATCCAACATAGTCGGGACTATCAATAAGACTACCACACAAACGCCCTCCATCCGTTTGGGAGTGTTTCCAACTCAAGACACCCTTCTTGTCACCAAAATACCCCTGGGATTAATCTTCATCCCTGGAAACAGGTGTTAATCCATTGGGAGGTTTCGTTTATCAAAGAAATGGTTGATTCTTCCACGCCTTTTTATAGGCAGGGCAATCCTGTTATTACTCCTACCAGGGGTGCCACTTCGGGTGGGTGGTCAATAACAACTTGCTTTAAGCCCCAAATGATGGGTTTCCAGAGTGGTTGGGGTGTAAGGGTAGGTATTAACGTTGGTCCTACAGTTTCAGCGGCCCCATTTGTGCCTTTCCTGTGATGGTGGATATACACGGGTACTACTGGGGGTTCGGGCTGTTTAGTTCAATAACTCTATTTCTGAACTGGGGGTGGCCATTTCCCTCATTAGTCATGTTTTTGCTAGTCAAAGTGGATGTATTTCTTAAATCTGCAATCCCCTTAAGCTCCTGGACATCACTCTTTAGTCGCCTGATTAAGTCATCAGTAATGGAGAGAGATGCATTCAGAGAGTCTTTAAGTGAGGCAATGCCCAAGAGAACAGGGGCAATTTTTTTTTTTTTTTTTGGCCAGAACCTCATCTAATCTATTAAAATCACTGGAAATTGAATCCAATTAGTTATCAGTAGAGCTTGATGACGGAGTGGGCAGTCCTATGCCCTCCATACCCTGTACCGCCAGGTTCTGTCCAGCAAACACAGGCTCCTGACCAAGGACATCCATAGCGGGGGGGCATTGAGTTAAGGCATAGGGATAGACTGGAGGGGACTACTATTTGGAGAGGGCAATGATAACTGTATACCCTTTCGTCACTTGAATGGGAAATGGCAACTTCAATTGACCTTTCCATGTTCAGGATATGCTCCTCTATTTTCCCAGCCATCTGTTTCAGATATTCATCCAATGTTGGCTGGTGAGAGGTTGAGCCTGCCCCAACGACAGCCATGCCTTGTTTGCTTTTTTGATTTTATTCACAACCAGAGGTAAGTCTCTGGCTTTGCGTTTAGACATAGTAGTGCAAGCACTAACCAAGTTACCCAACCAATTACCCAGCAGTGTAGGGAGCGGTATAGGTAAAACCAAGATACTACAAAAGTGCAAGTGCAAAAATACCCTACAAGACGTGTTCTTAAAAATACATCACAAACACGCGATAAAATTAAGCACACGTTAAGACAATTAGAGCAAATAACACAATAAAGCAATAAAATAATTAAACATGATGAGCTGATGATTGGTTACTGATGTGTATAAATAGCGAAATGAGTTCATCAGAGAGTTAATTAAGAGGTTAATTAGTCAAGCGGGGCTACACCCTAGCCCCAATTAACACAGATTGACAAAGAGTCTGTCAAGGTATTCGGCAACCAGAAGCACGGTGAGCCCAGAGTGAGCCCGGAGAGGCAGAGATTCAAGTGGTCTTATAGTCTGCCCATAAAGGAGCGGTGTTCCGCCAGTGTATTAGGCAACAGTTTCAGTGGGTAGAGTCTCCACTGTCCCACCAGCTACGTGCCAAAGAGGAGAGAACACTCACAGTCCCCAGGCAGCCGGCAGTGGGCAAGTAAACTTGCAGATCAACTCACAGTTGACAGTCTGCTTGCTACTCCAAAACTAGAGCACGCCTGAATAACGAGACTCAAAATGACAGCGCACCCTCCAGTAATGAACGCAAACAAAAAGGGGTCAAGTAGGAAGTCTAAATCCGAGGGCAGGGCACACCCTATGGCTTGAGGAGCCGCCTTAGTCCGTCTCTCCTCCCCCGCCCTTCAGGACCACAAACGTTGCTGATTAAATGGAGGATCTAAGCAGCAAAATTAGCGCTAATTTACAGGGTTTCCGGATTCCTCTCTCCACGTCCACAATATCCGTATGCGCTGGGTTATAAACCAGAGAGAATTGAAGGGCTATAAACCACCTCACGCCTCATGCACAGACTGTAGAAGGACTCAGCCTGGCCTCCCAGCCATCCAATAAGGACTGTTACTGTGTACATTAACATCCATTAGTTCACTGGTGGAGCATGAATTGCATTAATGCTGTGTAGTGCTTGTACTACTGCGGGTACTCTGGAATAGTGCATGCCTGGTGTGGAGCATACTATTCATTTAATTGGGTCATGTATATTTTGCTCAATAGGTCGCTACCCAGTAGGTCTACTGGTGTCTCTGTACTGTACAATAATGGTGCTAACATTTCCTGTGTCCCTATGGTAATGTGTAAATCTTTTGTGAAAGAAACCTATGCTCTAGCTGCCCCAGAGAATTCCTGTGTGTCCATGGATTTGTTGTTCCAAGGAAACCTTTCTTCCTTTATACAGGACATAATGGCTCCTGTATACACCATGAAGGTGAACATCTTGTCAATATCTTCACTCCCACTTCAGGTTCTTTTTCTAGGTCTGGGGTGACTGATGGGACTGTACATTTCAGGGCTCGTTCTGGGCTGTCCTATTGTGAATACATGTTTGTCCCCGGAAGCAGGAACATGTTGTCTCCCATGACACTTGCTCCCGCATAATGTGTGACTGCCCCTCGCAGCAGTGTATTCTACTTCCATGGCAGTGTGATTGCTTGGGGAGGTGGATGCTGTGTGGTTGGGTACTGAATGGGCCGTCCCTATGTGGGGTCTGCTATCTGCATTGGGCCTGGATTATGTGGTTGTGCAGACCCTAGGGCGTATCCCTCATATGCTGGTGCCCTGTAAGATGAATCATAGACAGGATATTGGTTTGGGGGTGCTGCTGGATGATCTTGCATGGGTTGCCTGCTTCGGCAGGCTCATGCTCAATGCCCTTCTTTTCTGCATGTCCAACATCCCCCCTCCAAATCTTGGTCTCAAGCTTCCTCCTCGGCCTCTCTGAGAGTTACCTCTTACTCCTTGTACAACTTCCATGTTTCTTCTGTCCTTCCCTCAATTACCTGTCCATCCTCATGTCTGCACCTGTTCATGTTGCCCATCCGTGGCTTTCGTCACTACCACTCCTTCCATACTCACCTTTGCAAGCTTTTTCTGTACTAACGTTGCTTCTGCTCACTGTGCTTGCTCTTCCTTTTTCTCTTTATTTTTTGTGATTCTGCTTACATGGTGCACTATATGCGCTTGTATCTTGCCCTAAGCTTTAGCTTAAATGCCTGCTATTATATCTGGCTCTGCCTGTACCTCTGCTGGGAGGCTTTTGCGTAACACATCATAGAATATTGGTGTGGTTTTATTCCTTGCTTCGCCTGTTTCCTCTCTCCATTATTTAATGAATTTATAGTGCTGTGTCTTAATCGGCTTGCATTGTGCGTGCCATGATTGATCCTGTATCGGGTTTGTCCAGGTATAGTATTCTCAGAGCATCCCATACATGGGCTCGGCAGTTATTAAATGGAGCCCCATTGTGTGCATCGTTTTCTAACCGAACTCTTGGATACCCTGCTTTTTCCAAAATGCTGTTTGTCTGTTCCCCTAATATGGTGGCAAGTAAACTCTTCATGTCTCCCACAGCTAATGTGTCTCCCGCTGTCTGCTTTTCAAGTGCATAGATCCACTTACCCGCTCCTAATGTAAGAGTGGGAAGTGTCTTTATCAAGTTGTTTTCGTCCATATGCGTCAAAGGCACATATTGTGATCTCCCTTCCCCTTCTGTATTAATGGAAATTGCGTCCCCTTTTTCCCTTTGTGAACATCTTTGCCCTTTTCTTCCCTCTTGCCACTGGTATCGATTAAAGGGTGTGGTCTAAGCCCCCTCTGCCCCCATGGAGATCTCTCCCGCTGTTTCCCAGTCTTTCTCCTGATCTTCATCACTTTTTGTAGCTTCGGACTCATGGTCAAAGTTTGTTCATTCTGTCCCCTACGAGCTATGCTACCTTCTGTCTGCATGTCTTCTTCAGCGTCTATTGTCACATCCTTGATTACTGCTTTATTTTCAACAATACTCTCCCCGACTGTCCATGTATCAGCATTTATAACGGGGCATGGTCTCTCTTGCTCCCTTCTTTTCGTTACCCTTTCAAGCTCTTACTCCATTTTCTGAATAGCTGCTTCTAAATCCCTATGCGCTTGGTTTTCTAGCTTCATTATGATTGGGTCTCAACCTTTATTATTCTTGGCAGCGCCGCATGATGCTGTCTGTTCGGAGTCTGTTGTGGGTTTGTACTGGGGATTTCTATATCCCGCACTGGGTTTTACAGGTACGTTCCAATGGTGGGTGGGTCTGTCTGCTGCGCAGGTGCTGGAGCCTCTGCCAAACTGATGCCCTCTCTGAGTGGGACCGGACTGACTGTGCAGGCGTCAGACTGGGTTGTGCTTGTGCTGTCTCTGGGTAATAGTGGGATGGAGGCTACAACAGGTGTTTTCCCTTATGCTCCGTCCCCTCCTTCCGACTCCCAGTCTACCTCTTCATACAGCTTCCATAGCTCTAATGTGCTGTGCCTCCTTTTCAGCATTTTACCTTTTGTAAGTTGACAACAGATGATTTTACATGTTTGTTTATCCCTTTATCATGCATGCCTTCTGCTGGCCATGCTGTACATTTTCCCCTCAGACCCTGTTGCCCATTTATTGTATTTTATGATGTTCTCCCTATATGTTGGGAGCTCCTTACACATACAGTCAACCGGTGTACACATTTTGAACAATAACGATGTCACAGTGACGTACCGGCCCACAACTAACTACCACAATGAAACGTAACGCCAAATATAACTGAAACCGATCTCCTGAGGTCGCCCCCTACAGAGCACCCCTGAGTTGCCAAACAAAAACACAAAACAAAAATTCAACTGACTGTGCGTCTCTGCACGACAACCCAACAAAACTTTTCTCCTCAATACGTTCTTTCATTCACACTCTATGCCCACTCTTCACACTCGCACCAAACTACTCTTGTCTCTGATCAAATAACACCTTTTCTAACTACAATTTACTAATCAAGAAATCAACATTTGTATACACAATGTATTTTTGTTTTTCTCCTTTCATGCCCTTAACTGTGGAACGGAGGGATACTGTCCTCGCTAGTGCAGGACGTTCCGCTCTTATTTAAGCAGTGCTGCCCTCTCTCCTCTTCGATGGATGTTGCCCTTAAATATCCACAATTACAACTACTGTGATGTCACCGATCCTCCTTGCTGGAGTGCTTTTCTGTTTCTACTCAAATGAAAAACATACTATAACATTTAAACCATGTGATTCGTTCTTCATACACTCCACTCTCATCGCAATACTCACTCTCCTGTCTGGTGTTCTTATGTCGGGTGCACTTCACTCGCTATGTTCTTCCGAGGTCTTCTGATGGCTTCTCTCCTCCTCAAGAAAGCCTGCAGAACTGTGTGCGGCGCCACAGCCTTCAGCGATCGGCAAGCCTGTGGACAATCCCAGCATTTGTTGACCTTCCTTGTGGTCTGCGCAGTTTATGCTCCCGCAGGCATGCACCACTTGCCTAGGAGTATGTGCTAGAGGAGCTCTGGGACTCTGGAAAATCCTGGAATCACGTTGGTCGCGTCACCTAATGTAGGACGAGGCCCAACAAACCTATATTATAAAAGTAATCCAATGAGCCAATAAAAGTGCATGGGAGCAAGAACAACCAAATGTTTATTACATGCAACTGAAGCTGGGAATAATCTACAAATCCTTCAACATTACATCATTATATGGCGATTTTTATAATCGGAAGTGGAGTGAGGTTTTACACAATGTTTCAAGATGCATGTAAATTCACGTCGGCTGATTCGACAGTCTTGGTTGTTCTATAGGTGATTCCATACAATACCTAACCCTACTGGCCTATCCTTCCCCTCGTGACCACTCTAATGACGATCTCTTGACAATGATCTCATGATGGGGTGATCTAGTTTCACACAATTTTGATTGGACAGTTGACAGGTTAAAATGTTTCACATACAACTTGATTGCTGATTGGCCTTGGTCCGTCGGATGTCCTGGAGAGGGTCACTTCCATCATAAATAGCCAGTAGAATTGTGAGGTGTGAACAGTGTGATGGCAAAAAAGAAAACTTCACATCCTTTCACATGAGACCTAAGAAGTTGGCACCAACTTACTGTTCTCACCCTTGTGACTGTTCAACTGAAAGTTAATATCATTGAAAACACATTACACTTTTCCGTCCTTTCTCATGATGTTCCTGCATGACTTTGTGGGGCGTGCTTCTTGGCCTCTTGCTCTGGCACCATGTGCATGTCTAAATAGTGTATTTCTGAATGCGTGGAAGTGCATCACCCTATTACTTGTGCATCCCTTACAATTCAAGGGTTGTTGGGAATCAAAGTACACTCTTCAATATATTCTCTATTATAGGACCTCTTCGTTTGTCTTGGATATCTATCTTTTCCTGGGCTGGGGGCTTGTGGTGTTCTGTATTTGTGATTCCACTTGTAAGTATGTGTCTTCTCCCTGATCAACTTATCTTGTGCCCTTGTCTGCTCAGTTCTTATTCTTTGCAGCTGTGACCTTCGTCTTGCTAGTTTCTAAAGCACAGGATAGGTATATTACTTGTATATTACTTGCATGTTCCAGAACCTGCTGCCCTTCTGCTTCTTGCCCTTCCCCTGGGGATCTCTTGGACCCTTCCTCCTGTGCCTTTCACAAAGTTGTAACACCTAATGAGTCACTTCTCCTCATGCAGAGCTTGTGAATGAACTTTGCCTTGCTGTTCTGACCAATTGCAGTGCGACTTTATAACCTGGCTGCGGCTGCTGGCCTTGTCTGTGTCTCTCTAATGTGAGTGGAGGCTAGATGCATTTACTGTGTGCAATTATCCATGTGGGGCTTTGTAAATCTAAATGGCTTATGCAACTACCTTTTATTCCGAGGCCTACTCTGTGTTACACACCTAAAGGATGTTGATATATATTTATCGTTTCTTAGATTTACTACCTTTTAGTGTTTCTAAAGGATGGTTATATGACTACTCCTCGTGTCTTTGTCTTGCTTACTTGTGTGTGCATGTCTGATTAATCCTAAAGTTTGCCTATATGTTAATTGCCTTTGCCAACACTGTCTATCTCACAACGAAGGGGGATCTCAGGAGTGCCGGTATGTCGTGCATGCTGTCTGGACCTCTGACCTTCGGTGTAGTCTCAGACTCATGTTTTATGGGTTTTCTTAGTTTATATTTTCCTCCCGCGTGTGGGATGTTGAAGTTCATCCCAGCATTGCAGTTGGTCTACATACCCTTTCAGACAACCCCTCCACCTCCACACTCCCCACCCCCCCTACTATGCCCTCACCCCCCTACCCCCTTGGCCACATTCTTTTTTAAACCTAGCATAGAACGACATTATGTGCCACTATTCTTGCATTCCTGCATTCTTTTCTTTTTTTTTTCTGTTTCTGCAAACAACGTTGTGAGGAACAATTATATCACTTGCATTTTGTCTCTTAATATTATGATCAGCAATTTATGGTGATTTGAAAATAGTTTCCACAACTATTACTTGGGGACAATAAGTGGGAAGGGGGGCCCATACAGTTAGGCTTGCCAGTCTTCACCAGTTGATTTTGTTTCGTAATGAGTGCATTTCACTTATCTAGCTTTTGTACCCCTATTGAATTACCTCTTCCTTTTCGTTGCCTTTACTCCAGGCTACCGTGTTCTTCTAAAATCTAGCAAAACGCTGATGTTCTGTTTATTCCGTTACTCCATTACTATGTGTTCTCCTACCACTGGCAATTGTGCCCTTTTTATTCAGTGGTCCGCATTTAGATGGTATATTACGTCAGTTGCGGTATCTTGACATGGTCAGCTGTTTGAACTCTAAGCAGGAGAATTGTTTACGGTTATGTCTACTTTTGATCTTTCACCACTCATTACAGGTATCCAATACAGACTTGTCTCTGCCTGTGTGTGTTTGGAAACCATGCATGTGTGAGATTACAGCATGCTCTTTGACTTCCTGGCAATTGAAATGGACTCGCACAAGGACTGAGTTTGCTGTGAGCTATTGGAGGACAATGCTGCCATGGCAGTTTGCTTTCCCCTCTTGTCCCATAGAAGCACCAGGTTTTAAATGCTCCTTGATAAATCTATTAGCCCCCTCCATCTTGCCTTTGGGATGATAGAGAGACACTTAGGTTTGTTTGTGGTCATGTAGGTACTTTTCAATGTTGTTGATCTTAACTGGACACATTTAGGCCTTTGTTCACAGAGCGTTTTCCAATGGGGGTTTGCCATTATAAAACACTTCTGTGAATTAGGCCCAATGTCTGCTACTAGGTCTTTGGTGTATCATTTTCCTTGTCCTACATCTTCCATCTTGCTTAACCTTCATAAACACAAACACTCTGTGTTCTTCTTATTTGCATCCATCAATACAACTGCAAAGTTCTCTTGCATTTTTCATCTTTCACGTTAGTAAAAATCCAAAGGAAGGGGTGTCTTGGGTCTACCGGAGTGCCAAAAGACCGTATTCAGACATGCAATAATATGCAGAGGGCTACTCCAGCGCCACATAATGGCATCTCATGCTAGTTGATGCCTAAAGTGCATTGTATAGCCATCAACCATTTATCTGTATCCACTTTCCCATTTTTGTTATTTTTACCCTGCTCCTTTTCTTTCTGGACACCCCTGCACAATACATCAATTCTTGTCAAGCCTATGTGTTCTTCGACAACTACGTTGGTGATTAGGTGCTATATAAAAGACTATTAACAACACATATCAAATTAACAGAAATTGGATAACAATCTCATGAACAGACCATAAATCTGTACAAGATGACGTTTTAGAGGCACACAATATAATCACTGTCAAATGACGAGTGACACCTTTTTAAAGTGTGATTCAAAGATCTATGAAATTCATATATTTGAAAAGAAGTCTAAGGTATAAAAAAAAATCCCCTTCCTCCAAATGGGCCGGGCAAGTTATGATCTTTTAGAGAATTGACGCTGAGTCAAAAAACTTAAAACCATATTCACCTTGCATGTCGGAGGTCAATCTCATATGTTATTCTGACATTGGCGTCTGTGCCAAATGAAACTGAATGCAATGCGACATGGTTCTAGGGTCTTCCTAGAAACAGTCACAATATTTTTAGGCAATCAAAATGGGCCCAAATGGCCAAAAGATATTTAATTGTAGCTTTTGGAACTAGATTTAGAACTAAGCAAATATAATTTGTATACTTGTCCTCAAAGCCATATCAAATTATATAAAAGAGTGATTGTCTGGACACAACCTTATTCCAGAAAGGCAGTCGCCCTGCTCCCTTTTTGCAATGCAGATAGCTATTTGTGGATGAAGCAGTTCCTTCCTGACTCCAATGCTCTTGCAATGGACTTTCTTTTGCAGTCCTATCTTTACTTCTACCAATCCCGGAAGAACTTTCTACAAAAACACTGCGCAGGCGCGGAGCGGGGCGCGGTGTGCGAAGCAGTGTGTCTGGTGAGACTGGCAAGGACAGACCGCTGCTCAAAACTCTCCTGCTTCCCGGCACTGAGACTGTACTTGGACTTTCTTTTGCAGTCGTATCTTTACTTCTATCAATCCCGGAAGAACTTTCTACAAAAACACTGCGCAATCATTTCTTCCATCTTACACTTATGGCGCCACTTTCGCCAACGGACGATGATCTAAGTCGCCGCCTACGTAGCAGCAAATCGTCGCTTGAGCAGGGTCCCCAACAAGATCTCCAGGACCCCAGAGAAACTAAACTGGGGAAAACCCAGAAAATGACAAAGGTAAACCCTGGAGAACTTGGTAGCCGAGGTGCTGTTTGAGGAGAGGGAGCACGGTGGAGAAGTGGGCTCGCCTACCCCATCAAGTCAGGAGGGGGGAAACCCCAAGGAACCTTTATCAAAAGAACCCACCTTTGAGGAACCCTCTCCGCGGGCGGGGATCGGCGGCATCTACCGCCCTTGCGGCTCCCGGCAGTCTGACCGTCTCGACGAGGGAGCCCACGCTGATGACGGTCGGAGGACAGTCTCAGCTGGGCCCAGAACTGCCTGGAGGGGCTTGCACAACATCCCCCATGACCACAGGCGAAAGGACCAACCGTCACTCACCAGGGGCACTGCGCTTCCACGCCACAACTGGGAAAGCAGTCCGCAAACGTCCCGACGAACCATTCGGACGCTGTCGAAACCGGCTGGATGGTTACAGCCCAAGTCCATCAAACAGCAAACTTCTCAACGAACCAACAAAGGTGGTCAAAACAAAATAAAACGAACAGTCAAAAAAATCTCCCGAACAAGCACCACCTCAAATGATTCATGGGACACCGAAAACGAAGAGCCAATACCCTGCCCAGATGATTCAGAATTTGAAACCCACCAGGTGCTGGGCCCCTTAAATCCAAAGGCCTCAGCAGCCTTAAATAACGCTGCAGATGAAACCGAGCTTCCACTAGCGGGCGATCCATTGTCAACAGCCCAAGCAGCGATAACATACCCATCTGAATCCACGAGCGAGGCCGGTAAGAGAATACACACAAAGTCGACATCAAAACCACGCGTAGTGGCAGAAAAAATAATGGCGAAGAAACAGAAAAAAATAACATTGAAAAACCAGGGGAGCTTGAAGACCCTGCCGACCCCTCTAATATCCGCCTCACTAAAAGAATACTTTACATCCCAACACAAAATAAAATTGGATCAAGAGCCAGAGCTGTCTGATGCGGAAATGTTGGAGGCGATCGTAGAACCCCCTTCGAAGTCCAAAGCGAGAAACTGACCTGAGGGTGTCCGCATTAAACCCGAAAGATTCACCGCAAGCACAACAAGGCGCACTGCTTGACCAAAGTGTGGAGCTGGAGAATAAAACCACGCTACCAGACCCGGAGCCAAGAGACAAAGCAGGAGGATAGAAACCACGATTCCCAAAAAGATTCCTGCAACATCGATTTTTTTATTTTTATTTTTTTTTTTCCCCCCCCGTGGCTATTGTGGCCACGTATCCCCAGTAATCCCGGGAAGAGAAAGGGAAAAAATTGCCACCAAAAATGGCCAGGTGGAGGACCTTTATCCATGCGCGACCGCATACTTTGGGAAATTTGGGGCGACTCTCGGGTGATCCCCTATATTCTACGCAAGGAGAGACACTACGTGCACCAAGAAGATCTGCAGAGAGAGGCCACCAAACCTCAATCGATTGAGGCACAAAAACGCCGAATAAATCTCGACGATTAAATGAAATGCCAAGTTTCACAGAAACAGAGACCCCCTCAAAAAAGAAAACCGACTTACTGTCCATCATGTCAGCATTTACCCTTGCCCTAAACCCATTTAGTAAGCTATACGAAACCATTCACAAGGCTCTCATAGATAATACCGCAACGATAGCCAACATGAAAGACAAATTGTCCTACATCGAAGGCTATCTAACGGCAGTTGACAAACTCCAAAGCAATAGAGTCAACACTGGGAAAAAAAATAGAGAAACTGACTGAGGAGTGCCTTTAAAAACAGACCGTTCCAGGCCCCAAACACTAAACCAACCTCCTCGATATCAACACAGACGGAAGAGCACGAGAACGAAATGAACTTGGCCCCAATTTTTCTCAAAACCAGCAACAAAGTTTCCACACCCGCAACATCAGCTGCCCCAGCACTCCACCTGACAGAAATTGGTCCCAAAAGAAAGGTGAAAAACTCCACAAAGCCTAACGGTTGTACACAAGCAAAGTCTAAAGAACTGATCCGCTCATTGAACTTCAACAACAAAGAACAAGTGAGATGAAATTGTGATACTAACAGTGGTTTAAACTCTGTCATCATTCAGGCAAAGGAGGACCAAGCCGTGTTCCTAATAATAAATGACGACCAAGATATGTTCTCTGACCTGCTGGATATTTTGCAGCATTTAGACGCAGAAATCTCTTCCACTACTTCGCCACCAAACACAGTATCAACTCAAAAAAAAAAAACCTTCGGCCCGTCTAAATGACCAGGACGCGAGGACCTTGTCGGAGGAAAACAGGCGCTCACCCAAGAACTCGGGCACTGGCGCAAAAAGGTTGCACTCAAATTCGCCAAGTGCTGCCCTGGAAGCAGCAAACAAATTAAAGGACAGTGAAGCTGATCCTTTAAGGAGAGAACGAGACAAGAGACAAAGCCAAAATGAGCGACACGCCAGACCTAGAGCAGTCTCATTTAAGAACTCGATGAGATCTCGGGAGACAGAAGTAAGAAAACATCGAAAGTTGACTGACTCGGTGCTCTTCAAACTCGAGCAAAAGACAGCTATTTGGTCCTCAATCGAAGAACAGTACTAAGACTCTTGGGGAAAATCGAGAAACTCAGACACATAACATCGGATGACCTCTCCTTAATCGAGCCTTATCATCGAGAACATAGAGCTAAAGCTTACCTACACATCGGGAATAAGGCGGTAAGTGCAATCACTCCGGCAATAACGAAAGATCTCCAACGGCTAGGGCTCAAAATCCAACAGCTCTCTAAAGAGAAAGGAGATCAGGAATCGAGAGAGCGAGAGAGAGAGAGCGAGAGAGAGAGAGAGAGAGCGAGAGAAAGAGGAGAGCATTTGAGGAGCCCACGGGATAAGAACGCCCTACTTCCCAACTCTAGACGGCCGGAGAGAAGAACGGAGGGGGAGGACCGGAGAGCTGACACTGAATATACAAATAAAGGAAACCGACGTAACTCAGCATCTAATTCCAGTAAATATAGGCGGGACGAGATCCAACGTGAGACCAACTATAAGGATGGCAGTCAGAGAATCTAAAGACACATCTGCCTTAAAACCATGGAAATGGTTCACAGACCTCTTCTCTGGGCGACAAAAAAAATAGCAACGACCGGCTGGCCTCCCAGAAAATAAAAAGACGAACACGACGCAATCGATTCAATACTCGGACAGCGCCTTAAAGATGGCATTGTGGAACACCAGAGGACATCGCCACCTAACTAGAAAAAATGACATAAATCTGGGTGTTTTTGATTTGATCTGCCTCCAGGAAACCTGGTTAATGACCAAACCGTCCTTAGACGGGTACGAAATTGAAATATCCCCAGCTACCAGAAGCAACGGGGGCCGGCCTTCAGCGGGCATCCTCACTGCTATTCGACTAGGTTAATCTCTTACCCCAAAGGGCAAACTCGCAGAGGGATATGGCAAACTGGTGTCTTTAGCCTCCTGGCTTCACTTTGACCTTGCACAAGAGGCCTGGATAAACCCTGATCTAGTAATACTAAATCTATACTGGAACCCAGAAAGAGCAACGACCATCGAGTTCTGCAATTCAATAGCCGAGAGCATTGACGACTTAATGATTGATAGGAACGTTCTAAACATCTTAATCTGCGGCGACCATTAATGCAAAATGCAAAGGCGAACAATCGAAAAGAGCAACACATGGGCAAACACCAAGTTGATGAAAGAGGCCGCGCATGGGGAAACCTAATGAAATCCAGAAAATTCTATAATACGTCGATGCTATGCGATTCTGGCTTCCAAATTCCTACGTGGGAAAGGTTAGAGTCCTCGGCAACATTAGACTACATATTATCTCAGAAAGCCTGATCCCTTATTTCGTGGAATACAAAGTCGCGAGAACGACGGAAAGTGATCACAATCTACTGCAGATGTCGTGGAACAGCGCAGCCTGGGAAAGACCGCAATATCTACCTGACGTGGAAACAAACACAACAAAACCGTCTCCGTCTTACCTCAGCCGAAATAACAACTTTCTGGGAAAATCTAAAGAGGATTAATGACTATGAACCCAGGGACCAGATGAGACGCGAATATACATCCCTCCTGGTAGATAACAAAGCTTTAATGGAAAGACACGACCCCAGCCACCTCCACTCATGTATTCAACACCACGGTGGCCGAAAAGCATCGTGAAGTAAAAAAAGCAAAAAAACTGGCAGTAAAAATGAAAACGAAGGCACTTTGGAGCACCTACGATTGTTTAGCAAGAGCCTATAAATCATGGCTAAAATCACAACGGCAAACTCTATACCAAAATGACCCAGAATCGATGTTTCGAACCATAGCCACAAGAAACACCAGAGACATCTGGACGTTAAGGAGTGCCAATGGCCAAACCGTACCATTGATATCAAATTCCGTACCTGAACAAAGCTGGATACAGCATTTTTCAGCCCTGTACCAGGCCCCTGTAACCCGGGTGCCACAGACTGTGTTGCTGAATAAAAACCAGTGGGTCAACCTGACCGAAGTCGAAGACATTGCTAGAATAATTACCAACTTTAAAAGCGTCAAGAGCGCCAGGGCCGGGCGGGCTGTCAGATCTGGACCTTAAGAACATCCAATGGAATGGGCCTACGCCATCAGTGAAATATTGAAACTCTGTCAAACTCAGAAATAAATCCCAGAAACTTGGACAGAGGCGGTCCTAGTCCCAATTTTTAAGAAAGGAGACAAAAGTGCACCGTCAAACTATAGACCGATAGTGCTCCTTGATAACATCGGTAAGATCTTCGCCTCACTGCTGCTGCCCCACTTTAGAAAATGGGCAAGAAACTCCCCTTCGGCCGACACCTTCCAGACCGGCTTCCAAAAAGGTGCAGGAACAACAATAAATCTCCTAATACTGAACATTATGAAAGCAAAAGTAAAAAGCGGAGCGCCTAAAGTCTTCTTGGCGATGGTGGACCTGTCCCAAGCATTCGACATGGTCGATCGAAACCGACTCTGGTCGAAGTTAACAACATGGAAATGCCCAGGTCCGGTACTTGAACCTATAATAGCCCTTCATACTTCAACATCTTTACGGGTCCGTCTTAGCCGACAAGGAACCATTTCGTATCAGATCCAAACCAACCGTGGGGTCAAACAAGGGTGTCCACTGGCTCCAGCGCTATTCATAGCTTTCATTGGAGACTACCAAGAATCAGAAAGAGCAGTTTGTTCATTTCCGCCAAAAGTGGGTATTCACCAGGTATCAAGATTGTGGTACACCAATGACCTGGTCCTATTGCCTACAAAGACAATTGGCAAACCTAGCAATTTATATGGAAAGCAACAACTTAAAAATTAATACATCTAAAACCAAAATTCTAACATGGACGAAAGCATCGAGGAACCAACAGACCAACAATTCTTGGTACTTGGGAAATTCAAAAATCGAGCAAGTAAATGAATACAAATACCTGGGAATCCAGCTCGATAATTCCATAAAAGAAAACTCCCATCGGAAACTACTTTGGGACAAAATGAGAAATCTTACCGCACAAGCACGGTCAATTGATAGAAAATTCGGAACGTTTTCGTGGATGCCCACAATCCAGTTCTACAAATCCAAAGTAGTACCCGCTGTAACCTACGGAATGGCGGCTAATCTAACCATGAAAGAAGAACTATGGACCCAGTTGGAAGGCTTCTATTGGAAATCAGTATTAGGCTTACCAAAAGCTGCCCCGATGCCAGCGATTCGAAGAGACTTAGGCCTGCTGTCCTTAGTGGTGGCGATAACTCAGAGTGCCGGTTGCTTCGGAAATCGGTAAGGGATCCTGCAAACCATTACGGGAATGGGTCTCAAAAATCCAAGCAAAACTAGAAACCATAGCGTGTGACGAAGAAACGCTAATTTCCAATCCAGGCAGAGTGAAGAGAAAAATCGAGCAACAAGATTGGATAAGTACAATTGAAAAAATCCAGTCTTATAAATCTTTAAAACATCTACCACCAACTCATAACCAGATGAAAGTTCCAATAAAATATTGTGAGATTTCCGGCAAAGGAACTAAGAAAAAACTTTATGCGGGCACGTTTGAATTTGATCCCTACAAGAGAAATTCTATACATCAGAGCTCTCTCCCAGACCTCAGACTGTCGTTTCTGCGAAACTCCAAACGAACTAGAATCAATTTGCCACCTTCTCATGTCCTGCCCAGCCTTAACACTGGAAAGACACGCCTTCTTGACACCACTGAGCAGCCAGGCATCTACGCTTAACGAAGAAACATGTTGGTGTCGGATGATATCTGGAGATTCGGCCAGACGGTCTAGGGCAGCGGCCAAATTTTTAGAAGCGATCTTCAGAAAAGTGACCGTTGCCCAAAGTGACACATTAAACGCATGATACGTCAAATCGACGCACCAATAAACCCTCTCGTCGTTGACAGTGGTGTCGCTACATACCTTCATAGCTGGAAAAAAGAAGCAAATAGAAAGGATCAATTTTTGTAAAAAACTTTGAGGTTGCAAACAAAATAAAATGGCAACATTCAGCACCATATACGAGAAGAATTTGGTAAGATCTTTTAATCAAACCAGCACCTATTTAAAAACAAAAAACAAACATTTCCCTACTAAACAGTGTTCTCCCCCGCCCCCCGTAGGCCTTTGGTCTCTGTACTATCATGCAGCAGTTTAACAATAATTTAAATTGGACATTAAATGAGGCAAGCATGAGGAAAACCTGCAAACCCTTGCTTTTCAAGTCTTAGAAAACTTTGCATCAAAAGTAAGGAAAACTGAACACCAATGGCGACAAATGTATGCCATTGTTGAGAAACCCAAATACATATCTATCGCAAAATTTTACATTCCTGAGATACAGATGACTAAAATCAAATGTTAATGAGAGAATTGATAATGCAGTCTGTCCAACTAAAGAAGGTTTCTGCCTATTTAAATGATCTAAGGTCAGCTAACTCCCATTATACCCTTATACAGCACCCGGCATTACAAAGCCTGTCACACTAGCATTGAAGCTGGGATAGACCAGCCTTACTACAACTAGCGGCGAACACCGAACTATATTGAGTGATATAGCTACTGGCACCTTTGCAACTGAATATTATAGCTAAAGATGTTTGCCACTACCCTCTACCTTACGGCTCTCATGACTACACTACCTTCATTTGAGTGCTGGACTATCCAGAATACTTCCCAGAATATCATGACTAGCCACTCCTATCAGACGACAAGATCTCACCAGCCTAATACCCAATTTAACCTGACCATAACAAATACCCCATGCGACCTCCTGCACAGGAACCTCAAGCTACGCTCAAGACTACCTAAACCATATGAACCACCAGCTAGACTAGCAATTAATCACACCTACAACTCTAAAGATACCATTACAAAATTGAGTACCAATAACCCTAGCACCGCCCCCATGACGACTACGAAACCATCTAAACCCAACACAAGTCACATTATAACGTCCCTTAACCATAGCAAGACTGTCTACCTCCACATCAGCCTTACCTACCTATCTGCTCAAAGGAGCTCTTATCAATGCAAGATCTCTAGTAACACATGCTACAGAAATTGCTGATTTATTAGAAACCAAGAACTACAACTTCCTACTAATCACTGAATCCTGGCTGCACCAGGCTCAGCTCTGATGATCCCTGTGCCAACAGGTTACACAATCCTAAGAGAAGATAGAGCTAACACCCGAGATGGGGGAATAGCAATTATAGCTAAATCCACACTAGCAATGAGATTAGTAGCTCCAATGCATGTCAACTCATGCGAATCCCTCACTATAAACCTACCTATCTCAGATTCACAAACCATTGCTATACACCTAATCTACAGGCCTCCGGGCCCCATTGGCTCCTTCGAAGAGGACCTATCCACGTTACGATCTGATAACCTAAACGTGCATCCTAGGTAATCTCAGAATCTGCTTGAATTTCCCTTTCACCCGCCTCCTCCTGCTCCTCACCTGAATGTTCTTTTTCGGATGATTCGTCAGAAGGAATGTCTCTTATCTCTCTCCAAGCTGCAGCAGGCTTGGAGGAAGGGAAACAGAGGAAGACTGGAGAGGAGGGCAAGGAAGGAAAAGAGCACAAGTGTATGCAGAGTAGAACTTGACAGCGTGTAAACCCGAAAGCAATGAGGGTTGCAACGCGCTGTCGAAAGCTGCCGATGCGCATAAATACACGTCACTAAAAGGAAGTGGAAACACTAGAATGCTGCATTCGCTTCTGCCATGAGATAATACGGCTCAACCCTTCCTCCATTGATTCCACAACTTCCATGGTCGGCGGATCATGACAGGTACTCCTACTAGGAGACATGAACTTAGGCTACAATGACCCTAACGATCCTACTCAAGCCACAACTATCGCCAATGCCCTATCAGAACTTGGCTTCTTACAAAAAGTAACTCAGCCCGCCCACGTCAAGGGCAGAACTCTTGACTGGTTGCCGACCACAACTGCAACATCAACATCACCACCATCAGCCCCCAAGCTTGGACGGACCACTCGCTTATAGCCTTCACCATAGACTCTAAAATTATCTATGCCGTAAACAACCCCATAGCACCCGCTATGCCAACTAGAAATAAAAAGAATATAACTACAGCTCATACTCCCTGCGTTAAACTCACTTCCAGACTCACTTGATCCTTCCACTTTAGTGAATGAATTTAACAAAGTTGTATTAGAAGCCCTCAATACTATTGCCCCCTTAAACGCCTGGCTTAAACCACACCTTAAGTCACTGAGAAAAGAAAAAACGAAAAAGTGAATCCATCCGGATGTTAACACCATCTGAGGTGAATAAAGCAAACCTTATTAACATCACCACTAAATATAAAAATGAAATACGACAAGCAAAAAAAGAAAGCTTTGACAACAGGATACTATAGGGTAAATCAGGTACTAAGGAACTCTTCGCTATACTAAAGGAATTGGAAAACCCCATCCTTGTCCCCTGACAACTGCGTCAATGACGAGACCTGGTGCGCTGGCATACAGAAAGCGCTCGCTGACAAAATTGCCACTCTTCAAATAAAAATTGCCAAAACAATAAATTAACGTACCAAAATCTTCTACCCAACCTAGAAATGTATTGAACCTACCTAAACCAGACCTCCGCTTCAACTTCACCAAAACCACAATAATAGAGGTTGAAAAAATAATACTCTCTCTCAAACCTTCCAATTGCAGAGGAGACCAATGTCCCGCACACATTATAAAAGACGCCGCAAGAGATCTCTCACCTTTTTATCTCTAAGTTTATTAGCGCGTCATTTACCTCAGGTACTATCCCAAGCTATCTCAAGGAATGCTGGGGCTTCCCTCTTTTGAAGAAACAAACCCTTGACCCAGCTATATCTACTAATTATGGACCAATTACAATGGTGCCATTCCTCCTTAAAATATTAGACAGAGTGGCGTACTTGCAGATTCAGAGATTTTTGCAACAGAACAAAATTGGGTACCAGGAGATCCGGTTTCAGACCTCAGCATAGAACTGAAACGGCACTCATTGACCTTAAGGCCCAAGTGGGCGAGCTGAGAGATCAGGGTAAATGTGCCTTATTCCTCCTCCTAGATCTCTCAGCAGCATTCGACCTGGTGGACCACATTGTTCTTTGCAACCGCTTAGAATCAGCTGCACACTTTTCACAACACGCCGTAGCGTGGATTCAATCATTTTTGAGTGAAAACGATGAGTCTTCTCCACTTCAGAAGCAGCTGATCCCATCCCAATTTCATGCAGTGTTCCCCAGGGTTCATGCGTCTCCCCTACTCTTTATAATATATTCACTAAGCCCATCTTTGACGATCTGGATTGTCTTGATGTCACCTACACTAACTATGCAGATGACACTCAGATTCTCTTCCCACTAAAGGGGAATACAACCAGGATTTGGCCTTGGTGAATAGGATATACCTCATCATCCAGGCATGAATGGCACAACATGGCCTATGCCTGAATGATGATAAAACGGAGCTCCTCATCTTGGGGACCACACCTAACATCAACAAACTTGGCCATAAATATACCTCTTCCAACATAGATGGCAACACGATTAAGGCAATGAAGGAGGTAAAAACACTAGGATTTTACCTTGACTCTGGCCTTACCCTGACAAAACAAGTGAATGCCATGGCATCCGGCATGGCTTACACGTGTAAACTGATTAGATCATCTAAACCCTTCCTCTCAGCAAGCAGTTGCACCACACTGGTAAAGGCACTTGTGCTATCCAGGTTGGATTACTGTAATGCTCTCTACATTGGAGCTAACGAATACATCACAAAGAAAATTCAAATACTCCAGAATAACGCCTTGAGAGCGGTGTAGGAATATCCAAAAAAGAGCACATCTCCACAGAGAGGAGAAACAATAACTGGCTATCTACTTTTGACAAAATCAAACTCAAAACTGCCTCCCTAATGTTCAAATCCCTCAATAATGCAGCACCTCTTTACCTTACGGAGAGGTTTAACAAAAGACCGACACTCTGACCTACCAGAACGATCTACACCAACTGTCTGACAGTTCCCCCCCCCCCCATTCAAACTGAGCCCATCTACGTCGAATCCACTGGAGGAGCAGGAGCTTCCTCAACTGCCGGAGCAGTTCCCCTGCCTCCGAAGGGCCTGGGATCAACCTAGATGCAAGGTAGGACCCAGATCTCAATCCGCATCATATTTGCGCCCCGTACTTCCAACTACGCTTCTCACCGGCGGATCAGCTGGTAATATTCGCTATTAGCCAGTGTCCCACCTGCAAGCTGGAACAGCCTGTACATTTTGCCAACTTCGCCAATATTAGCTGATAATCATATCAGCCTCCATTACACCGCACGAGATGCTGCTGCTTCAAGATGGCCATCCGCACTTCTCTTGGGCAAACCCGACCCTAATCTACACATTGGACCTGCCTCGGCGCGAGATTGGCTGCCTGCTTCTCATAGCCAATCCCTTGCCGGCAGGCAACAAGCCGGCCCACCCACAAAGGCACACCCATCGAGGCTGGTGCCTGTCTTGAGCCTGTCCAGAGTTGACAGAGACCAGGGCCAGGAACTCTGCTCATTTTGCGCCACATTTATTTGGTTCCTTCATTGTTGGCACCAGTATCCAGTTATCTGGTAAGAACAACTCTGCGCTCAACTGTTTGTCACGACCAAGACTTTATTTGTTGTTTACCACGCAGATTGCGATCGGTAACGCCACTTGACCATATTTGTTTCACGTGTACCCGCCTCGGGATCTAAGTCTTAGTCAATAGCCTTATAGCAATGCACTTCTTTGCTAATTAGCCTAGCTTTAGTGTGTCGGTCACTTTCTGACTTGCCTGCAATATTGCTACTACTACTTGTCCACTACCAACTAGCTCCTGCGGTATCTATCCTGTCCCAGTCATCTGCGCCCAAGATCATCTTAGTCGCCTATGCCCACACTGCAGTTAATATACTTGCGTCGAGTCCAGCCTGTGATCTCTGCGACCACCCCAACAGCATTGCCCATATCGCGCTCAGCCTGTGTCTTTTGAGACCACTTTGCCAGCCTTGCCTATGTCATGCTCAATCTGTGTCTCTTGTGACCATTTTACCTGCATTGCCCATATTATGCTCAGCCTTAGACTTTTGTCACCATTTTGCCAGCTTTGCCAATATCATGCCCAGCCTGCTACTCCTGTGTCAGCACTGCCCGCTTTATGTTTAGTCTGTGACTCTTGTGACCATTGTGCCAGCTTTGCCTATTTTATGCTTGGCCTTATAGCTCCTGTGATGTACTGTCACCAATCGTATGCTTACCCTCAATATTGTCACTAGTGCCTATTGTGATTTCTAATTTCAGTTACCACTTGCCCAGCTCACTCCTTGCGGACTCCCCTTAACTACTCTATATGGTACACTTACCATCAGCTAGCCCCCCTTCACACAAATTATGTATATGCCAGTTACTTACACTAATCTACTGAGGACTATCCTACACCTGCTCAGTACAATAGACGTTAATATGCCTCACACTCTGCCCTTTTCGGCGTCTGTGACGCCCCTTAACAATCCCACCTACCTAAATGACCTGATAGCAGACCATGTAATCTCTCCCAAAGAAACCTCAAACTTCGTGCCAGACTCCCCAAAATGTATCAACCCTCGGCCAAATCCATACACCCCCTCTCTAATAATTCTTCTAGAAACCTAAGAGCCCCGAGCCTAATACTAAAACATCCTCGCATAAAACTACCAATACTCAGCACCCACTCCAGCTCAACAGCCGACTCACTCGAGACCCCACCACCCACCCAAGTCACTATCATAATACCTTGCCACTACCTACTGAGACCACATTGTCCGGTATAAGAGGAGCCTTAATAAATGCTCGGTCTATGGTGGCACATGCCACAGAAATAGCCGACTTAATCTCAACTGGAAAAATGGACTTCCTCGCTATCACAGAATCTTGGCTTCACTCAGCAGCCGGCCCAGCGGTTATGTTAGCCATTCCAGAGGACTATACCCTCCTAAAAATAGACCACACTACCTCCCGAGTCGGTGGCCTAGCCATAATTGCCAAAACTAGCCTAGCATTGAGACTTGCTTCTCCATTAAATGTAGATTCATGTGAATTCCTGACTGCCAAACTAACCATCTCAAACTCCCAAACTATATCTATCCACCTAATCTACAGACCTCCAGGTCCTCTAGGCCCCTTCGAAGAAGATCTCACTAATATCCTATCGGATAACCTCAAAAATGCCTCACCAAGCCTTCTCTTAGGAGACTTTAATCTTGGCTACAAAGACCCTTCAGATCCTAATGCCACACAGATCAACGATTCCATCGAGGAATTAGGATTTACCCAAAAGGTAACCGGCGTTACACACACTAAAGGCAGAACCCTTGACTGGATAGCAGAGCACAATTGCCAAACTTCCGTCACTGCCATAACACCATTGTCCTGGTCCGACCACCACCTGATCTCCTTCTCCCTAGAAGTCATAGCCCCCATCATGCCGTCAGCATAGCCCCTGCCATTCCCACTAGGAATAAAAAGAACATTACAGCCAACAAACTCATTCCTCTGATCCTCCCTACCTTGAATTCTCTCCCTGCCTCAACAGACCCACTTACCTTGGTTGAAGAGTACAATAAAGTAATGCTATCTACTCTAGACACCATAGCACCCTTGAAAATCAGAAAGTGCAAACAGAAAAAACATGTCAATGCATGGTTCTCTCCCCACCTAAAAGCCATTAGACTAGAGAAACGTAAATGCGAACACATATAGAGACTAGACCCGTCCGATACTAATAAAAACAACCTCACAAAACTAGCTTCCTTGTACAAAAAAGAAATGATCCTTGCTAAACAAGAATCTTATAATTTGCGTATCACCCAGGCTAATTCCAATACAAAAGAATTGTTCATAATTCTTAAAGAAATAGAAACACCTATCCAAGCCCCTGACACCTGCCGTAAGGACAAAAACTGGTCCACCAGCATTCAGAGCACCCTAGCTAATAAAATAACGACCCTTCAGGTGAAAATTAATAACAAAAAAGAATCCCTCCTCCTCACCTCCAATCTTAACAATATCACTGCCCCTCTACCCCCAAACACCCTACTTCCTGCCCCTTCTGAACGGCCGACACCCCTCTTCAACTTCAAGAAAGTATCCATTCTAGAAGTTGAAAAAGTCATCCTTACTCCCAAACCGTCCAACTGCCACGGCGACCCCTGCCCAGCACAAATTATAAAGGATGCCGCACAGGACCTCTCCCCATTCATAACTACGCTTATAAATGCCTCATTCTCCACCGGCACCATTCCCAACAACTTGAAACAGTCGTGGGTCCTCCCACTCCTAAAAAAAAAATAAAAAAATACAATACACTTGACCCATCCATTCCCACTAACTATCGCCCCATTACTACAGTACCGTTCCTGCTTAAAAATCCTAGATAAGGTAGCATACCTCCAAATCCAACAATATTTGGAATGTAACCACCACCTAGGAGTACGTCAGTCAGGTTTTAGACCTCAACACGGAACGGAAACTGCGCTGATCGACCTTAAAGCACAAATAGACACCCTGAGAGACAATGGTAATACAGCACTACTACTGTTGCTCGACCTCTCCCTGGCGTTTGACTTGGTTGATCAGAAGACTCTCTGCCACCACCTGGACTCTGCCACCCACTTCTCACAAGAAGCCATAGAATGGATTCAATCGTTCCTAGATAACAGAACCACGTGTCTTCGCACCCTCAGCAGCTACGGACCCTATACCTATTACCTGTGCTGTGCCCCAGGGCTCATGCATTTTGCCCACTCTGTACAATCTAGATAGCCTGGGTATCACCTACACTAACTATGGGGATGATACACAGATCCTCATCCCGTTGACGGGAGATTACAAGGATTTGGCCTTCGTGAATAGAGTGTACCTCATCCAGGCATGGATGGCATCTCGTGGACTATGCCTGAATGATGACAAAACGGAACTCCTCATTGTCGGCAACACAGCAAATCTCAACAAATTAGGCCATTATAGACAACAATAACATTACAGTAGCCAAGGAAGTTAAAACTCTTGGTTTCTACTTAGATTCTACTCTCACTTTAAAAAAAAAAAAGTTAATTCCATGGCCTCGGCTACCGCTTACACTTGTAAGCTAACTAGAGCAACCAAGCCATTCCTTACACCTAATAATTGCATCACTCTAGCAAGAGCTCTGGTATTATCCAAATTGGATTATTGTAATTCCCTATACGTAGGGAGCAACAAATACATCACTAATAAGATCCAGATCTTACAAAAGAATGCCTCGAGAGCAGCTCTCAACATTCCTAAGAAAGCCCACATTTCTGACCTCAGAAGATCCAACAACTGGCTCTCCATCAAAGATAAAATCTTCCTTAAATCAGCCTCCCTGACTCATAAATGCTTACAAATGCTTACACCTGGCCGCCCCACATTACCTCACTACTAGATTCTTGAGACAATCCACCAACCGCCCTTATAGAACAGCCACTGCCAACCTACTTTGAGTGCCTAGATTTAAACGCATGAAGACAGGTGGTAGTAGCTTCCCGGTCAAAGCTGCCCAAAACTGGAATTCACTCCCACCCACTTTAAGGGAAGACATGCCCTACCTACCTTTCAGATCCAACCTTATCCACTGGATTAAGGAACATGACATCTGACTCCTCATCACACTATGATCACACTACTGTCCGCTATTACTGTATATAATTGTTGTCTGATGCTTCCTGCCACCACATGTTCATTTGTATGATAATTTTCAGCACTGTTTATTAATGTATTGTAATGTAATGCACAGCAGTGTAACTTAAGCTGGACAATCCTCTTTATGCTTTCTGCGCCCTAATACCCTTGGGTCTGGTGCACGTTATAAATAAATCAACAAACAAGCTACCATTGGCGGTAATAGCTTCTCTGTCAAAGCCGTCCAACTATGGAACTTCCTGCCCCCGTGCCTGACGGAAAACCAAATTTACTGACATTTTAGGTGCAACATTATCAACTGGTTCAAATCGAATGATCACTAAAACTCAGACCTGAGTGAGAAGGCCCTCGAACTTCTCCCGCCTATTATCAGCCCCTCCTTGATTTCTCTCCTCACCAACTGACCCTCATGACCTTCACCTGTAGATATCATTGTATCCTATTCCCTCGTGAAAATTGCCAACATTGCCACTTTTACTAGCTATGTACCTTGTCACCCATGTTATGCTCTGTACTATAACCTGTATACTCTTAATGTAATCTATAAATGCTGTAAATTCCTTGTGACACATTATGTATCTTTGTAAGCTTATATCCTTGTCTCCGCGCCCTGATACCTCCGAGTCGGGCGCGCGCTATAAATAAAGAAACAAACAAACTGCTTGCCATGAAACCGATTATTCCATTTGAAATGTTGTGCTGTACCTTGGCTTCCTTCTCAGAAAATTACCACGTTACAATCGGATATGGAAGTAAACACAAATAGGTTCATCTATCCACTAGAGGCAGTTATGGACCATATGACTGAAAACATTCCTGAATTGGTCCCATATTTCAAGTGCCGATTGGGCAAAACACTTCAAAATAAGTAAAGCCTAAAGATCGTTGCTAGATAATTTTTCGGCTAGTGAATGTAAAATGCTAATCCCTGATCTTATCAACAATGTGAGAATGCTCTTCAATACCCTTTTGTCCCAGGGATCTGTGACCATGGTATTTAAATCCACTGTAGCTAAATTACTACTTAAGACCCCCTCACCAGATCATAATTACATGGCTAACCTTCTTCCTGTGTCCCAGCTTCCGTCTCAGGTTATAGGATATGGGAGAAAGTAGTGGCAAAGCAGTTCCATTCATTTGCACAAGAACACGTCCTTTGTGACCAACAGGCTGGTTTCCCATCAGGCTTTAGTACAGACTCTTTTCTGGTACAAATGCTGAATGATATTAAGGAAATAGTTGATTCTGGTACATGTGCAGTGCTAATTTTTTCAGACTTGTTGGCAGCGTTCAACACATTCAACCACGGAAGACTCTTGGAGAGACTTCCTCTTCTGGGCTTGCATGGCACAGTGTTGAAGTGGATGAAGTCATTATGATCAGATTAGGCACAGACATTTGCTATAGGGGCTCCTTGTTCTCAGGTCATCAGTATAGTCTGTGGAGCCCCATGCAGATCTTCTCTATTGCAACTTCTGTTAATTTTGTGGGTAGCCCCTTGGCCAATTGCATGGTTTCCAATTTTATTCCTAGGCAGACGACGGACAGCTAATCATGTACAGACGCAGGGACACTATGGACAGAATTAAAGGGTGCCTATCCTCCATAGATGCATGGATGTGTAGAAATATGCTGAAATTATATAGTTCTAAGACAAAAACCTTAAAGTTCAATGATGCACTTGTCCAATGGGTTGTGATCTGTTGGCCTGAGTGTTTGAGACTCTGTCCAGAAGAAGAAGCAGCTGCAGTTAAAAATCTAGGAGTGCCGCTAGATGCCTCACCTGTCCTTCACAAAACCTAATACCAAAGTAAGCATGTTCTGTCCAATTAAAAGCACTATGTAAAGTGTTTTAAATGCGTTCTTTAAACCTAATGCACGGATCATACTGTTTACTGCATTGATTTGTGTTTTGTATTGCTATAATAAACTTTACTGAGGTCTGTAAAATCTCAAGATTCAAAAGTTTAAAATAATCCATAGTCTAGCAGCTAGCTTGGTGTACAATGAGCAGCAACATGAGCGCATAACACACAATCCCTCTCACCTTCACTGGTTGTCCGTTAGAGACAGAATTAAATTCAAAGACACTTTGTCTGACATATAAAGCCCTATACAATGAGAGACCAACTAGGTTTAATAAAAAGCTGCAATTGCTCCACCCAGGCAGAGGCATCTAAGAGGAATCCACTTGCCCCACAGTGACGGGTGACAAAATATTTACGAGAGCTTTCTGTAAATGGATGCATGTCACCATAAGCGCACTTCATATTTGGTGCAATTCAGCCACCCAAAGGACGGCCAAGCATAGTGATAATTTTGACAGTGCATGTCAAATAAAAGATTCAAACATCCAGCAAGGTAGAGTGCCCTGCAAATGGTATTTGCCCTTTATAAAATCTCCTCGCCATTCCGAGTGGGCTAGTAGATTTTGCGAGACCTGACCTCTTTGTGTAGTGCAAGCCCTGTGCCCACCCGCTCACCCTCCCCTTAAACATGCCCCCGGAAGCGAAGCACAACCCTCTCAAATTAGATGAATACTGCATACTTGTTTGAAAATGCATATTTTTTATTTTAGAACTGAGGAATCCTAGACCAAGGGACCATGCATCCTCCTTTTGGACTCATCGAAGACCCTCCTGCCCTAATCTCATTCGTGCGATGTGAATGGTCAAATCATGTTCCTCCATGCCTGTGTGGCAACAGTCATTCTAGTGCCATTGGCCATGGTTCATTCCTTTATTCTACCTGAAACCCATTGTTTTTCATTTTCCGCATGTTTATCTTCACCTTCCGGCAGTCGCCCTCCTCCACTCAAAGCAGTTCCTGTACTCAACAAATGGTGCACCCTACTTTACAGGGCACTTTGAAGAATTTGCACTTCACGTTTTATCTTTCCTGTTCTTCATTTTCTTTAACTCCTTATAAAGAAACCCTCCAGGCTTTTATCAACATTCTGAAATTGCAGTTGGTGCACCAGGAAAGTGGGTCTGGGACATTCAGAGGTCACCGTTGGCATGTGGATGGGTGGGAGGGCCTGCTGGAGACAATGGAGTAGACTTCAGAGAGAAAAGATCAGGAATTGTGCCCCTGCCCCTAACAAACACTATTATTTGCCTGATTGGCATTGGCCTGACGAAAAAAAGGCCCAGCGACCCAACTGACCTGAGTATGTCGGTGACGCATGAGATGGCTCTCAGCATCCCAACCAAAATACTGGGAAATTTGAAGTTGGTATCTGGAGTTTTAACATCTCATGCAACTTTCTCTGAATATAAGTTAGTGCCAGCCATAACCGTTTGACCTCTGCGTAGGGTAATAAGTGGAGTCCCCACTCAACCACCCCCTTGCCCCATCTGCCAGTGTCATGATCCCTATTTCATATGATGGTCCATGTATCTATGTGAGAGAAAGAAATGGAGATGCAGGGTTGACGGTGGCAAATTGAGAATGCAAATTGATACTGTCTGCAGAGCTCAGTAGGTGTGCGGGATGAAAAGCATGTTTTTACTTATGATCTTCAAAATGTTGTCATGCCTTGCTTTACATGTATTGATTGTTTGTGCCACTCACTAGCTTGCTAATCATTCTACTTTTTACCTAATACTAGTCTGCTCCCTTGTTTCCCACTGTAGTCCTGCATCTAACTGTCCAACTGTGATTGTGCCATGTAGTATTTTCTTCCATCTGTCCCACTATATTGTATCGCTGCACTTTTGCTTGTAGGTATCCCACTGTATTTTTGCCATGCTGTGATTTTGCTGCTGTTGTGATTTCACTCCACTGTTGACTTTATACTGTGATGAATCTTCTTCCCTTCTCCCCATAGGGGAGCCACCCCCTGTGAAGCTCCGGAGGTGAGCCCGCTAAGCAGGACCCTCCCTTTGGTTCTGGAAAAAGGGGACCTCGCTGTGAGTGACTCCCCTCTAGGGGCCAAGGACTCCCCTATGAGGAACTCCCCATCAAGAATAAACTGTCTGCATATATGGGAATCAAAAGTACTGTTGTTAGATTGTTTTATATTCAAATAGCCGTGACTAGTAATCTATTTGGCTTCAGGTAATGCTGGATTCCCCCTAAACCCAACAGTTAGAGGAATGACACACCCCTCTCGTTAATGGGAACAAACATAAAAAGATGAGGAAACTTGAATGGAGGAGAGGGAATCCTATGCAGAGGCAAGCCTCTGACGGGAAGATGTCCTGCAGGGGCAGGGCTACTGGTAGCATGGAGAGCGCACAGATTGCAAGCAAGACGCCAGAAGGCTGGTGTCCCAAGCGGCAACGAAGCTGAGAAAGAGACTGACGAATGAACTTCAGGGGCACCAGTGGTCCAGCAATAAATATTGGTTTCTAAACCATCAATTGGCCCCACACCTCTAGTACACCAGAAGGGATCCAAACAGATTGGAAACACAAGCAAATTATAAACCAGTTTGTCCAATTTTGCTAACGTGGACGGAACGGCAGGCTTTGCTCCTAAAGGTCATGGACCGTTGTTTAGTTGCAACAATAAATCTCGGATTTATTACCCAATGACTGTCCAGTCAAGGTTGTATAAAAGCACAGTTCTAGCACTCTACAAAATACAACCCACCCTGTAAAAGAATGCAGAGGACAGACTCTTTCAAAGGAAGAAAAGGGATGCACTCTGGATACCGACGGGCGACTAGTCAGTATAGTAATTAATCGCAATAGTTTAGAGGATACTTGGTTTCAACACAAAGGGAGCAATGGGTCATCAAATTGCTCTAAGGGCCTTCGGAGAAGGATCAGGGGTACAGAACCACAATATACCTTGTACTGTAGGAGTTCTTGGTACTCGACAGGGTCGAGGTCGGTTTCAGGGTGCTTTGCAGCTTCTGCAACAGAGTTCTCAACTGGAGACGGCTGCGGGTAACTGGCAGTTTGGCGAGCGGAACTGGACGGCTGCCTGCAGGCTGGCATACATGGCGGCTCAGGGTCAGGAATCGTTGTCTCAGTGCTGTTGAGCGGTTCTGAAGCATTGTTCGAGACGTCTCGCATGTCTTTAAGTGAATGTGGCATAACAGCTGTCAGCATTGCAGCTCGACTGGCTCTAAAATGTCCTTTGAGGAGGATGTCAGTAAGTGCTCCTTGAGGCACTTCTCCCAGCTTCTCCACTGAGCTTGTGTTGTCCTTTAAGGCATACGGCCCAAAGCTGAGGAGTGTGGTGCAGGCAGTTGCCTTCTCGTTGGTTTCGGGTTCAGAGACCTTCTGGCACTTCCCACCTGGTAAGCTTGCTGCAGAGCCTAGCGCAGCACGCTGTGTGCTGGCTAGGTACCGGTTCTGGAGCTGCTGTATTCGGCATCTCCCTCTGTTTCCTGGGAGATGTTTAAGGAAGGGATCTTGCTTCCCTCTTGGAGGTCCTGGCCTTCCTTCACTGGCGGAAGGTGTAAGGCATTCTGTACCTTCAGCCGAGGTCCAATGATGAGGAGTTCGTTCTGCTTCTGGTGAAACCTTCAGGTGATCTCCCAAAAGAGGGGCTCAGCCATCTTTTAAAGCCAAATGGACCACAGGGATTGGTGTAGGCTAAGCATGCATTAATGAACCAATCCTGGGTCCCCACCAGCAATCTCCTATATGCGTGCGGTCATAACCAGAGTGTTTTGCAACAAAAAAGGTAAAGGGGTGAAAACATGTAATACTAGTCCCACCCATCTTCCTGTCTGTTGTGGATCAAAGGGTCTGTCTGGTTAATGGAGCTCTCTGTGTTTCCTGATTAAAGTGGTAGTTCTCCCTCGAAGCTGCTGCAAGACCATTTTCTGACTCTGGCAAACCATGTGCTCGTACCTTCTGAATGGGATCCCCCTTCCAGGGATGACTACAGTAAACGTGCAGTTCCAGACATGCCATTTCTGTCAGTCAATACTGAGGGTAAGAGTTGGCATCCCGTTGACTCAGTGCTTATGAAAGGGTGTTGGAGTGTCCTGTCTCCTTTGTTAGCATTTGCAGCCAGGCCCCATGTGGGCCTGTTTGAATTGAGCTCTGATTACTGTGTGAATGCTGCCACCAACTACATGGCACAACAAAAGGACAGGGCGGATCCATGGAGCCTTTGATAGTTAATTAGGCTGGCCATGGCAGGGGAAAGGTTTGGCCCTCCTCTTCTGGAGAGTCGCTGTGTACTCCCCCTTTCAGATCTCAACTAAATATGCTGGGGGCAGGGCTGCGTCTGTAGGCTGTGTCCACCCAGAGTACACAGGTCTATGCGTATGTCATGCAGTGAGCATAGGAAAATGTGTGCGGGTTAGCTTCACACATTTTCTGGACTGCCCACCCACTGTGCGAATGGCCGATTCCTCAGAGTTGAGGAGGTAGAGAGACCGTCTCGCCTGGTGGCACGACCTCCTCTGAGCTGTGGTGGACCTGAGCCCCGTTAACTGATGCTGACACTAACCCCATGGAAAGATCGAATCACTGACCTCTGCATGCGGAATGCAGACTGCCGAGCTGGGCAGGAAAAGGGAAGCGGACGCTCCCGCAAAGGTAACATTGGGGGAGTGAGGGGCCCCACTCCCCCCTGAGTTTTGGATAAGCCGAAAGGGTTAACAGTGCCTGAGAAACTCAAATGCTGAACACGGGCAGATGTCCAACCGAGGTCCTGCTGCATTAAATATATAGCAGGGCTTTGGAGAGCCCTAGAGCACTAAGTGACATTTATATACAAGACTGGAAAAGCCATAAGGGTTACATGAGCCCAAAAACTTGAATACTGGACACGGAACTGCGCCCAAGAGAAACCCTGCTGGAGTAAGCACATCAAAGGTCAAGTGGACTTCAGAGAGCCCTAGAATAGAAACTACAGGGGAAAGACTGGGACCAGAGAGGACCTCAAATGTTCCATTGCCCAAACCCTAAAACAAGAACACTATTGAATGGAAGATCACAAATGGCTGAATTGCACTAAGACAATTCCTTTTCTCTTTAAAGAGCAAAGTATTGGATGTGTGTGAAGGCTTACGATTTGCCATGAAAAACCTTCAAAGATGCTGAAGAACTGTATTGTGACCATTTAAAAAATAAAATAAAAAAAGAAACTTTTATTTGGGAGGAAACCCAAGTAGTCTGACCAACCAAAGCTGGAGTGGAGAGGCTATTGCTGTGGTCTATTTTAGTAACGTTTTTTCTGTCGGAGGGCCAGATAGCAAGTAGGTTGTGGACGGAGGACTATATTAATCTGAACATTTGACAAGCACCATTGGTTTAGTCTGTTAGGTAGGGAAATACCCTTATAGCAATAGGGCTACATGGGTGTTTCTATTTTTATTTAAATCCTTTTGAACATGCAAAGTCCTGGTCGACTACTTCTTCTGGTTCACCACAGTACCCACTGTTGCCTCTGCCTGTATGTCTTCCACCATTTTTTCTGCCTCTGGACCTCTCCTTACAATGACCATATCTGAGGTACTGCACTACCAGGACGTGAACGCGGCTTCACAAAATTGTTTTTCAAAGGCCCTTTGAGGTCTCCACTGACATGTTGCACCCCCTTCACTCCCCAACAAATTCAATATCTTGGAGAAAGTGGTCTTTAACAGAATAAACACTTCAGTACATGGGTTCTGTGACCCCGAGTTCTATAGCTGGTTGGACACTGCATGAACGGCTCACATCCATGAATTTCCCATCTCCACCCATTACCTCAAGCTTGCCTCCATGCTTCTCCTCCTTGTCCTCTCTGCTGCCTTCAACGTTATGGATCACTCCTCTACATTTCCTCTGAATACCCCACTCACCTAGATTGCCTCCTCCTTCTCCAATCAAAACTTCTCTGTCATAGAACTCTGGAATCTGCTACCACCTTCTCTCAGTTGAGGTCCTCCAAGGGTCTGCCCTTGGTCCTCCTCACTCCTCTAGATCATTCGGCAGAGCTGATCTGCTCTTTTGGGTTCTCCTACTATCTCTTTGTGGATAAAGCTCTGATGGGTTATTTATAACGCCCTTAATACCCAGAGGTTTCTAAGCGCGACCCTCGGATTGAACCTGTGTTGCTCCGTGTCGTCTTGCTTTGAAGGCGAGCAGGTTGCCCCTACGTTATCCTCACTTTCCTGACCCCACTCTTGACAGCTCCTCGAAGTGCTCTGAATCCTTCTTGTCCATCCATCACTGCATGTCCATTTCCTGTCTAATGTCCATCTTTGCTAAGACCAAAGTCTCCCATTTTATCACCCCACCCCTTTTCGCTTGCCATTATTCCCCCCACTGTAACCGTCTCATCCCTTCGCCAAGAATTGCAATTTTGTGGTCCCCTGACAAGCTCTTACAAGCTCTTTCAAGTTCGAACAATCCATCATTGCTATTGCTGCTATGATCAACCTGCTGAGCATTGGGAAGACATGCCCTCTTCTCGCCTACCATGTCACTAAAACTATGAACTCGGATTTGGTACTCCAGTTGACTTGTCTACTTTTAGAACCTCCATTGGGGACTCGCCCTCTTTTGCACTCCTCGAAGATCGTGCATCTTGTATCCTCTTCAGTTTCCACTGCTCCTCAGTGTAAGGAACTCATGGTGGCAACAGTAAAGACAGACACAAGTGATCACAGTTGAAGGGTGTTTATTAACCTTTTAACTGCTATGGGTCCCCCACAATCCCCAGTGCCAAGGTCTTTTTTGGTGATTTAGGTATTTCGCTATTCAGTGCCTTCTAAAGTTTTCTCTTTCATTAGCCCCTTAAGTGCCAAGGACGAGGTATCTTGTCCTTGGCAACAGGGAGGTAATCCCAAGGATGAGATGCCTCGTCCTTGGCACTTAAGGGGATAAGCTGTGAATGCAGGGTGGAAAAACACCTAACCTAAATCTAAGATGGGAGCAAGCTTGGACCATCAAATGGAAATAAGGTAGTCCTTGTGTTGTTTTCAAAATAAAAGGGTGTTTACTAAGACAAACCTATTGCCAATCCTTATTGTAAATCCAAAAAGAAGTGAGGGGCAATCTTCTCAAAGAAAGTAGTGTTCACAAAATAATAAGTAAGGGGGTGATTGCCATGGTTCTCCCTTCCCCACGTTTTGAGCACGGGACAAAGTGGACCTCCTGAGCACAGCACACCCTCGAGCCTTCCCAGCACAAGTTGACAGTTCCGTATCAGCTATCTGGTTCTTCGATGGTTAAGTCTCTTCAATAAGTCTCTTGCCTTCGAAGGTCTGATGCATTCAACAAACAAACACAAAGTTCTGTTCCACATATACTTGGGGTGACGGCTTCACCCCTGGGTCCCTCTCTTCCGGGCGCAGACCCCTCACAAGTCGTAGTCAACAAATCATTTTAACAGTTCCTTTCTCAATGAACTTTGGGTGACTTTTCACCCCTGGATCTTCCTCTTCCGGATTCGGACTCCTTTTCAAATGCTAGCTTCCCTCCTTCGGGTTCACATTGGCTTTTCTTGCATTCACACGTCTTAATGACTTTTCAAACAATTCTCAATGGACGTCCCTCTGTCGGGTTAATTCCTGTCAACACGCTGTTCATATACTAATTTTCACCATGCAGGATTCATTTCACTTAGCTTTCTCAATCATCTGTCGGTCAAAGACTTTCAACGGTACATAGGATTTTACAAGACCCCTGTATGACCACTTTGACGTCTCCTTGCCTCTTCCCAAGGCCTTCTGGTTACGGTAGTCTCTACCATCAGGTAATCGTCCAGAGTTTCCTGGTTCAAATTAGCTGCTTACTACTATTTTTCGTTCAACACAGTTCTGTTTTATCGACTCTCCTCACAACTCACCGGCTGTGATGAACCATTTGGCTTTCTTCTCCTTCGAGTCAAGATTGGTACCACGGAGACCAGCGTCTCTCCCCTGCTTAGTAATCAGCAGAGGAGGGTCTTGTCTACCATTGACATCTGTTGCAATACACGCTGATTATTGTTCTCAGACTTGGGTTTCCATCTGCAGAGGTTTCACGGGCCTTGGTTGGAAAGGGAAAGGTTGCTCCTCTCCTTGTCACCACCTCTTTTGAACTGCTGTGCTGAGTTTGCTCGCCCTGCGCTCTCGTGCTCCACCTTTTATCCCTGCGGGGAAGGGAAAGGGACGTCAGGTGTATGTGTCCGTCCGTGTGTGTCCGCCCGCCTGGCCCTTTTATTGGGACATGTCAGGTAAACGGCTCTGGTCTTAGTCAGTTGTCTTTCGTGTTGTGCAAAAGTGTTCGTGAATATCCTACGTGGTAAGATGGGGGAAAAGGTGTTGATAGAAGGGGGATACTGCGTCTCGCCCGTCGGTGTTCCACTCCCCAAGGACCCCCCATCCAGGTGATCCTCCCTCACTGGTCCACCCCCAGGAACTGGATCCAATAGCGATGGCTGTGTCCTGGCCACCTGATGACGGATCCCCGGAGCCTAGCTAGATAGAAGCCTTCAGGTTTCTCACACCACCCATTTCTCTACAAAGCCTCCATGATGTCTGGCGCTCTATGCACAACAGGTTACTCTTCAAAATTCCACATACTAGTCTTAAAATCCATCCCGGACCTGGCTGTTTAGCTCACCTATTACTCCCTACCAGCCTCACAATTGGATACTCCCTCCTTACCTTCCTCACACTCCAATCTCCTACATTTTACTCTCTGCCTACTCTGCCTCTATCTCCCACTATCTCCCACTTTAGTCACGCTAATGCTGACCAAGTCCTAGCCCTACTGATGAAGGCTAACCCCTCTTGTGTCCCGTCAGAACCTCTTGCTCCTCAGCTAGTCAAGACTATTGCCCCTTTAGTGGCCTCTCACTTTGTTGAACTCTTCAACCTGCCCTTCGACTCCACTTGCTTTCCCTCTATTTTCAAAACGGCCACAGTCATTCCTCTCCTAAAAAAGCAAGGGGCTGATCCGAACCTACCGACTACTTTTCGCTCGGTGTCTCTCCTTCCACACTACTCTAAAGTGCTTGAAAGGGTTGTGTTCAACCGTCTTACCAATTTCTTAGACAGCCACAACCTTTGATACCCCCCCACCCCCTACAAGCAGGTTTCTGCTCCTACCACACCACGGAAACTGCCCTCATTAATGTGTCCAACTTCATCGTCTCTGATAAGCACTCCAACCTATCCTCTTTCCTAATTCTCCTTGACCTGTCTGCTGCTTTTGACACTGTCGATCTTTCTTCTTAATGCGCTTTCTTCTTGGGATTTGCGATCAAGCCCTTGCCTGGATTGAAACCTGCCTCGCCATTTCTGTCTCCTGGAGCAACAACACCTCTTAACTCCTCTAACTGTTAGTGTTCCACAAGGCTCTCTTGGGTCCGTTCCTCTTTACACTCTAGTGCTGCAAGAGCAGAGGTGTAATCTCCTCCTTTTGGGTTCTCATACTAACTCCTTCCAAATGACACCTGCATCTTTTTCTCTTTTCCTGAACTGTCCTCTAATCTCTATCAAAACTTCCAACTTACTCTCTGCCATTAAATATTGGATGGCTTTGCACTCTGATATTTGACTCTACCAAAACAGAGGTGCTCTTCTTCTCTGCCAAAAGCTCTGTCATCTCTTCCTCTGCCTATCCAGTTCCCACCAGACACTATCCCCCCCAACCCTCGTTCTTCATCTAGAAACCTCTGCGTCATCTATGACCCTTTTCTACTTTAATCTCCAAAACTGGAACAGCAGCTCGCCTCAACCTCAGCAATATTAGGAACATCGGGCACCTCCTTCCTACACCACCATGCATCTCTTAACCACTCCTGTCTTCTCTAAGCTGGACTGCTGTGCCAGCTTCCTCTTTGGTCTCTACAACTATGCTTTCTGTCCTCCCGACTAGATCATTGACTTAGCTATCAGAACTCTGATTGAATGCCCTCACTTCACACCTACTTCCTCGTATCCTCACCAGGCTGGATGGCTGATGCAACACAGAGCCAGATTTCAATTTCTTGTCCTGGTCCACAAATCTATCCACAGCACGGCACCACTGTATCTATCCTCTATCCAACTCTACAAGCCTTCTCATAATCTCTGCTCTGCCTCCTTGACTACACTTGAGACTCCTTGGCCTCCCTGTGCTCCCTCTCGCTTCCGCTCTTTCTCTCTTCTTGCTCTGCTTGCATGGAATTCTTTTGGATCTATGTGTTCTCGGAAAAAAAAGTTTACCGATTTTTATTTATTATTTTTTATTTTATTTATTTATTCGTGGGCCCCCCCACCCCCAAGCTCCCCATTTCCGCATGTCAAACCCACCCCAAGCCCCTCCCCACCCGTTGCAATCCCTTACCCCACCCCCATATATATTTCTTTATACAAAATTCTGTGTTTTTTCAGTATTCATTTAGATGAAAATGGTTCTCGATATTTTCTATTCCAAAATATCAATGGATACCCCCGGACATCCGAAGTGCACACTGATTTTTTTCAAAACCACACTAGTTGACCTCCTTGCCTCCGAATTACTCTTTTAACCTACCTCTCATCTGCCTGATAGCTAACATTTTATCCTTGCATCTAACCTGCCTCTGTCCCTCAATTCCCCTGCCTCCACTCTAGCACTTCATCCATCATGGTCACATCCCAAGAAAAGTTGACCGTACCCACCTAGCTGCACTTAAAAATGTCCAATGTTGGCTGTCCTAAATCTATGTGTGTCCACTTATGTATTGTCCCCGGTGACTGTTCCATTTACTCCCCTCCACAACCTGGTCAGAATGTCCCTCACATTCACCCTATTGTAAGGAGCTCACTGCTTCCTGTCAAATCTGCTTTCTTATCTGTTGCATGTTCTTTTGTGGTCAAAAGAGCATAGTTCCTATATATAAATACATTGAAATACTTTCACTCCGGCACCTTTCTGAAACTCACCATCCCTTCCCCCTCCCCCGCACCCCTAGTCCATCTTCTCAATTCTGCTCTTTCCGCCTTCCACCACCCCCAGCACTAGAACTCCCTAAACTGTAAAAACAAATTTGGCACTAACATCCATGCATTCAAGACAGCCCTCATGCTCTGTCCCATTCTCTGTCAGCGGCCCCCTTATTATCCTTGCACACAGTTTCCCCTGGCCCGCCCTTGTACCTTTCTCCATTGCTATTATTGTACATACAGTGATGACCCTTGTATGCCCCCTGCCTATTTCTGCTTTTCCACGTTTGTTATGCCTGTGACACAATTGCTACTGCCCTACAGGAGTACAAGGATGATAGTGGCTAAGTGTCTTCTCAGCCCCACACTACTAAACCAACAGTGATCCCAAGCCATAAAGATGCATGGGTACACCTCTCTCCCTCTCCCTCTCCCTCTCCCTCTCCCTCTCTCCCTCCCTCTCTCCCTCCCCCTCCCCCTCCCCCTCCCCCTCCCCCTCTCCCTCTTTCTCTTTCTCTTTCTCTTTCTCTCTCTGCCTCTCTGACACAATGTTCTCATGATTTTCACATATCCAATTTCTCAGGTACTTCACTGTTCACCCTGTGTGCCCCCCTCCACCCAGCTCAGACCAACTCTAACCCAAAACCTTCAGCCAGTCTCCCTCTGCCAGGCTCAGACCGGTTTATCTAGTTTTTAACACCCTCTCTTTACTGTATCCACATTGGAGACTTTCGACTGTGCACAGGATTTCGCTTCACCCGTTGCAGGACCACTTTGACAATTCTTTATAAATCTTTACTTTCACTTTTGCCACTTCTAAGCTTGATGCCTTACAGAGACTTACGGTTGAGCACTCAAGTCGCGCCGGACCACTCTGTCCAAGGTATCATGTCTTGGTTTTAAAGTTCAATCACTCCTCAGCATCTCAACTTTACCTGTGTCTTTTATCACACCCATTTTAACAATGTTTGTTCCAGCGCTCGCCATACAATGTTGCCGCTTGCAACGTTGGCTTCAACAAAGACCGCCTTGTATCGGTCTCCCCGACTCATCAGCTATGTTAATTTCACTGACGCTGCTTTGTTCTTGGAGCCAAGGACAGTGCCACGGCAGCTGGCCCTTCTTCCTGCCTTGAATATTGACATGGGAGGGCCCTGGGTACCTCCGACACACAATGCAGGTTTCCTGATCTCACGCTTTATATTCTCGAGGTTTCATGAAAGTAATGGTTCCTTGTCGAAAAAAAGGTCAAGGGAACTTCCCTCCTTACGACCCTCTTCTGTTACCGTCTTTCTTCTCTCGATAAACTGCAATCTCGGAACTGCTGTTTCCTCGTGTGGTTTGCCTCGATCAGTGTGTGTTCATGCTCCGTCGGGTGTGTGTGATGGTCAGTAATTGCCTGACCTTGCTTGACCATTGTGTTGGGACACGTCGGGTATACTACTCTGGTGTTAGTCTGTTTTCCGTGTAAAAGTGTTTGTGTTGCAAAAGCGAGGGGGTGGGGTAAAGTTCCTAGGTATCCTACTTGGTAGGATAGAGTAAAGGTGTTACAGGGAAGGGGATACCGCGTCTCACCCTTCAGTGTCCCACTTCCACTCCCTGAAGACCCCTCACCCAGGTGATCCTCCCGCACTGATCCACCCCCAGGAACTGGATCCAAAAGGGATGGCCAGGTCCTGGCCACCTGGATGAAAGATCCCCGGGGATTAGTGGGTTAGACACCTTCTGGTTTCTTACAGTCCCAGACTTGCATTCAAATTGACTGGTATACTCTCCTGCCAGGACCTTGCCAATGTTTTAACACTCTCATATGTTCCGATTGTTTTTCATTTGAGTATTGGGCCTTTGCCCACCTTTCATTCACAACTTCACATGCTTGCCAGTTTCCGCCAAGTTCCCCCAGCTCCCCTGCTGCAGCTTTTCTATGTTGCCAAATCTTCTGTTCATCTCCATAATCTATCTTTCTTCTTTTATTTTCTCATGGTTGCTTAAACTCATAAAACTACACCCTTCTTTGTCTGTCTTGGATGAAAGGCAGTTTAGAATTCTTTTGAAAATTCCTTTCTACCCCCATAGCTGGTTTTCTATCAAATCTTGATGAGCTTTCACCACCTTGGAATGGGGCTGACCCATTCCCCGAAACGGATTTCGTTTAGCAAAAAAAGAAAAGGTATCTCTTCCCAAACCCTGGTCTCATGTATTGCTCAACACAACTCCTCAGTGTTTTCCTGCGCACCACACTGCCCTCTACTCTAACAGGTTTCTTCTTAAGATACTGTCTCAGCCCAGACCAGACACTTGGTTACTTGGTTGGCGGGAGAACCAATCTAAGATCTTGGCAGTGGGGGTTGGTGGGTGGGGGAGAGGGGTAGAGGTTAGCCCTTTCTTCTGTCCTTCCCAATGAGAAAGGTTTGTAGAGCGCGCTAGCATGGTTCTGTCCCCACAGTTAGCAGGATCCTGGGTACCAGTTTCTATAGGCCTTGTACTTACAGCTGGCCACCCCAAATGGGCTTTTGGAATGGTTAGGGAGAAGAGCTTTCGTCTTCCATGTAGCTCCTTTCTTCGCCTTTCTGGCAAAGGACTTCTGAGTACACTGTACACCAAGTAAGTTCCAATGAATTCTTCTTCAAGCGCTGTCCATTGAAGAATACAGTAAGAGGACCGTTCCAACCCCCCAACACACCCTCATTATAAATGAAAAATGCGACAGCATATTGGTCGACAGCAAGCCTGTTAAACGTCCAATGCAAGCTGCATTAATACATTCTTTGCCTTCTGATGTCCTACCGAGAGTGCTTTCTCAGCAGGATGTGGGGATGGGGACAGGGTCTTTTTGGAGCCTTGGCAAAACCAAAGATGGTGAGACCCTTCTGTGGACTGAAGGTCTCTCCTGCGATACTCCATCAACTTGCTCTGCCTACATTAATAGGACTCTAGTAATTATTATGCTGGTGTGTGTGGTGGCCCGTTTCATTAACAGGACTGTCTGTGGAAGTACCAGTTGCCAGGGAGTGTTCTTGTCCTTGAAGGCGGTGACAATCCATCCCAGAGGGGCCAATGAGTGGGTTGTTTTAGGTACACCAAGCCCATATCGCTTAGACACACCAGGCCCTGTCCCTGGTCAGCAAGCTGACAATAAAATGACATCAAATGCTTGTGACTGTATATTTATGTAATCCCAGAAGCCACTGTGTACAAATCAGACATGGCTTATATTTTGTTTTTAATAAGTGCCACCAGACATCTATCAATTTTGACATTTTGAACCAGAGGTGCATGCAACGCAAATCCACCTTTGTTCAATCCAACTTTGGGTTCTAGCAGCTGTGTTCAGAAGTGCACGTGTGACCTTTGAACCTGCCCAGCTGCCACTGCAGGGCAGCTGCTCGGGATATGAGATGCGATACATGTGCCCCATATGTTGTTTGTCATACAGTCACAATGTTTCACCACTAATATCAGGTAGTCCATTCTCCTTTGCACAACTCGGTTGCAGGGCTCGAGCTCGTGGGATTGCCCTCGATATTGTTTGTACCTTTTTTTTTTTATGTGTTTTTGTGAATCACCATCTCTTTCTCTATACATGAATACATACAATTAAAGTATTTACTAGCCCTACTACCCTATTGGAATGTGCTCCAGTTGTCAAATGGCATAGTTCAAGAATTTGAGCGTGTGGGCCCTAGGGTTCCCTCTCTCTTTCTCTCCCTTCCTTGGGATTCCCTACGCGACTCGGGCACCCGTACACCCAGATCTACGAGTGTCTCTCTACTAGAATGTCTCTCAACTCCCTCTGGGACTTCTGGCTGTGACTACTCTATTCAGATTTTGGTGTTATGCCGGAATTGTTGGGAAGTGCCTTGCAGACACCGGCTAAGAGTCGTTCCCTTCCGCTCTCCTTTCCCTTCTTCACTGCACTTTGTCTCAATTCCACCCTCCTTTATATTTGCTTCTTTCTCTGTTCCTTCCGAAGTCTCTCTACTCCTCCTCCAAACCGTTACTCCACTCCCCAACCACATCTACTACTACATTCTGTAGCCAGACACTTCACAAACACTCCTTCACCTACCCTTCCTAACCACCTGTGCACACACACTCATGCCACAGTCTCCTTGCACCCACTAAACCAATACCTCACCTTCTCCAGTGGAGGTTGCCACACTCCCTTTTCCTTTTCCTTCTCCTTTCCCCAACTCTCACTTCCCAGTTACCTCCTTTTTTTACTTCCCCCATCTTCCTGGCATTGGACCGCTTTCCCTCCCAGGATGTGTATGTGCATAAGGAAGTCTTTAAAAGTGGGCAAGCACTGACCACTTTGGCCAACGATGGTGTTGAAAGTTCATTGTTCATGTGTGTGTTTTGCGACGCTGTTTTATGGAGCCCACTGGTAAGTTTGTTGGGGAGGGTGCGGATCCTTTTCCACTTCTTTGTCTTTGGTGGTTTATTGGGGTCAGTCCGTATAGGTGAATAGGAGCCGGTGCGTGTGGGTAGCTCTGCATTGTTCTTCTGAATGCTGTATAGGCTGGCGGCCTTGACCTGGCTGTCTTTATCCTGTTTGGGTTGCTTGCAATTGCCTAATCTGGTGTGAGTCACGATTCTCGGACTTCCCAGCTGTGGTGGTTGTATTATTTCTGGGTCTCTGTCCCACAGTTAGATGTTCATGATTTCTCTCTCAGTTCTTGAGGGCTGCAGAGTGAAACAACTAGGAAGCACAGTGGTTTTGAAGTATGGTGTGAGACACAGGCTAGTTTTTATGCAGGCACAAAGGGAAGGTTTAAGGCGTAGGTCCCTCCAAACCTTCACCTCATGGGTACGGCTAGTTCTGATTTTTCTCCCTGTTAAGACTCCCACCCCAAACTGAGAGGGGCCCTTACCCCCTCTTGACAAGGCTAGGTTACCTGCCTTTGAAAAACCAAAGAAAGACTCTGGGGAAAATTTAAACGGCCCCGAGATTCGTACCCACTGACTGGCATGTGACAGCTTCTAAACTTAAGAATCTCGTTGCCTCCATGCTGTTGCCCCTTAAGGAAATGAAAACCCAGCCCTTTATGCAGTTTCAGCACGTATAACAATCTCGCTATACACGCTAGATCAATTAATTACAACATTTTATTATATCAATATAAAAAATACAAATGTCATACAATTTAAAACACATTGCAGATTAATTTCTGCCATAAAACAAGATTTCTTTCGTGTTTTTGCTTTTTATCTCAAAGTGCAGTTGAATCTATAAATGGAGATTTTAATTTACTATCCCTTTAAAAAACAATTCTAAGAACCCTTCAATGGATAATTCACTCTCCCACTTACTATCTAAAACTACCAGAGACCCTGTGTAGTAATAAACACTTCTGTCGAATACAAAAGACAGTCCCTGGCTTTCTGGTTACTCTCCTAAAACATCTAATGTCCTCAATAAACGAATCCTCATGTATAGAAACATGAGGTTCTATTTAACACGATAATTCATTGAGAAATGTTGGCAACTGTACAACACCGCAAAACATCCAAATGTTTTCGTTCGTTTTCAACAATAAAAAAAATGTAAGATCTTCTTCAAAAGAGAAAAAATAATTTATCGACAACAGGTCTTCACACTCTTAAACACTTTTCTCTGTGGTGATCTTCATAAACCTTGAGGGAAACGGCATGAAAAAACAACAATTAATTACGCTGTTCACTATTGGAAACGCCTAAACATGAAGGAGCCATAAATCTCCTACTGTTGGCTCACCGCGATGGTATTTGTTGCTAACACCTTCGACGGAAATGTAGACACGTCTTCCAAATAGACTTGTGATCTGTAGACACAAACGCACCTATTAGCGTCAACCGTACCACTCGAGTTCTAATCCAAAAAACAAACAAGGGACTTCCCTTATTTTCTAGGTCCTATATCAAACAGGATATATTGTTACAAACTTGAATACTTAAAAATAGCAACGGACGTCATAATGTCCTACTTTGAATGTAACATCACTGACTTGCGCTAACTGTGATATACGTAATCACAAACCCGTTATTCTGTCCCGTTGACAGCTACAGAGTAATCTAGCACTTATAGTCTGGGAAAGTAATTGTAGTCCTGTAGAATGTCGCTGGTATCTCGTATACTAAATAAGGTCGCTACGGCCACCTACATCATTCCTCTCGCTAGACACAGTGTTATTACAAAACCTGTTATTCGTGACTTAGACTTATTCCAGTGGAGGTTAAAAAACTGGATTTACCCACAATTTGGGGGCATACGTGGACCTACAATATGCCGTAGTAAACGGGTCGCTCCTGCTGCAATGTAGTGGCGTCTCTCTGTATCAGAGCTGTAATCGCTCTGTCGGTATTTGCTGTGGAAAACGCTGTTTGTTTCCACGCTGAGTTCGAACCTTCGTGCAAGAAAAAGATGTAATCATTATTCCTTCTCTTGCAAAAACGCTTGGCAACCCCCGCTCTCCAATGGGGCGGGCGGGGGAAAGCACCGTCAAAGAGGGAGATGAAGACATATTACAGGGAGATGGAAGTGAGTTGGAGAAACATACTAGTGGGGTAAAAATTCCATACTTACTCGAACAGTGTCTCAAGTAATGCGTCACTTCCGCCTGTCGTGGTCACGTTGTCAGTCACCTGATCCTCTGGCGTATCGTAACCGGGGTGCTTATAATGACGATTGGTCTTGAACAGCTGGTTGTGGTTAGAGGCGTGTATCGCACCACTCGCAATCATTAGGTGTTCAGAAAGGCGAGATTAATAACTCCAAAAAGGAATTGGTGCATCCCATCGTGCCTCATTAAGCGTAATGCAGTAGCAAAAATTTGGCTACGGACACCATTAGGTAAGTTACTCATTTATATTAATGCTGTAAGTGCAATTTGTAGTCGATATTGGGCCAACAAAGCCCCAACTGGATACATCAGTAAGTAAGCTCCTCATTTCTGTCGATGTTGGAGTTGCCCAGTGTAGACGATTACGGACCGACTGGTTTCCAAATTAAGCCTAGCACTAGTGCACCTGTCGCTCGATAACTACCTTATAATTGGACATGCCACTTAGATGGAATTAACATGCGTTCTGCGGGAAACAGAACCTTTGGACCGCAAGTTCTTTAGCTAGTTCGCACCAAAATAAAGCCAATCGATATAGAGTAGTAACTCAGGGTTGCACAGGACTCGGGTTTCATACCAGGCTGTTCCAATCAACAGCCTCATTCAGCCCTGTCACCGCTGAGTTGCACAGAAAAATCAACCATAGTTCTTTCGCCTGTAATATTTCAATTGCAGACTCGCCGGCATGAGATGGTGAAATGTGTAACAACACTGTCCATCTGAAGTCATCCATTCCATGTTCCATTGGGGCTGTGGACACCTTGTTTTTAAACCGCTTTTGTGCTCTGAAATTCTCCCCTTATTTTTACGTTTTGTCATGCCTATATGCAATTTCTTGCAAGGGCACTATATTGCATATGCCACGTTACTAGTATTGCAATTGGTAAACGTCATCTGTAACCACAGTTTACCTAAGCCTGGGTCCACTTGGGTGGTTCTCCTTGTTAGATTGCAATTCACGCAATGACCGCAAGGTGCGTGTCCTAACATTTTCGGCAGGCCCCACATCTTGGTGACACTCCCTTGCGGCGGAGTGCCTCTAGAGATGTCATTTTTTTCCTGAGGAGATCTTTTAAATTAGGCCCTCTTTTAAAAGCACACAATGGAGGTTCTAGTGGACATTCTCCACCGGTCAAGACATGACAATTCTTTCTAATAGTCTTAATGACTTGATTGACCAGGGGAGTATAAGTGCTGACAAAAACTAAACTTTTCTTCTCCTTGGTTCTGTCAGGATATTCTAAAAGTGCCTCACGATTGTTGTTCATGGACCTTTTTTAGTGCTAGTCTAATTATTTTCTTCGGATATTGCCTGGCTTTTAATGTAGAATTTAGGGATTTTGCTTCAGACTTGAAAATCTCTTGCGTCGAGCTAACCAGTGTCAACCCAAATTGTGATATCTAGGAAGTTGATTGCCGTGTTACTCTGTGTGGAAGTAAACTTGAGATACTGATTTTAGCAATTAATCCACTCCATGAATTCACTGAACAAAGAGGTGGAACCATTTCACACAATCAGAATATCAACGCCACAACCCCAATTTCGAAAAATAGGGATTTGTGGGGCTATAGATTACTTTCTGTTCAAAACTTTCAGCAAATGAGTTTGCTGCCGACGCGGCCACAGATGACCCCATTGCTGTGCTGTGGGACTGATGGTTTAGTTGGCCATTAAAACCAAAATAGTTTTTATGCAGGCACAAAGGGAAGGTTTTAAGGCGTAGGTGCCTCCAAACTTTCACCTCATGGGTAGGGCTAGTTCTGATTTTTCTCCCTGTTAAGACTCCCACCCCTGACTGAGAGAGGCCCTTACCCCCTCTTGACAAGGCTAGGTTACCTGCCTTGTCGCACTGATTACATCCTTTCTGACCTTTTTCCTATACATTCTCGGGACACTATTAAGAAAGGCCACTTGCTTTGTAAGTAGACAGTGTTTGCTGTGATTCTAAGAATCAAACCTGTGTTTTCCTCAATTTTCATTTCAGTTTCTAGCCACCAAAATACTACTTTCTCTTAGTCGGACCTCTCCAAGTGTCCTTGGTGGTCTTCTTTTATGATTGCGGTGCACATTGCACTAGTTGGTATTATTTTGCCATTTCTTAGTGTTACTTCAGTTCCTACTATTTTGTCATATGGTAGTAAGGAACTGGGTAGATTTGTCACTTCCAGCCATTTATTCAACAAATACTGTTTCGCAAGAATGCTGTCTTGGCCAGCACAACATTTCAAATCTTTTTAGCCTAGTGAGCTTCCTGCGTCCCGGATGACCTCCTACATTCCTCCTCCTTTTTCTTTTTGTTATTTTTATATATTTTTTTTGTTTGTTTTTTTACTTCACTGCACCATCAATATTTTGTTGATACCTTAATTTACTATAAAGATTTTCCAGATTAACTTTTTAGAAAGTCTTAATTCTATTAAAGACACGGCGGCGAGCATTATGCTTCTCTTTCCTTATTAATTGAAAGAGAAAAGGCTCAGCAGAAAGTTTTAATGCAACCAAAATGATGTTTTCTATACAGAACAAGGGTGCAGGAAAAAATATTTTCATGAAATAACATTAAACTTGAAGAAATTAACTTCCAGTCCATAATAAACGGTCACTGAAGGTAAGGAACTCAGTTTCCCAGAAGGCTTAGCCCAAGTTCATAACAGGTCACAGAACATGCGGCAGTAGCCCTCCAATAACAGTAGACAAGCCCCTCCAAATAGGGACCAATAGTGCATAACTCCCTCTTTCGAGGCTGCGAACCATGGAAAAAAAACAAGAAAAAGAATAGGTGTGGCTGGTGTCGTAAGGCTGCGGACGTCCTGTGGAAATCCAAAGCAGGTCAGGACGGCTTGTCTGAAGTCACTATGAAAGGAAAAGAGAAAAATCAAGGGTTACCTGATGTATATAATAACCCTATTCAGAGTGCATGGGCGGGAGAGAAATTAGTGCTTATTATGCAAGTTTACATGGCATGTGGTACAATAAAACCATCCCTGAAATGGACATTGAACAATTGCACGCAAGTGGTTTTTGCGGGTTGTACATAGTATTTTCTTGTTCTTGAAGTCCGGCTCAAAATGTCCCTGCTGCTATCTATTGGCAAGTTGTGATAACAGAAATGGTGTGCTGTGTGTATTTGGGGAATTGTGGGGGGTGAGTTACTTTTAATGCCTGGTTAGTAGCTTGATATGTATATCCCTGTTAAAGTGGCAAAGTGAATTTACATCTGCAGATGATATTTGCACACCAGTCCTCTGGTGGGCTTCTATTCCCTGAGCCAATGAAATCCACTGTTGAACGTTTATATTCATATGCATATTTAGACAGTGAAAGTTCTGTTCTTGGTTCAATGTCTTACATTTCTTCTTTTTCAGAACTATCCTCTTTATATTCGAAGCATTCCAATCGAGAATGAGTTGAAATTCCACTATACGGTGCACACTTCCCTTGACGTTGTGGATGAAAAGATCTCTGCCATGGGGAAAGCCCTTGTTGATCAACGAGAACTCTACTTGGGTTTGCTGTACCCCACAGAAGATTACAAAGTGTATCCTTAACATTTGACATGTTGTGTTTTATATACTACGTTTTCATTTTTGCACTAGTATTTCGAGTTACTTGATAATATAGTGTAGTGCGATAACTCAAAGACCAACAATGCCTGATTGCATACTATATAGCACAGCACTAGAATCAATAGCATCAGGGTTGCCACCATGCCTCCGTTCATTAACAGCTGCTTTGTTGGCTGTACAGGTTTAACAAAAAGGATAGCGCTGGGATCCACCTTTGTATTGTCGGTGCCCCACTAGGCGACTGCCCCACTGCTTAAAACAAACTCAGCATTTATCCACATCACGTCTGACCAAACATGAAATAATAATGCTTAATTCGGCAAACCTAATCCTTACACGCTCTTCTCTGTTAAATCCTGTATATTTACTACTCTGCCCGACAGATCGAAAGTAACACCATTGTATTTTCATCATGAGTATTCTCAATAAGCCGCAAACAAAAATGCCGGAAACTCAATTGGTAAATCTGTTGTGTGAGAATTGAAAGGAGTCAAATGAAATCAGAGTGCAGTGTGCACCACCATGTTGAAGCAGTAGGCAGTAAACAACTAGAGGGGGTGAATACAGCTCAAATTGCAGAGTTGGCAGAGTGAACTGGGCCGTGCACTTTAGCGGCGGGCAAGCGAGTCAATATTTATACAGACTCTTGCTACACTTTTGGCATATTACAAGACTACAGTTGTTTTGTGTAAGGAGCAGCACTATTAAACTATAGCAGTAAACCCAATTAAAAATGCAGAACATGTACTATTGGCATTATATGACTCCCAAAAGAAATGGCGGTCGTGAAATGCGCAGCACATCCAACCCTAACAAGATGACATCAGCAAAAGGAATGTGCTGGTTGATCAAACAGCAAGAGAGACTACCCGTTTCCTTTATACACTGGCAGGGAAAAAATGTTTCAATGACCAGTGCACTCAGAAAAACTGCCATATCAAAACACTTGAGCAATTGACGGATACGAAAAAGCTTGAGCAATTGACAGCGTTCCAAGAGAAAGCACTGAATACTGTAAGGGTGCAGAAGGAGGAGACTGACACACGGCTGACATAGTGGTTCCTATAAACTTTGAATGTTTGAGGAAAAAAAAGAGAAAACCTAATTTTCCTTAACTCGTAAGAGGAGTTTCCATACCTCAGCTAAAAGACTAATGACTGTCAGAATGACCTGTCATTAGGAATATTGGAGTTAGAGTTTGAGAGGATACGGTTGTTCTGTGTAGAGAAGGAAGAACTTTTTACCTTAAGAACCGTCCATATATCTTCTCTCCACTAGTACTCCATTCCTTTTTTATTTCTTCTTTGTGACTTTACAACAAAGAAGAACCTATTTTAAAAAATATTTTTTTCTGCTTCTCAAAAAAAGAATAATTGATTGTTTTCTGTTCTTTAAACAAAATTGTGAATTACAACTGTGAGTGTTTTAACAATTTCTGTTATACTTCTTTGTTATTACAACCTTTATGCTCATCAGGATTTTCTTTGTCTAAATAATAAACATTTCAAATAACTTTCCAGAAATTTGCCCTTTTTGTTTTCAGAGAATTTCATAAAAATGCATGATACCAGAGTTTGGTACTTTTTTGAACAATTTAATCATGTTGATTTTGATACATAGCAGTAAGGGATCTACGGTGTTATTTTGGTCTTTTGTCCCCTCCTTTTCTGCTCATGGGGCAAATCCCCCCCCTCTTTCTTTGTTAGAATGTCCGTGCAAATCAAAAGTCCACCGTCCTGTGTCAAAAATCCTACTTCTGTCCCTTACATTTAATACTAAACTAAAGACAAAGGGCCTCATCGGGGTGTGGGATGGAGCAGTAAAAATGTGGTGGTAGCGCTATTACCGCCACATCACCGGTCCGTCCAATCCCGAGTGTTTGCGGAAAGTTGGGAGATTCACCTCCAGCTTTGAGCTGGAGGTAACTTCACTGGCTTTTTGCCCATTTTCGGCGCATTTACAGCAGCGCAAGTTTGCACTGCAGTAAATGTGCCAAAAATGCCCTAAAGAGTCCTATGGACTCTGAATAAAATGGGAATTTACAGCCTTGCCGCAACTCGGGAGCCAGCTCTAATAGCGCCAGACCGAGTTTCGGTAACACTATTTGCGTTGGGTTTTATCCCGGTGGATTTACCGCCAGGATACCGCCCAACTTGTGTTGACGCCCAAAGTAGGTGGTCTTGGTCTAGAAGAATTAATCTTTTCTTTCTGGACTGAGAGTAGAAGTTTGTTTGCATGTATTGGCTCTTTCCTGGGGGAATGGCTTCCTTCCCCAGGTCAACACAAAAAAGTTCCAAACGGTTCTTCTTGGCAGACACCCTGCCTGGTTTCTAACAGTTCAACACAATTGGGGGGAATGACTCCCTTCCCATGATCTTGGTTGCCAGGAGAATGGCTCCCTTCTCCTGGTCTTCTCTCACAGTTCACATCACCAGGGGGAATGACTCCCTTCCCCTGGTCCACATCTCCGTAGCTTCAAATACACAGTTCTCAAATGTTAGAAGGGTCCCCTGACCCCGGTTTCTCTGTTTGGTCCACTTGGTTCACCCCACCTCCCAAGTGACACCCTTGGGAATGTGTCCCGCTTCTTGGTTTGTGTCCCAGACCCTTGTTTCTCTCGCTTTTCGGTTCAGCTCTCTTGGCTCACACTCTCGCCAAGCACTTGTACGAGGAAGATGCCTCACTCCTTGATGTGGGTCCCCAACCCCTGTGTCTCCCGCTCTCTGGTGGTCAGTGGATTTTGTTAGGCCACTGTGCAGTGGAAGCGTTCCTCGGATGCAGGACCACTTTGCCGCCTGCCCCGTCTCCCTACTCGGCCTACTGAACCTTCCTGTACTTGCCGTTTGGATGTGATAGCTCTCCAGTTCTTCCTGGGATTGGGCATCCTTGCGGCAGCACCAGCATTTCTTCTCCCTTGGTTTGTCGACAGATCGGGTCTGCGTTCTGCTTCTTACTGCCTCGCCACACCACTGTCCTTCAGGACTGTTGGGGAGATTACTTCCTGCTTGGCCTCTGCAGGACTTCTATGGATGTTAGCCTGCGTCCACCGCTCTGCCTGGTTCTTCTCTGGACGCAATTCGAAACTTCCGGGTTTGTCACAGGTGGAAGACGCAAAGTTCTTCTTCGGTTTCCTTTTTGTTATGCAGGCTCCATGGTGATGCAGCGTCCACACCTGCAGTAGCGGCGGTCGTGTCAGTCCTTATTCCTCCTATGGGCCACATCGTCCCAGTACTTGGGTCATGCAAACACTCAGGGCTATCAATGATCTTTTTAGTCTTAGTACTTTTGGTTAGGTTAGTCTCACAGATGTTAAATGGGTCCATTTTCTCTACGGGAGTCTGGGTTGGAAGAGGGGTCGATGGACTGTAGGGGTGTATAGGGCATGGGTGGAGGTGGGAATACCGCTGTCTCCTGAGATGTTCTCCACTGTCCACAGAGAGGCGCTCTCTTCACATGATATCCTCCCCCGAGTACCACCTTGAGGGGGACTTTCAGGGTAGCAGCCTCACCAACCTGGCCTCATGGGAAGGGGCTCCCCCTCGGGGAGAAGTGACGAGATCACAGGATTCATCACAGTACACAAAAGAATACGTGAGGAAAGGCAGGATATTCTCTTCACAATAAGTTGTGACAGTCTTCTGAAGAACGTTTGGTTATTCCAAAAGCATTACACATCTATTTTGCACGAATATGCCATGGCGTATCCCATAAAAGCTGAGGGAGAGGGTTTTGATGTATAATGGGAAAAGGTTAATACCATGTCTCGCCAGTAGATATTCTTCTCCCAATCCCCCATGACCCTCCACTCGGGTGATCCTCCCTTGATTTTCCACCCCCAGGGTCTCGAGCCAAGAGCAATGGCTCTTCCCATGACCCCTCAATGGAGGATCCTGAGGGAGTAGGTGGGAGAACACTGTTCGGTTTCTCACAGTATCCATGAAAGTTGTATTTATCACTATTAGCACTCAAAGCTGCCATCGCGCATGCTGATACCTTTTCGGTTTGCTTTTTAAGGGTACCAGGCTGTGCCCAATCCATGCTTCCTTAAAAAGAAATTACACATGTCTGCAGTTGGAAATAATTATTTCCAGGACATTGAGGTTAGCAAGAAGGTGCACAGGTGAGTGGGTAGGGGCGTTCAATGTGGGGCAGTTCAGTGGAGATTCGACCTGGTGTACCACCACCAACGATAGGATGCAGACTGGTTAGAGGCGCAGCAGGCCGTCATGAAATGTGGGCAGCTACTTGCATATTCCACTTGTATTCCTGGCCTCCGGATTGGCCAGCTCTCTCTGACGGGCATGAATATACCATGCAATCCTAATCATATAGCAAAGTAATTTAGAGACTAACTACAGTGTGTGGTATTGCAGTAAACCTGTAGATATACAGACTGGATGGAGGTATTGATCAGTACTTTTAGTAAACACCTGGAAAGCATTGTCTATCCATTATGTAAGAGGAAAGAAAGAGATTAAACAGAATGGATGGCGTAGCGTGCAGAGAACTGGGCAAACTCGGTGGAATATTATAGATTGTGAACATGTCCCTTTCAGGGTAGCTGGTACAAAGCGACAGGGTGATCAGAAAGAATGTCAATGAGTTTTCAATCTGTTCATGGGTTGAGCACCATTTGCACAGGTGTATTCAACCAGCCGGTCACAGAAGTAGGTCTGCTATCAAAAGCATTTGGCCATGTGATCATGTACATTTTCAAAAGCATTCACTCATCAACATGATGCATCTTCCTCTACTAAATGAAATATAGTTGACACAATGAGATTTTGGTACCCTGAACTAAACTTTACGGAAACGCATGGAGACATTGCAGTGTTTTACTGTAGCAATATTGTAATGATGCATGTAGCAAACATGTTTAGGAATGTAATTGCAGGACTCTCCTTTAAAAAGAAAAAAATACACATACTGATATCTGGCAAACAGGATATAGTTGGCTTAATGAAAGTATCTTCCCAATTAATTGTGGTTTTCATATATTTGAAAAAGAAAGCACTTTGTTTTGCCTAGCACCCCCACACAGTGTTTTGGCCCTCTCAAGAGTGGACAAGATAATTACAGCTGCACTCTCTCTCCATTAGCACCTTAGAATTTTCAGTGAACAGAGAAAGGGCGACAGAGAGGCTACAGGGCAAAAGAGGAATGCAGGATGAGCTGTGATTTCATTGAATAGGGCAATTAAAATTGCCATTTCGAGGGGATTGGGTCCTCCGATGTATTCCATATCTATGACGGTAATCACCAGAGCTGTGCTGCTTCGGAAATTTTTTCCGAGTCTGCGTCCTGCGTCGATGACGTCGATACGCCGTCCTCAAGGACATGTTATAAGTAGGACGCCCGTAGCCTCAGTTCAATCTTTTCCGCGAACGTGTTCGCTTCGGAGATCTCGGCGCGCCTCAACTCTTTGGAGTTTCTGTTCTCTCGGTTCTTCAAACCTGTTTGTTGTGAAGTTTATCGGGATGTCTTCCTCTTCTTCCACCCCGCGTCTGGGCTTCAAGAAGTGTGGGGACTGCAGGTCCAAGATGTCGGTGACCGACTCGCACAACTGCCAGTCGCTTATGTCCAAGGCCTTGAGGGAGCGTAAGAAGAAGCTGTCGGTCGGTAAGGTGTCCAAGCCCCGGAAGTCGAGGTCCACTGGGCTTTCGACGGACGATTCAAGGGGCAACTCTCTGCATTGTCGTTGTAGGTCTCGGTCCCGGAGTGGGTCCCGCCACTCGCCGTCATCAGTCGCCTTCCTCGTTCGAGGACTCCGCCCGTCGGTGGGTTGCTTATCCCACCAAGCATGCAACTTCGGAGGAATGGGCTTCCTTCGGTAAGAAAATGTTGGCGATTCTTGACTCGCAGGGCACCGGTCCGTCCGCACCTCCGAGTGGGCCTTCGGGCTCGGGGGGGCGGCACGATCCGCGGGAAAGGTCCCTCCCGGACAAGGAGATCGTTCTAGTCATGGCCGTTCCAGGTCCCGGTCCTCAACGCCCTCGAGACCATGTGCACCTGTGAAGTCTTCAAAGAATACGTCGACGCCTGTGGCGCCGAGGTCATCGAGGGATTCTCGAGGCTCCGCCTCCGAGGAAGTCGTCGACGCCATCGGCGCCCAGGCTGTCGAAAGACACTCTCGGGGCTCCGCCCTCGAGGCCTGTGTCAAAGCCGTCGATGCTGTTGGCGCCGTGCTCGACGTCGACGCCACTTCACTCGACGCCTTTCGAGGCTGTTTTGTCAGAGGTACCCCGTGGCACGGTGGAACCCCCACAGAAAGGCTCTGGCCAAGGCCAAACATGTCTTTGTCCCCCATTCTGTGCCCCCCACTTTCCACCATCTTGATTATATTTCTGAGGTGGATGAGGGTTCTGAAGATGGGATGGTCCCTGATACGGTACCAGACGAGATTCTCTCTGGACATAGCCAGATGGAAGACCTGCGTGAGTCGCTGCACAACGCCAGTGGTCTGGACATCTCTCCAGAGGTGGAGTTCTGTAGGCCTGAGCCTGGCACCCATGCCGAGTCCTCGTACCACCGCCTTGTGTCGAGGGTCACAGAGTACTTGGGTGGTATGCTCCACCAGGGGATTTTCTGCAGGATGACCTGACGGATATCCTCGACCAAGGTCCATCAACTGACCCGGTACTGCCGTTCCATATGGCTCTGCAAAGGAGAGTGGCGGCGGCTTGGACTGCTCCGGAGAGTCTCCTGGCAGTGGGCAAGTCTTTGCCGCGAAAATACCGCCCAGCCAGTAGCGACCCCTGCTACTTGACCACACACCCCACTCCGGAGAGTTTGGTGGTGCAGGCGGCGACGGCCCCAGCAAAGCAGGCGTCGTATCCTACCATCCCTCCTGATAGAGACGACAAGCGTTTTGATGGTTGGGCGAAGAAAGTGTTATCTTCAGGGGGGTATAGCTCTTCAGGCAGCCAATTCCGTATGTGCCTTGTCACGTTTCACGCACACTCTGTGGAACTGTTTCCTTAGCAGCTGAACATATTCCTGAAGGGGACGAACGGGATGGTTTTCTTGCTATGATACAGGATGGCAAGGATGCCATGTGTGAGGCCGTTCAGTCGGGTCTGGACATGGCAGATTGCGTCAGCCGGTCCATGGTGGCGAGCACCGTAATACGCAGGTTTGCGTGGTTGCGGAAGTCGGGGTTTGCTCCTGATGTGCAAGCCCGGCTCCTCAACATGCCCTTTGATGGTGTACATCTTTTTGGCAGCAAGGCTGACGAGAGCGTTGAGAGGTTGCAGACCTCAAAAGCTGCAGCGAAGTCGTTGAGCGCTGCAGTTCGCTAACCTCCGCCTTTTCATCCTAGGGGACAGCAATGGAGGGGAGGTTCCTTTCGTTATTACTCGTCCTTTAGTAAAGCGAGAGGAGCTGCTAGTCAAAGGGGTCAAAGGGACCACCGTAGGAGTGCCAGAGGTGCAAAATAAGGTACTCGAGGTACCAAGGCCGCTCAGGCAGTTGCCTCTTTGCCCTCAGGCAACGCCGCAGCCGCTTCAGCTCAGTCATGAGGCCATGTCCCATGGTTCGCCGGTTGGGGGAAGGCTGGCGCAGCATCTTGTAGAATGGCGTGCCATTACTTCAGATGTGTGGGTTCTGGAGATCATAGCCCACGGTTACTGTCTTTCCTTTCGGTGAGAGGCCTCACGACCATCCACTAGGGAATCTCTCTTTGAAGAGTCCGGATCTGCTCCTTGCGCAGGAAATTCAAGCCCTGCTGGAGAAAGGGGCCATTGAACTGGTGCCTGTAGCGGAGAGGAACAAGGGATGGTATTCCCCCCCCCTTATTTTTTGATTTCGAAGAAAGACGGGGGATTGAGACCCATCATGGACTTGCGCGGTTTGAACAAACTCCTCAGGAAGGACAAGTTCAAGATGGTGACTCTTTCTCAAGTCCTCCAGGCCCTTCAACTTCAGGACTGGTTGGTGTCTCTCGACCTCAAGGACGCTTATTTTCATGTGCTGATCCATCCAAAGCACAAGAAGTACCTGAGGTTCGCGGTTGGGGATTCGGACTTTCAGTTTCGGGTCCTGCCGTTCGGATTGACCTCCGCCCGAGGGTCTTCACCAAGCTCATGGTAGTGGTGGCAGCGCATCTCAGGAAAGGGGGGATTCACATCTACCCCTACCTGGACGATTGGTTGATCAGGGCGCGCTCTCCCAAGGGTCTTCACCAAGCTCATGGTAGTGGTGGCAGCGCATCTCAGGAAAGGGGGGATTCACGTCTACCCCTAACTGGACGATTGGTTAATCAGGGCGCGCTCTCCCGAGCAAGTCCTGGATCATCTGTCCGTCACCTGCCACTCCCTCCACAAGCTGGGCTTCTCCCTCAACTTGAAGTCCCACTTAATGCCAACTCAGAGGCTCCAGTACATCGGAGCAGTGCTCGACACGTCCCTGCTGCAGTGTTTTCCTCCCCATGTGAGGGCTCATCACATTCAGCAGATGGTACAAAAGTTCCAACATGCCCAGAGTCTCCCTACGTTCGAATCCTTGAGCGGCCTCATGGCATCTTGCATTCTTCTGGTGCCAGAGGCCAGGTTGCGGATGAGATCTTTGCAATGGGCACTCAAGCTCCAGTGGTCTCAGTCCTCCGGCAGGATGTCTGACCCCGTTCAGGTGCCGCCCGCGGTCGCCCAGGACCTTCTGTGGTGGGCCGTGGAAGGCAATCTGATGAAGGGGGCTCCATTTTGGCTGCCCTGGCCAGAGGTGACGATCGTGACGGACGCGCCCCTCATGGGTTGGGGAGCTCATGTCGACGAACTGACAGTCGGCGGTCATTGGTCTCCGTCGGAGTCCAGATTCCATATCAATCTGTTGGAGCTGAGGGCCGTCAGGCTTGCCCTGAAGGCTTTTTTGCCGACTGTGCGAGGAAAGAATGTCCTGATTCTGACGGACAACACAGTGGCCATGTACTACCTCAACAAAAAGGGGGGGGCGGGTCACTTCCTCTGTGCAGGGAGGCGATGCAGCTCTGGTTCTGGGCAATCCAGCAGGAAATTTCGATCTCAGCAGTTCATCTGGCCGGAGAAGAAAACGAGACGGCGGACGCTCTGAGCAGGCAGAGCGCGATCTCTCAGGAGTGGGAGTTGGCTCAGGAGATTCTCCTGGAGATCTTCACCCTTTGGGGGACCCCTCAAGTGGATCTCTTCGTCTCCAGTGTCAACCGGAAGTCCGAAAGGTTCTGCTGGCGGGAATTTCCTCCAAGAGAAGCCTTAGGAGATGCGTTCGTAGTGGAGTGGTCATTCCCACTGCTGTACGAGTTTCCTCCAGTCCCTGTCATCCCGCAAGTGCTGCAGAGCTTACGCAGGTTTGGTTCCCGGATGATCCTCATTGCTCCGGCATGGGCCAGGAGGACGTGGTACCCGGACCTTCTCGACTTGTCCATCTGCCCTCCACGTCGTCATCCCTACCGAGACGATCTGCTCTCACGGGAGGGGGTCAGATTCTCCATCCAGAGGTCGGATCCCACAACCTTCACGCTTGGCTTCTGAAAGGATTGCGACCTCCCTGAAGACGTGATGGAGGTGTTGCTTTCAGCCAGACGGCCGGCAACAAAGTCCCTGTACCATTGCCGTTGGAGAAAGTTCTGCGATTGGTGCAGGGTTAAGAATGTGGATCCTTTTTCATGTGACATTCCTGTGGTTCTGTCTTTTTTGCTTGCTTGCAAGTGGGTACCGTTAAAGGTTACCTGGCGGTGCTGTCCATATTTAAGCGCTCGTCTGAGGAGTGTTCTTATTTTAAAATTCCTTTAATTTCTCAGTTTCTAAAAGGGCTCAATAATGTGTTCCCTGCGTCACCTTTCCAGATGCCTGGTTGGGATTTCAACCTTGTTCTCAAGTTTCTAATGGGTGCTCTGTTTGAGCCTTTACATTCTTGCCCTTTGAGACTGTTAACTCTTAAAACTGTATTTTTAGTTGCGGTCACTTCCGCTCGCAGAGTGAGTAAGTTACAGGCACTTTCAGGTAAGCCACACTTCACTGTGTTTCATAAGGACAGGGTTGTCCTTAGAGTTCGTCATTCCTTTCTTCCGAAGGTGGTGTCGGAATTTCATTTAGGCCAGAAGGTTATTCTTCCGGCATTTTATCCTCCTCCGCATCCTGTTAAGGACGAGGAGAGGCTCCATAGGTTAGATCCTAGGCGAGCTTTAAGTTTCTACATTTCACGCATGTCCCGGGTCAGAGTGGACGATCAACTCTTTATTGGTTACGCTGGAAGGCGTTTGGGACAAGCTGTTGCTAAGCAGACTTTGTCTCGATGGATTATCTTGGCAATTTCTGAATGTTACCGCTTGGCGGGTAAGGACCCTCTGGTAGGCTTGCGGGCCCATTCTATGAGGGGTATGGCTGCCTCTACTGCCCTGCAGAGGGGTGTTCCTATTCGTAACATCTGTGATGCTGCCACCTGGGCTTCGGTCCATACTTTTGTACATCACTACTCCCTCGATTCTATCCGTGGGCAGGATCTAGCCTTTGGCAAGGAGGTCCTTTACTCTGCAATTTGATTGGGCATTCTAAATTTCTATATTCTAAATAGTTTTCCCACCTCCTTACGTTGGTACTGCTTTGGGAGTCTGTCATAGATATGGAATACGTCGGAGGATCCAATCCCCTCGAAGAACAAGTTACTCTCTTACCTGGTAACGTTCTTTCGATGGGATGGTCCGACGACGTATTCCACATCGCTCCCTCCCTGCCTTCTCTGCTACAGAATTTCTTATGCGATTGCAGCTTACGTTTCCGCAAGGCTTATATTTTCATACTGGCAGAAGATTGGTGCCACACGTTCTGGGAAAAAACTACAACTGAGGCTACGGGTGTTGTGCGTCCTACTTATAACATCTGGTGACGACAGCCTTCGGAGGAGGTTCTCAAGGACGGCGTATCGACGTCATTGACGCAGACGCCGAATGATTTTCCGAAGCAGCACAACTGTGGTGATTACTATCATAGATGAAATACGTCGTTGGACCATCCCATCGAAAGAACGTTACCAGTAAGAGAGTAACTTGTTCCTCTGGATGATTAATAACTCCCTGGCAATTAATGAGAGTAAGACCGAGCTCATGCTGGTTGGTACCCCCCACCGCCTGGGAAAACTGCATCCAAATATGCTGCCTTTAACATTGCGGGTATCTCCATTGAACCTAGCCCCTGGGTTAAAACTCTTGGTGTGTATCTTGATGCGTCCTTGGATATGAAAAAACATCTTAGTAAAGTTAAGGCATCCTGTGCCTACACCACATGTCTCATCAGACAGATTTGACCTTTTTCGTCGGCTCCTACCGCTGCTCTCGCTACTGCCCTAGTTAACTCCAAATTGGACTATGCCAACAGTCTTCTTACTGGCACTTCCAAGTCCAATTTGGCCACCCTGCAGATTGTCCAGAATAACGCTATCCGAGCTGTGTGTAATCTCTTGAAAAGGAATCACGTTATTCAGGCTCGCAGATCCCTTCACTAGCTCCCTTTTAAAACATTGCATCACTTTTAAGATTCTCTTTCTTACGCATAAATGGCTTAACAACAGAGTGCCAGTTTACCTGAAAGAAATTATCTGATGCTCCAGAACTCTTTGCTCACTTAGATCTAGCAACACTAATAAACTGGAACAACCCCGTTTTTAAATTGACTCGGTTTGGCGGGACCAGCTTTGACTTCATTGCCCCTTTTCTGTAAAACTTTCTTCCCATAGGAATTCGTACCTTTTCTGAAACTCTCACTTTTAGGAGATTACTGAAAACCTTTCTTTTTAATTCTAATGATTAGCTTCTCCTCCTGTTTGGATGCATTCTCCTGGTTTTGAGCTCTTGGTTTTGATCTCTGCTGTCTTGCTGCTGAGGCCTCGAGCGAGTTGCACCTCAAAAAAAGTGCTTAACATTTCTTTCGCTTGCTGCAATGTTAATTTGTTTGTGTGAGCCTCTGCTCTTACAGATGGTAACTCTATATTAAGCATCTTAGTGTCAATTTCCCAGGGCCTAATTATAAAAGTGGTGTGTATACGTGGTCTAGGGTTGTGGTTTTGATCTACATTTGATGTATGGGTGTGCATATTCAGTCGATTTAAATGGAGGTTGTGTAGCTTTTTTGTGCACTGAATTGTATTATTTGGTGAGTCAGCTAGTTTGGCACAACTAAACCCTGACAGGCTAACACAGACGTGGGTGACCTTTTGCTTTATGCATGGGCGTTGTAGCTTGTCTCCTTATTATCTTACTGGCGCTTATGTTTTTGCAGAGCAGTTTTTTTTTTTTTTTTTTAATGTCCTGCTGTTCATGTTCAGCTTTTTAGGCTGTTAGGGTTCTGAATGTTGACGCAGGCCCTTCAGCTCCTGCTTGCTTCATTTGGATTCTGTTGAAATATTTAACCTTGGTGTCGGTGTTTGGAGATGTCATGCTGGTACTAGCAGATGGATCTTTGTTTGGAATGCTTATTGATTCATTTGTGTTATTCTGATTAGCATTATTTTATTAAGGAACTTCATCCGTGCTGTACCTAGGACAGCTTTACAAAGAAGGAAAAACCTTGCAGGCACGCAGACTAGAGTTTACTGCATTATTGGTATTATCATGATTTTCGGTCCCAAGTGAAGCAGCGCCTAATTGGTGACTGGGGAATTTTTAACTGGGAACACCTAAACTTGTCTGGGCTTTCACATGGGCCTTCGGCACATTGGGTGGGTGTAGGGACACTGCCCCCGAATCCCCCCTATTTAAAAAAAAAATTGTGGGATCTTCATCTGGACGCTGACTGGATCATGGCCTAGCTTCTATCTACTATTTACAATGCAGAGGTTAGGAGTCCAAATGTGGAAGCAACTCCTCATAACATTGTCACCTTTCAACTTTTTCCTTTTTAATTCCTTGTCATGCACTTGTCATGCACCCATTTCTTTTGTGGTCGTTTGAATTTACTCCTGTTTACCAGTTGCTACATTATTTACCAACCGTTTTTACCATTTGTCCTGTAATAACTTGCCATCTATCATTATCCTTAATCCATCACAATTTTGACACTAGAAATGAATGTACTTTTCAGCATGCTGTGACCTGGAGCCGGCTTTACAAATTCACAACAGCTTGTATCCAGTTAGTAGATTCCTAGTGATAAAGAAGTGCACTGCCAATCCTAGGAAGCACAGTGATTTCAAATGTGCAAGGGTTTAATTGAAATTTGCCATCCTGTCCGCCTTTAAAGATTACAATGCCAATTTCCACATAGCCAAACTAGTTGCAGAAATGTCTCCCCTTAACCACATTGACATTTTAATTATTTCCTCCTAGTTTTACCCCATGTAAACTATCATCTCTTCTCGTCCCTTTGCCAGACATACTCCCAGAAAATGTAATAGCCAGTCCTGTTGCTAGTACTGACTTCTGTTGCTATCGTGGCTGCACGGCTGCAGTCTTGGTTACATTGCCACACACACACACACAGTGGGGTGAGCTGTTAGTCCATCTTCTTGGATTCTGCATCCTAGCCAGTGTAAAAATGCTCTGCTTTGCCCTAGGGCAGTGGTCTGCAACCTGCGACTCTCCAGATATTTTGGACTACAACTCCCCTTACCATTGGCTATACTGGTTAGAGCTGATGGGATTGGTGGTTCAAAACATCGGGTGTGTCAAAGGTTGCAGAGTGGGTTAGGATCACCAAGGGGGCTGGCACGGCCACCTGTTATCCGAGGGATCTTCTGGCCACCCGAGCTTGGTGGAGGCAGGCCCTCGCGCACCCAAACGTCCTTCTCTTCCATTCATTACCGTCTGTCTACAGATACTGACCCATGACTCTTCTGACGTTCAGGAGGACACTCAGTGATGCAGGACATGGAATTGGTTGGGCACGCAAGTTCCAGGGACAGAGGCAACATGGGGGTCCTCTTCTGCCGAGTGAAGAGCAGAGTTTCCCCTTGCGGTTAATGGCTTTGCCAACTGTGGTTTAGCAACAGGCCTCCGGCATCCATCCTTCCTCAGATACTTGGCTCCAGTGGTCTTCTGTAGATGTGCTCTAGAGTCTCTCCTGATCTACAAAGCCATGTGTTGGAGGAACCGCAGTCCACCAATGGAAAGACCTGCCGCATTCAAACTCTGAGCAGCTGTCCAATCACGGACAGCTAGCTCAGTTAAGGTATGACTCGTGCCAGTTTTGGTTTTTATGTATTGGGGCTGTCTGCAACCCCTCACTGAGACCAAACTAGTTACAAGCACATACAGACCCTACATCTTGCCCAGAGCCTACAAAGAGTTATGACCATATATGATCTCTATCTTGCACAAAGACTGTCTTAAGTGACATAGCCAGCCATTTATTTTGATGACCATGTTGCCCAAAATGCAGCCATACATCAAAACCAAATTGGTGCACAAGAATGCACCTACAAATGGTTAAAAGGGTACCAGTGTCACCAGCCTTTCTGGAATTCACTGTGGTTTTGTTCTACCATTGACAAAAATGGAAAGAAAGAGGTTGCATTGACGACTGACAAGTGCCCCCTAAATAAGAGATAAGCCAAGTAGTCCGGTTAAAAAGGGATCTTGCTCCCAACAATCAGTCCAGACTCGCACATTATTGTCTGCTGATATGCTGGGGGTCCCATTGAAAGTGATGAGGAAGCTGCAAAAAGAATAGGTTTAATTAACAGCTGTTAAGAAGTCTTGGTCTGCTGAGAGGTAAAGGGGGTGTTGGAAAAAACTCCACCCCAGACTGCACCCAGCCCAATCACAAACCCAGGGCCCTGAAAACACACCTGCCAGAGAATAAGTGCATCGAGAAATCTGGTAGTGTGGGAGTTTGGAGTGAGCAAAGATAATGAGAAGGAGCATCTTGCAGACAAGTAAGAGTAATTTGGAAGTGGCTGGAGGTGAGCAGGGACTGGTGCTGAATGATGATGATGATGATGATGATGAGGAGAAGGGGGAGGAAGATGAGAAGCCGAAGTTGAACAACTTGGAAGAGAAGTCTAGCCGGGCGGGGACGTAATGGGAATGGCCCTTCAGATGCGCCCTGCATCTGGCAGACCTGTGGAGGCAGGAGGACGACGACCACAGGGCGGAGTGCTAAGAAGGGGCTAGGGGTCAAGCACCAGAAAGTAGAGGAAGCCCAAGAAGCGAGTCTGGAGGAGCATAGCCAAATGGGAGAGGTTGCAGGTTGGCAAGTTACTGCCTCAGAAGTAGCACTAGAAGTGCCTTCATCCAACACTCCTGCAAACGCATTGAATAGTTAGATTGAGACAGGTGAGATTGGTGATCCCAACTCTTCTATCAGTGGTTTCTTCCATTCTGTATTATAGCCGGATGCTGACCCAGGGCTAATCGTCTCTCTATGCAATCAAGGAGATAATGTGAATTGCAAGATTGATGGAAGGAAGTGCTGAGGGTATTTGGCACACCTCAAACTGTGAGAGACAAACCATACCTAGTGGATTGATGGGCAGGGGGTCCTGTAAGTTGACTGTGATTTACCACTGACTTGGTTTCAGCCCCTTCCCACGCAGGAGAGCCCATCCTGCCATTTGTAAGAATTATTTTCTGATACCGTAGAAGTGACCGAATCCATTGTTTTCGAGGAAGAAGTGACTGAATTGTTTAAAAAAAAGTACTGAAAAAAAGTATTTAATAAAATATATGTGGGGTTGAGGCACGGGATATAAATGTAGGAAGAAAGAGGAGCTATTGGGGGGGGGGGGGGTCTCACCCCGCAATAAAACATTTGGTCACTTCACACTTTCGAAAACATGGATTCGGCCAAATCACCTACATCCTTATTTTCAGCCCAAGGAGAAACTGCAATTATTCCAGATTCAAAGTGCAGACTGCTTTTCATTTACCTGAGTTAACCCCTTTTCTTTTTTCTTTACAAATACACCCATTTGACCTGTCCTTCAAGTCCTGGTGCCTTATTGATCCATGCTTGGCTTTTTGATTGCATCCTCTAGCCTAAGGCCCTGATCACAGCCAAGTTCATTGGATTTGAATGCTCTGGATCTGTGCATGAGCTAGCTGTGAATTTTGTATGCCTCTGATGCCTGCCACCTCTGACCTGTTAGGGACTTTTAAATCCCTTGAGCGTTGACACTCCCTCCCACCACCCCACAATGATCTTTCCATCTATACTATGCAGTCCATGGTTTGCTCTGTTTCCATCCTGGATCAAGTAAGTCTTTGTCTGTAAAGATTTTGGGTCTCCCCTGGCCAGCTCCCTCCCGGTTCCAGTTCCTTTGCTGCTGCCCCAATGCTCCTCTATAGCCAGTCTGGGGTTTATGGTGTAGGTGTTTGGTTCCCTATTCAGCTTCTGAAGGGAGAAGTCTCCATTTCCATTTGGGTTTTTCTGTGAAACCATCTAAAAAGCTAGAAAAAGACCTGGCCAGAACAGAGGCTGATGAAGATTGTGCCTGATAGGAGGGGCATGGATAAGGAGTGTGGGTGGAGGGTGAAGAACTGCCACTTGAACTTCCTCCAGGTAAGTCACAGCTCTGCCAAGAGTGCCCTAGTAGGTGGGCTGCCCTTATTGCAGAGTCCTCCTCCATGCTCTGATTTATTGGGTGCATGACTTCATCACAGCCTCTCATCTTGCCTTGTTTTCAACTGTCAAAGATGTCAAAAGGATCCTTCAAAAAGGCAGCCTATCTCTTAAAGCTAGGCCAGTAAGTGCTACTTTGCACTCAAACATGTTGTTTGTATCTTGCCTTATGTCACAGTTGACTTCAGTAACTCCCAGACTCTGCAGTAGGGTTCAAGGCTTTTAATTTAGAAAAGGTCAAAATGACTTATTTTCTAAGTGTGCACGTAAGCTACTCTAATGGGCTTCCCTTTCTCAACCTACAGTAGGCTCCTGCCACCCTACCCCATGTGTCCCCAAACCCCCAGATTATCCAGCCTGCAATCGGGAACACCTATCTAATTCTAGATTTAGACGAGGGCCTAAAGGCAGTCAACCATATTTATTGCACTCCACGTCCCCTTCCACGTTCTCCTAGTGGTGCCCTAGCCTAACATACCTCAGGGTTGTCAATCTTCTTTCTCTTTCTCGCTTTCTCTCCTTCTTGCTCCCTACTTCCTAAATTACATCTGCATCCAACACAATCTCTGCAAAGCTCCACTCCATCGTCCTTCCTCTGCCTGGGCTCTGTCTGCCTCCACTACAACTGAACTCGCACCCCTCACTCTTTTTGTCATTCAAAGGTTTTCAAAACCCCGACTTCCCCTTCCGCTACTTTCCTCCTCCTTCCATTGGTTATCTTACTCGTCTGATCTGACTGGGGAAGTCTGGTCTTGCTTGTCTCTCACGGTGTTGGGTGTGTGTTTTAAACTCTGTTTAGGCCTGCTGCTTATCAGTGTGTAGCAATAGAATGCGTCTCTCCAGTGCAAGGCTCAGTTGTTTGACTGCAATCGCCAAGTTACAGCGAGTCATTTTTTGTTGTTCAGTTGGGCCGTTTGATTTGCATTATTTTTAGAGTTGCTCATGAGGACGGCAGCTCCCATCCGCAAAACATGATTACAAGTAGCTGCTGGTGAGCATTGATCAAATAATTGTGGCTAGAATAGCGGGTAACAGTGGTACCACTCTCCAAGCATGGCACATTTAGGAGGGAGCAGGTACTATGGCCTTTCCAACTCACTCACCCTGCCTCTGGGGCAGGACTAGCGCTGCTAAAAACCCTATTAGGCCCCCTTCTTCTGGTCGCGAGGGGGGACCCTGTCCATCTCCCCTCCCCCAGACGGGATCATGACACTGATCTTGTTGCATACTTCCACCCCTTATTCTGCCCCCCCTCTCACTTCCCCATCCTCCTTCCTTGGGCTCTTGACCTGCCTGGGAGTTTATTTTACTCCCGGAGTCCAGAGAGGGTCAATCATTTATATTCTGAAATTTCATTCGGGGTCTAGTGTGGACTCTCCTGGGTAGCTGGAGTTATGTTAATTGATTATTTGTAAGGCGCCCACACCCGTAGGCAGGAGTGCTATGTGACCAAAAAAAGTATGTGTTGAAATGTAATCCTTAAGTGTGACAAATATTGACAGTAAAGAAAGGTTTTACTCTCCTCTGAATTTGAGTTCAATATTTATCAATTTGTGATTTTGTTGAACTGTATTGTATTGCACTGCTTTTATAGAGGCCTCACATCTTGTTGGGTTATGTGACTAATACACAGTGGCAAGTGGGACCTCACTGTGAGTGACTCACGCTTTGGGGACGAAGAACTACCATGGTAGAGTAAGAAACTGTATAGAATCTGTACTCTCAACCTATACGTGAACCACAAAAGTTGTAAAGATAATGGCCTTTTTCTATTTGACTGGCACCACTACTGAACCCTCCTTTCACTTGACCTCCTTTAATCAGAAGCCTGTTACTTCTCATTACCAAAATGACTATAAAAACACTGAAGTCCTCACATGGAGAAGACTCCCTGATGTGGAGCTGAGCGACAGGGAAGGAGACTCGCTGAGCAGACTCTGCCGCTGGAGCGTGGAACAGAGACTGGTGGGACCATGCCCAGGATGTGGTGGGCCTGCAGCCCGTGAAACTCAACCGAATCCAGGGACGTCAGGGGGCGGTGGGGGGAGATGTGAGGGGGCCCTCCCGTCCTCATGCCAAGAAGGAAAGGGGGAGAGAGTGCGCCATGCAGCGGCAAGGCCCCAAGAAGGCTGCCACAACCAGAGGAAAGTGATCACTTGAGCTAGTTCCTCAGGCTATAGCTTCCTTGTTGCTGTTGTTTTACCTATGTCGCCCAACTCTGAAGAAGCCCCAAAGCATACACATTGATTCTCGTGACTTGTTCTGCAAATCTATCAGAATGTGACCTTGAGGTGAGAAGATAATGCACTCAATTGGTCTTGTTATGGATAGACCATGTGTTTCCCCAAGGCCAGATGATTACCACAGTGCTGAACTTTCGTTACTGATAGAGCTCCTTCTGTAGTGATCAGTAATGGTTGAAGTGCAGCCGATCTCTGTTCTGTTTTCTTTTTTCTATGCACTGAGTTAATTTAGTATATTTTCCATGAAATTCCATTTAACACAACCTAAACTATTAATACAATTCTATGTCCCATTATATTAACTGATTTCAAAATAAATGGACATCACATCGCAACATATTTTGCAAACTTACTTACAATATGGTTTATCTCTAGGCCTTGCCTACTGTGAGAAACCTGAAGGCGCTCTCTCATCTACTCCCCAGGAATTTTGTTGTTCAGATGGCCAGGGAAGGGCCATCGCTTTCGGATTTCGACCCTGGTGATGGACTAGCGAGGGGGTATCGCGTGTGGAGGCTCCTTGGGGATTAGGGAAAGGGTGCCAGAGGGTGGTACATGGTATTCCCCCATTTCCTGACAGTTATTTACCTTACCCTCCCTCAGCCTTTGTAGGATATTGTTACACAGACCCTACTTTTCCCCTTGTAGTCTGACCAAGTACTGAGAAGAAACAACTAACCTCAAGAGTAATGGTGATTACCCACAGGAAACGCCACTATATTACTGGGACGAAGAGGGAGCCTGAAGGCTATAGAACTGAAGGTGAGGAATGTCCTGTTAATTGGGGTCAGACAAATGAGCCTATGACTTCACACACCTGCACCCTGTTGAAGACTCACAGGTGTATAAAAGGTGGAGTCCACAGAGAGTGAGAGTTGGAGGGATTTGGAGAGAGCAGCAGGAGAGCCATTGCAGTACACGAGAAACCAGAGGAGGACGGGGTGCTGAAGGACAGCAGAACAAGAGAAGCTTTCATTGCATGGCGAGTGAACCTTGTCACCAAGAAGCCAGAGCAGGCGGGAGAAGGATACCAGGGAAGATACTGTTCCCTTTTACTGTGGCCAAGAACTGCTCATTCGCCTGAATGGCAGTAACTATCCAGTGATGTCTGAGGGGCAGGCGGTGAGACCATTACCTCAAATCCCATAAAGCATCTGGTCGAAGAAACTGTAGAAGAGTATATAGCAGAGGGTGAGTTTCAAGAGAATTCAAGGAAACCCGATGCGTGTATGAAAGTGAAAGGATTACATTGTAGCGGAGCGATGGCATGCATGTTCTCGAAAGCCCCCGCGTGAATTTAAGCAAATGCAGTACTTTAAGTGAAACTTGCAGAAACTGTATGAGAGTGAAACACGCTGAAAGCGATGAACAAGTAACCTGGGTGGAGCAGGTGTAGTGCAACCAAAATGCTGGTTGGCAAAATTAAACTGTACTTGAAAATCAAGCAAGCACATTATAGAAAGGATAATAAAAGGAGCATAAAGAAAGGCAAACCCTAAATCTAAGAACTTGGGAAACTCTGCAATTCCTCACAGTAATCAAAAGCTGGAAAAGGGAAACTGTTTGCGTGACCTCTAATGGATGGTTTGTGCGGCCTATTAACTGTGCCTAAACCAGGACACACCACCAAGGAGTGTGAAAGCAACATTGAAATATGCTAAAGGTGAATATTGGCGTTTTGATAATGAGAAAACAGTATTTGAGTGAAAACAACCTTGAAAGACACTAAAGCTGAACAGTGGAGTTTTGAGCATCAGTATTCAAAGCTTGGGGAAGGGAAACCGTGAGCTCCTTTTGAGCCATTAAGTTGAACATTGCTGCTTGAAGCTTGGGTAAGGGGAAACTCCAGAGCCCCATTGAAATATTGTTGCTTTGGACAGTTCTGCTTGAAACATGGGGAAGGGAACCCCTGAGCTCGTATGGAACTTGGTTGATTTGGCAAAGCAGTGCTTAAACTTGGTGAAGGGAACCCTAAGCACCTTTTTGAACTTTGTGATTAAGAACTGCATCCTGAATGAACACTATGCAAGTTGGAATATCCCTACGCTATATTTCTGTATTAGATGCGAGGGCAAGCATAGGTGTGACGCAGACCGACTTTTAAGTTGAATTTACAGGATTAGACTTTTCCTTAGTTTATATAGTTAGGGCTATTCCCACCATAGCTGTAGAGAAAGTTGGGCATTACATCCATCCTGACATTTACCATTTAAATAAAGGTTTTCAAAATGGTTACATCTGTTGTCTGTGTTATCTCTTGATAACATGCCTGTCTTAATCTTTGAGTAGTTGCCAATTGCCAACTATAAAACCCTTGTTCGATTAATATATACTTCTGTTTCATGCTGAATTACCCAAATTGAAGTAAAACGCACTTCTTTGCAACCAGTTAATTGTTTTTTTAAGTTGCTGCTAATTTCATTAATTTGCCACTTACTATCCATGTGCTACTTGGTAAAGTAACAATACTAACTGACTCGCACAGTCGTTCTATTAATCCATGCGCCCATGCTACAATCGCTTGCCCCCCGTATCAATGAAAATGGGATTAACCATTTACTTTTGGGATTTTTATTTAAGGGCAGAAAAATTGTGGCAGAGTCTTGATGAAGTAATGGTCACAATGACTGGTTCAGTTATTTCCGTGCACTCATTTTTCAGGAAGTGAAAGCATAGGCAAAATGGGGCTTGAAAAAGACTAAAGAAACTCAGGTTGTGTTAACATATCATGCCTCTTACTTGTCAGTAGTCCTAGCGGTAGGAGAGTGGTATGATTAGGCAACTGTGTTTGCCCCTTAAATGTAACCTTTTCGGGGACCGTTGGCTTTGCTGTACAGGGCTAACTCCCCATCCCTGACTTCAACCCTGCCACTCCCTTATTAGGCGTACCACTTTCTCAGGGGCTTGACAAGGAGGGGGTAGATTTCCCAAAACCCTCAAGGTTCCCTGAAGGTCTCAAGTCTCGATCCAGCTCAGAAGGATCCTACCCACTCTTCAACCATCTCATACCCCATCACCATTTTTTATTGAAATCTGAGGTGCCCTTCAGTTTATGAGGAGTTGTAGACCAGTCTCATTGCAACATAGACTTTGGGCATGTGTTTTGTTAGGAACCAGCTCTGCAGGTTCTCTTCCACCTCTCTTCACCCTTTCTGGGAGAAACTGAATGCCATTTGTCACCTCATTGTATTGCTAAGTGAATGCTACTTCTCTGATCAGATATCCATAAGCATGGCTTTTTGGGATGTACCTTTCTACTATGCTTATTTTACGAAAGTTGTACTATTTTCTGTATCCTGTGGTGCGTGTCCAGGACCATTTCTGGGGATGAAATTTCCTCATACCCCATAATCTTGCATACTTCTTGGCTCGGGTGTGAGAGTGCAAGAATTTACTCTGATCTAATTGTGGCTTTATCCTAGCAACAGTGAATTTTAATCCAAGATTTCTCTTAACCTTGCTTCCAAACTTTAACCCAGCGATTTGTGTTGGAGTATGTTTGCACTTCAATCTTAACCTAGTCAATGCATAGAAGTTTGACTTGAACCCATTTGAGCAGCCATCAGTAGTTCAGATTTATAATGCTAAACTATCACTTTGCTAGTTGACGTGATAATGTGTTTTGCTTGTTTTCTGAGGAAACAAACTCCTATTGATAGGATCTCTTAGGTTGGAGCCATTGGTAGTGCCTGGAAGTCATTGAATGTTTCGAAAGTGATCGTGACCACTTAGTACCGACAATGATCGAGTTGCATTCCCTCTCAAATGATGGACCTCGGGGTGGGGATGGTGGGGGAGGGATTTATAGCATTTAAGAGGCTGCCAATGAAAAGAGACGAAGATAGTTGAGGCTGATTAAGGAATCCGATATGCCATTTTATATGCTACTACTTTGGGCTTAATGGAGGAGTATTCAAATCCTTCTAGTAATTTAAAGCCTTTCGTTTTTTGGGATCTTGCAGAAATTAGTGCAATCCTTGATGATTTTCTATTGTTCCAGTTCTCTATGAATCTAAAAGAAAAGCGAACTGTGTGCTGGAGAATAGAGAATGGTTTGGCAATGAGTGTAGAGTAGTGAAATTTAGTCTAATTAATGAGTTTATCTGCCATACAGGGAGAGGCAAAACAAGGCTGGCTTTTAAGTGGACACTGTATAAGGAGCGTATATCTAGAAAGAAAGAAAGAGGACTATTGTAATAAACAAAAAAAGCTGCCCTTGAGAAAAATCACAGGAATTTTTAGCGGATAGTTTTAAATGGTGAACCCTGTAGTATCAGACAAGTTGATATATCTGTGAATCAGCATGGTTTGATTTTCAGTCTTTGTCACCCTCTTGGTGTATCTAACTCTGGGGGTATTATGAATAATGCTTATTGGAGAGCTCCCAATTATTATTGGATAGCTTCTCACTGTTGGTATTTATTGTAGCGGAAGTATGTGATGCATTCGTATATTAAAAGACTAAGAAAGCTGTGAGGCCTGCTTATATACCAGGAGATCTTTTCAAGCATGCTCGCCATGTATGGGCTTCTTCTAGTCACAATTGTTAATGAGCCGAATAATTCAGGAATTGTTCCTGTAATTGGCATGGTGCTGTGTCAGTTTAGGCCTACAAGAAAGGTGGTAGAGTTCTCTGGTTGAACTACCGTCAAATCTTGTTTTTGGACTCCATGTGTAAAATCTGTGAATGTTATTTCAAATAAATTGAACATAATCTGTTTTTTAGCACCGTTACAAGGTGATATGTGAAGGGACGCAGATCAGTATTACAGGTTATCATTAGGGATGTAAAAATGTGCAAGGTTTAAATTTTAAAAAAAAAAGTCAAACTATCTTGTTTTGTTGACCTACAAATTGCATTTTACTTTTTTGTTATGATCAACCCTCAAGAAAAAGCTGATTCGGAAAATGACCTTTTTTGCATTAAAAGGTCTATATGCTAATAATTATGCTCTTGTACGAAAGGGACTGGCAGAGGAATGTATACAACCTTTTGATATTAATAAAGGTGTAAGACCGGGTTGTATTTTAAACCCCTTATTTTGATATTGTACCAGATTCATTGAAGTGGTAGATGATGCCCCAAACCTTGGCGGACAGAAACTTAGTATTGTTGTTGATGACGCAGTTCTTGTATCAAAGACACGGTTCTGGTCTACGACTAAAACAGAATCTTAATACACACTGCTTGGAGAGTGGGTTGTACGGTAAACATCAGTAAAACCAAGGCTATGGTTCTTATGCCCAAGTGTCAGTCGTGCAGCAAGTTGTTTACCCTGGGGGGTGGGAGGGAGTTCTTGTAAATAGTAGATGCTTTTGATTATTTAGATACCCGTATGCACAAATAAAAAAACTGGATAGCACAGACACAGATTTTTGTTTAACTCCTGCCTAGGAAAATTTAAGTAATTATCAATTTGTCAAAATGCTTTTGGTGTATAGTGCTTTTCAGTGCTCTGAAGGACTATAAAGTCCAATCTTTAATGGGCAGCACTTAAACGGTGCAGACATTTGGGGACATTTTAACATTCAAGCCCTAGATCCCAAAAAAGAGTTATGCTACTTGGGCATTGAGTTTAGTGTCAAAATCAAACCCATTTTGTACTGGCTCAAATAATGGAACAAGAATCAATAAACAGTGTATTGTGATGTATTATTGGATCCCATGGCCTGTGAGGGCGTTTATAAACATCCATGTGAAATACATGCTTGTATCCATGGTGCTAGATATCTTATGGAAATACTCCTATACATTCAGTAATTAAAAGAAGCGCATGGTACTGAATGTTTACAAATTGCGGTTCCTGAGCGATTTTCTACAGCCTGGTACGGTTTAAAGCCTAACCACTCTATCTTATTTATGAAAAATAAATTGGCTTTGAACCTTATTTAGATTTCCCAAATTCTGCTTATAAAGTTCTCTCGGAATTTTATTTTCTTGCAAAGCAAAATGGACTAGTGTTTATTTGCCCAATTGTCCCATGCGTACGTCTTGGGAGGTAAATATTGAATATTTTCCTTTTTTTTTTTGTCCTGTATATAGCAAACCGAGATCTATTTGGCTTAAACCTGTATTACGAACATTAAATGTAGTGCATTTGAGGGATGCTACTTATGTGTAAATCCATGAATCAGGAGTGCTTTAGTATGCATTTACGTATCCTGGAAAAGCTTGGGGAATTAAAGAATGTTATTTAAATCTGACTATAATTTATTGATTTGGAGAATTATTTTGTGTTCTCTTTTTAAAAACATTTTTTTAAATTGTATTTAATATCCACATATGTAATTAGTGTTTTCTTACTGATTTATACTTTATGGGTTTTACCTGAATAACACATTTGAGAGATTATTTATTTTAAAGCTCACACAGTACGAAAGACTGTCTGTCTATTGTGTTTTTGTCAATAGATCTTCAGTTAGTTGTTCTAAGATATCCTTCTAATTAAGGGAGAGTCACCACGGACACAAGCGCAGGTCAGATTCTCCCAGTAACATCCTCTGTCCACACATTCAATGTATCCACCTTAGTGATAGTAGGTCATTTATTGTTGGGCTTAGAAGATAGCATAGGTACTCAGACAGTGCATTGCCAAATGGTTGTGGCTTATGAGGTTTGGAGATTCCTGCAAACCTGGTAACTGCCTTCCTATATCCACAGGTGAAAGAATACAACCTTTAGGTAGCTTGTGAAATGATTGACTATAATATGAGTGCATGTGCATCTTTTGCTAAGGCTTGTTTACTCGATCTTGTGGTACGTACAACATTTGCAATCCCTGATATTCATTCTATTTCATTGTTCTTTTTCTGTTAGTTACAATATGGATTTGAAATGTGTTGTGGTTCTAGGGAAATGCCATTATAATTTAGGATCTTCCAGAGGCACTTCAGGTTCTCATTGCTATGGTATTTTCAACATGACATTAGCCTGTTGCTTTTTTCTGATGTTTTGCTGAGCACATCTTGCTTTGACCCTGGCATGGATGTCCTGTGGCCAAGTCTTTCATTTTTACCCTCATACTGGCACCATTATTCTTATCAATTGGGTGTGGTAAGTCAGAATCTGTAGACTGGGCCACTCATTGTAGTTTTCCTAAAGTTATTGTTTTATTTTGTGCCAAAACCCTATGCTAACCTTATGCTTCTGGTTCCTATTCTAAGCAAAATAAGAGGGTTCAAAAGGGTGCAGGAGGTCATACAACCTAGTCGGTCTGCTTTGTAGAAACCTAAGCTAACTGATCATGGTCCCTACCTCCTAAAAAGGAAAACCTCTTAACATGAACGCAAAAGGTTTCCCAAGGGCCTTCTCATCAAATGACAAGCGGGTGACTGGTTTCTCTCCCCCGACTGTGATGTCTCTGGATTAGACGGGCCACTGGCCCTCTGCAAGGCTCCCTTTGACCTGCAAATGTCTTTGGGGTTTTCACCCTCTCTGCAGCTCCATATGAATGTTTATTAACTTTCATTAGGACATTCTGTCCAATGTACAAAAGAATAGGTATGGTCTCTAGGCCTCATGGCCCCCTATAGAGATCAGATCCGGTGTGCAAAGCTGTTCCTGACAATGTCTTTATATGACCAAGCTTCGTCTGGCTCGGTTCGGTATGGAAAACTGTCAGTGTCTCAATATGACTCGGCCTCATCTGGCTCGGGTCAGACACTTTTTGGCTGCTACCCCTGCCTGGGGTCTTGTGATTCACACCGCTACCTGGGGTCAGTTAGATGGCGGGCCGCTCTGGGCCCGACTGACACGCCGCCCCTCTCCTGGGGAAATTTTCTCTTTCAACCCCTCTTGGGCTCTTCCGTTGCTCAGCCCCTCTTGGGCCCAGTCTTTCTCTCAGTCCCACTTGGGCTATTTAATTCCCGAGCCCCTCACTCTCTCAGCCCCTCCTGGGCTACTCGGTTTCTCTGGCCCTTGTGGGATTCCAGCTCCTCTTGCAGTATTCATCTTCTGAGCCCCTTTCAAGCTCTTTACTCTCTCACATATCCCACTTGGGGTATTCTGTTTCTAGGCCCCTCTTGGGCTCTACCATCTCTTGGACACTTTCAGGCCACTCTGTCTCTCTGGCCAATCGGTCTCTCGGCCCCCTCTCTGGCCACTCGGTCTCTCAGCCCCCTCTCTGGCCACTCAGTCTCTCGGCCCCCTCTTGGGCTCCTCAGTCTTTTGGGGGGGGCCCTCTTGGGCTAATCTGTCTCTCTGGCTACTCAATCTCTTGGCCCCTCTTGAGCTCTTGAGCTCCTCACCCCTTCATGGGGTATAGCTGGCCCTGTCCTCACTGCTCCCGCTTCCCGTGGTGTACCATGTGCCTGGTGTGCTGCAGCAGCGTCCTTTGTGGAAGACGTTTTTTTCGGTGGAGGCAGCAGCGCGGTTCTGACGTCTTACACATCATTGCGCGGGTGTCTTGTTTCCCGCCATTTCGATAAGGGACTTCGCCATTGGTGAACCACTGTCTGTGCCATCTCTTCTCTTGGCGGCAGGCCAGAGCTTTTACAACTCCCAGAAAGCAACGCTCCACAGGCTTTCTCGCTCCTCCACACACCGTCCCACCTGCGTGGGACTCCTTCCTGGCTCGCCTCAAAGGGGGAGGGGGGTAGACCCACCTCTTTGTGGCTCCACAGGCATCTGACCCTTTCCTGCTCTTTCACTTTGCGGCTTATTCATGGGCCATTTTTGTTCTTCCCTGTAAGGAAAGGAAACGTTCTATTGGTCTGGGGCGTCATTCAAAATGGGAGAAAGTACAGGATCAGAAACCACCATGCCAGCTACTTTCATATGAATATTCTCATTTGTCTTGTGCAATCCCCACATAACCCATAAAGACAACTGCTTGGTACTAGGGAGGATAACAAATGTCCCTGCTAAGGGGTGGCTTTTACTCTTAGTGGGGGACCCGCCCAATGGTATTCCCCTTGCCCTGACCCCAGGGCTGGTGTTGAGCTTACCGCTCTAGACACACCTTGAGGGGCGGGTGGGTAGAAGTAGTGGGGTGGGAGGGAGGAGAGTGGGACTGAAGGGAGTGGTGCGGGGTAGCGGGGTCGAATTTCCTGGATTCGTGACACAGAAAATTGTTCTTCAACTTGGGTTTCTGATCCTTCTATGAGCCTTAAGTGATATTGGTATGCAGTAGACATTTGTGTCACATGTTCTTTACATGAAAACACTTTTACTTCTGCCATGTCTATTTAATGAATGTGGATGCTCATTCCTTAGCGGCCCCTTCTTCCCCCTTTTCTGCACTAGCACTTTATTGATACCTTGTCTATGTAATCCCCAAGTGAACCTGCATACAACTGGCACAGTGCCCCAATATCGGTGTTTCAAGGATCCATTGTTGTGTTTTGTGAGTTCTAAGTATTATGGACTTTTTTTTCAGCAAGGACTGTTGCAATTTTCATTGTCACCCTATCCACTGATCATCAAGGGCTTACATTCTGCACTAGCATTTGTTTGAGATTCTATTACGTACAGTCTATTAGCACATTTGCTGTTTGCACATTGTTTATTGTGAGGCACTAGCACCTTATAGCAATTAACAAGCAGAATAGATGATATTCTTGCCTGTTGTCTGTGAAGTAACAATATCACATTAACACTCTACTGAGATTTAATTGTGATTGTATGAATTGTGGCACTAGAACTTTATCGCAAGTTACTGACCAACAGAACAGTGGTCATCCTTGCCTACCATTTGTATAATAGTAACATTGGCAGGAGCACTGTGTTGAGATAAAATTCTCAGTGTGATTTTACAATTTGAAGGTGCATGAAAATCCACGTGAAAATTGTGCAATAGGTAGGTAGACCATGGCCTGATATTTTAAATAATGTTCTCATTTATAATGTTGCACCAGCACCTTTAGGCCTTTTTGCACATTTGCATTGTATTTTTGGAAGCAGTTGCACTTTATCAAGCCTTGCAGGAGCAATATTGCCCAGGAATTGGAACTACAATTGTACAAACATTAGAATGATGTCTGACAAGTTGATGGGTGGCACCATTGTGTTGCCGCCACTACAGTCTGCCCTCACTGACTCTGAGCTGTTTTGAGTCCCAATTTTAAAATAGGTTTTGCATAAAATTGCACAATAAAAGCGTAATATGGTTTGTAATGGATGTGTAACCACAGTGTTTGAAGCGGGCTGTGTATTACATGGCATTATGGAACTGGTGTATAAGATGAGCTGATCAAGCACATAGTGCAAATACTATATCAAGATGGCCCTCATGTTCTAAGATGGGACCATTGCAATATATTAGTCCTTCCTCAATGTTATTAGTCGCTGTAAACGTGCACCGTGTGGACACAAGTTTTAAATGGAAAGCTTGTAGATGAAAATCATTAGACTAGCATGATGAATCCCCGGCTGGGGTGGAATGTGTCGCAGCTTTGTGCTCTGAGCGTCTTCTCATGCGCAATGGCTTTGTGATTCCTTTACTAATAATCCAATAAAATTCCATGGTTTTTAAGTCAGTTGGGTGGTGTGACATATTTTTCTTTTCGAGGCATGTGTGAGCATTTTCTTGCGGCAACCGCGAAGGACTGGGTAACTAATATATACCAAATTTGCATTAGCCATTGGCTACCGACAATTCCCCATTGCCGAATAAGAAATAAATGCTCTGTGCATGTGGCAAATGGGCATTTTATAAGTAGAGGCTGGATTCAGTTTATTTTGTTTTTCCGTATTTATGGGATTTGCAGTGAGTGGCCGTTTTTCTATGGTAATAGTGTAAAAAAAAACAGGTATTGAGTTCATATTTATATAAATTTGGAGATTTCATATTTCAGTGCTGCTCTAGCTATATAATATCGAAGGATCTTAATCGCGTAGCTGGAAATGTTAAATCCTAGAGCTTTTATAGAATGTGTTAAATTGTTTGAGCTTAATTATTTGATCTTGGTTTACCCAGTTTCAAGAAGACCCAAATGTTAGCCCCCTTCAGAAATCTGGGACTACCTACTTTTTTAAAACTCATTGAGTGTTGGTATTGCAACCACAGAGAAGCCTTTTTTTATATTCGATAATCTAGCTAATTGGAGAAGGAGCAACACTGTAGTAGAAATCAAATCACAGTACAATTCCATTAAAAAAAAGAAAACACATTTGTAAGACACTTCTAATTACATGGGAGGCAAAACAAAAAAGAATAGTAAAATCATATAACATCAGTTAATTCATCCAGTACATGTTCAATAGGATCCCAGAATTTTGTAAAATAAAATATCAGGTTGATGTCCTTACAGCCATAAATCGAATCCAGCTATTGCTGGAAGTTCATTATTTTGTCTGTTACCGTAAGCCAAAGTGTTGCTTTGTATCACTGCTAAGCTCTCACATTCCAAAAGTAGTTGGTTAGTGGTTTCCAATACAATATCCCCACATAATCTACAGGTGCATTCCTCTCTAGAGATTTTTAATCTAGCCCCTATGATCTCAAAGGATTCAACCAGTTTAAATTTGATTTTCAAGTATTTCCGCATTATGTTATTATTGGGGTAAGAAGGAATATAAGCTGGAGTGCACAGTTGGTCAGATCTGGAAAGTACGTATTGGGCGCTATTAGACTTAGTGAACGTTTCAACAGTGGCCTGATCCTTATCAAAGGCAAAGATGCTAGTTCTTGTTATTATTTTGTGGCAGCCACATCTAGTACTGTCAACAGCAATAGGTAGGTGTGTACTCCAATGGCGGTCGGTATTGTGTATCTTATCCTGTGTGAGAGAAACTGGCTGCGTGATCTATAGGCCTTAGTAGTCAGATGAAGCAAAGTACCAGATGTATTGTTAGCACATTTCCAATTGAAATGTAATTGCACAATCAATGTTGAGCTAAGCCAGAATAGGTTAAATTCCAAGTAAACCTATTCAATGGGCGTGGATGGTGGCAGTTTAAGCAAAGTTTTAAGACATTTGCTTTCAATGCAGACATGGGCCTTTCCATGTGTAGTGGCCGATATGTCTGCCCTCTAAGTTATAATGGGCAGTATTTTAGCACAGTATACATTGATAAATGCTTTAACTTTGTGCCAACCGTGTTTGTGAGAGAAGGCTTGAAGTTCTCCCGTTTGCTGATTCACTTTTAATTGTGTAGTGTGTAGCTGTGTGCGCCAGTTTATTTTATCCATTATTATGCCAAGATATTTGTATTCTGAGACATGGCAGTTGTTTAAGGCCCACGATAATCTTTTATGTATTTGCTTTGATATGGTGAAAAGCAATAATCTTGGGTTTCTCAAGGTTTATTTTTAATCCGTTTTGAATGGCTCAAGCATCTAAAAGGTTCAGCTGTGCTTGCAACCCATTAGGAGTATAGTCCATAATGACAGTCATCTGCCATCCGCATAACCTTAACCACTGCATGACGAACTCCCTAATTTTATGGGGGCAAGCTTTTTCAGTGACCAAAGCAGTAGGTCAATCCGCCAAATTTAAATTAAAAAGGGCGGGTGCGAATATACAGCCATGCTTTAAGCCTATATAGTTTGGCGTCCATTCTGTTACAGTACTGTGTTGGTTAATTTGAGTTCGAACTCTGGTGTTCGAGTGGAGAGCAGTCGGCACGGTTAAAAGCCACTTTGGAATATCCCAGTTCTGCAATTTGCACCAAAGTTTGTTCCTCACAACTGTGTCAAAAGCTGAACTGCTATCAATACAAGTGATGTCAACGGACAATTTACGAATGGTCCATGTGTAGCCTCAATGGTAGTGACTAGTGTTAGTATATTATCTAATTTTCTGGAATTTCTTTCGAATTTGTTTGATTGGATGGAATAATATTGCACTCTTCAATCCATCTGTGTAGTTCATTCTAAAGAACACAGGCATATGTTTTGGCATGCACATCTAGCATAGCCAGAATTCTGTAGTTACCCAGTTTATCATGGCAACCTTTTATTTTTATAGACCGGCACAATTATTCTGTCAGTTGATGTGCTTGATAGAGATCCTGTAAGACTAATATTTTTGAAAAGACTATGTAGTACTTCAGCTCAAAGGGAGAGATTCATTCTTAGTAACAGGTTGTGCATCCCCTTGGGGCCAGCTGCCCTGGATGGTTTACAATGTTTGACTATAGTTAAAAGTTGGTTAACTGCATATAAATATTGCCATTTATGTTTTTCTGCGTAAAAGTTAACACATGTTTGAGCTTATCGTGTTGTTGATGTGGGAAACACAATCCCCCTTCGACACCCTGCTGATTAGTGGTTGGGTGCAGTTGAATCTATTAATTAGGACCAAAAGGCACAATGGTATCTAGAGTTGGAGCAAACAACAAGTGAGTGCCATGCCGACTTGTCCGAAGTGACCTTTAAGCCATGTCTGGTACATAGCTATTCTTGAACAAACTTTGTGGGCAATTTCTATCTCTGTTTAAAAAAAAAAAAAAGAAAAAAAAAATCAAGTGTGTGATGTGATCGATGCCTTGCTTCGGGATACTTTTAGCATTTTGTATCTCCTTATGAAACCTCCGAGAATAGCTAAGGTTAGAGTTAATGGCAGTCGAAGGCGCTTTCATTTTCCTATTCTATGTAGCACAATTGGATATGTCAAAAGTAGTGGACTTCTATCTCTTAAGGAACTCCCCCCATGATGTGGGCGTTTCCGGCCATATGAAGTGTGAGACAGGCATGGTATCAAGAGAGACACCGACTCAAAAGGGTTTGTTTGAAAACCTTAATTTACTAAGGTTCTTGGGTTGGTGGAATGCCTAACTGGCCCTAACTCTAAAGGGCTAATTCCCTTAATTGATGTTTCTAATGGCCGTCGTTGTCTAAGAGTCCAAAATAAAAGTCTGTCTGTGTCTAACCCTATGCTTTCCCTCACTCTGTACAGAAATGTGATGGGAAGTCTTTTCAAAATAAAAAAATAGTGGTTTAACAAAAGGTGGAAACCAGAGTTGGTTTCAGGTGGTCTTCTCAACAGGTGCTGCTTGGCCAATGTCACACAAATGAATTCAATCAGCAAGGCTGTTCGTAAGACCTTCTCCACAGGCCGCTTGTAGTTATTCTAACTACCTTCAATGTCTTTGAGTTCCTTGGGGTTCCCTTCCCAAAGCTTCCGCTTAATCGAGTTTCAAAACATGGAAAAATTGTAACGCAGTGCCTTTTTGTAAGCTTCTCGAGGTTCCCTTCTCCACGCTTCAATCCTTTCAACAGTACAACAAAAACTAACAAGGTTCCAATTTGGCTAGGCCTCCGGTTCCCTTCTCCAAGGTCATGCCCCTTTCAACCTTTCAACACAAAGTCACTGTTATCAAGATGCTTTCTTTGATCGGCCTCTCAGGGTTCCACACACCCCCAATCTTTAGGCCTCTTCCAGCTTTCAAGCACAACACCTAATTTAGCACAGTTCCTTCTTGAGTTCACTGAGTCCTGTAAGGAACGCATAGTGGCAGTAGTAAGACAGACGCACAGTGACCACAGTTCAAGGGTGTTTATTGAACTTGCACAAGGGTACCATAAACTCTGCAACAACAAACACACAACACAGACCCTCACACAACAGCACACGACAGACTCAGGCCAGATACCACACCAAAAAGCTAAGCAAATGGTGTTAACCGAACTGAAGCTACCAACAGTACATCAACGCTCCCTTGCTTCTCTCCAAACTTTGTCCTACTAACACACTCTAACCTACCCTCCTTTTCTTTCAGATCCGCCAGGGGACCACTCCGGTGGTGACCTTTAACATTATAGGCCCTTTTATTTTGACGAGACTCCACTAGGACTGCATTATTATTATTTGATGTTGTAGCTTACTCTTTACTGTTGGGAGAAAGCTACAACATCAAATAATAATAATAATGCAGTCCTAGTGGAGTCTCTGAAGGAGGATCTGAAAGAAAAGGTTAGGTTAGGGCGTGTTAGTAGGACAATGTTTATGGAGAGGAGCAACGGTGCGCTGATCTGTTAACACCGTTCTGTGACCTTTTTGGTGTGGTATCCGGTCTGAGTCTGTCGTGTGCTGTTGTGTAAGGGTCTGTGTGGTGTGTTTGTTGTTGCAGTGTGGTAAAGTGCATGCGGGTTGCTGCGTTTTAAGAGGTGTGGTTGTGTTTAGTTAGTGTGAGAGGTGTATGAGTAGTGGTGAGATTTTTAGATGTTTTTTAGAAGCCTTGTAGTTTGGAGAAATGCACACTCCTATTGTGTCTTTGGTGATTTAGACAAGGTTGGCTTCCTTTCAGTGATTAAGTCTCGGCATAAGGCTGTCTCGTCTCTGTCATTATGTTAAGTTAGCTAGTATTTGCCTTTCTATCTTTGTATTTGGCAAACTCTAAATCCCAGTTTGCGGTTGATGCAAACTAGTCCTTTCGGATCGATCTACTTGTGGCCTACACCTGTACCCTACGCCCTGTCTGAGTGGGCAAAGTTGGTGGTTGTGCCTTTTTGTGTTGGGTATGTTTGCTATTGTTCTGTCCTGATGGGGTTGTCGCTCGTGTTCTGATACACCTAGCATTGTCTCTCTTGTTCTTGTAGGAGTTCCCCTTAGTCGGTCCTAGGTATTGTCTGTGCTGTCATATATTCTGTCAACCAGTTCTTTTGTATTTCCTGTTTGATGGTTTCAGTTGTTTGTCTGGTTCCGAGGTGTTGAAGAGGCAGGTTTTTAGTAGTTTTCAAACTTTAAGGTGATATTTGGTGTTTCTTATTCCATTCGGGAGGTTGTTCTAGGTTTTTGCGGCTAGGTGGGAGAAAGAGGAGCCTTCTAGTTTTTTCCTGGTGTATGGTTTTGGTTCCCGGAAGATTTCATTGCTTGATCTGAGGAGTCTCGTTGGCTTGTAGATTATTTTCTTTTGTAGGAGTTCTGCTCCCTGTCCATTGATTGCCCTGTGTGTGGATGCGTCGTAATTTCTTCAGGAGGTGTTCCGGCATCCCGAGGTAGAGGCTGTTTGTGTAGCCGATTCTTAACATGACGAGGGCAACGATTGTCAGTGTTTTGTGGGTGAAGGAGAGGAAAGGTAGGATTCTTTATATTGAGTGAAGGATGAAGGAGCATTTCTTAATTATTGTGTTTACTTGTGGTTCTAAGGTTAGAGCGTTGTCCATGAGGACTACCAGGTGTTTTTACTACCTTTTAGATGGTCTGAGCACGGTTCCCAATTCAATCAGCTAGGGAATGTAGGTGGTGTTCTCTTGGTGTTTGGATATGATCATGATTTCTGTCTTGGGTTGATTTGTAGGTTGGCGTTCGTCCAGTCATAGATTTCTTTTAGACATTCTACTAGAGTTGAGTGTTCTACTTGTGTATCTTCGATTTTGTAGATAATTTGAGTGTCTTCTGCGTAGTTGTAGCATGTAATGTTGTATTTTTTGAAAATCCTGATTAATGGCGTCTGGTAGATATTAGTGTAGTGGTGATACTGAGGATCCTTGTGGTACTACACAGTCGCTAACTTGAGGAGTCGATTTGAAGGGTTTTATCCATACAGTTTCTGTTCTGTTTGCTAGGAATGATTTAATCCAGAGTAGTGCCATGTCAGTTATACCTACCTACCTATATCTTCTAATATTTGGATCAGGGTGTCATGGCTTACTGTGTGGAAAGCTGGAGCAGAATCAGGGCTGAGGTTGCGTTGAAGTCTGCGTTTGTTTTTTGGTCATCCCAGATGGATAGAAGTGCCGATTCTGTTCCTCTTGCGGGTCTGAAGCCGAATTGTGCTTGGTCTAGCAACTGGTGTTTTTCTACGTGTTCTTGGGTTAGTTTGTATATGTATGTTTCTAGGAGTTTTGCTGGGTAGGGAATGTTTGAAATCACCCTATAGTTGGAGAGGTCTTCCACGTCGCCACTTGTGTTCTTCGGAAGTGGTTTAATATATGCGGATTTGAAGGATCGTGGTAAGGTCCCTGTCGCGAGCGACAGATTCAGGAGATTTCTGTAGTATTCAGATGGCGTTCCTTGTGTGAGGATTGATTTGTAGATGTCTGGGGGGGGGGGAAATACATGAGCGAACCTGCTTTCTTGCTATGTTTTACCTGCTTGACGAATGTCTCTACTGATATTTCCGCGAAGTTTTGGAGTTTGTGGCTTCTTGCCGGGTCCGGTTGGTTGAGTGTTAGGGTTGGTCGGTCTGTTTTGTATGATTTGTCGGATATCGTTGATTTTGTCTTTTAAATGGTCTGTCAGGTTGTTGCATAGTTTGTGAGGGTATTGGAGTGTTGTCGCAAGCTGGTGGGTTTCTCATTTAATTTATGATGTTGAACATTTCTTTTTGTGTGTTGGTGGCTTTGGTGATTCTGTCATCACAATGCCTTGTCTTTGCCTTTTTGAATTTCTTTCTCATACCGTCTTTTTGTTTTTGTTTTTTTTTTTTTTTTTTTCTGGAGCTGGGTTTTCTTATCTTGGTCATATGCTTTCCTCCATTCTAGTTCCAGCTTCTTGTTTTTTTTCAGGGTGCTTAGTAGTGCGGTGAACCATTTTGCCATTATTATTTCTTTTGAGGGGGTAAATTGATTTTGCAGGGAGATGTTTTCAATTGTATCAGCAATCCATTTATGGAGTAGCTCTGTTTTCCCTTCTACGTCTGCCTTCTCCAGTTATACCGTTGAAGGTTTGGTCAGCTCCAGTTGTTCCTTTTAGGTTGCTTGCTTTGGCGGTTTTCCAGTTTCTTTTTGTGGTGGGTGGGAGTTTGAGAGGCTGGATGGTAACTTTAGTTGGTAGCGTGTTAACGAATGGAATGATGAGATGGTTGCTCCAACGTATTTGTATCGGTGGTGCAGTGGTGATAATTGTTAGTTTTCTTGGCAAAGATTGCGTCAAGGGTGTGTCCTGCCGAGTGTGTTGCCCCTTTGACCAGCTTTTGTAGTTTCATGGTCGTTAGTTGCCCGATTAGTGAGGTTTGAGAGTTGGTGTGTTTTTCTTTCGAACCATATGTTGAAGTCCCTCTGGATTGTCAGATTCTCAAGTTGAATGGCTATGTTGGTGATGGCTTCTATGAAGTTGTCGACTAAGGTTGCATCGTATGTCGGTGGTCTGTAAATCAGTATGAATTTAATGTTTGTTTTTGGATTCGTTGATAGGTGCAAGACCATGGATTTGCAGTTCATGATGTTTAGAGGTCCGTCTGTTTTTATTTGCACGTGTTTTTAATGCTCTTGCGAGGCCTCCTCTTTTTTTTATTTTTCCTGTTTAACTGAAGGCATTTTAAGTTGGTGCAGAGGCAGCTTTGGAGTGTGATTTTGTAGTTGTTGTACAGCCATGTTTCTGTGATGAATAGAAAGTTTGATACCGTTGTCGCAGAGAAGGTCGACGATCTGAGTGTTTTGACAAGGGATCTTGTGTCGATTTAGTTGCAGAGGATTTTTATGGTATAGTTTGTGCTTTATTGTCGGCGTTGTCTTTCCGACTGGTGTTTTGGTTTCTTCCCAGGTCGATCTCTAGTTGTGGTGTTGGTACAGTTGTGTTTGTTGTTGTCGAATAGCTCTTCTAGGTTACATCTTGGGTTTTTGTTTTCATCAGGTTCCTCTTCGGAATTCTGTGGCTGATCAACGGAGGGTCCTCTTGTTTTGGTGATGTATGGGGTTAGGGCGTCAATCGTGTTCTTGTTACCTCTAGCTTTGTCCGTTCTTCTTCTGCATGGCTGTGTTTAGTTTTCAGTCTTTCTTGATTCGTTTGTTGGGTCGGTTCGTTCCGGTGAGTGGTTATTTGCGAAATATGGTGTTAGGTATAGGGAATTCTCTCGTCTCACGGCGCTGGTTCTGTTTTCGTTCTTGTCGGTGGTAGTGTGTTCTACAGTAGTAAATCTTTGGTGTTCGGTTGGGTTTGTTTTCTCTGCCCTTTGTCTTTTTTTTGGTCCCGTTCGTTTTTGCAGCATTTTGAATTATTTGGCGGTCCGCTGTGTGATTGGTGTAGGGGTTGTTTCTCCTTTTGGGTTTCCTTTTGGGTTTCCTTCGGGGTTGAGGTTGTGGTTGCAGGGGTGGTAGCCCTCGTGCAGTGCTTGGTTGGCTGGCTCGGTTTTTGTTATAATTGTACGGTTGCACGTGTTTTTTCCTATAGGTTTTGTTCGGTTTGTTGTTGCAGACTGTCTTTTGTGCTTTAGTCCGGCTGTCTTGTGGTGTTAGACCAGGTGTGGGGATTTGTCCGATACAAGCTTAGGTGCTGTCTGGTGGGGGAGGTCTAGACCGGGGTTATTTTGCTTGGGCAATTCAGGTGCTGTCCCAATGTGGCACTCTCTGGGTGGGAGGCAAGGCAACATAAACAATTCTCTGGGCTGCGATGCAGGCTAGTGTTCACAGCACCATCTCAGTATGGAAGGGCCAATAATCACAGTACTATGTCAGTGTGGCAAGGGCCAATTCATACAGTACTATCCCAATGTGGCACGTCCTAGATGTGATTAAAATTAAAAGGCCTTCTTAACAATTCTCTAATGGTGCGACGCAGGCCAATATTCACAGTGGCATCCCAGTGTGGTGCAGGTCAATAATCATACTATCCCAATGTGGGACAGGCAAATAGTCACAGTACTATCCTAGAGAGGCACAGGCTAATAATCACCACAGTACTATTCTATTGTGGTGCTTTCTGGATGGGATTCAAATCAAAATGCAGAAATCTCCAAGGGTGCGGCGCAGGCTAATCGCAGTACAATCACAGTGTAGGTAGGTTTGCTACGTGGCAGGGGTTCCAGAGTAGAGTGATTGCTCTGCTCCCCATCCAAGCCATACTAAAAAAACAATTGCCAATCCTTACCAATTTACAAATAATGTTGCGTAATGTTGGTGAAAAAGAAGTGCTCACAAAATAATATCTCGGGATGCTTGGGCCGATGGCCTCCCTTCCCGAAGTTTTCAGCACTGGGCAAGGCTGGTCACTCGAGCAAAGCACACACTCTGTCTTCTGCGGCACAAGGATATAGTTCAATTTTCCAAGTTTATGACCTTCTGTGTCCGAGACTCTTTGCTTCTTTCAAGTTTCTTGATGCAGAGGGCCTGCTGTACCAAAAAACTATGCAAACGTTCTTTTACTACTTTCTAGTATTCAATTTGGGTGTTCACCCTGGATCACCCTCTGCCGGCTCACATCCCTTTCTTTACAAAAGTTCCACGTTTCACCTTCTGCCAGGCTCGGATCCTTTTTTTTAAAACATGGTTTAGAGAATTATTTTTCGTGTGACTCTTGATTCACCCCGGATCCCCCACTGCTGGGCTCGGATCCCTTTCTTTACAAAAGTTCAATTAGTCTCCCTCAGCCGAGCTCGGACCAATTGTGATGTACACTAAATGATCAAAGACTTTCAAATGTGCACACGGTTTACCTTCACCCGTTGCATGACCACTTCTATCTCAATGTTTCTTTGTCTCACGCTCAGCATGTGTAGGATGCCTAGCAGAGACTTTTGAATGAGCACCCACGTGGCGCCGGTCCACTCCGACTGTGGTAGGTTTTCTTGGCCTCCTCAAAGTTCAGTTATAAAGTTCAACTACTTCCTTTTGGCTTCCAAATGTATTCAAGCCGCTCATCCCAAACGCCTCACACACTGTTCTCTTTATACAATGTTGCTGCTTGCAACCTTGGTTCAAAACACAAGCTGGTTTGGTATCAGCGTCTGACCCACCGGCTATGCTGTCTTTTCGGATTCCGCTTTGCTGTAGGAGCCAAGGACAGTACCACCGCAGCAATCACTCCTCCCCACCTTGGTTATTGACGTGGGAGAGCCCTGGGTACCTCCGCCACACTGTTCAGGTTTGATCAGCCTTAGTTTCTGGTCTTTGGTTTCTTACTTTCCAAGGCTCACGAATGTAAAGGTCTTCAGAGGTCAAGGGTACTTCCCTCCTTGCCACCCTCTCTGGTCTTGCTGTTTTTCTCCTTGTCTTAAACTGCCATCTTGGAACTGCTGTTTCCTCATGTGTTCTGCCTCCCTCAGAGTGTGCTTTCGTGCTCAGCCTTTTATCTGTGTGGGGGAAGTGTGATGGTCTTTTAATGATCTGTAATTGCCTGACTTTGACTGACCATAGTGTTGGGACATGTCGGGTATACAGCTCTGGTGTTAGTCAGTTGTTGCTCATGGTGAACTGTCTGTGAGAAAGCATTTGTGTCGGGATGGGGGGGGGGATTTAGTTCCTAGGTATCCTACCTGGTAGGATGAGGAAAAGGTGTTACAAGGAAGGGGATACCGCGTTTCACCCTCCGACGTCCCACTTTATTCACTGAAGACCCCTCCTCCAGATGACCCTCCCGCACTAGTCCACCGCCAGGAACTGGATCCAAAAGCGATGGATGTGTCCAGGCCACCTCGATGACAGATCCCCGGGGACTAGCGGGTGAGACACCTACAGGTTTCTCACAGTGCCCTTCCCCAGGTTTAGGCCCCTTTAATTCACAACACCAATTCCCGATGGTTAGGATGTACCCTTTTCTGATTAACAATCTTTATCACGTACAATCCTTTCATTGGGTAGAATCAGAGGCTTTCGAAAACGCCAAGGTCTTTGTTTTTCCTAGGTGCAACCACTCTGACCCTGTTGCCCCTCTTTGTTTTCTTGCTCACTTTTCACGATAATTTTTGTTTCCCTCCAGATGCTTCCTGCACCCCTTTTCCCCCTTTCTTTCTGTGCACACTTGCACGGTTTACTTTTGCTCCTCTCATCTGTCCTTTATTCATTCCGTGCTGTCTTGCACCCTCTTTACTCTTTTCCTCTTTAGCGTGCCCCTGGCACCTTTCTTTGACTTTTCTCGTGCCGTCTCTCGTTACGGGCCACTTGCAATCCTGGGTTTCTTTCCTCTTTGTCACTTTCTGCACTGATCGGTCTTTGCTCGCTATCTGCTCCGATCTGCTTTTCTTACCTTCAGCTATGCTTTTAGCCTTTTCGCTTTTGCGTTCAGCTTTACTTTCATCCTCTATGCTTTCTGCTTTGCTCTGGCTTCCCGCTGCTCTTTGTATTTACGCGTTCTGCTTTGCTCTTACTTTCAACTTTTACACTTTCCTTTCTTTGTAATTCTGTGCCGCTTTTCCTGTCTGTGCCTTTCTCACGCTCCACTCTGTGAGAAACCGGAAGGTGTCTCCCTGACTAGTTCCCGGGGATCTGTCATCCAGGTGGCCAGGACACGGCCATCGCTTTTGGATCCAGTACCTGGGGGTGGATCAGTGAGGGAGGATCACCTGGATGGGGGTTCCTCTGGGAGTGGAAGTGGGACACTGACTGGTGAGACACGGCATCCCCCTTTTTCTAACGCCTTTTCCCCAGCCTACCACGTAGATTATTCAGAAACTGTACCCCTCCACCCCCCTTCCGACACAAACACTTTTGCACATTACGAAAGACAACAGACTAACACCAGAGCCGTTCACCTGACATGTCCCAACACAAGGGTCAGTCAAAGTCAGGCCATTGACCAGAATCACACACACACACCTGACGGCCCTTTCCCTTCCCCACAGGGATAAAAGGTTGAGCACCAGAGCACACGACTAGCAAGGCAGACGGCACTGAATTGCAGAGCGGCTTGGAGGAAGTGGAGGGCCTCGGGCGCATCCTCTAACAGGCCTGCCGCCTGCTCCAAAGGCAGTACAGACTGTCTTTATTTTTATATTGTTCGCTTGTTAGGTGCTTACACAGCAAATACATTCTGTTTCAAAGCACCCACAAAGCAACAGGGAGGGGACATGAGAATGAGACCCATTAATACATTCAAATATTAAATATAGTGGAGGGAAAAAAGGATGAACCTACTACGCCTTGTGAATATTCAGAATGTGCAAGTGCAGAAGGGAGGAGGCAGTGGGGGTAGGTGCTGGGGTGCCCATGCTCATGGGCGAGCAATAGATGAAGTGCAAGGTATGGTAAGTGCTAGCCTCCAGGACGGAGTGTGTGCTGAGGCAAGTGCTGAGGATCGAGAAGCTGGGGGCGTGTGGGAGGTCAGGGCCCCGAGGATGCACAAGGGCCCTGGACACCAATCAAAGCAACTGTGAAATTAGCAGAGAAGAGAAGGGGTGAAGGAGGAGGTAACGAGGAAAGTCTTGTTTAGCTTCCGGAATTTAAGAAAATCCTGCTGAAGACGCAGAGGGAGGGGACTGTTCCGTAGAAGGGAGCCAGTTGAGGAAAGCGACCGACCTCCTTTACACACAGTTGATGCCAGAGGAACGCAAAGGTCTAGAGCGAGAATATTTAGTAAGAGAGAGTTGCAGATGGTGGTTCCCTGCCCCAGACATTCTTGTGGATTCATACAGAGGGGTTGTGGGATGAAACTACAGCCCCGGAGTGACGGAGCTGGAGAGGCCATAATAGGCCCCTGTTGTGCGAGTGAAGCTGGCTAATGCAGAGTCCCATTGAAATATAAAGGCCAGTACAAAAGAGTGATTTCCGACATAAGGCCTAGTGAAATGAAAAGAAATTAGCTTATTTCAACTCTACTAAAATGGACAGGCGCTCAAGTGAAAGGGAATCTACCTGAGAGCTTAAAACTGTTGGATATGCCCAATGAATGGGAAAAGACATGTGGTGCTTCAGATGCTGACTTTGTGCAAGCTGGAAAAAGGCACCTTATAACAGATTAAAAACTGCAGCGGTTCACATGGTAAAAGATGCATTGAAATGCTGTGCATTTGAAAAATACAAAGGGTGCCTCACATTTAAGAAGTGAAGCCACGTGACATATTTCAGAGAAAGACACCCACTTTCCACAAATAAACTGACATTTAAATTGGAAGGCCTACTTGTTGGAGAAGAGAACAATAGTTTTTTATGTAACTATGGCCCATCTGTGTATAATGTCAAAAGTGAACATATCTGTCCAAACCATATGTAAAGAAAGATTGTATTATATCCAACGTGCACAGATATAATGCTAAATGTCACATTTAAACAGATGTAAACACATCTTGTCGATTTTAAAAGCTGTACTATGAATGCAGCTTGTGTCTTTCCAATGAAATGACACTGCAACCTCAAGGCCTTTGGCTGGGCCCACCAGGAAATGCAGGCCTGTTATTCAGTTTAAATGCTAAGAATTACAGATGAATTAGATCAGAATTGTGGAGGGGTAGGTAAGCCGGCCAGCAGAAATTACCTTTAAGGTCAGGCCTCCCCATTAACTATGCATTAGTGGCCAGCAGAAATGACATTTTTAGGACTGACTCAACCTCAAGAAATGGCCTTCAGAGCCACTAATGGCTTTTCGAACGCTGTGTAACAGACCCTACTGATAAAAAGATGTTTGTGTCAGGTCTCAGAACAGAAATGAAACTTAAAATAAAGTGGGGGCTACATATGGAATCATGATTAAAATTGGGCCACCTTTTCTTTCATTAAAAGACAATCGTGTGTCCCAGTAAGCTCTTACCAGACTCATATTAAAGGGGATGAGAAACCCATCGGTGCCATGTAAATATTAATTCTGTGTGATGTATTCAGTTTGAGTTATGAAGAAAATGATGATTAATTCTGAGGAAATAGAAAGTTGGTGTGGTAATAGATTGCGAACTTAAGCTTTGAATCTTGAAGCGTCAGATTTGTAACTATTTTGGCTCAGGAGCAAATAAAAAAAACCAGTAGCTCCTCCCAGGAAGGGCGTGCCGAAATATGATTGGTATTTTCCGACTCGCCATAAAATATAGATTTATCTGAAAAACTAAGGTGGCTGCCATGTTGTGAGTTTTTAAGAACACTGAAAAGGGTAAACCCACCTGTCGTTTTGGAATGATGAATCTTTCTCCTCCCTCAGCCTCCATCATCCACACCTTCCAACTCCTTTTCCGATCAGCAGGCAGTGGGCGTATTGGGGAAAGGAGGAGGGAAAGAGCTAGCCCATCCGTATCATGGCAATTATGATGATAATGGAGTGTCACGAGCCCGATAGATCATTTTTCAATCTGAGAGGGACTTTTGACTTGACTTTTCCACTGTATTCCTGGGGGTAGTCTACTTCTGGGTACTGCAAGGAACAACGAACAGAGAGGCAAGGAGATCTACCAAGGCCATCAGGCTAAACCTTGCCAGGAGAAAAGCTGCTTACCTGGAAAGGCCTTAAACATTGCATGGGAGACAGAGACTGGGACATCTAGAAGCTAGGTGGGCCCGCCATTTGAGGAGCCAGAGGAGGGCTGGGTGCTGGGACTATCCTTAGCCGAAGCCTTTGACCAGATCTATGCTGTCCTCAGAGGAGCCCTGCTGTTTCCCTGGATGTCCCAAAACCATTGCCTCCAATGGAAGTAGATTAATCCAAATGCCAACACAAGTGTGTGGGGGGATCAGGGGGTGATCTGCCAGCCTTAATCTCCATCTCGCATAGCGGGTAGGAGAGTGGAACCGGGGAGACTTGTGTCACATTTTATTAAATATAACTTGAATTAATTCCCCCAGAAGAAAACCACCATATCCATTTAAATTGAATTGTGTTGGGAGCTGCCTGCCTTAATCCTTTCCATTAAATTGTGGCAGAGGGGTGGGGAGGGGGGTGAAACCGTGTAGACCCTTAGCACATTTAATTAAAGTTAAATCAATTCTCGGATAGAAAAATCACAGGATGAGTGTTGTTGAAGCTCTAAACTAACAAAGTGCACGCCCAGTTTGTTGGAGCCGGTATTGACACAAAGTACTTGGGTGACTATTTTTCTGAAACCCCAGACATCTGCACAGCAGAGGGTGTCCTTAATCTCAAAAAGAAGTAACCCTAAAACTGTGCCTTTCTATTGAATGTAGAGTGTGCAACACAAATGTTCCCATCTTTTCAAACAAGAATCCTAAAGCATTGTATTTCCCTTGCATGAGCGGTGCAGAACGAATGTTTTAATGTATTCCCATTTATTCTCGAACCAGAATTCCCAAAGCCTTGCATTGCACTTTGTGTGTTGAAAAACAATTTTCCCCATGTGTTTATTTCTCAAACCATGCCTTTCAAATAAAAAGCCCAAAACGATTTTCCGATTGTGTCGATTTCCCAAACCCTACCTTTCTAATAAAAAGCCAAAACTATTTTCCTACTGTATTCCCAGCCCCTGTACCTTGCCTTCAAATTAAGGGTTTGTATATAACTGATGCCTGGGTGTGTGGTTGAGAGGAGAGAAGAGCATTGTGATAATCCAAGCAATCCCTGGGGGTTGTTTCAAATTTCCCAGTTGTTAATGTGCAAAGAAATTCTATGTGTGTTTTGATTTAAAGTCTTCAAATTCAACCTGTGTTTGTTGTAATAACTGAAAGTCCATTAGAAATATAAGTCAGTCAATTGCTGAAAGTAATTTGAAATTGTGATATTGTGTAAGGGCATGGTGTTGGTGGTTGATGTTTGTGTGACCGGTCTATGATTCCTTGTAAAAACATAAATATATATTCTTACTATACACCGCCCTGGTTCCTAGCTGATTGGTGCTGAATGGCACAAGGTAGGTTGGATGCCTCACTAAAGTTGAATCTGCAAAGCACTTTGTTGCGCGCCACCTTGCTTGTGGAGGAAAGGAACTCCCTGAGTTGAGTGACCGCACAATAAATCATGACTGGATTCAAGTTTAATCCGTGAAGCAACCGGGAGCCAGACCTTTTAGGGCAGGAGAGCTGCGGTCCCTGGGCTTGAGGCCAAGCATAAGTCTTGCAGCCCTACTCTGGATTAGCCAGAGGGGTTGCAGAGTGAAAGAAAGTAGATTCAGGAGGCGGCTATTGCAATAGTGAAGCCTAGAGAGAACCAGGGCTCTGGTCACTTTGAGCTTCTGGGGTAAGGTGAGAAAAGGTAAAACTCCTTTGCGAAGGAAGAGCAGAAAGTGGGACCTCCTGGCAATGTCCTGAGTGTGAGGGAGTGAGGGAGTGAGGGAGGGAGGGAGGGAGTGAGGGAGGGAGGGAGGGAGGGAGGGAGGGAGGGAGGAGGAAGAAGAGAGGAGTCGAAGATGACTCCAAAGGTTTCTGGCTTCAGAAGAAGAAGCAGGGGGAAAGCCCATGGAGGAAGGCCAAAGTGAAGGGAAGAAGGCGGGAGCAGGGGTCCCAGTGGGAAGAATCTCCGTTTTGCTGGCATTGAGGCAGAGATCATTGGCAGTGTGTCAGGCGTGGATGGCAGATAGGCAGTCAAGGATGATGGAAGGTGCAAGGGGGTCAGCAGGAAGCTTGAAAAAGAGTTGTGTGTAGTCTGCATAACACTGGAAGTTGGGGGAGAAGGAGGAAATGAGGAGGTAAGTGTTGAAGAGCCAAGGGGAGAAGTTTGAACCCTGGGGCACCCACAGGTGGACAAGAAAGTAGGTGAGGAGAAGGTGCCCGGAATGCCTTGGGACGAACAGCCAGTTAGCAAGTACGCCAGCCAGTCCAGTGCCTGTTCCGAAATACCAAGGGTATCATGGAGCCGTTTTATGAGGATAGAATGGTTGACCGTGTCGAAGGCAGAGAGATAAAGTAGGATGAGGACAGCTGGAGAGTTGGAGTCAAGAGATGCAAGCAGTTCTTCATGGGTGTTCAGAAGAACAGTTTCCGTGCCTCTGGATGCACGGAATCCAGATTGATAGTCGTGGAGACCAGCAACAAGTTCAGTGCGAGAGTTGAGTTGGGGCAAGGCCAATTTTTCCAGCGGTTTCCCCAGGGAGAGGGTGATGGAGATAGGGCAATAGTTGGCTGGACAGGTAGGGTCTGCTGACATTTCTTTAAGGAGGGGGCGCTCAAGGGAGTGGTTGAGGCAGGAGGGGAAAGAACCGGTGGGAAAAGAGTGGTTGCAGAGGTCGGTGAGTGCGTGTCATGATTCCTGCCCCTCATGTCCCCAGCCCTTCAAGATGTCAAGCTGGAGCCTGGCCACGATCACCTACATGGCCCTCAAGGGCCTCTCTATCCCTCCAAAGACCCACTTGGAGTAAGACTTGGCGCTTGTAGCACCAGACTCACTCACTCCCATAGGATAACATTGGGGATTGGACTTGTAGTGCATTGATGGGGACAAGATGGATGCCCCCACATATTTCGGTTCCCAGAACTGCCTGTGCGGTCTAGTCTTTTGGGTGTGGTTCAGCCCAGAGACACCTGGGATACCCAGAGACTATTTAAGCCACATCCAGGCTGAGAAACATGCTTTGCGTTTTCTGCACCGGTAGCGTGACACTCACTGTGTTCGGATCGGTCTCCAGTAGGCCTGCATCTTTGTTCAGCGCTCGGCTCCTGCAAGAACAAGAACACTGTTAGGAACAGCCTTACCTTGCGGCACTTCTGCCCATCATTCATTGCTCCTTCTGTTCTGCGGGCATCTTCGGCGGTGTCATTCCCATCCCAGCACGCCGCTTTCTAAGGAAAAGGGAAAAGAACAGAAAAAAAGGCATTAGTAAGCATTCTGCAAATCTTCACTTACTTTTAAATACTGTACGAGCTTCAAACGCTTACCTGAATCCCAGCCGCTCTGGGGGAACTCTGTCTCCGGAACTTCTCATTCATCTGCAAGAGGGAAAAGACACTCCAGGTTAGCGTGGAAACATCTAGAGGGGCCGCATACCGCGCTTACCCACCGCATTTGTTCTTCATAACCGGCATCCACGCTGAAAACGTTGCGGCACCTAAAAGACACAGAAAAATAACTCAGTTCAATGCAAATATGAAAGGGGTGCATTGCACTGAAGGTGAGTGAGAGTGCTACTCGTCTCAGCAGCACGCCGCCATCCCCGGACGCCGGCCATCATCTAAGGAAGGAAAGGAACAAAGTTAGAGAACTGTTCAAAAGACTCATTATACTTACCTGTCGGACTCTTGCCAGTGAAGTAACTAGGCAGCAACGAGCCTGCATCAATCAACGCACCCCTGCCCTGAAAGCAGGACGGAGAGCAAACTAGCCAAGAAAACAAGGTGAGCTGTGGATCAAAGGGAAGGGTTGGACCCCGGGGAAGAAGGGGTTCAAGCACACAGAGACAATAGGGAGTTCAACTCCACCAATCCTGTATTTCAGGCCCAGTCTCCAGTCGAATAGCCTCCAGGGAAGGGTAAGAGGTCAGAACAGGCTGAGCGACGTCCCCGTGGATACCAGGTGAGCGTTACAGTGCGGGGGCAAGAGAATCAATTTTGTCCTTGATGGTTCTGGATGGGCAAGGGGAAACCTGTTTGGAAGGGACCTTCATGGAGCAGATACATCTGGTGACTTCTCCAGGTGTGACAGGGGCGAAGGAGGAGGAGGATGGTGAGGAGTGTGGGATGGGTTGGAAGGCTGGGTAAGAAGGCTGTTCAGGGTATTCTGAGTTTTGGTGGCAAAGTGAGTGGCCAGTGCATTGCAGAGGGCCTGGGAAAGAAGAGGGGAGGAAGAGACTGTGGAAGGGTTGGCTAGTTCCCTGCAGATGTTGAAAAGTTTGGCTGTGTTGTTGGATGCACCAGATACCTGTGACTGAATGTGGGCCCTTTTTTTGGCAAGGGAGGATAGTCTGTATTGCCTTTGGAACAGGTGGCAGGCCAGTTTCTCCGGGGGTGAAAGTGAAGTTTGCCACTTACGTTCTGCCGCTCTGCACTTTCGTTTCAGGGCTGCAAGATCTGAGTTGTACCAGGTGTTACGCTTAGAGGCGGGTTTCAGTCGGATCCTTATGACTGGTGCAAGAATATCAAGAGTGTTGGTGCTGGACAGGTGGAAGTTGCTGAGAGCAGTGTCAGTGGGAATCAGAGTTAGAGGGGAAGGGGGGGGATAAAGGTGGAATTGAAGGAAGCAGCTGACACTCATTTCATTGGGCGGATGTTCATGAATGAGATTGGTAAGGCTTTAGGGGGTGCGGTCAGCGGCCAAAGGGACCCGGGTGGGAGGAGAGAACTGAGTGGTCTGACCAAGAGAGGTGTGACTAGAGGAGATGAGAGAGGGAGCTCAGAGTGGATAAGGGCGGTGTTAAGTAGTGAGCCGGAGACACCAGAGTATTTTGACAAATGATATTTATTTCTTTATAGTACTTCGAGTTGCAAAAAGGGAGGTTATGCAAAAATCTCAATCGAAATCAAAGTGCCAACCAGGCTTCGCAGAATTCCTTTTCAGAATGTGACCGTAATCATAGGTTCAGGTTTACCTCCAAGAAAACTGTGGAATACAATGGATCGGTATGGTTAAACCTGCAGTTCGTCATGGCCATTCAACTATTTCACTCTCCCCCCCCCCCTTCAGTTTATACCGTGACCTCACGGGTTAAAGTCCTCTGTCAGCACCTTCGTTCGTGCCGTGCTGAGCGGTTTCCTTCACACGCTCGACTGAGCACCCGCGGTAGAGAGAGATCTAGCCTTTGATTGCGATCCGTCATGTAAAGTTCCTCCAGTCTTCTTGCCGTCCTTGAAGTGAAAGGAAAAACTCAAAACTCCAGTATTTTTATCACCTTTTGAACAGTCCCTCTCGTGGTAACTGTGCTCTGCTCCGTGCACAGTGTTGCCTGCCGTCTCGATAAGGGTTCGTCCTGCGGAGTTCCCTTCTTCCTCTAATAAGCCCACCGGTGTTGTGAGCTGGTCTCTTCCCACTCGGAATCCACGCCGGCCGTCGCCTTCCACTCCTGAAAAATGAGACACACGTTGAGGCGTTTAGTGCAGCTTTAAACCCTTGTGCCCCTCCACCTCCTCCCCAGCAATTAATCACAGGTGCTGCCTCTGGGCGCAGTACAGCCGATGCTAATTCCCCTCCTTCCTGCTTCACACACCCGGAATCAGCGTTAGTTTTCACCCTTAACTGGGAGAGTCTATTCATATAAGGAAATGTGGATTCCCGCCTTCTTTCCCTGTTTTCTTTTCCCCGTTGGCTTTTATTTAAAGAATGCATTAAAGAATGCATCTGTTGAGGCCTTCTGGGAGTTGTAGTCCGTGTTGTTACTGTAGCAATCATTCCGCCTGCTGTGATGTGTGAGGTCTGCCCCTTTGTACCGTTTTGTTCTTTATCATTTCCCGATAACCTGTCCGCTGCTACAGGTTCTCTATCACAGGCGGCCAGAATGTGTCCAGCAGAGTGGGTTGGACCAGAAGGGAGAATTGAGAGGAATAGAGAGTTGCAGAGGTCAATGCAAAGGATGGATGCTGTGCCAGGAGAGTCCAATTGGATGTTGAAATCACCCAAGAGAAGCAGATTGGAGGAGGTTGAGTGAGAGTAAGGAGGAACAGAAATCGGCCCATTCATAGAGGAACAGGGAGGTAGCGCATGGAGGCTGGTAAATGGTAGCAATGGTCAGGGTAGAGGAGGGGAGAGATGACCATTTTGCATACCAGGCTCTCAAAGGAAAAGTAGAGCTGGCTGGTTAAGATGGAAGAAGAAAACCACTCGGGTAAGATTAGGGCAACCCCACCGCCAGCACGGTGAGGTCACGGCTTGGAAATTATCTTGAAGCAGTCAGGTAGGAGGGAGTCAAAAGCAGTGACTGAGCTGGCATTGAACCATGTCTCGGTGAGAAAGAATGTTGAGGTCTGTGTCTTCAAGAAGGAGGCAGATATCAGCAGAGTGTTTGTTGGCTGAGCGGGCATTTAAGAGTCGCCAGGTGGAGACGGTCTCTGTCTTTGAAGATTTTCTGAGGTGGAGTACAGGGGCGTGGTGCTCCAGTCAGAGGGGGACGTGGGGGGGCAGAAAGAGTGGTGGGGGAGAGGCAGGAGAAGGAAGAAAGTTAGTGAGGGACTGCAGGATCCGGTTCAAGAGAAGGTTAGCTTGAGGATCCTGAACCCGGATAGTGCCAATGTGGTAGACATTAATGATACAGCATGATGAGAAGAAGCCCGCCAAGATGACTTTCCCACTTGGTGCCACCATTAATGGGAGAGGATGTGAAAGAAGGAAGGAGAGAGAGTAGAGATGAGAAGTCCATAGGTCTGGAAAGGGGACAGAGAAAAGGATATTGGTGAAGATCTCTCTGGAGGATGCACTGACGTAGGGGTCTGCGATGGGAAGGCAAGGATTTGCACCCAGGATGTTTTATTTTTGCATCTTTTGTCCAGACTTTGTGAGAGAGGGAGGGCATGTGATAGTGTAGCAGTTAGAGAAGATAGGAGAGATGGTGAGTGCCATCTCAGTGGGAGAGGATAGATGAGATCAGGAAAGGAGGGGGGCCTGCACTGCACTTTCCTGGCTCTTATTCCAAGGTGGCCTAGTGGTTAAAGAGGGCACAAATATAATGCAGAGCAACATAGAGCAATAGGTGGGGTGCAGGTGTCTTCTCCAAGAAGCAAGCCTACATCCAAGCTTGCACTTATGCGGCCGCTAACAACCTGGCTGAACTCTTTAAAATCTGCAAGGAATTGGCCATTCCTACTGCAGTCTCCACCTCTCCTATCCCCTCCCAGGCCGTCTGCACGGGCCCCATCTTCTCATTTCACCACTAAAACTCAGCAGCACATCCTGTCCTCCCTTTCCTCATCCTCCATCTCCCTCAGGCCCACCTTGGCTGCCTCAGCCTCTCCTCTTCCGTTTTCCTCCTCCTCTCTCTCTCAACACCAGACGATGTTTCCAGACCAGTCTTGTCTATGAAAGTTTTGTCTAAACAGGGGCTTCCCTGCTCTTCCAGAACCATCAAGGACCACATTGACACCCTCGCTCAAGCCTTGGCCGATTTCTGCAATCACTCCTTCGCCACTGGATCTTTTCCCTCTATCCTCAAGCACTCCCTTGGGCACCCCTACTGAAAAAGCCTTCTGCCAATCCTACCTGTCCAGCAGACTATCACCTGATTTCTACCACTCCTTTCCTGGGCAAATTCCTGGAAGGTTGTGCATCTCCCAGCTTACTCTCCACACTGAATCTGTTGGTTGCCTCCACGACCTTCAGTCTGGCTTCAGAGTAGCCAGAGGAACTGAAACTGCTCTCCTGACCACCCTTGAAGATCTGCTCTCTATTCTTGACTCTTGCTCTCCTTCTGTCCTAGTCCTTCTTGACCTTTCTTCTGCTTTCCACACGGTCAATCACTGCACCTTGATCAATTGACTTCGTGAGAACCTGGCATCACGGATCAGGCTCTGGCGTGGCTGACCACCTTCCTTTTTGACAGACCCTCTCTGGTCCTTCCTCTCCCCCACCACTCTCTCTACATGTGGTGTCCGGCAGGGCTCTATCCTCTCGCCCTGGCTCTTCAATGTCTATCTGTCCACTTTGGCCCACCTGATCTACACCTTCTCCTCCAACTTTCAGTGTTATGCGGATGACACTGCGCTCTCGTTTAGGCTTCCCTCAGCTGCCTCTCCTTCCTCGCTCATTCCTGATCAGCGATTCAGGATTGGTGCTCCTCCAATGATCTCTTCCTTAATGCCAGTAAGACTGAGATCCTTCTCACTTGGACTCCTGCTCCCGCTTTCCCTCTCTCACTCTGGCCGCCCTCCTTGGGCCCTCTACCCTAGCCTTCCTGTGAGGCAAGAAACCTTGGTGGCATTTTCGACTCCACTCTCTCCTTCTCTCCTCACATCACAGACCTTGCCAAGAAGCCCCACTTCCAGCTGGACCTCCTCAGAGGTATTCTACATTGTCTCACTTTCCCCCAGAAGCTCACTGTCTCCAGAGCTTTGGTTCTCTCTAGGCTGGACTACTGCAACAGCCTTATTTCAGCATGCCTCTACTCTGTGCCCTCTGCAACTAATCTAGAACTGGACTGCAAGACTTATCCTTGGCCTCAAGCCAAGGGACCGTATCTCTCCAGCCCTGACATCTCTCCACTGGCTCCTGGTGGCTGCCAGGATTAGGTTGGAGAGCCTTGTGGCCAATGCAGGGAGTCTCAGAGGCAGTGGCCCGCACTGCATCCAGCTCTCTCTCCCCCAAGTACCTTCCTTCTCATGCCCTTTGCTCGGCTACCGCCATCTTTCTAAGGGTCTGACACTTCTATAGACAGAGAGTGGGAGGTAGAATTCTCTCCTCTGCAGGAGCCTCCCTCTGGAACGGCCTCCCTGCCCCTCTCGGACTTGAAAATTAACAAGGGTGGTCGTGGGAGTCCCTCTGCCAGACAGACCTGGTTACGAGAGACTTACCCAGAGTCTTTAGCTCACTATCTTCCACAGAGAAGAAATATCCCAAACATATCAGTCTTTGTCCTGCCCTGGGGCAGTCCAGCACCGAAATGCTAGGCAATTCTCTTCTGAACAAGAGTACCTTGCTCACTATTCTTAGAGAGGCACAGCTCCACCCTACTGATGAGGTCCAACCAGACCGAAACACGTGCCTGGGGTTGCTGGTGGTACTCTTGTTCAGAGGAGAATTGCCTAGCATTTCGGTGCTGGACTGCCCCAGGGCAGGACAAAGACTGATATGTTTGGGATATTTCTTCTTTGTGAAAGATAGTGAGCTAAAGACTCTAGGTAAGTCTCTCGTAACCAGGACTAATGTCTGGTAGAGGGACTCCCAGGACCCCCCTTGTTAAATTACCTCTCAGACTTGAGCCAGACCACCTGAAGTTCCAGAAGCGGCTCAAGACCCTCCTTTTCTTTCTGCCTTCTCTCTCTCGCTCCCCTGCTAACCTTCCTGTCCGATGTGCCAACTGGTTGCTTGGTCCCCTCCGAGTCGCATTGAGTACCAGGCTGCCTACAACCAGTCCTCCTTGCACTGCTGCCTGGCCTACTACGCACTTGGGGTCTGTAATTTGTAACCTCTGCAGCCCCCTTGCCGACTTGCACTTAACCTGAGCTGCGCTACCTAGTTGCAGTCTCCCCTCCCCCCACCCCACACACTATCCCTCGCACTGCCCCCCTTCTACCTCCCCTTGCACCGCTTGTTGCACTTGCACGATCTAAATGTCACAAGGCCCAGTAAGATAGTTTGTCTCGTCTTCCCTCTGTCTTCCCTCCCTTGTGGTGTGGTGCCTAGAAACACTTGTGTACAGGTGCATTATCAATGCAATATCATATCAATCAGCAAGGGTTGTAAGTCCGTAGGAAGCCAATGCCAATTTGTGAATGGTAATGCCTCAGTATTGTCTGGTTTGGTTGGTGCAATGATCTTCCTATTACAATGATGGTCAAGTTGAACAGTGAGCTGGTCTAATCCATCACTACTGTGAAATGGGATGGCCCTTGGCAGCTCGTTTCTAATAGGGGTATTGCCTGAGAGTGTCATATTAGATGCTTATTTAGTTTTTTTACTTCAAGGAGATGGTTGGACTTCTCGCTAAACATACCGAGGGGTATTTCGATGGCTGTGCAGTCATATCCTTTTATTGTTTGTTGCAGTGTTCTGTATTATGTGAAGCCACATATTCAAGTGAAGAAAATGAATTGAAATGTACAATGGAGGTAGAATAATGTGATTCTTCAATATGTTAAACTATGGCAATATCGCTGAGGCAATACTGCGCATAAGGTATAATGTTATGAAATAATTACAATATGACTGAGTGATTTAAATCCTGCTGATTAGACGGACAGAAGAGACTTTGGATTTTTAGGGCATGTTTCGTCTTCTCAAGGTGTAGGTTTGCATCATTAATTACTTGCGTTAAATTGGCAGGCCTGGCATCGTGTAAGATGGAATTCTTCTTTGTAAGCAATAGGTCTCTTGATTGGGAATTACTCATCGGGTGAAATACAATGGTTTTAGCGGGCTTGGCTTCTTCAAGGTAAAAAAGAGCTCTGCCACTGGTTCCATAAAATAAGTCATCTAGGGTAGGTTTGGTTTCTTTGGGTCAAAGGGCGGCTGCAGTGTCTTGTGCAGAAGGGCAGATTTTTTAGTTGTCCTCTGTGGCCTACATATATTTACGAATGTGAGGTGTGGGCTTCGTATTAGCCTTGTTGGCCCTAGTTGATTCAATTGCTTCCGGGTTGTGCAGGGTCATGGAGCTTTTATCTTTGTACCTGAAGGTTATTACTCATTTTTCTTTCTTTGCACAACTAGTGATGTCATATATGCCCAGGTCATTGGTAAACAATGTGAATTTATTTATTTATTTTATTACATTTGTCACATGCCCAAACCCGGAGGTATCACAGCATAAGTTACATGATCAGGCTTAACTGGTTGCAGGGAGAATTACAGGGCAATAAAGGTTATGGGGTAGTTGTTTCAGCTACCGGTAGTACAGTTCAAGACATAGGGTTGTTATAAAACCAATACAGGCAGATCAAAAGCAGGGTAAAGTGAGGGAATGAAGCTTCGAGTGGCATGGAGGAGATACTAATAGTTAAAACTTGTTGAAGAGCCAAGTTTTGATGAGACTCTTAAAGCGCTGATGGGAAGGCTCGTTTCAGATATGTATGGGGAGGGAGTTCCAGATTTTTGGCACAGCTACAGGAAATGTCTGCATGTCTGAGAACTAGATGTTAGATAACTTTGCTTGCAGTTGTGGGTCTTAGATTTATTGCTTTGATACTATTTTTGTTTTTCTTGCTATTTGTTAGTATTTTTGAAAGAAGAATTGATTATTTGAGTGCCTGACAGAGCATCAGGAGTGTTGTGTGCATCACACCCGACATGAGTGGCCTCGTTAGATTCCTGTATGATGGGTATGACAGGTGGCTGGGAATCTGCAACTTTAATGATGGTGGTGATCATATTAAATGCCACATTAGAAACTGGCCCAAGTATCGGCAATCGCTCAATAATAGTATGTAATCGTGTTTAATGATTCACAAGTTTTTAACAGCATGGTCAGCAAGTAGTCAAGTGCTTGCATTTGCAACGTAGACGGAAGGCGTTCGATCAGATGAGTCAAATTAAAGATTGAGGCCGAGAGGTGTTGTGGGCCTCATAATCGTGTAGCATAGAGTTAGAAGGAAACCATGATAAAGTATGAAGGAGGCTGTTGTCCTGTGAATTATCGTTAAAATGATGTATGTCAATGTCTTCCACAGTTACCTCACGAGTTCTCGAGGATACAGTAGCTAATAGCTAATATTTGTTTCTCTGAGTCAATAACTTTGTAGGGAATAAAATATCTTTGCCTGTCGTGCCTTTAGAAGCCACATTAGCCAAAGGCATGTCGGTGTGCCCATCATGATTAGGTTGTAGTCCGCCCTCATTGGTAAAATGGAGGGGATTGGATAATATCTTGTTAGTTTTCTACCTAGACAAGCCAAATTGTTGCTGATGCTAGAGTCAAGAGGAGAAATAGTTATCAGTGTTGGCTTAGCCCAGGCTGAATTGTAATGAATTCTGCTAGTAGGAGGGGTTTTGATCTTAGCTATTGGTACCAATGGTGCTTTTAATGACCTGAAGCGGGCAGCTTCTGGGCTGTCTTAGATCAGATTTACAGGTCTTTTCCAAGAGTAATTTATGTGCTCCTCACACCATATCTTCCGAGGTTGTGGGATTGCATAGCTGCTCTGTAGTACAGATAGATTTGTCACAATATTTACCCCAATACTGCCCATCCTCCAGGAGCCCATTTATTGTTTGAAACAAGCATGGTCACCCCAATGACTCTGTCCAATGTAAAACATCACACTGTTAGGAGGGTCCTTAGCAGTTTTTGTGTAAAGGTTAATCCTTTGCTGCGATTTATGAATTGTTCTCCTTTGTACCCCAATTCTACTTGTAAATATTCAGCCTGAAGGCTGCTGGGAAGCCCATCTAGCTCCTTTATAGAACAGTTGTACATCTTCTAAGTTGAGCGATTTTGGCTTAACTTAACACAAATCCATAGTTTTGTGCAACAAACCAATTGCGGCAAACCCTTCTGCTTAACATTCCTAAAGTACTTATGCCAATTAAATTCCTGATCAATTGTTACACCCAGATATTTATAGTGGGATACAATACTGACTTGCTGTCCATTCAATAGCTGTTTGTTTCTGAATTGACTCTTATGATCTTGGTCTTTTTATTATTAATAACCAGGCCATGCTCATCCCCGTAGTTTCATAGTCAATCTAACTGAACTTGTAGTTCATTAGGAGTGAGGTCCAAAAGGATAAGGTCATCAGAATAACCTAACCATTGGATCTGAGTGGTACCCAATCGCGGTTGATGGGCATCCCTAGACTCCAGTTAGGTAGACCAGGACGCTAGATATAGATTAAATAGTATTGGGCCAAGACACATTCTTGTTCTTACGCAATGTGTATATCAAAAGAGTCGGTGAGAGTACCATGGAGTCCCAATGTTAGGAACACAGTAGTATTGCAATGTAGTGCCATGATCATCTTTAATAGACACTTTGGTAGCCCCATTTTTGTAGCTTTGACCATTGCAAGTTACACTGAACTGTTTCAAATGCTGCACTGAGGGCAATCAAGGCTGCATTGACAACTTGCTAGTAGGTATTTTATGCCTGTTCAATGGTGGTCACCAAGGCCATAATGTTAGTCACCCTTGATGATCCCTTTCTGAATCCTGTCTATGGAAATATGTTGAAAGTTCATTTACTGATACATGGGCAACGATCTTTGCTTTGGCGTCCAACATTTCAAGATCCTATAGCTTTTAGGGTCACATCTAGCGTCACATTTGAAATTGGGGCAATAATCCTATATGTCCCGCTGTCCAGCAAGAAATTCTTTAAACTAATACTCTTAAATAGATTGCACAGTATGATGCCCCATAGACTACTTCAGAAATCTAATTCATATCGATCATCAGCTCCACCCCAGCTGTAAGAAATCAATCGATCATCCATAAGAGCTTCTATGGTGTAATAAGCAACATTAGTCCCAGTCGTGGTATACATTTATTTAGCACACTTTTCATTGGAGACCCTCTCACCTCCATATCCAAATTTCTTTCCATTTACCAATTTCTTAACCTTTCGTGAGAGATTCTGCTTGACATTCTCAAATTTGCTTTTGCCATCTTTGGAATATTCTCCACTTCCTATGGTCCTTGAGCCATCTAGGGGATGACTTTCTTCCCCTTACATTAATACATTTGCTGATTGTGGTGGGTCACAAGAAGGACACGGACTCCGATTTTTTCCATCTCACTGATTTTTGCATTAATTAAAATACCTAACTTTCCCTAGGCCAATGGACTTCCCTACCTAATGAAAATAACCAGGGTGCTTGTAGAGTCAAAATTAAGTTCAGTCCTTTGTCCAAAAACGAACCTGCTCTGATGCTACCACTATTTAAAATAACTAGGGAGCAGGAGAATGACTCCCTTCTCCTGTTACATGGGTATTTCACCAAACACAGTTCACCAAGGTATTTTCCAACAGTTCTTGGTAATTATTTTCATCAAATTGTACAGTTCTGATATAGGGTGTTTCACGGTCTTAACCTTCTCAGTCGTTTTTATTATTCCTTCTTTCCCTTTTTTTTCCTCTTGTTTAATTCTACACAAACTAGTCCTTCTCCCATTCAATTAGTTGTCTTCTTTCTCTTTTCTTAATCTTATAGTTCCTCTTTACTGATTGTCCACTCTTTATCTTGACTAGAACAAATCTGAAAGTTCCAGTATTGACTCAGTATCTGCGTGTTGACACTTATCTTCACTAGGAGAAGTAGAGACGTTCAGTAAAGATGTTCGCTCTCTTTTGGTATTTTTAATACTTTATCATGACTGTGACAAGTTTGAGCATTCCTGTAATGATTCTCAATTTATTTAGCTATTTTTAAGACTTTATCTGGACTGGGACGAATATGAGAGTTCCAGTAATGATTCTAACTTTCTTTAAGTACACTCCATACTTTATCTGTACTGAAAGAGTATGATTCATGCCCCCCCTGGCCCCCACCCACCCTGTGTCTCCAGTTTTCCCAGTTACCTCGATTCTTCAGGGATAACGTCACCAGGTCTCGCATGCGACTGGGACCTCTTCCTGCCAGGCTGGCTTCTCTATGATATATGTTATGTAATTTATAACAAGCCTGTACACCAGTGTTTCTAGGTGCGACAAGACAAGGGAGGGAAGACAGAGGGAGGACAAGACAAAAGATCTAGGCCTTGTGTCATTCAGATTGTGTAAGTGCAAGGGAGGGGAAAAGGGAAAGTGCCAAGGAGAGGGAAAGGATAAGTGCAATCAGGGCAGCGATGAGTAAGTGCAGCCAGGACAGCACGGCTCTGGGTAAGTGCAAGGAGGCAGGGGACTGTAGAGTTGCAGTATCGGCCCCTAAGTGCGCAGTAGGCCCAGAGGCAGTGCAGGGGGCAGGAGGGGGGGGACTGATCATGGAGGAGCATGGTACCCAGAGACATTCTGAGGGTAGCCAAGCAACCAGTAGGTGCAGCAGACCGGTAGTTCAGCAAGGTAAAAAGAGAGCGAAAGCACAGGAGAAAGGTCTTGATCTGCTTCCGGAACTTCAGGTGGTCCGGCTCAAGTTTGAGAGGGGCAGGGAGGCCATTCCAGAGTGAGGCACCTGCAGATGAGAGAGATCTACCCCCTCACTGTGCCTGGAGAAGCGTCTGATGCAGAGGGTCTTGAACTTGATCCTTGCAGCCACTGGGAGCTAGTGGAGATATTTCAGAGCTGTAGAGATCCGGTCCCTGGACTTGAAGCCAAGGACAAGTCTTGCAGTCCTGTTCTGGATAGTTGCAATGGGTGGAGAGTAGAGGAAGGTAGGTTGAGAAAGGGGCTGTTACCGTATTCCAGCCTAGAGAGAACCAGGGCTCTGGAGACAGAGCTTCTGGGGGAAAGTGAGAAAAGGAAGAGAACCTCTGAGGAGGTTCAGCTGGTCGTGAGCCTTTTCGGCAAGGTCCGTGATGGAGAAGGAGAGAGTGGAGTCGAAGATGACACCAAGGGCTTTTTTCTCACATGAAGGCAAAGGAAGAGGGCTCATGGAGGGCGGCCAGAGTGGGAGAAGGAAAGCTGGAGCAGGGCCCCAGTGAGAAGGATCTCTGTCTTACTGGCATTAATGCAGAGATCGTGCAGGCTCACCAATCCTGAACCGCAGATAAATGGCCAGGAATGAGCGAGAGAGAAGAGGAGGCTGAGATGAGCCTGAAAGAGCACTCGGTGTCATCCTCATAACATTGAAAGTTAGAGAAGGTGGGGGATCAGGTGGGCCAAAGGGGCCAAGTAGACATTGAGAGGTTGGGGCCCTGGGGAACACCACATGTGGAGAGGGAGGTGGCGAAGCGAAAGGATCCAAGTTGGACCTCGGAAGATCTTCCAGGAGGAAGGAGGTCAACCACTCCAGGGCCTGACCCGTGATGCCCAGGTTCACACAGTTGATTGTTCAGGATAGCATGATTGACCGTGTCAAAAGCAGAGGAAAGATCGAGGAGGATGAGGACCGAAGGAAGGCTGGAGTCAAGATTACCGAGCAGATCTTTACGTGCATTCCGGAGAGCAGTTTCCATGCCTCTGGCTGCTCTGAAGCCAGACTGATGGTCATGGAGCCAACTAACAGATTCTGTGTGGAGTGTAAGCTGGGAAATGGACAGCTTTTCCAGTAGTTTGCCCAGGAAAGGAGTGATGGAGATCGGGCGATAGTTTGCTGGACAGGTAGGATCAGCAGAAGGCTTTTTAAGGAAGGGGGGGGCACAAGGGAGTGCTTGTTGAGAGAGGGGAAAGGCCCAGTGGCGAAAGAGTGATTGCAGAAATCGGCCAAGGCTGGAGCGAGGGTGACAATGTGGTCCTTTATGGTTCTGGAGGAGCAAGACAGAACCTCTTTGGATGACACTTTCATAGATCGGACATGTTTAACATTGTCAGGTGTTGTCAAAGAGAAAGAGAAGGGAGAGGGAGAGACGGCCAGAGGGAGGCAGAGAGAGGAAGAGGAGAGAGAGGATATGATGTCGTGAGTTGTAGTGGTGAAGTGAGAACCCTTACAAGAGGGCCTGGGAGGGAACAGGAGAGGTGGAGACTACAGCAAGATAGGCCAGCTCCTTGCAGATTTTAAAGAGTTCAGCCGTGGTGTAGAGGCTGCGGAGGCGCAGGCTTGGATGTGGACTCTCTTCTTGGATAGGACAGTGTGTCTGTATTGCCTTTGGCGCAGGCGGCAGGCCAGTTTGTCAGAGGATGCACCTGAAGCTCTTCTCTTCTTCTCAGCCACCCTGCACTTGCGTTTCAGGGCGGCGATGTCTGAGTAATACTAAGAGTTGCACTTGGAGGTAGGCTTTTGACGGATTCTCATGACATGGGCAAGGACGTCCAGGGTGTTGCAGACAGAAAGATGCAGGTTTCAGAGGGCTGTGTCGGAGTTTAAGTCAGCCGCAGGCATAGGAGGAGCAGAGAAAGTAGCGGCAATGCTTCATGGGCCGAATGACTGAGATGGTAGGTGGCAATGCTGGGGTAGACTTAGCCTGAGGGACGGAGAGTTTTAGGTGAGAGGAGAGCAGAAAGTGTTCAGTCCAAGAGAGAGGAGTGGTGAGAGGGTTAGAGAGGGGGATGTCTGAGGAGGTGAGAAAGTCCAAGATGTGTCTGGCACAGTGTGTCGGACCAGAGGGTAGAATGCAAATAGCGTGTTGCAGAGGTTGCAGAAGAGCCCAGACGAGGGATTAGAAGCATCCAGATGGATGTTGAGGTCTCAGAGGAGGAAAAGTTGAGAGGTAGAGGCAAGGAGGGAAGTGTCCAAATGTTCTATCCTGACCCTCGCACTACAAACAAAATAATAAAGTGAGAAGGAAAATGTCTTTAACCTTCTGTTTTGCAAAAAGTGTTCATAAATAAAAATAGAACAGTTCCGACATATATGTTTTCCAAGATGAAAAGACCTTGGTTCCAGAGGCGTCATTCCCTGGCCCTGGAGTCTTCAACGGTATGACAACATCTCTTGGCCTAAGTTATTTGTGTCTTTCTTGGCCCACAACAATCCTGTTAAGTACTTTTTTGTTCAGCATTCTTTGTTCAGCATGTACTGTCCTTTCCTGACCCTTGTTGTAGCTTTGCAATCTTCCTGGTATACTCCCCTGCCAGGACTTCTTATCCACTCGTAACTGCCTGGTATACTCTCTTGTCAGGACTTCTTGTTTCCATATATTTAGTATAGTTCCTCTTTATATCCAAAACTGTATATACCCTTCTTGGTTCGGGATATCGTTCTGTTTCAAAGTGACTTTGAAACTTTCCCCACTTCAGCACTCGATGCACTCGTATGTTATTGGGGTTTGTGTTTGTACTTTGCCTTTTTGACTTGCAAACTGTCTCTTTATTGTTTGTCTTTGCAACTTTACAATGTTCAAATTGTGTTTGGCACAGTCGCCGAAACGCCCCAGAGTCCTCACTTAGTTTGGGCTGACTCCCCGGCTCTCTGTAGCGTCTTTGGTCCTGTTCGAGATCATGCAGCGTTCCTTTGCTGCTTGCTTCCTACTCTGGGTTGCTCTGACATCTCTCTGGCTTCTCTAGCGGTTCTGCTCCTGCACGCCTGCTTCTTGCAAGTCCGGGTGATGGAAACGCAGCTTCTTCCAGCTGCCGAGCGCTCAGGAACCCTTTCATGGTTCCTGCCGTATCCACAGCACGTCTTGCTTGCGCAATGTTACTTTCCTGCTCTGATGGCAAGCCCTGTGACTCTGCCGTGGCAGCTCGTGCCTCCAGCTTCCGCCCACCTCCGAGGGAGATGCAATTACTTCTCCTGAACTGTTGCTCACAGTTTGGTTTCCATTTTTAAAAGTCCTGTGCAACAGGGCTTTCGTAAAACAACTAGCACGTTAATTGAGCTTGAGGCTCCTTTTGCACAGCATCCTTTCCTTCATCCTCCTCATCCAAGTACTTAGGTGGTTGTGGGAGTCCATTGATGTCAATCGATGCATAGCATTTGGAAAATCTCTCTCAATGGTTCCATAGGAAACAAACAGTTCTTAATGAAGGGGTATTAGAACTGAACAAGGTAATCTTGGAGCTTTTAGAAAAAGTATTCTTGGAGCTTTTACTATTTAGACCAAGAATGGGAGGTTGGTCTGAACGGTGTTGGGTAGGGAGGATAGCTCAAAGGCAACGTGCTCGCCTTGGAAGCAAGACAGCACGGATCACCACAGGTTCGATCCCCGGGTCCGTGCTTGGAGACATCTGGGTATTAAGTGTGTTATAAATAACATGTCATATCAAAAGGTTTCTCTACTTTCCCTAAAGGGGGAAACTGATGCATGGCAATAGGCCATTAGGGTAATGGGTATCAGGGGGATCTTTTTCATGGGCAAATGGGGGATATCCTGTCTCATCCAATGAAGTCATGACATCTCCCCAGTAGTTGTCTCTGCCCATGAGATCCTCTCACATAGCCGCCCTGAGGGTCAGAATCAAGTAGCAGCTGCCGTCCCCTGGCCACATGAGAGGTTACCGCTGGGGAATACCTTTTTCCCATTCTACCATGTAGGACATTTGAAAACACTGCCCCACCCCCTTTCCCACAAACTTTCGCACAACACGAAAAACAACAGACTAGCGCCAGAGCCGTTTACCTGACATGTCCCAATACAAGGGTCAGGCAAAGTCGGGCAGTTGACCAGAATCGCACACACCCGACGGCTCATTCCCTTCCCCATAGGGATAAAATGTGGAGCACGAGAGCACAGTACGAGCAAGGAAGACCACACAACATCAGAGGTAACTCTGCATGGCAGTTCAAGAGGAGGAGAAAGATGGTGCATACCGAGAAGTTGACAAGGAGAGGGACTGACCTTGCCCTTTCCAATCGAGGCCTGTGAAATCTCAAGCGAAGGAATCGTAAAACCGTGAACAATAGCCAGTGTGTGTTGCAGCAGATGTCAACGGTACATGAGACCCTCCTCCGCTGATAACCAAGCCAAGGAGAGACACTTATCTCCGTAGTATCAACCTTGACTTGAAAGATAAAGAAAGCCAAGCTGTTAATCACAGCAGGTGAGTCGAGGGGAGAATCGATAAGAAACCGAACTGTGTTGAACGAAAAGTAGCAAGCGGCTAGTTGAACTGTGAAAGCATAAAGCGCTATTGATGCTAGAAGGGGGGAAAATCGGCAACAGAGGAGTCCAGCACCACGTGGATGCTTACTCTGGGCGATTACTCGATTGTTGAAACTGCCATAACTAGAAGGCATTGGGCAAAGGCAAAAAGGGGGTCAAAGTGGTCATACATGGGCCTTGTAAAATCCTCTGTACAGTCAAAAAAGTCTTTGACCGCCAGATGATTGTGAAGTTAAGGGTAGTGAATCCTGCATTGTAAGAATTTAATGAGAAAGGCACGATTGATAAAGTTGGCAAGTGTGAACCCGGCAGAGAGGTGTCCACAGTGAACTGTTAGAATTATGAAGCTAAGGGAAGTAAGTCCCATATGGTAAGAGTTGAATGAAAAAGATACAATTGACACTATTGCCAAGAGTGAACCCGAAGGAGGGATGCTAATAAGAGGGGCCGAAGTCTAAATGCCCAAAATACAGTGTGTTGACAAGAGTGCACCTGACCGAGGGATATCCACAGTGAACTGTTTAGCAAAGGTTGGCAAGAGTGAACCCAGCCGAGGCACGATGTCGAGGATTGAAATATCTGTTGAACAAGAGATGAAGCCTCACACGCCGTTAAAGAAATTAGGAGATTGTTGAAAGTGAAGTTTCCCATGTTATGGGCCATCTTCAAATACGCTGGGACATTACGCAGTGTCCTGAAGACGGGTCCAGTGGACGTTGTAAAGCAGATTAAGTCAGCTATAGACTGTCCTATATTTTTGTGGCTAGGACCCAGAAACACATTTAGTGTCGACATAGTCAAGGACAACTACACAGCAATACGAGGAACCATTAACTGATTGAAATGTTTACCTCACGTCCCTACTAACCACACAATCGTTTTGTCATAAGAAGACTGTTTTTTAGCCTAATTAGGGGCTCACTTATGTTGGTCCCAAAAGGTTGTTTTCATTATATGTTTTTTATGTGAAGGTCTTTTTAATATTTTGTACGTTTTGTAGACACTGATTAAAATATGTGAATCTTTATTACTTTGTCTAAATATATTCAATGACATAGTTTTTGGCGCTACTTTCAACTAGACACACCCAGTACGTGTGAAGGCGGGAAGCTGTTTTTGTGGAATCCTCGGTATACGCTTGTCATTTGTCCTCTTCCACACAGTCCCCTAAAAAAGAGGAATATATAGCTCTATACCTTGTATACCCAGCCGAGGGATGCCAACAAAAAAGGGGCGGAGCCTGAAGAGCTGTTTAAAAATACATTAAGATTTGTGACTGCAAGAAAAGCCATAGTGAACCCGAAAGAGGGAGGCTGACGTCCGAGAGGGGTCCTAACCAGAAAGAGGGAGATCCAGGGGTGAAAAGTCATCACTCAAAGCCCATTTTGGAAAGTAACTTTTTGTTTGTTTTATTGAATATACCAGGCCCTGGAAGGCAAGAGACTTTTGTTGAAAGAGACTTAACCATCTAAGAACCTGATCGCTGGCCCGGAGCTATTGGCTCGTGCTGGAAAAGCTCGAGCGTGTGCTGTGCCCAGGAGATCCACCTTGTCCCGTGCTCAAAACGTGGGAAGTAAGACCCCTGGCCATCACATCCTGGCATAATACTTGTGAACACTTCTTCCTTTATTGAAACCCCTATTCCACACTCTTTCTATAATTAGTTGGAAGGATTTGGCGATAGATTTTTTTAAAAAAAACTTTTTAGTATAGGACTTTTTTATTTAAACAAGATGCCTCAAGGACTGCCTTATTTTTCATTTGTTGGTCGAAGCTTGCTCCCATCGTAGGTTTAGGTTCGGTGTTTTTCTACCCTGCATTTACAGTTTAATACACACCCTTGAACTGTGATCACTTGTCTGTCTTTACTGTTGCCACCATGAGTTCCTTGCAGTAGGAACAGGCCAAGAGACTAGAAAACCCCCCTGTTTACCTTTCCCTCGTATTCCCACACTTTTAAAGCTGTTGCCAAACAGCAGAATTCAGAAATTGTAACTTTGTTGTGGAGGACTACAAGTCCCATAATCCCATAAGTACTGGGACAAGGAAGAGGGCTGAAGTCATGCTGTAGTAGTAGTCAGGCAACACCCTTAGATAACTTAGACTGCTGTGTTCTGACCCCTAGGCTAGCTATGAAGTTTCTCTGTCACTCTGTATATTTGTATATATATTCTTGCATAAGTGTTTATTATATTTCATCTGTACTTTCTGCACTACTATTATCATTCCCATTTGATGTAATGCTGTAATCAAGTTGAAATTATTCTGTACTCTTTGCTCTATTACTATCACTTCCTTTTCGTTGTAATGTTGTAACTAAGTTGAAAGCATTCCTGTAACCTACCATGCAAAGGTGCCTAGATACCCCCGGGTCGGGTGTGCCATACAAATAACAAACAAACACCTGATGGAACATGATTGGCTTAAAAGGCACCCCCTCAGGTGGAGGCAATGAAGAGGATCTGGAACTGTGGCAAGAGTGTATGCAGTAATAGCAGAGGCAGAAGGAAGAAGGCACAGTGTTGGCAATCCAGGCAGAAGTCGGAGAACCAAAGGCACACCAGGACTCTGATGCAACAGATTTCATCTGCTTGTCTGGTGAGGGTCCTTTTCCCCCAAACTCTGAGGTGCAGTGATGACCATGCAAGAAGACTGCCTTTCCACATGTGAGCCTAATTGCACAGATTGCGCAGCAAGATGCGCATCTGGGCCTGTGGTGAGCAGCTGTTGTGAAGCCGTTGGTGTCAGGTTATAATTGGTGTCTTCAGAGAAGGAGGATGTGTGTCCCAAGTGAAGCCAGAAGTCGTAGAAATTGTGCAACACGTGGAGAAAGGAACAAAGAAACCGGTGAGTTCCGATTCCTTGCGTGAACACTGCCAGCAACAGTACTCGGATTAATAATCACTTGCGTAAGAATAGAAGTGAGGTGAAGATTTTTGTTGAGTCTTTAAGAATTGGACACCTGAAATGTAGCACTCGCATGTGATCGGGTATTTTCTTTCACATGCGTGAAGAGCGAAAGCTAAGAAAAGCAATTGTTCATCTTTAAACTTTGTAAACTACATGAAGTGGTTGTGTGTGCCTAATTATGCTCCTCAGAGGAAGAGTAATCTCTGAATCATTCTACATGCAGACAACTGCTAATAAAGATAACTAAAGTGTTACAATCTTGTTAATTGAAGTTGGAGAGAGCAAGCTTTGCCCAAGCCAAGAGTGTGCCAGATATGCCCAAATTAGGACAGAAACTAGCCTTTCCCAAAGCCATACAACTGTTTAAATAACACTGTGAGCCACTTTAGCATTGCCTAGGATACAAGTGTTGCAAGCATTACCTGAAGCCAAGAGAGTGGCAACAACGCGTCTGGGTAATTATTCTGACTGACAAGTGGTAGAGGGATGAAAGTAAGGTTGGATAAGGGAAACTTGTTACTTACATTCTTTGAAGTTGATACAACCTTCATTGCCAAAGACTGTAGACGGAAGAGAGAAGTGTGTTCCAAAGGCAATTATAGTTTGTTGTTGATTGCAGACAGATAAAAGAGGCAAAGTGGCTTCCCCTTTTGTTAAGGGATATTCAGAGGAAGAGGGCCTTGCCTATTTGAAGGGGTTGAAATAACTGAAAGTGAATCTTGTCCTAACCAAACCCTGTTTGAAGTTACAAAGCAATGAAGCTGTAGTGTAACAATGTACTGATGCTGCGGTGGTATATTTGGTTGTCAGTATGTGAGACTTCAGTAGCACAAATAAAGGTGGAATTCTATGAGGCCAAGGAGTATGTCCTCATGGTAAATTCTTGTTTAAGTTGTTGAAGTCAAAGTAGAAGTGCTGTGATGTAATCCTGACCGACACCTACTGTGACTCCTAATATTGTAAAGAGATATATCAACTGTTAACCAAGACCCGTGTTTCACTAAAATTTACAGAAGTGTTATTTCTTTTGAACTGTTGCAGTTTATTCTTGGATAACTGGAAGTGGTGGCAACCATTGTGGCTGGGAATAGCATTGATGCTATTTTGAGGAAGTGGAAAGTCCTTATTTCACCAAGAAGAAAAATGTTTCTGTTGTTTGAACTTTGGTTAACAGAACTTTACCTTGACATTGAAACATCAAAAACTGAATTGAGACTGTATTACTTGAATGGCTTTCCTTGTTTCTTTTTGTTGAACATTGGAGCGGAATTTACCTTGAATCCTGGTGAAGGGAGCTCACGCAGGTTACAAAGAGGTCCTCAAGAAGCTGTGACTATCATTGTTGATGTTATTTGAATTGCAATATATTTTTTTTTTGTATTTGGTGTTTAAGTGTAAGGGCCAGACATCCTGTGTTAGTGTTTCCCTTTAGTTTTGTTAGGTAGGGAAATCCTTGTCGGAGTAGGGATAGTGAGGCTTACGCTAACATTTATAATTTAATTAAATGGCATATTTTGAACAATCATCCAAAAGTTGTCCACCTTGCATTGCTGTCCCCTCCAAAATACACAGACCTAGATGTTTAAGAAATTATCCCACGCTAATTCATTGTTATCGTGTGTGCCGATTCAGTATGAAAGAAATATTCCAAATGCTATCGGCATCTTATTGAGTAATTCTATCATTAAAATCTCCCAGCATCATTACGGCAGAACCAGATATCATAATGTTAACTTCAACCAATATTTTGATCTCTTCTTTAATTGCATTAGTTTTGTCTATGCCAGTTGGATCATAAATGTTAATAACCAATAGCAGGGTACAAATGCCCATATAACCAGATCCAGATGCCATCCCAGCTAATATGAATTCAGAGGTTGCCACAATTTCAGTGATATTTTAGCTATTTCTTACACCAATCAAGAGTCCACCTGTGGGTCTACCAACCCTTCCTAATGACATTTGTTTGTGTTCCATCTGTCTAATATGATAGGATTTAAAGCCCAAATCTCTTGTAGGGTAATGAAGTCCTACTGTTTAACTAGTGGAGGCCACCTTCCCTGTCATAGTGTGCATGACCACAAGTATTTCACAAGAGGTGAAGTATCCAGTTAGGGCCTTGTAATAGTTTTGGGTATCGGCACTGTGGGTAGTCTGTGCCAGCCAAGATCATTGGGATCCATTACAGTGTTACCATTTGCTATGGGTACCACAGTAGGGACCCTGGTGCCACCCCTACAACAATCTTTATCAGACATACCATCCATAATTTGAGGGTTGCTTATTTGTTGTGTACAAAAGCTTTGTCCCTTTTTCTGCTTCGTTGGAGTAACTTCAATCCAGTCATATCCCAGTTTATATATCCATGCAACCCACATTTGTAATGATAATTTAACATCAAGTTAGAGGCAAAGTATGTCTTTACAGTACTTGACCAGCTCCATCTGATCTTCAATGGAAATGTCTTCAGATGTAACAAGCTGCAACTGCAGGACCGTATTGGAAAATTTTAATACTGTATCCTGTTTGGATGATGATGATTATTGAAACAGATTGAACTGTGTAGTGTTGGTACCTTTTTGCCCCAGCAATTTGATTTTTTTTTTGTTTTAACCAAAAATAGCGTCACTTGGAGTCCAAGTATTATATTTTACCACCATTCATTCACAGGCTAGAGAGAAGGTATTCTCAATAGTGCCAGTTTGTACAGTCTGGGTCTCCTCCTCTGGGTCCTAGTAGACCATGGTCTCTTCCGACAGTGATGCAGTAACACTGTGATTGCTAATTTGTGCTCTTTTATTTATCTTGCCTCTATCCAACTTAGGTTTCATTGTGGGAGGAAGGGTCCTTGTATTGTTAATAAAGGGTACCTGCTGTGTCTCATTTCTGCATTCTCTTCTTGTTCTAGGTTGGTTATTGATTTGAATGTCATACTTTACATTTTCACTTGTACATAACTTGGTTTTGGACAGTGTTTTCAAATTTGTTAATGGCGTTTAACTTTAGATATAATATTCTCTTAACTTTTACTCTGATGCTTATACCCAATCATGGAATTCTCATGATTAGAAGTAGGTAGAGATTTAATCCCTTCGGACTTATTAACAGAAGGAGATTCACCTTCACCCGCCTCACACACCACAATATTCTGTCTAAACAATTTACACAGGGATAGGGCTGAATAGTTGATTGGAACACCTTTATCACTTTTAGGAGTACATGCTAGTTCCACAATCCCCTCCCCATTGAAAAATGCTGCAGGGGTGTAGGAGTAGGCGGCTCAAGGGAAAGTCAGCCCCAGCAGTCGCCTCCAGTAGAATAAGATTCCTCTCCCAAAGGTTAGAAATATTTTTTGTATTTCTGCGAAGTGAGGAGAGGATTCTTAGAACTATGTGAATTCCATTCTATAATTGTGGAGCCTTTTACACTGAATCTCATGGGCTCAGGAATGCCCTCATGACGTTGTACAGCTGCCATCTGTACATTCGTAAGCCTCTATGAGGCTCTTGAATGCTGCATCCTTGATAAACTGCTTATGCAATCCTGAGTAGGACACATTTTAGCTATTGCCTTTTGCTGCCCTCTGCTCTCATTTGTTTGCAGAATTAATGGCATAGCAATTTCGTGTTTGTTCTCTTAGATTATGGCAGTCCACACTCTGGGTACTCTTTTGGTACATTCTCCCAATGTTGTAATGATGGTATGAAGAATGGTTATGCAGGGGGATGCTGTTGCGTGACCGGCAAGATGGCAGCCGCCGTGTGAGCAGTGAGATTATTGACAAAATTATAGCATGTATTGATTTTAAAAAAGAAGCAGCTGTGTGAAGGGTGTGGGTACAACTAGCCCCGACGGCGAACTGATTGCTTCGATATTCACGGAGAAACCAAGTTGGAAAGTGACGCGTCCTGAACGGAGCAGACCTACAGCACAACGCACTGTTAAGCAGCAGGGGACTTCCCCTGCCAGAGAGGAGCCTGTGGCGGATAGCTGTTGGAGCCCCGTTCTCAAGAACACTTGCGGGCTGGTTAGTGGGGCCTGTAAATAAGAGAAGGTGCTGGACTTCCCCCTAGGTGGTGGGAAGATTGCAGAAGGCTGGACTTTGCCCGCTGCGTTGCGGGTACTCTGAGTGAAGGGGGAGGTCGTCGGCTCCTCCCAGGGCCGTAGACACTCTGTGACGGGTTTGGTTACGCGCACTGCATTCAAGAAAAATTGTGCCGGAAAGTCGGTTACTGGCTTCCTCCCACCCCCCCACCCCCTCCCCGGGACTGCAGGCACATTGCGGCAGGCTGTGGCAGCGCCCGCCGCACCACTGACAATTGGGAGGTGGAGGCGGCCGCAGGCTTCCCTGACTGCAAGCATACCACAGCGAGCTGCAGCAACGCCCACTGCATCACAATACTTCTGTGCAAGGGAAGAGATTGCTGGCCTGCCCCAAAGCTGAGGGCATACCCCGGTCTTGTGACATCGCCCGCTGCTTTACAGGAGCACCATTGTGGGAGGCGGCAGAACTGGATGGAGGACTGCCAGACCTGTATTGCTGAGTCCAACGTTGGCCTCATTGATGCCGTGGAACATTGACTGCTGCAAGGAACAGAGACGGTGACGGTGCAAACAGACCCTAGCTCGCAGTGATTTCTGCTGCAAGCCATCATCCGGGCGCTCGCTCTCACTGAGGCCAAACCAGCAACCGGTGGCGCAGGCGGGTTCTGGTCTACATTGCTCGGACAAAGGAGACTGCAATGACAGCTGTGTTCTGCCCCCTCCCGATCTAACACTGCCCCCCCCATGCAGTAGCTGGACCCCTACCTAGACACTGAGGTAGGAGCTGTGGAAATGAGTACTATTGCTTCCATGCTGGGGAACCTGAAGATGGTTGGGCTGACAATCCACCAATAATCCAATGCGAAGTCAAGTTGCAGGAGTACTGTTTATAGCAGCGAGTAACCCAGGCCCCACTGTTATGTGGTCTCATGTGTGAAGCGCTGACACCTCTGGGTGGACGAGCAGTGCCCCCCCTTTTCAGGGGGGATGTGCGGTCCTTGGTCAGTCGGTGTGGATTGAGTGGGGAAACATCTTTTTGTGGATCTGCTGTTGCTTGGTTCTCTCTCCCTCTCGCTGGGGCACACTCGGAGCGTGGCAACGCACAGGCCTGCCGAACACCAGAACAGAGGCCTCTGAATAACCCAGAATCAGCGAGGTCACACCAGGAGTGACTGGGGCCTGTGCAACCAGAAATAAGATGCGTGAGCACCACGGTAAGCGTCCGTAGAGACTCGGTGGGCTCTGGCACTGGTGCCCGGGACACGATCCGTGTCATCTTTGGGTAACGTACCACTAATTTGATCATCCCAAGGCCATCTACGGCGCTGAACTGTGTTGGGGGAAATGGGGCGGACTGGGCGACACAGCACTATGCCTAAAGGTGCTGGCCCCAAGAAGAGTGGGACAAAGGACAAATATACGAAGCCCACCTCGAGGCAAATGGAGGACAAGCAGCGTGGGGCAGGCGGAAGCAGCACCCCGGTTGTTCCCGTTGATCTGCACGGAGTCATGGCCATAATGCAGCAGGGGTTCGCCTCCAACAATACCAAGCTAAATGGCATTACCATCAATGTCACCACAACCCGAGCGCAGCTTGAAAAGGCCACCCAACGAATTACAGAAACAAATGCAGATCAGCACAGAAGAGGATGCTATAACAGCATTGCAAGGGACGGTGACGACTATGGCAAAAGATCTGGGCAGTGTCAAAATGAAATATGAAGACCTGGAGGCGAGGTCAAGGCGCAATAATGTTTGCATCTTAGGGGTCCCAGAAGACACCCTGAAAGGCCCTATGGAGACGGAAACAGAAGAACTTGCGAAAGATCTGCTCGGGGACCCTGGCTGGTCTCAAATGTTCATAGTGGAGCAAGCGCACAGGGCGCTGATGGTGAAACCCAAACTGGGCGGATCTCCCCGACCAATAATTGCTTGACTCATGAACTATCGAGACATAGATTGTTTTGAAGGCTACACAAGAGAAACATGAGTTAAAGATGGGCTCTAGCAGCGTGGTCCGTACATTCCCAGACTACTGCCAGTACAACAGGAGAGGCGCTTATTTGTGGGGGTCAAAAAGCTACTGAGGGAACGCAGAATCCTGTACCCTGCTAGACGGCGTCTACAATAAAAAAATAAGACCTATTTCTCTACGTTCCCCTAGGAGGCGGCATCATTTGTGGAGGCGAACATACCCCTGCCAGAAGGGTATATGCCAGAGGCAACTTGATCTCTGTAACTACCAGTGTTCCACACCCGAACTACGTCAAGTTTGAGGCGTTTATGGTAACGTATGTTAAATCACTAAGGTTAAGGTACTAATCCGGCCAAAGCGAGACAAGGCCAAAGCGAGGCAATGTGTGAATAGCGAACTCCACTCACCATGGAAGCAGTCGCCCCCAATGCGGGTGCACGTATTTGTTGGACAGGATTGGTTGGGAAGGGGACAGGTAAAGGGCAAAGCATAGTCGAAGTTTGGGGTACTATGAGGGAGGGGAAGGAGGGATTTAGGGGAAGTTCGGGTGTAACAGTTAAAAAAAAAAATGTTTCATTTCATTGCATATTATGGTTTGGTTGTGAGATGACACATAGTTGCGTGGAAGGACCGGAAAAGTATAGAAAGAGACGGTAGGACGTAATCCGACTGATGTTAAGCCATTGAGTTGGAGTGTGCCGGGGCTGGGCATCCCCGTGAAGATGCATTAAGTGGTGGCATATATAAATAGACAAGGGCCAAGCTTCTTTTTTTTGCAAGAAACACACCTGCTGGAACATCGAGCACGCAAGGTTGCCCCAGGTTGGGGGGGGGGGGCGCAGCGGTACTACACTTCATATTCCACGAGAGCATGTGGGGTCATGATCCTGGTACAACGATCACTACCATTCACACATTATGCAGCTGAATGCGATGCCTGTGGCTGATTTTTTGAAGGTTCATGGGAAGCTGGGCAGGGCGGAAATACTTTTTTGATAAATGTATATGGCCCAATTATGGATGACCCAGAGTTTTGAGACCTTATTCCAAAAGTTTGCCAGCTATCCTACTGCATTAGTAATTTGTGGTGGAGATTTCAACACAATACTTGATGTACAGCTTGACTGCACATCCACCACACCTCGAACCCTAACAAATGCAGCACGCACTATACATACACACATCGAGGATCTAGGACTAAAAGATGTTTGTCGCACACTCCACGGCACGCAAGGTGCTTTTACGTTTTGCTCCTCAGTGCATGACATGCACTTGCGTATCGATTTATTGGCTGACATTCCATAGGCTAGTAAATTGGGTGACTGAATGTCACATTCTCCCCAGAACTCTCTGATCTCTCCCCAGTGTTGCTTTCATTGAGCATTCCCGGTGGTGCGCCCCACGACTGCAGTGGCGCTTCAAGCCCACATCTCTGATAGACCCAGTCTTCCGGGCTAGCATAGTACAGCACATAGATAGCTATTTTAAAAATAACTAAGGATCAGTGAGTACACAGGCTATTCTCTGGCAGGCGTTTAAAGTGTATATGAGGGGGGGGTTGCAGTGTCAACTGAGTTTGGGGTATTGCGCGACATCAGGAAAGAATTAAGGAGGCGCGAGGACACATTGGCGGAACTACAGGCAGAATATGTTGAGGACCCATCACCGCACATTAGCAAAGATATTAAGGCACAGTTAGACGAATATCAGGAGGCAGCAGATAGAGAGTTACACTACTTTGATAGGCCGGCAGCAGAGCGCCGAAAATGGGGAGCAAGAAAGACAAGGTAAACTCCCAGCGCAGAAAGTTTGCTGTGAGAGGGGCAGTACTAACATTCCATGCATAACCAGGGCGGTCGGAACGGTGGTCAACCGGGCGGGGGAAGTGAGCAAGGTGTTTTTTGATTTCTATGAGAACCTGTACACACCCCAGAGTGTGGCCACAGGTAACGAAATAGATGAGTATTTAGCCAGGATAACCACAACGTTTCTGTCACCAGAAGCTCTGAGCGCACTGGAGGAACCAATAACGTTGAATGAAATTAAGGAAGCTATCAAAGTTCTATCGGGTGTGAAAGCCCCAGGTTCACACGGTCTTGGTGCGGAGTACTTCAAAGAATTAATAGATGTGTTATCTCCCTGTCTGTTATTGGTGTGGGCTGAAGCACTAAAGTTTGGGGTACTGCTGGAGTCAATGCGTGAGGCGGTACTCACTCTGTTACTAAAACCCAGAAAGGCCCCGGAGGTATGCTGGTCGTACCGTCCACTGCCGCTAATATATTCAGATGCCAAAGTATTTGCAAAAATACTAACTTCTAGATTCAATCCGTTAATCCCCCACATGGTGCGCGAAGAGCAGGCAGGGTTTGTACAGGTGAGGTCGACAGCATCCAATATTCGTCGGTTATATGATATAATGGCGCAAATTCCACAGGACGTCGAGGGGGTTGCTGTATCCCTAGACATGCAGAAAGCATTCAACACAGTGTACTGGCCCTTCTTGTTTAGGGTCCTACATAACTATGGGTTCGGACCAAACTTTATAACATGTGTGCACATTTTATACTCGCAACCATATGCCAGGGCATGCTTGAATTGGGTGCTCTTGCCGATATTGGCAGTAGCAGGAGGCATTAGGCAGGGACGCCTGCTATCTCCCTTGCTGTTTGCGCTGGGGATAGAGCCCTTGGCAGATCTTATGAGGTCTCGGTATTCCCATGAAGGCATTAACATTGCTGGGCAGATAGAGCTCATAACGCTATATGCCGATGACAACATGATGTATGTCAGATCCCGGGAAATATTTGCACAGGGTACTGGCTGCAGTTAATGAGTTCAGAAAATATTCCGGACTATGCCTGAATAGCAACAAGTCGGAGGTCTTCCCATTAACTAACAGTGCACCTGAACCCAGAAACAGGTTCGGGTTGAGATGGACACATCACCATATAAAATAACTCGGGGGTCGAGATTGCTCGGTCGGCAACCCTTCTTCAGTCCCTTAATTATGGCCTGGCAGAGCCGGTAATTTTAGTAAAAAAAGGAACCTGTTCATCATTTGTATGGAAGGGGCAGATGAGGGTCAGCTGGAAATTCTTCACATTGCTGTATGAACGAGGAGGTCTGGCAGCCCCAGACTTTGAGCTCCATTACCTAGCAGCTCGGGCGTCTTATGCAGCATACTGGGTAGAGGGAGGTCCCCAAGTATCCTATGTAAAATTGGAGAAGCAGGGGAAGACAAAGGCAACTCTGCTGCACAAGCTGGCCGTAAGTACACATGGGGAAGGTTAATCAACTAGTCACCCAGGAGGCATGGTCGAGATTAGCTAAGCGTCCCAGGGATACTGTATTGTACAGCCAGGGTATGCCAATATGGGGCTCACCATTCCTGACCCTGGCGAGGGACCGCTTCTGGCAGCACACTGGCTCAAGGTGGGCATACTGAATATGGGTGACTTGGGATATGATCAAGGAGCATGCAGGTGACACCCCACTTCGGAAGCTTCAAATCGACGTGGTCTGATTTTCCACAGGAGCCACCTTCCTCTGAGACTTGATTACGTATTGTCCCCAGCGGTATTGAAGAAGTCTGCTTCAGCACTGTACAAACTAGCACAAATATCCTGGGGGGTGCAAACACCGGATGTTAAAGGGGACTAGGAAAGAGACTTGGGTGTCACTGTTAGGCAGAATTCTCAAAGATTTGCTAATTCCCTTCACCTTAGAGACCCCCAGCAACTTTGCTGGATTTTGAGGACTTGATATTTTCCCACTCTTTCATGTATTTTGATGTGCGTTTTACTCTTGTGTTCTTTCATTGTGGAGTTTTAAGATAACTCCATAGTCATCTTTTCATGTGTGTTACACAGCACTTTCAGTGCAGTGACACAGGGATGTCTTTTTAGACTTCCCAAAGGTCTAAATACCTTCTCTGGGATAAACTATGGCTTCCCAGAGAATGTAAGGTTAAATTGACTAGTCTTTTTAAATTCCTAGACCCAGCACATACTATATTCATATAGTGTGTTGCGGGGGTTACCTAGTATCCCCTGTGTCTAGAAACTCAAGTAGCAGTCAAATGCTACCCTTTTCTATTGAAATGGCTGGTGGCAGTGGTTTTACAATGAACTACCATGATTTTTCTCGACCGCGAACACAGGTAGCTAAAAATCATGCAAGCCATGTTTTTCAAGATGGCGCCTTCAGCCCCTTTCTTTAAACGGGTCCCGGTCTTCTTTTTTCGCAATTTCTTTTTGGAAAGGTCCTTCTAGTGTTTGTCTCTGCCCGCCAAACTAGGTTTGGTCCGTTTGTTTCCATGCCTTTGGCAGGCTTCAGGACTAAAGACCGCCGCTGGCGTCTGAGTGTCTGGAGTGGGCAGGAAGCGAGGGAGGTGCCCATACTCCCTGTGCATAGTCTCCTAGGAGACCCAAATGCACTCTGGCGTGATTGGCTGGCTGACTGTCTAGCAAGGGCAGCCACCATGCTGGGTGAGTGGCAGCTAGGCTGGAATGAATGGGAGAAAACTGTTTAAAAGGCGAGTCTCTTGGACTGGAAAGCAGAGTGGACCACTGGAACGAAAGGACTGAAGCCGAGCTGTAAGAGGACGACTGCTGCAACTCCTGGACCGTTGGTCTGCCCGGTGAAGCCCTGCTGCAGGTCCGAATCGCCAAAGCTCCTTTCGATAGAGAAGCCCCTTCAATGAAGACTTTTTCCTTTGAGTTGGTGGGACCAATCACCGCGTAAGCCACCTGGATACCATTTTCAGAGCTGATTAGTTTTAACCAGGTGGAAGGACACCAGCTTGTGTGCTTGATGAACAGCTACTCAAACTGAAGTGACTCCATTTTATCAGTGTTTTCCGACGAACCCGTGCAGTGCTGGATTCCCCCGACGTCCTCCCTCTTGTCCCCACGACTGAGGCCCAGGAACAGTGAGATCTGCAGGAACTGCCAGGAACCAAAATCTTCAGTTGCATCTTTTGCTTCATACTAAGGTACAGTGCCAACCCGATTGAGAGAACGCTTCTCTCGCGGTGAAAGTTCTTAGAACTTTCCCAACTTGCAGGCCTAATCAGCTTGTGGTGACAAAGCAAAAACAAAGAGGTGATGGCTGGAAGGTTTAGACTGAATCTTAACCACTGGCGATGCTCTGAGCAACCTTCCAGACCATCGTTCTTCACCTGCGAAGCCATTACAGAAGGGAAAAAACCATATGCAAATCAGGCTTGGTCCCACCTCAAAAGGGGCAATCCAGCACGAACTGCCAGGTCACATCCCTTCTGCACGAGAACACAAGCATCCCCAAACATGTTTCGGCCTTGTTGGGGCCAGCTGGGTCAGCTTGTGACCCAACAAATGATTCTTTTTCGTACAAACTACTTCTGAGAACTTTCGCAAAGACTTTACTGTTTACTTCAAGAACTGCTCTTTCTTATCTAAGACACTAGTCCATTGACTTTGGCCTAGGCCTATTGAACTGAATCGAGGCCTCTAGTGAACTAGAACTATTTTCACTGCCTAAGAAAGTATTTGTGATCTATTCTGCTAACTTGTGCCTTTTTACTCCCTTGAAAGTAACTGAAATGCCATTATGCTCCTATTTCAGGGGAGCTTTATTTTTTCAGAAACCGATTGGTTCGCTTTTGAAGTGTGTTTGTGTATAATATTAAGTTGCCTCCTTCTAGTGAATGTTTTCTAAATGATTGTGTAATAAATGAATAAGTGTTTTACAAAGAAACCTTGAGTGTAAGTATCTACTTGAACCACTGTGATTGTAAGACCTCCGTGTAACCTCTTGTACTGCTCACATTCCCTTTTGAGATATGCCTGGCTGCTCAGCTCGCTACCAAAAAACTGTGTAGTGCAGACTTATACCAAAGGTTGGTTTTGCTTACACCTGTAGTCCTAATTGTATTTGGTGGTCCCAGAGGGTACTGCATGCCATTCTGCCTAACAGTTACCTTCACTGAAACACACTGGTTACAATTATGTAGGCTAACGAGGCAGATATACAATTCCGGATACAAGTTGATACACTGCAAGGTCCTGAACAGAGTACATTTGACCCCAGCCCACCTACAGAAAATGTATCCCAATTCGGGAGTGCTATGCCCCAGATGCATGGAGGGAAATGCTGATATATTACACATGTGGGCGTGCAGGGCATTGTTGGAATATTGGGACAAGGTATGTCGAGTGTTGGAAGAGATAGTGGATCTGCCCATAACATGGGACCATACGACATGTATATTAGTATATGTGAATAAGTTGAATCTGATGAAGTGTAAATTTATTAATATTGATCTGTTGGCTAAAAGGGCTATACTGATGAGGTGGAACAGCAAAATGGGCCCCACAATTGAGGACTGGCATCAAGACATGATTTGGGCAAATGACAAGGAGGAAGTGTATACTAGCTTGATGCCGCCGGCAATCCGGCCGAGGGATATACGGGGTGGCTTTCGGCAATATCTGATAGATAGAAGTGGGGAGGAAGAAGGAGAAGAAAGTGTATTGTAAATGGTATATGTATTGAACTGCTCTCAATAATGCAATTGTATGGATTCTCTGTGCCATGTACTTATGGTTTTACAATGCGATGTCTCTGTGCAAGTTAAATAAAGATTTTTTTTAAAAAGAATGGTTATGCAGTTGATATATGATTTCATACCGAGATTACAATTGTCTTCATTCTTGCCATGGTGCTGCCTATCATTAATTCCATTGACTAACCTTTGGTCTCAAAATACAAGGTTTGGAGAGCTCACCAAGACGCAATGTCTATGAATTTATATTTGAGAGACCAAATATTTACCACTTTGCTGACCATACGAGGAGCCCATGTGAGGAATTTTATTGTAAAGACCAGAATTGAAATAATGTGTATGACTCCTGTTAAATCGTACATTTCCTGATGTCTTTATTAATATCAATCTTCATCACTATTCTTTCATGTATGCGCTGTTATAATAGTTTGTTTTTACATAACCTTTACAAATTCAGTTCTCACCCTTTCATAGTGCTGAATAAAGCAGGTATATTGCTATAACTCAGTCGTTTTGTGCCCAAGTTAATCAACCAGGCAATGGGTTGACTTTGCCCTGCCAATGTTCAAATAGCATGTCACAAATCTGAACACAGAGCTCAACAGAAGGCAAATAACCTATTCTAAATAAGACATTTCTAAGAAGATGTAGTTTTGCTACCTGCACCTCTAGTCTGTAAATTTGTATACAATATTGAAAACATGATGTAGGTGTTGCAGGTCCTAGAAAAAGGCTGCTTCTCGGGTCACCTCTGTTTATATACAAGAATATAAAAAATCTTTCTTGATTGCTCAACTGCGCTTTCTTAATATTATACGCTTAAAGGAAAGGGGGGGTTCTGTTGGTGCATCCTAACTCTGATAACAAAGAGGCATCCAATGTTTTGAAATGTAGATTCAGTATTTAACTATACAATTTGATTATGCTAATGCATGGGCCGACACGTGTTTCAACCATAAGAAACATAGCTCTTCGTCAGGGCTCTTAACTTCAACAGTTCATGCGATTTAGAAAGGAATTCTAAGTGTGTTGTTAAGTTATCATAAGGATATGTAATGTACATCAATCATTAATTCATTAGATTTCATTAGTATTATACATGCGTTTAATGTATTATAAAACTAACAAAACCAAACTTAGCATTGATAATGAGAGCAGTCATTAAGTGTGTTTATTTGTCCGTAGAACCATGTGCATTGAAACAAAGAAAAGATGCACACGAAAAAAGAAACCATATAAAAAAGGGATATTTCATGATTTAGAAATGTTTTTTTTCTTGCATCAGTCTTTAGTGCACTTAATCCTATACTGATCCGTAATTGTTTTGTTCACAGACTTGGTCAAATAATTACTGAGGTGATTCAAACCATGCTATTCTATAGTGCTTCTCTTCTACCAGTCATGCCCTATGTAGTGCAAGCAAGAGCCACTATTAATCTATCTTTGCACTGTCTGATATTAACAAGTAGCATGGTTTTAACGTGAAGTTACTCATGGAATCCCTTATGTGACAAGGGAGCAGCTCAAATATGGTGTTACCTTGATTCATTGTATTTTTAAGCAATCTGGTTCTGTGTCTCAGCAGTTCATTGCATGTTCGTTTTATGTTTGTAGCTTGTCGATAGTGATGAAATGCTTAATTGAACAATTATTGGTGAAAAAACTTTGAGAGAACGATTAATTTGTACCCAGTTAATGTTGTTTTGTACCAATCAGTATTCTGTTTACTGGATACTGTGATCTCTTATTGCGTTCACTTCCAAATCATTAACCGCATGTCCTATCAGAGTTAGGATGCACCAACATAACCGATCCTTCATCATCATGCTGTGAAAATTTGATTTGGGTAATCTTAATCATGTCTTGGTGTGCACTGTTGTGAGCGATCATTTTTCAAGTAGATGGACTTGCTGCTCCTTATTTTGATGGCTGCATGAGTTTATTTTTGCTTATGTGACGGACTTGTTTGTTGCTATAAAAAAGACACTTTTATGGGGCAGAAATGCTGCCTTGCATTTTTTTTACTGTTAACCCCTACTGTGAAAAGGCCCTCAGCCTCCCTCAATATGTACTTTAGCTGCCTGGTCAACTTTCCACCTTGTTCACAGCTGAAGGATAGAGCAAGTGGGTGCATCCAAGAATTTAGCATTTTTGTTTGCAATTTCTTATGACATACCCTTTCCTTTACCAGATGTGCAGATACGGATATGTTACAAATTCTAAAGTAAAATTTGTCATGGTTGTTGATTCTTCAAACACCGCTCTCCGAGATAATGAGATCCGCAGTGTAAGTGTGTTAAACTAGAAAGCATCTTGCCTCGAGGGCAGTATGGCCAATACTCTTGCTTTAATGCAACTGTACAGATGTGCTGACATTATATTCCTGTTGTAACTTTGCATTCTGTTGTAACCTTAGTTTGTTTTGCTGCTTTATTTCCCTAGCCAATCTACTTGGTTAGCTATCTAGGACTTTTCTGCACTTAGTGGGTCAATTATTGAGGCACATGCACAATAACCAGGCTCTTTCCTCAAAACACATCTATTCATAGTAGGTCAGTGTCTTATTCCTTATTGTTAGTAATCTGTATTTCCTAACTTTTCTATTTTTTCAGATGTTCAGAAAGTTACATAATTCATACACGGATGTCATGTGCAACCCTTTTTATAACCCTGGGGATCCCATCCAGTCCAGGTGAGCTGGCCTCTTGGCAGTGCATCTTTAGCAATGTTGTCCAATGTGAAGCTATAGAATGAAAACGTCATGCATGGTGTGGAGAACCGTACAATACGACCGAAAAATGCTACCACGAAAGGTCCGAACACCAAATGTTTGAACCTTTGGTGGTAGCATTGCAGGAAAGTAAAAAAAAAAAAAAGGCTGCTGGCATCTCCCCCGCAACACCCTGCTCACTGTACTGTGTGGTATAGTGAGCGGGGTGTTGCGGGGGATACCCCCGCAGCACACCCGCAAAAGAAAAAGGGGCTGTCCCGTGCAACACTCCGCTCACTATAATTTACAGTATAGTCAGTATAGTGAGCAGGGGTTGCGGGGGACACTCCTGCAGCCCCCGTAGTATGTAAGTGTGTTTGCATGAGAAAGGTGCAAACTTTTGGTAGTTCGCACCTTTCTCATGCAAACTCTCTGGCCGCGGCAAAATCAGCTGCGCTCGGATCACTTAGAATCGTGGAGAAACACCCACACCTAAATATGTGCGTTCCATGTGAAAATATGAAAGTCCCTCTGTCCAATGCTTAAGAATATGGAACAGTAATTGGTAGAAAAAAATCAAACACGAAGCAGAGGTTTTGCTAACAATGTACCCCCTTCTCACCTTCCATTTACCTCCTCAAAGTTACACGGCTTTCAGTGCTATAGTGCCACTGCTAATTGTCATTCCTTGGGTGTCTATTGTAACCTGTACAGAGATTGGGCAAGGAAATCTGACGTGTGACTGTGTTGGGCGATACAAATAACCACTTGAGCCTCAGTGCCTTGGGGGTCCTCCCAGCATACACCTCAACAAATCAGAAAATGTCTTTTTTAATTCAAATGACAAGCATTCTAATGTTCATTAAAATATTTATGGCAAACCATAGAGGCTGATGACAAATCCCTGTAACCAAGAAATTATTTTAATTCCTAACCCATTCCACAAGAAAATGCTGCCATGAGCTGATATATTGTTCTCCCATTAGTGATGCTTTACGTTCTGGACAGTTGAGTTGTCTCTATGAAGTTGAAAGGATATGCCAACCCGACTTTACTAAAGTAGTATAAGTCTATGCAGACAATTGGGACGATTTGCTAAGATGTACAATCAACATTGGGCAAAATAGTCATAGGTATTAAAAATGTATTTGGATCCATCGAGACCAAAAACAGTATTGGCCTCGTCAACTGCGGATTCACACAGAGGAATTGGTGCCTGCAAAATGTACATTTTATTATTATATATATATATTTTTTTTCAAAGGTAGAAGCCCAGTTAACATCTTGAGTGCCCTTGATTCCCACGAGAAAAATACTAGGTATGCAGGTTCCCAGAAATGCACTGATATTAAGAATTTGCTTTCCACCTCGGCTGGTAATTCAAACTAAGTAAAACATACTGGAGTTAATGCGTTGAGAGGTGGTTGTACTTTTTCTCCTTCCAAAAACGAGCATTTCAAAGTGCAAATCGTGTTTAAAATGAGGCACGTTCAACACTTATTTAACAGCTTTACTGTGGAAGGTTCTTGATTTAAGTGCTGGCCGCTTAATCAGTGAACTGTGCAATGACATACTCTGCGTTTAATTGGTTACCTTTACTGGTTCTGGCTTTTTGCTGCTGTTCTTCCTCCCAGTATTGTATGCAAGACTACATGTAAAACCTGTGTTGTAATATGATTCCGTATATACAATATGTGATTACCATTGATTTTAATGCTAAAAAACTTTGTGTGCCTGCATGCACACATATTGCCTACTACTTTATGGGTCTATTGTTCTACTTTTTGTAAAAAAAAAAAAACTTACTGTACGCTTAGTTTCTCCTCCAGTAGCAGCTTGAATACAAATATTTACTTACCAAAAAAAAGTTTCTAAAAATAGAAGGATGAGCCTTTGCTGCAGCGCATTCCTTTTCTTTTCATAATTTAATCCTTGCTATTTCAAAATCATATTCCAGCTTGGAGAGGCATTCAAATCCTGAAGTTGTTGTATCAAAGCTACTGACTTGGTATTACTGATGATTTGAGATGGTATCATTTTTCTCCAACAGGGCCTTTGACAACATGGTCACCTCCATGATGGTGCAGGTGTGCTGATTGAGTAGGCGTTCCTTTCACTCGCATCAACAGATGACCGCGCTGTATATAACTTGTATAATTATCAAGACAAGACTCTTATTTAAATATGTAAATATTATGTGGGCTCCTTTTGTGTTAAAATAAACACACATTCCTGTTTTAATTTAAGTTTGCTTGTTATTTCATTTATAGACCTTTGTAAAGTGTGAAGTCTTTTGATCAGCTAGACAATGTTTGCTCTTCTGTCCTCTGGCAGCATGTCTGCCTCCCATTAACCAGATGGTCAATAGTGGATCCAACATTGTTGACAGTTATGCCCATTCCCAAATGCAAATTGATCTGAATGGGCCAAAGGGAATTCATTCTGACCATTGTCAAAGTAAATCAGAGATGCCTACTGACCACCGTTTTGTTCAACCTTCATACCGAGGATCTATGGAAAGCTGTCATTGCTCACTGAGAAGGTGCCAAAAATTGGCAACAATAAGGTCGTTGGTCAACGTCTATAATTGGCATGCCGACACTCTTAATGCAAATGGAGCGTACTGAAAAGATAACAAATATTTAATCAATGAAAATATATAGTGAAAATATATATTTTTTCTAAAACAAAAAAAGCTAAAAAATCCAACAGTCTAATACATTATCTGTGAATGGGAAGACTGAAAAAAGTGAAAGCCCACACATACCTCAAAGTAACACCTCCTGAAGTAAATGTGAATGGAAGCTGCTTGGGTCATTTTCTAATGCAGAACCTTCTGCAATTTGTCATGACTAGAGTCGAATTTCCCAATATAATTGAATAAAATAATGGAGGCAAAGTTGGTGAATTGGACAAATAGCAACTGTAAAGAGGAACAAATAGAATGTTTTTTATTTGCCTGCAGAAAGCGACCCTAACAGTTATCTTGAAGATAGATGCAGCCTGTTTCTCTATCGTAAATGGAACACGTGCGCTACTCCGTAAACAGGTACATCAGTGCAGAGGAACATTTGGTCGAGCAAAGTTGGAGGGAATTCATATTTGAAGAACACAAATCAAAAATGAAATCGGCCTCCTACAGAAAGCAGATTTGTTGGACATTATAACTATATTGGAAGAAATGGCCCAAAATAAAGTTCCAAAATTGCTTTAGAGAAAAGATGAAAAATAAATTCTGCAATCCTGAACTGAAAAAAATGGCACAACAAAGTAGGCTGTGCACACTTCTATGTACCTTGGAAAAATATAGTTTACCCTTGACTGCACACCCAAACAAGATGCAGCTTATTTGTGTGCACGCTACAACATGCTGCCATTAGTTGAGATCGCAAAGATAATGTGATAAATGTCAACAGAGATTTGGCTTTGTGAGCTCAAGGGGCGGCAGTCTCTGTTCTACTATATAACTCTTGTGTCCGAGATACAAACTATGATGAAAGTCCCCTGCCCTGTTTTGGGTACTTCTGTTGGGCTGTTTCAGGGGGTCAGGTGCTTTGTAACCCAATGGATGATATACCTGGTGGTTGTATGGGCAGGATCATCTCCTTACCACCACCTATTTTCATCCAGCAGGCAGGGACCATTGCATGTGCTAACAAAGTTATTGGCCCTTTAACAATGAGGCATTCATACAGGAATGCTCAGGAATTCTTCCTGAACATAAGTTAACAAATGTTTGTGTTTAGTGAATAAATCCATACATTGGTTGTTATGTGAGATTGTAATCTGGTAAGACATTTTTCATTGTGCGAGAGGTAAGATGTCCATGGGTAACCGCGACTTTATTCAGATAACACTATTTAACCCAGGTTTGGCTGAATGGCTATTGTCAGTTGAGCTTAGATCATGCCCCCCAGCTTGTACTAATATTCCTCTACGACCCAGATTAGCAATGTCCAACTACCCTTCTTCTAGTGCCCCTAACAACCTGAATTTCCAGAAGAGAGTTATGTGTGGGACTGCTGAAGGGTTGGATGAGATTGATTGATTGACTGGCTGGGACAAACGGGATTCCTCTTAGTGTGGCACAGGAGTCTCAGCAGACCCTGCAAGTGATAGAGATCCTCGCCCCAAAGGGATTAAGTGTGCCTTCGTGGAACGCAGCAGGGCTCCATAAATTTATGATGGACTTGTTTCATTCATAGATTTGACATTGTCTATTTCATTCATAGATTTGACATTGATATTGCCTTCAGGAAACGTGGGCTAAGGAAAACCTAGAACTACAAGGGTTCAGTCACTATAGCCTAGGTGCAACAAAGGCCTAAGAGGTAGACCTAAGTGAGAGTAGTTAGTATTGATTTGCCCAGCATTGGATTTGACAGTCAAACCATTGCAGACTGGCTCAGTGGATCTGCAGTGTCTTGAGGTGATTAGCCCGAATAGGAAGTATACACTGATCTTTAGCATTTATAATGGGACTGGTGGAAGTGTTCTATGGAAAGCCTCAAGATCATGTCCTATGATTACAGAAAGCCAGAACGATGATAATCACCCACCTTTTATCTTAGCTATGGGGGATTTGAATGTACAATATGAACCCATTGAAGAACTAGATAGATTTTGGGTTGACTACAATGTAGCACTTGGCATACCCAAATTGGAGTCTGTTAACCCCAGCAGGCTCCATCCAGATGCCATTGAAGTTGCCAGGTTAATAAGTGAAGCAGGGCCGCGATCTTGTAATGGGAGAGTCTCTCCGGACAAACCGGCATTAGCTACTTATGTAGGGCTCCAGGGTAGCTCTTGTATAGATTATATTCTAAATAGTGCAGCCGACTGGGATATAGTCTCTAGAATGAAAGTAATTAAGTGAACGGACAGTGGCCATCGCTCATTAAGCTGCACTTTTTGCTCAGAGTGGGGAGGAAAGGACACCTCTGGAGGACAAAGGGGTGAAAGTATGATCACTGTTGCTGGTAATGCAAAACAGGTGGTCAAATGGTCATCAAATGACCAGATTGTGGCCCGGCCAAGCATTTATGTAAGTATCGATCCCCATATATTGAGTATTTGTCTAGCGGTTCACATGTCCACAACTGTGGGAGATCTATAAATAGATATGGTGAAGAACTTGACTCCTCATTTTTTTTTTCTTCTATCTGCACATAAAATCAGGAAGTATAACCTGGCCAACAAAGGGTGGTTTTATGACTGTCAGCTAAGCAGGACATAAGGAACTATTTTACAAATGTGGTTATGATTGAAAGCCTCATTTGAGGCGCCTTCGGGCTAATTACAAAGCGGTAGTGGCCGTAAGAAGTCACAATATTTTAAGAACAATTGGGATGAGTTACTGTCCTGTAGTGCAAATGGTGATCATGTAAATTTCTGGAGGGATGGTGGGAGGAAATGAGGTGAAGTTGGTGGGGCCCTTTCTGTCACACTTCACCTGTTGAATGGTTTAACCACTTTAGTAAACTCTACAAGAAAGGACAGAATGAGCCACATGCATACCCACATCAGTCTGTTGGGGAGAATTGTGCTGAACCCCCATTGATATTTTTAATCACTGAAGTGGAAGAAGCTATAGCTGGGTTAGGGTGTGGGAAAGCGCCATGGCTGGATGGAATCCCGATTGATCTGCTAAAAGACGAGCCATCTGTTTGGGCTCTCCTATTTTTTTTTCTTTATTTGTATATAGTTTACATATGAAACCTTTACAATTAATGCACAAAATCCATCAATCATAAAATACAGTCCATATTAGATACACAATTATCCAGATTTAATCATCCTGGTCCTTCTTATTCAGAACTTCTTAGAGAAAGCAAATACTCTAGAGGCAGAATAGAAAATGGGAGGAGACGGTTCTTTGTTTGCCAAATCTCAACAATAGTAGCAGTTTCTTATTTTAGGGATTTCTCACATACAGAGGAGTCAGAGAAAAGATCTAGAGATTTAATAAAGCCTGCCACTGCCAGTCCTTCTGTGGTACTGCAAATTGATAGGCATCTTGATAAAATATAGTCCTCTTCTCCCATAAAACCCAATTTGGCAAATTTCTCCATATACAGACTTCTTCTTTCTTGAAGCTCAATGCATTCAAGTTGAAGATGGTGACTAGTTTCCAAAACCCCTATCTTTTGACAGAATCTGTACAAGGTATTTGTGTCCTCAACAACCTTCCTTCTCTTCATTACTTCTTTAGTTTGGGCCCCCCTATTAATGCAAGTATTTTATTATGTCGCAAGAACGGGGAATGTCCCTCAATCGGGGGGTGAAGCTATTATCCCCTTGTACAAGAAAGGAGACAAGGGCCCTGGGAACTATAGACCGATATCACTGCTTGATGCGGTGGGAAATGTGGTGTTGCTGGCCCACCTGCAGTGTTGGGTTCTTGTTCAATCACTTTATATTAAGAATGGTGCTTTTGTAAGTTGGTGGCTGGATGGAAAGACCACTGAAACCTTTTTGGTAGAGTGGGGGGTCAGACGGGGGTGTGTGTTGACCCCCCCCCTCCTATTTTGTTTGTATATAAATGTAATAATTGAAGAACTGTTTGTGCTGTCTTGATCCTCCCAAAACTGGATGTGATATATTTCCCCCTCTGCGCCGTACCTTTCTTTCATGCAGATGATGCAGTGCTGCTATCCACTAACCCTATGGGCTTAAGACGTAATTTGAATGTTTTTGTTAAAATGTATAATGTACTTTCAATGGAACTTAATACCACGAAAACTAAGGTAACAGTGTTTGGTCACAAACGTAGCAAGAAGATTAATTTGAGAGTTTTAATTAATGAGTGTGTTTTAAAGCAGGTATGTTTTTATGATTACCTAGGGGTTAGGTTCTCGGAAGATTTATCTTGGTCTGCGCATTGCACTAAGGCTGTGACCATCCTAGAAAAATACAGCGGCAGAATTTGCTGTTTTGTTTTTCAGTACATGTGGGAGAGGAGCAATTTCCCTTGCTCTAAAATTGTATAAAGCGCAGGGATGGGTGTCAACTCTTTATGGGGCTGAGCTATGGAGTCATTATACGGGCACCCAGATCAAGGTGGCTGACAATCATTTCCAGAGGTCTTTACTCATGCAACCTAAGGGAGCCCCAATGGCTTGTTTGCGCTGGAAATGCGACCTTGTGCCTTTGTGCGAAGTAGCGGGTAGTAAGCCACTATTGTTCTGGACTAGACTGTGGTGTACGCCCGAACTTGCAAAATATAGGGAAACGATCAACAGCCTACGAAATGTGCCAGCATCACGTTTGTTTCCATGGCTCAAGCACGTCCATACAGAGTTTGCGGGTTTGGAGCTGCCAACTTTCTGGTCCAACTTAGAGGGGCCACAAAATGGGTTAAAAAAAATAAATGTGGTTAAATTAAAGTGCTGTGATGCTATTAAAAGGAACATGGAAAGGACTGGCACTGGTTTCAAGACTGGTGCACCCTATTTATTGTTGAAACAGACAGGGCTTTGATCCCTATTTAGAATGTGTGGACCCTGGGTATGCGCAAGCTTTGTTCTTTCAACTTCGTAACAACACTCTTAAGGTGGCCAATTTACTGTAAAATGTATTAGTCCCTCAGATACCCAATGCAAAGTTTGTGTTAACCCAGAGGAAGCGTAAAATCATTTTTTACTTTTTTGCCCAGGTTATCAGGATCTTAGGAGGTGCTACTTGGTCCCTCTCTTTAGATTAAGGAGTATTTTGCATATGGAAGTGGCTGTGCAATATTGTAAAAGTACCACTGATGTGAATGAAGTTTATTATATTACAACATTTCTCCATAGAGCCTGGTTAAGAAAAGCGAAATTGAGTTTGAGAGGTTGTGGAGCGGATTTTTATGAAGGATTGTTTTATTTACCTGCTGACCTTGTTCTCTCTGCTTATGTTTCTTGATTGGTGTTTATTTGTGCACTGTATTTTAAAATGTGATCTTAATCTGTAACAAATGTATTGATTCTTTTATGGTACCTATCGCCGAATAAAGCTTGTTTGAACACACAAATGTTAGTGAAGCAACCATCACAGACAAAGAAAAATAAAGGTTATAATTACCCGCCTCTGCTCCCGAGGTAGATGATTGGCAAATGAAATGGCAGACACAGCGCCTAAATCCGTGGTCCATCTGTCTCTGGAAAACTGTTAAATCTACTCTTTACTATCAGCAGTTAAACGGAAACCAATACGCTACCTACATGTATACAAACACGCAGGTGGAAACATTCCATTGAAGACCAATCCTGGGGAAAGGGATTGAGTATACAAGTAAGCAGGGAAAACCCAAGGTGTGGGTGTTTTGAAATAAGGAAGGAGCAAGTGACTATTTGAACATTCAAGGTGGTGGTTGGAGGAGAATAGCATGAGGTGGTATCTGGATAAAGCGATAATGTAGTGGTGGCAGAGGGACAGGAAAACAAGTTTGGGGGCATGAGAAAAACCCAAGAGGATGGCCCACTGAGAATATGTAGTGGTGGGAGAATAAGTAGTAGTATGAGATGGAGGTGATAGTACTTTATGGGAGGCAACCTACTCCACAATACCTTTTGAAAGCAAAGAAGATACTGTAAGTGCCAGGGAATTTCCTGCAATCATAGTGAACTATTTCAGAGAGTCATTTCAAACTAATGCCACTTGGGGGGAGGAAGACTTAAGATTTTACTTTATTGGTGTTGGAAAAGGGGCTTTATGGACTTTCAATGGATTAATTTTCTTAAACTGATACAACTGAGAATAAAGACTGCAATTTTTTTGGTTTAAAATGGTAAATAATTTGAAAAACTTTAAAAAGAGCCTCTAAGAACTGGTCCAAGAAAGATTTGGCTTTGTTTCCTTCCTATGGAGATGTGAGGAAAAGATAAGAGCGGAATAACTCCAGGTTGGAGCCTCGCCCCAAGTAACACATCCATATATTTTATTGATTTATATATGTACACTTGATTACCCTTACATTTGAAGAATAAAGAATTGCAAAATTCAAGGACAGGTGTGGTGTAGTCTGTTGATCACTGTCCACAGTATGACAAAACAAATTAGGGTGATATTCATGCCATTGAAGACCGGTTTGGCACATAATCATCACCCTGAATAGTTAAAGGAAGGATGAGATTCCAAAAAACGTGGATAGCAAAGGTCCCCCTGCCTGAACAAAGTAGACTAAACCCCTGCGTAACACTAGAACTCTGCAAATGGTGACAAGCAAGACACATGCATCAACTCGGGAGAGACAGACCCTGAGCTCATACGCCTCATTTTACTACATGTAGGAATTCCCCAACAACCCTTTTGAAGAGTTGTTACATTTCTTGCAATGGTTTGAGAGGGCTCCAACAGAGAATGTGGAAGCCTGTGCCAAAGAGGTTCTGGTTGGGATCTAGACTTTCAAAAGAAGCAATGGAGAGGAAGGAGAGGAAGAAGAGAGGCTAACTGTATGATGCTGCATTGCAAGAAAAAAAAAAAAGTTTGTGAAGATCTACATGCGTACGAGTCTTCATTGGATAAGTGGCGATCTAATACTGGCGATTCCATGACCCCCTTTGTTTTTACAAGCACCAGGTCTCTGTCTTATTAAGTGGCCAGACTAGAAATACGGTGTCTAAGGTAAGTCCATGGGGTTTATGGAGCGCATTTCACTTGTGACAGAAAGGACTACCTTCGAATGGATTGTGTCCTCCCACGTATTCCTCATCTTAGATATATATCCTTACCTTCAGTTTCGCCTCAGAACATTTTTCCTCTTTCCAGCAGAGGACAACATCGATGTCCCTCAGCGGCCTCCGTCGAGCACCGACGTCATCAGTTGTATAAAGGCCTCGAGCGCGCCCGTTGGCTTCAGTTCCGTGTTTTCGTTAGCTTCGCTTCGGATCGAGATAAACAGCGCTTCAGTTATAGCTAATTATGTTGTTTTCTTTGAACCCGTCCACACCGAAAACGGGTTTGAAGAAATGCCAACGGTGGGGGAGAAAAATGTCGCTGACCGACCCTCATCGCAATTGCCTCTGGTGCCTCGGTTCCGACCATCGAATCAACGACTGTGGTTCTTGTCAGTCAATGACCCATAAGGCCTTGAAAGAAAGAAGAGGTAAACTGGCGGTGGGGGAGGAATCCTCAAAGTTTTCTTCGAGAGGGAAGAAAGACTCGGCTGAGTCTTCGGCGAAACGCCATAAAAAATCCAGATCGAGGAGTAGATTGAGAAAGTCCTCTTCTTCGTCCAAAAAAGCGAATAAAAGACTGCACCGATCTCCCTCTTCCTCGACTACATCGGAGGAAGTTATTACGTGTCCAACAAAGCATGACTCCCCTAAAAAGTGGGAGGCATTTAGAGCATCGTTGATGAACATTTTTGAGAATGCGGCCCAGACCCCCTCAAAAATGTCTGAAGACCATGCCTCTACGCACAAAGAAAGTGACAGGGGAAGGTCTAAAACTAGGAAATCCAACAAGAAATTGTCGAGGGTGTCTTCTAGGGATTCTTCCCAAAACACCTAAAAAGAAAAGCCTTCCAGTGCATAAACAGGAGGCAGACCTTAAGAAAAAGACCTTAGACGTTGATACGTCATCGAGAACCTCGACGAAAACATCTTCGAAGCCTCCATCGAAGGCTGTCGAGTATAAGGGGTCGACGACCCAACCGAAAAAAGTTACGTCGAGTACACTATCGACGACCTCAAAGACTCCTTCGACGGCGTCAATTGTCTCGAAGGCTCCATCGACGACATTCATAGCGCCTTCGAAATCATCAAAGAATACCTCGACAACATCGAAGGTAATAGCCACAACTTCTACGCCATCGACGCTTCTGTCGACGTCGACACCAATTGCAAGGGTGAAATCAACACCAATATTAAAACCTATACCTGAGAAGGTATTTCACCCAGAAAGCAGGCATGATTTTTTCCAAACTATGTCATCTGTATATGGAGAAATGTCTTCAGGAAATGAGGAGGATGAAGAAGATGAACCTGAAGTTTCATCAGCAGGGGTAAAATATGGTACAAGAGAAGTCCCTGAGGAATTAATTGCTCTTCACTAAAAAAATGCAAGACCTTTATGAATGTTTACAATCTGCAAGTGGACTAGATACGTCCCCTGAATACGAGTTTGAAAAACCTGATCCAGCAGAGCATGCTGATTTGGGTTCTAGAAAACTTATGAATAAAGTAACAGAATTTATGGGATGGGGTAGAAACTCACCTGTATACCAAGATGATGACATGACGGATATCCTGTCAGGAGGTCCTCAACCAGACCCCATACTTTCCTTTCATATTGCCTTGCAAAGGAGAGTAAATGCTGCTTGGGAAAAACCTGAATCCATTCCAGCAGTAAACAAAAAATATGTGGCAAAATATAGACCTTGTAACTCTGATTCAGAGTACTTGAGTAAGCATCCATCTCCTGAGAGCCTGGTAGTTCAAGCAGCCACATCAACAAAAAATGCTGCATACCCTAAAATTCCCCCTGATAGGGATGACAAAAAGATTGATGCATGGTCGAAAAAGGTTTTTACATCAGGGAGCATGGCTCTAAAATCCACAAATGTATCTTGCACTCTGGCGAGATTCACATATACTGTGTGAAGAGAGACCTAGGCAGTTTTGCCTGCAGTGTGGGCCGCACACCCTTATATCCCAATGGGATCTTCTTAAATGTTTTGACTGCTCAACAATTGTACTCAGCCAATATTTGATTCTAAATTCTGTGGTTTATTATGGAGCTTCAAAAAGACAAAGTGTCATTGCTTTTTTTCAAAGAGCAAACATTGTGGGATGGCCAATGCATTTCAGACTTAATAGTCCTTCTTCAGGGCCTTATCTGATCTGAACAAGTAGCTAATAGCAAACATCAATATTGGTTTATACGATAGAGTCACAGTTCACCAAATCCCAACATAATTCAAAAACATAACCATCAAGATAAAAATAACAATAACAGGGTACCCACGTACATAAAAACACACATGAGAGAAAAGAGGAGAAAGGAAAAAGCATGTATGAGCATATTTCATTGCATATATAACATCCACCAACTTATTTCATTACAATATCACATTCAGTATGTGGTTCTCCCTTAGCTAAATCCCATATGTCCCAGTTACAAATACAGATGCACCTCATGTGAAAGTGTGCATACTATCAAAGTGATTGTCAATGCCTTAGACGCCTTCTTATTGTGCCTAATAATTGGTTCTATGTAAGCCTATGCATAAGCTGTTGTGTTTATGTGGCTTGCACTCCTAAAAAATCTGGCCTTTCCAAAAGTTGCCGTTCACCAGTGCGAATTCTTTCGCTTCAATGTGTGGCGCTGCCGTCCTTGTCCGATAACACAAAACCTATTTAAGTGTGATAACGCTCTTTAAATATACAGCGTAACATATTTAGATTGCCTAACCTTCTTAAGCTCTCACACGCAGCCATACCGAAGTCTCATTAGTGCGCATCACATACCTTGTGTGAAATGTCAGCCTGGTGTCAATGCCATTACACGCTGACTCATTGTTAGCTGTCGGCCTGTACCTAAGTAAACCGTGAGTGTTGTCACGAGAGTGAGGCTATGGTTGCTATGGTAACTGCCACCTCTAACATGGCCGATTGTCCATGTGAAAGCCGCCATTATGCGTGGGGCTTCATAAAGAAAAGACTTGCTCGTGTTCGTCAAAATCAAATGATGTAAATATGCTTATTATATCAGACTTTGTGACGGATTAGACACGCGTTCTATTTGGCATAATGTAGATATTGAATACACACTTAACTCTCTAAATATGATATATTAATGCCTGTGTTGACTGCCACTTTGGATGCTGCCTGATTTGGTTTGCATGACTTGATCCAAAATCCAATCGCAGTATATTTTGGTTGGTCAGAAAAACATATATTTCAATTGAAGTTTCTATACATGTAATGTCATATTATTGATTAAGTATCACAATTTACAACTAAACACAGGCATTAATATATTATATTTAGAGAGTTAAGTGTGTATACAATATCTACATTACGCTAAATAGAACGCTTGTCTAATCCGTCACAGTCTGATATAATAAGCATATTTACATCATTTGATTTTGACAAAATGCATTGGCCATCCCACGATGTTTGCTCTTTGAAAAAAAGCAATGACACTTACTTTGTCTTTTTGAAGCTCCATAATAAACCACAGAATTTAGAATCGAATATTGGCCGAGTACAATTGTTGAGCAGTCAAAACATTTAAGAAGGTCCCATTGGGATATAAGGGTGTGCGGCCCACACCGCAGGCAAAACTGCCTAGGTCTCGCTTCACACAGTCTATTTTTTTTGTGCTGTCACACGGTAGCACAATTTAGTGGGCTGCACCCCAGAAGTAATATTATCTACTGCAAATTGATACAAAATATAAGGAAATTAGCTGTGCCCGCTCTAGCCCTCAGTTCTCTCTCTGAGATTCACATATACTCTGTGGGACTGCATGTCAGCGGTAGCTCAACACATCCCGGAAGGAGAGGAATGTGATGGTTTCCTATCCATAATAAAAGATGGCAAGGAGGCTTCGGGGGAATGCCTTCAAGCAGGTTTGGACACAGCTGATAGTATCAGCAGGTCCATGGCGTCTAGCGCAGTGCTACGCAGATTTGCGTGGCTAAGGAAGTCAGGTTTCGCACCAGATGTTCAATTTAGACTTCTTAATATGCCATTTGACGGCTCGAGGTTGTTTGGCAGCAAGGCAGATGAAAGTTTAGAGCAGCTTCATACCTCCAAGGCAGCGGCAAAATCACTCAATGCCGTTATAAGACAACCTCAACAACGCCCCTACACAGGCTCATTTTCCTGGAGGGGTCGTCCCTTTTGTTTTTACTCCTCGTTTGGGAGAGGAAGGGGACAGGCCAGTCGGAGGACAAAGGAAATTTCCTCGGGGGCGAGGAAAAGGTGCTAGAAATGCCCCAGCAGCGGCATCTGTCCCTTCAGCCGCTGCTGGAGCTGCTTGCGCAAAACCACTCTGAGGTTTTGACCCACAAGACCCTAGTGGGAGGCAGGATCTCACAGCATCTGAAAGAATGGCAGGGCATTACTTCAGATGCTTGGGCACTGGAAACAGTATCCCAAGGTTACTGCCTTCCCTTTCAAAAGAAACCTCAGAATCACCCACCGGAATACAACTCAACCAAAAATCCAGACCCACTCCTGTTGCAGGAAGTTTTAACCCTGCTACAGAAAGGTGCAATAGAACATGTACCTGTAGCGGAGAGGAACAAGGGTTGGTATTCCACAGATTTCCTCATTCCAAAGAAGGACGGAGGACTGAGACCCATCTTGGACTTGGGAAACTTGAATAAGTTCCTCAGGAAGGACAAGTTCAAGATGGTCACTCTTTCTCAGATCCTTCAGGCTCTCCAAATTCAAGACTGGTTGGTATCATTGGACCTCCAGGATGCTTACTTTCATGTGCCAATCCATCTCAAGCACAGAAAGTACCCGAGGTTCGCGATTGGCAATTCCCACTATAAGATTCCAGTTCTGCCATTCGGGTTGAGCTCCGCCCCAAGAGTTTTCACCAAGTTGATGGCGGTAGTGGCAGCAAGTCTCAGAAGAGAGGGGATTCATGTCTACCCCTATTTGGACGATTGGATAATCAGGGCACGTTCCCCAGAACAAGCCCGGGATCATCTTTCCAGGACTTGCCAATTCCTTCACAAACTAGGGTTTTCTCTGAATTTAAAAAAATCAAACATGATGCCATCACAGAAGCTCCAGTTTATAGGAGCAGTCTTGGATACTTGTACGGGCAAAGCCTCGCCTCCCAAAGAGAGAGCTCACCACATTCTGCAGATGGTAACAAAGTTCCAGAATGCCCAGTATCTACTGGCTTAGATTCTCTCAGGTTGTTCAGTCTCATGGCATCCTGCATTTTACTTGTGCCAGAAGCCAGTTTGAGAATGGGATCCCTTCAATGGACTCTCAGGACTCAATGGTCCCAATTCTCAGGGGAAATGTCAGATCTTTTACAAGTTCTAACCAGGGTGGCACAGGATCTACAATGGTGGGCTTGCAGACAACACATCCTCAGAGGAAATCTTTTTGGCAACCATGGCCGGAGATAACAGTAGTGACGGACGCCTCCCTTACGGAATGGGGAGCTCACACCAACGAGTTGATGATCAGCGGTCGTTGGTCTCCATCGTAGTCCAAACTACATATCAACCTATTAGAACTGAGGGCAATCAGACTAGCACTGAAGGCCTTCCTGCCAGCTGTACGGGGAAAGAATGTCCTGATAATGACAGACAACACTGTGGCCATGTACTACCTCAACAAGAGAGGAGGAGTAGGGTCACTACCACTGGGCAGAGAGGCAATGCAGCTCTGGTTCTGGGCAATACAAGAAGGGATCTCTCTGTCTGCCATTCACCTAGCAGGAGAGCAAAATACAGTGGCGGACACTTTAAGCAGGCAGAGCACAGTCTCCCACGAGTGGGAACTAGCTCAGGACTTCCTTCAAGAGATCTTCACCCTTTGGGGAACCCCTCAAGTGGATCTGTTCGAGACAGGAACCAACCGGAAGTGCGAACTGTACTGTTCAAGGGAATTTCCCCCGAGAGGAGCTCTAGGAGATGCTTTCGTAGTGGACTGGGAGTTTCCGCTGCTGTATAAGTTTCCTCCGGTCCCTGTGATCCCTCAAGTAATCGGAAGGTTGAGGAAGATCGGGGAAAATCATGATCCTAATTGCCCCGGATTGGGCTAGGAGAACGTGGTACCCGGACCTTCTCGACAGGTCCATCTGCCCTCAGATACGTCTTCCAAAAAGAGAGGATCTTCTCTCACAAGATGGAGGTCACTTTCTCCATCCAGAGGTCAACATACTCAACCTTCACGCATGGCTTCTTAGAGGTTGAGATACAAGGATTGGGACCTTTCCGGATGATGTTATGGAGATTTTGCTTTCAGCCAGAAGGCCAGCAACGAAATCTCTGTACCGGTGTCGTTGGAACAAGTTCAGTAACTGGTGCAGGGATAAGAATATGGACCCTTTTCAATGCGATATTCCAATACCATTATCTTTTCTGTTACATTTGGCTAATCTGGGGCTCCAGGTTAGTACGATAAAAGGATACGTAGCAGCGCTATCTATCTTCAAGCACTCGTCAGAAGAAAAATCTTACTTTAAAATACCTTTGATAACACAATTTTTAAGAGGCTTAAACAATGTATTTCCACCAATACCTTTTCAAGTTCCTGTGTGTGATTTAAATTTGGTACTGAAATTTCTGACGTGCACCATTTTAGCCTTTACATTCCTGCCCATTAAGGCTTCTTACTCTGAAGACAATACTTCTAATTGCATTGACATCAGCCCGCAGGGTAAGTGAGTTGCAGGCACTTTCTTTCTAGTGGTCCTCCTCACGCCATCTTTTATAAAGATTAAGTTGTCCTCAGAGTCAAACCTTCTTTTTCACCAAAAATCGTTTGACCTCATCTGTCACAGAAAAGAATACTACCTACCTTCTACCCTCCTCCTCACACAAGTAAGGAAGAGGAAAAACTGCATGGGTTAGATCTTAGAAGGGCTCTTAGCTTTTATATTTCAAGATTGTAAAAAATACGTCAGTGCGACCAACTGTTTGTGGGATACACTGGCCGTAAGTGAGGACTACCTGTAACTAAGCAAACATTATCAAGATGGATAATCTTAGCCATAACAGAGTGTTATAGGCTAGCTGGAAAAGATCCCCCTGAGGGTTTAAGAGCTTATTCAACTAGGGGCATGGCAACTTCAACAGCACTTAAAAGGGGTGTTCCTGTACAAGATATTTGTGCAGCAGCCACATGGTCATCCATGCCTACTTTAATAAAACATTATGCTTTGGACTCAACTACCTCTCAAGGAGGTCTGTTTGCCAAATCTGTACTATATTCCTTACATGACTAAAAATACACTTGTACTCCAGCCTCCAATAGAAAACTGCTTTGGGAGTCTATCTAAGATGAGGAATACGTGAGAGGACACAATCCATTCGAAGAGCAAGTCACTTACCAACGGTAACGTTCTTTCGATTGTATGTTCCTCCCACGTATTCCTCATTGACCCTCTCATCCTACCCCACAGTACAGTTTATGTGCTTTACACTCCGATTTCTTTTGAGGCTGGGGTCAAAAGAAGCACGCCTTTAACCATAGTCATGGGCTCTGATACACGAAAAAACAGAACTGAAGCCAACGGTGTGCTCGAGGCCTTTATACAACTGATGACCTCGGTGCTCGGCGGAGGCCGCTGAGGGACATCGTTGTCGCCTCAAGTGGAGCGCCCTCTGCTGGAAAGAGGAAACATTTTCCGAAGCAAAACTGAAGGTAAGGATGTATATCTAAGATGAGGAATACGTGGGAGGAACATCCAATCGAAAGAACGTTACCGTTGGTAAGTAACTTGTTCTTTTGTACCACTGTTTGGCCACAAAGGACAAGTAATCTATCAGAGGCTTCCTGATCCTCCCGTGAGTGTGAAAGATTATCTGCTTTTCAAATTATTTGAATAAAGCTGGATGAACTACTAGCCAGGCACCATTTTGTGACCAGGGAACAACGAATGAATGGGACTGTAGAGATGGTTGTAATGGCGATACGCGGCCTCGCAATAAAATGTTAGTTTGAGCATTGTAAAGAACACTTGAGGGATAAGCTCATGATGAAGTGCTATAATCCGACTTGTGGGGAGATGGTGACATGCCTCTAGTTAAAGCTATAGCAGTGGTGAAAATGGCAGCGCACAGTCTTGCATCAAAGAGTTGGAGACAGAATTGAACAAATCCTTTACCATTGATGTTAATGTTGTGGAGTGAATAGACAAGGTCATCTCTAACAAGGTACCCTATCAACCTACACAATGGAAAGCGTATCAGATGATTAAGCAATATGATGCAACAAACACTATTATAAGGGGGGCGCTACTCTGTAGCAGCACCAAGCATTTGGCCTCAGATAAAGACTCTTTTCCCCTGCACATAGTGTGTAGAGGTTGTGAAAAAAGGGGCTTATGGTTAGGTGGTGTAGTCAGTGGACTATGGGTAAAGTATTCAAGAGGTTGCATCTCGGAGTGGACTACATGTCAACCGGGATTTAGAAGACGAGAGAGTGCATCTGGTGAATGCCATTAACGCTCATCCCAGGTCGTGGTAAACTTGCACCACAATTGACTTGAGTGGGCTAGGAAATGTTGTGTTAGACAGTAGTGCAGACTATGCCCTGGTTAACGTGGACACATGGAAAAGAGAATTGAAGTATTGTACTCTGCAAGAACAGTCAGTGTCGTCTCATGCTTATGTAGCTGTGCCTGTTGAGATAACTAGGGATTTTGAGTGGCACAGTCCAAGGGTCATAAGGCTAAGGGATGAATACATGTTGCTGAGAAAGGGGAAGGTTTATTGTTGTCGGACACTTGGACTGATCTTGGAATAAAGTTGGACCCATAGCATCCAAAGCAGATGCTTGTGTTGAAGGTGAAGGGTGAAATGGGGCATGTGTCAAAGGAAATTGGAGGGGTACCCAGAGGTGTTCAGGAATAAAGCCAGATCCTTGAAGGGGTTTGTGCATTAAGTTAAAGGATTGTATGTTTCCGCCCAGGGATAAGTTACGCACTATACCACTTGCCCTATAAGCGGAAATTGATAATGCATTAAAGAAGTTGGTGTCAAGACCTAGAGGTTGCAGAGTAGTCTGAATGGATAAGTCCTATTGTGGCTGAGATATAAAGTACAGGGTTGGTGAGATTGTGCATGGACTTGAGAGGGCTGAACAAGAACATAATTGCTGATGGATTTCCTTTGCCAACAATTAATTGATATGGGAAATATCGGACGCTAAGATGGTTTCCATCATAGATCTTAAATCTGCACACCCTCCAAGATTTGATCATATTTATAAGTCCTTTTGGACTGCATAGGTGTAAAAGTATGCCTTTTTGGTCTGATACTTGCCTCCATTTTCCAGAGAGTGATGGATATGTTGCTTGGGGGATTCAAGGGAATCCGGTGTTCTCAAGATGATATAGTGGTGTGGGATGACGATCAAAAGGAGCATGATGTACGGTTGTGTGAGGTATTGATAAGCTTGAGTGAAGCAGGTATGACTGAATTGTTAGGTGCAGGTTTTATAAGAGTAAGGTGGAGTACCTAGGACATGAGCTGTGTGTGGATGGGGTTTGTCCTCCGTCGAAAATGCAAATCCCCTAGTAGCACGGCTAAAGTAGCCTCCTTTCTGGAATTGGTTGAATACTATGGAAAATTCATAAAGAATTTTTCAGAGAAGACAAATTTGAGGGGATTGATTCGAATAAATGTGAGTTTCATGTGGAATATGCAGTGTGAGGAATAATTTCAAGGTATCAAAGTGTGATAAATGCACATTTCCGTAGAAATTGATTTCAGATGATGGTCCACAATTGGTGTCTAGGGAGATGGACCTTTTCTTTTGTTTAAAGAGAATGGAATTCAACATATAACTACAGCTCAATGTTACCTGCAAGGCAATGCAATTGTTGAGTATTTCAACAGGACCTAGATGCAGGTGATTAGAATTTCCACAGCAACCGGTGGAGGTTGGATGAGGGTTGTGATGGAGACGGTGTTCCAACATATTTTAGAACCGCATGACCCTATGGAAGTGTCTCTGTTTGAAAGTTTGTGAAGACGGAAGTCTAACACCTGTCTGTGTCAGAGCTGGATTAGTAGACATTGATGAGGAAGAAGTAAGGAATTGAATTGGGAAAAGTGGTATTCAAAGTGTAGATATGATAACTTAAGTTGTATCTGGAGAAAGGAGAGGCCTAGAGGAACAATAGTGAAGGTGAAATGTCCTAGGAATGGCCATAAAGGATGGTTCATGTTTTACAGAATTTCTCAATTCTTCCTTAACAGTCATAGTTTGGGAAACTTTAGAATGGAGAGGTTTGTAATAAAGAAAGAGTGGTGAAGTTGACATCGGGGAAAAGAGAGCAGTTGAGTGAAGGTGTAACGCTCACCTGGTTCCCACGGGGGCGCTGGTCTAGTCTGGATTGCTGTGGCCTCTTGTAGCGTGATGCGCAGGACCCGGAACACCGATTGGACAGGACCTCCAAATCATGCTTGCCTGGCCCGTAGGAATATCCTTCTGCAGATGAGAAAGGGGATTAACAGTCTGCAGAATAGTGTGCTAGCTCCCCCCTTTCCCCCTTCCCCCTTCGTTCCTCTCTAACTTCCTCCAAACCCCGGTTTAAGCTCACCTTATGGTTTGGAAGGATGAACTCTCCATCCTGCTTCTGGTGCAGGGGCGCGTGTTCGTCCAGTTACTTCACTGGTTTTCAGAATGGCGATGGCAAAATCCATTTGACTTTCCTGAGCAATGCACCGTAAGTATGAAAGTTCAAAGTTCAGGAGAGGCCCCCTTTATGTTGTCTTTCTAACCTGTGATCTGTCCTTTATTTCAGGTGCAGAATGAAGGCGATGCGTCGAGGGGTTAAACTGCCGAGGTGAGTAGTGATGAGGGCGATCCCTCAAAATGTCCTTATCATTCTCCAGAAATGTCTCTTGTCCTTTCCCCATAGGGGCCGGGGTACGGTACCTGCCAACGGGGCGGCGCCGACCCGAAATGTGGAAGAAAAGCCGGTAAGTATTATGGCTGTTAATCCGGCTTTCCTTCTGTGTTCCTTCTGCTCACCTTTTGTTTCTTCCTCTCTCCCCTAGGTGCAGAGATGTGGCGTCCGATGCGGACAGTCACGATGGAGCCGGGAGATGTCTCGAGGACAGGTGAGTGAAGCGTGGCGCTGCAGCGAGCAATGCGATGCTTTTAAATGGAAGTCTTTCTTCAGGGATGCTGGCGAGAAGATTCCGGATGCAGGTAAGAAGTTTGAAATAGTCCTTGGTTTTCACCTTTCTCTTCTCTTCCTTCCTTGCAGATCTTCCAGGTTCGAGGCGGGCGTGGCTGGAGTCCAGGAGCAGGAGCAGACACAGTGAGCGTTAAGCTGCAGGAAGCAGAACAACGCGAAGCATGAGCTGCTGTCTGGGCGTGGCTTAAATAGGCTCCAAAGAAGTCCCAGTTATGTATCCTTCCCCAACTAGGTATGTATCCTTCCCTGGCCACGCCCAAGTGAAAAAATAGTCCCTATGAAAAAATAGTCCCTTTCAGGTCTCAGAGAGGCATGAAGCGTGCAGCATGGTCTGCATCAGGTAAGTGCACAAAACACCTCCCAAAAATGAGCCTGGCGCCTATGGCGCCAGGACTGATGTCCAACATGAGCCTGGCGCCAAAGGCGCCAGGACTGAGTCCAAAGAGCCCCTATAAGGGGCCGCTGGGTTTTTACCCGAGGGCATGATGCCTGCTTCCGGGGGTGCTGGGCCTGGCGCTCCGGGGGTAGGCATCATGACAGCACTCCCCCCCCCCCCCCCCCCCCCCCCCCCCCCCAAGGCTCCTCCCAAGGTCGCTCCTTCTGGAGGTTTCGGTTTGTTTGGGAAATTCCGATGGAACCTTTTTACCAGCTGAGGTGCATGTACCTGATCACTGGGTTCCCAAGACCTTTCCTGAGGCCCGTACCCTTTCCAATCAATTAGATAGAAAAGTTTTGATTTTGAGATCTTAGAATCCAAAATGTTCTTCACCTCGAATTCAGGCTCCCCATCTATCTAAATCGGTTCTGGTGGCTTTGTTAATCTGGTTCCTGGGTGCACTGGTTTCAAAAGTGACACATGAAAAACGGGGTGAATCTGCATGTTAGCTGGTAGATCGAGCTTGACTGCCACTGGGTTGATCATAGCTTTGATCGAGTAAGGGCCTAAATACCTTGGATTAAAAGTTTGAGGCCCCTTGAGTGATAGGTGTTTGGTAGCCAACCATACTTGATCCCCTATTTGGTATGGACGCGCCTCTCTTCGATGCAGATCCGCATTCTTTTTGTATTTCCCTTTCGCATGTTGCAAATGTGCAGTTGCATCCTTGAAGGCTTGAGTAATCGTAGAATGCAAATGGTCCACTGCGGGCATTTCAAGGCTCAGAGGTGAGTCCAAGTCTGAAGTACGAGGGTGATGTCCATATAGGGTATAAAAGGGGCTCTGACCAGTTCCAGAGTGTATCGAGTTATTGTATGCATATTCTGCCACCCATAAAATGTGCTTCCAATTACCCTCCGATTGGTGCAACATACATCGTAGATATTGTTCAAGGGTCTGGTTCGTTCTCTCCGTCTGACCATCGGTCTGTGGGTGGTGGCTGGTCGAGAGTCTTACGTCGATTTGTGCCAGTTGACAACACTTTTTCCAAAAATGAGAAATAAACTGGCTTCCCCGATCGGAGACTAGTATGGACGGGAATCCATGCAAACGGATGATATTTTCAAGGAATTCTTTGGCAAGAACAAAGGCTGAAGGTAATCCTTTCAACGGAATAAAGTGGGCCATTTTGGAAAATAAATCCACCACGACCAGAATAGTATTGTAACCATTACAAGAGGGCAGGTCTGTGATAAAATCTAGTGACAGGGTGTGCCAAGGTGCTGGTGGAATGTCTAAGGGCTGAAGAAGACCGGCGGGTCTTGTCTTTTGACCTTTGTTTTGGGCACAAACTCCACAGGACATCACGAAAGATTTAATATCCTTTCGCCAGGAAGGCCACCAGAATTGTCGTTTAACCTTTTCCTCTGTTTTGGCAATGCCAGGAGGTCCTTCCATCAGGGTATCATGATGACGGGAAATAACCAGTTCTTGCAATTCCTTTTCTGGCAAAAATAAGCGTCCTTGGAAGTAAGGTAAGCCATCCTTGACTGAAAAGTTAGACCCCCTTTTGATCCAATCCTGCAAGGCTGAAGAGTCCAGGAATTGTTTCACTCGTGCTTGAATGTCTTCAAGGGTTTGTAAAGTGGTTATCCCCAAAATTCTTTGTTCGGGAATTATCGGCACAATTATCGAGGGGTTAAACTGCTGAGGTGAGTAGTGATGAGGGCGATCCCTCTAAATGTCCTTATCATTCCCCAGAAATGTCTCTTGTCCTTTCCCCATAGGGTTGGGCTACGGTACCTGCCAACGGGGCGGCGCCGACCCGAAATGTGGAAGAAAAGCCGGTAAGTATTATGGCTGTTAATCAGGCTTTCCTTCTGTGTTCCTTCTGCTCACCTTTTGTTTCTTCCTCTCTCCCCTAGGTGCAGAGATGTGGCGTCCGATGCTGACAGCCGCGATGGAGCCGGGAGATGTCTCGAGGACAGGTGAGTGAAGCGTGGCGCTGCAGCGAGCAACGCAATGCTTTTAAATGGAAGTCTTTCTTCAGGGATGCTGGCGAGAAGATTCGGATGCAGGTAAGAAGTTTGAAATAGTCCTTGGTTTTCACCTTTCTCTTCTCTTCCTTCCTTGCAGGTCTTCCAGGTTCGAGTCGGGCGTGGCTGGAGTCCCAGAGCAGACACGGTGAGAGTTGAGCTGCAGGAAGCAGAACAACGCGAAGCATGAGCTGCTGTCTGGGCGTGGCTTAAATAGGCACCAAAGAAGTCCCAGGTATGTATCCTTCCCTGGCCACGCCCGAGTGAAAAAATAGTCCCTATGAAAAAATAGTCCCTTTCAGGTCTCAGGGAGGCCTGAAGCGTGCAGCATGGTCTGCATCAGGTAAGTGCACAAAACACCTCCCTTTATGAGCCTGGCGCCTATGGCGCCAGGACTGATGTCCAACATGAGCCTGGCGCCAAAGGTGCCAGGACTGAGTCCAAAGAGCCCCTATAAGGGGCCGCTGGGCTTTTACCCGAGGGCATGATGCCTGCTCCGGGGGTGCTGGGCCTGGCCTGGTGCTCCGGGGGTAGGCATCATGACAGAAGGTGTTTAATTTAACAAATGTTGGTGAAGTAAAGGAGATTTGTTGCATTTCTTGGTCTGGTCTGAAAGGGTTCCAACAGATAATGCGGAAGCCTGTGCCAGAGAAGTTCTGTTTGGAATGTAGGGTATCAAAAGAGGCAACGGAGAGGGAGAGAGAGGCTGATTGACTGGGGCTGCATTGCAAACGAAAGTGTGTGAAGACCCATCTGCTTGCACGTCTTCTTTGGATAAATGGCGTACTTAATCACAATTATGAAGGGCACACAGCACAAATTGACCATCTAAAAAGTTTACTTGCTCTACTGCTGAAGCCACCCCAAGAACATAGAGAAAACGGTTTGCTTAAAGTGAAAGGAGTTGCCCATATGTCGAAACATGTTGATTCTCAGCTCATAAAGAAATTATGAATCAACATTGTGGGAATCGTTAAGTGTTGTGGAACAGCAAAAAGCCACTTTATTTCAGATGAATTGACACACAAAGCATTTAATTGTTTAAAATATTTAAAACAATAAGCTGCTTGTTCTGGTTTTGCATTCTAAAAATGTGTATATAATTATTTGACTAATATTTTGGCATAGTGGTATCAATTTTAGTGCCCTGTTATATGAATAGTGTGTTTGTATATTTATAATGATAATGTAGATATACACTAGGCAACCTGCCCCGAAATGGCTGCTTTGGTCACTGTACGTATTTGTGTACAAGTGTTGCCTAGCAATGCGCTCTTCTAATTGCAGTGTAACCGCCGGCAGGCAGAAGCCGGCCCTCTCATGCGAAGGCCCGCAAGATGTAAGGTCCAGTTGGAGCCTCCCTATACTTGACCCCTTGAGAGTCCCTCTGCCGTGCCCGGCCTCACGCTACGCCGAAACGCAGGTAATGCGTCACATTCCACTCTGAAATAACACTTGCAACTTACGTGCCGATGAAAGTACTCAGTTTTCGCCTACATTGAAATGACTTAACTTGCCTCACCGTATCTCGTTGCTGTCCGGATTATCCTTCAGCTCCATAGATGGGAGTAGGTCACCAAACTCACTATTAAACTTTGACTCTGCCCAATACGAACTTTGCCTAACATTAGTGTTGCTATCACAGAACTGACCCTCTTCTAGCACCCACTTGCCCTGGTGCTCGCCTTTCGGCATTACGTACTCCTCTGTAATCGGCCATGTTAGTATCTTGTTTATCTGCCAGTAATTCAATCCACAGGTATTTGACCCATGCATGCGCGATATGAATACTGATCCGCATATTGCAACTACTATATCTCATTGCCCATCCAAGTTATGAGGAGTGTATTGTACTGTATTGTGTGTATTGTACTGTAGTGTATTGATCACTTTGTATGCTGCTTAGGATACCTCACTGTCCATCAAAGTTACGAGGAGCAAATTGTAATGTATTAATTACCTCGAATGCTGTTTAGGTTACCTTACTGCCCTTCTAAGTTACGAGGAGCGCTCCAAACTTTACTATAGTATCTCACAGCTCCTACTGCCAACTAGCATGAATACGGCCTAAACTTACTCGATCAAAGTACCTGTACTCCTAGCAACCCAAATAGGTGACCACTTCTTATTGCCATTACACTGTCAAGCATACTGCGATCCCTTATAGCCTTAGTGTTACTCTGGATTTCACCGATCCTATGTTACGCTCACCTGGTCTCTGCGGGAGCGTTGGTGCACGGTTGGAGCCCTCCCTCGACTTGGCTCCCCGGTGTCGGCTGTCTTCCCCAGCTGCCGCAGAGAATGTTGTTCTGGATGTTGGTATTGCCCCTGGGAGGAGAGGAGAGGAAATGAGGATGGCGATGAGGTGTTACGAATTCCCTCGCCCCTTTCGTGCCAGAACAGTGTGCGCAAGAGCCTTCCCATGCAAGCTCACCTGTTATTTGTAATGCTGGGCTCTCCGTCCTGCTTCCTTCAGCAGGGGCACGTAGAATGGGCCTAGTTGCTTCACTGACCCGCGAAGTGGCGATCCAGACCGGCTGTGACCAATCCACTTGAAGGGTAAGTCTCAGGTTTTTTCAATAATGTCTTTAGCGATGAGTCTTGACTTGGTGGTAAGCAAAAATGATGTCTTGCAATGTCTCTGCCCTTCCCTATAGGTGTGAAGATGATGATCGGAAACGTGGAGCGAATCCTGGGATTCCCCTGAGGATGATGGACTCTCAAGGTCAACAGGTAAACTGGCTGTAATGATGGAAGTCAAGACTCAGGTAAGATGCAGCCCAGAGTTTGCGATTATGAGATTTCTAACCTGTTGTGTTCTTTTCCCTTGTAGGAGCGGTCCGGCGTGGAGCGGAGTCCAGAGACTTGAAGACAGTCCGATGGCTCTGGAGGAAGATACCGCAGAGAAGCAGAGAAGAAGTGAAAGGCTCCCGCGTCGCTGGAATTCCGAATCGGGCAAAGAAGAGGCCCCAACTCCGACGGAATGCAAGTAGGGTGCGCGCACAGCGGTGGAGCGGCTGGGATCAGGTGGGCACGCCTCAGCGATGGAGCGGCTGGAGTCAGGTAAGCGCACCTTCAGCAGTGGAGCGGCTGGAGTCAGGTAGGTGCGCCTTTAGCGATGGAGCGGCTGGATTCAAGTAAGTAAGATGGTCTTCAGAGCTGGAGTACCGGAATCAAGATGAGATACGGCGGTAAGCGTCTTGCTGCAAAGGAGAGTAACGCGAAGCGAGGGCATGTGGTTGGGCTGGCCTTATATAGGCTGGCTCTGGCCCCTCCCTTTAGCACGCCTTGTGGCTCTGCCTTGCCTCGCCCAAGAATTCCAGCATGTGCCTCCCAATGCTGTTCTATGGCCACGCCCGGCCCTGATGCACGTGCTTTAGGCACAGAGTGTTCCAAGCACACATTTCTATGAGCCTGGCGCCAAAGGTGCCAAGTTTGGGTCCAGGTGGCCCCTGGGGCTGATGAAGGCCTGGGCCCTTGCCCCATGGCCATGACAGAACTCCCCCACCCCCCCCTCTCACGGGCGCCCTTCTCCCTGGTCCAGGTTTGGCGGGATTTTCACGGTGGAACCGCCTGATTAATCGACGTGCATTGACGAATTCCACCTGTTCCCAAGTGCGATCTTGAGGTCCATAGCCTTCCCAGCCAATTAAATAGTATAGTTTTCCTCGTACTATTTTTGAATCCAGAATGTCTTTAACCTCATACTCAGGTTCCCCTTCGATCATTTCTGGCTCTGGAGGCTTTTTGATTCTGGTTTCGGGCTTCACAGGCTTCAGGAGTGAGACGTGAAACACTGGATGAATTTGCATATTGGCGGGTAGATCAAGCTTTACCACTGCCGGGTTCATGGCCTTGATGGGATAAGGTCCGAGATATCTTGGACGGAAGGCTCGAGGCCCTTTTAGTAGTACATTCCTGGCAGCCAACCATACTCTATCCCCAATATGGTAATGTGGGGCTTCCCTTCTATGTCTGTCAGCAAACTTATTTTGTTGTTCCTTGGCTTTGGTCAAATTGCTGGTTGCTTCTTTCATCAGAGTTTGAGTAAATGTCTAATGTAGGGAGATAATTGCTGGCATTTCTAGCTCATCAAGCGGGTCAAAGGAGGACGTTCGGGGATGCCGAACATTCATAATATAGAATGAGGTTTGCCCAGTACTGGTGTGGATGGAGTTATTGTACGCAAATTCAGTTAACCAGAGAATGTCCTTTCAAGGCTTTTCGGTTTGCTGCAGCATGCATCTCAGGTATTGTTCCAGCGCCTGGTTAGTTCTTTCCATTTGACCATCGGTCTGGGGATGGTGACTGGTGGAGAGGCGAAGGTCAATCTGCGCTATCTTGCAACAACTCCTCCAAAATGCTGAGACAAATTGCGTTCCCCGGTCAGAAACCAATACCGAAGGAAAACCATGTAGCTTGACAATCTGTTTTAGGAATACAGTTGCCAGCGCTCCAGCGGTTGGAAGTTCTTTAAGGGGAATAAAGTGTGCCATCTTGAATAACAAATCTACCACTACTAAGATTGTGTTAAAGCCTTCGCAGGGAGGTAACTCTGTAATAAAGTCCATGGATAATGTGTGCCAAGGGACCGGTGGTAAGGCTAGTGGATGCAATAATCCTGCGGGACGTGACTTTTGGCATTTGTTGTGCACAAACTCCGCAGGTAATAAATTGGGCCACTGCTTTTCGCCAGGTTGGCCACCATTAACTTTTCCTGATTTTGGCTCGGGTCTTAGTAATTCTGGGGTGCCTTTCCACAAATGATTTGTGGTAATTTGCAATGATCTTGTTTTGAATTTTTGTCCTTGATGAATAGCCTCCCCTGGAAATAGGGTAAGTTGTCCTTAATGGAGTACTGGTCCCCCTTGCATAACCATTCTTGTTGGGCGACTTGATCCATTTGAGACTGGAGGTCAAGCTTTAAATCTTCCCAGCAGACGGTTACAGCGATTCGATTTTGAATCCGTTCTTCTGAGATGATAGATACTGGTTCTGATGGCATAAAGGCGTCCTTCTCCTCTCCCATTCGTGACAGAGCATCTGCCCATCCGTTATGCACTCCTGGCCGATACGTGATCACAAAATCGTACTCCGCAAAGAAGAGAGCCCAGCGAAGTTGACGAGAAGATTGGGCCTCGGCAGTTTTCAAATATTGCAGATTACGGTGATCTGTAATAATGGTGACAGTATGTCCAACTCCTAGGAGATAGCGTCTCCCAAGTTTTAAGAGCTCCTTTGATCGCCAGTAATTCTTTGTCGGTTATGGCATAGTTCTTTTCTGGTGCTGTAAACTTGCAAGACCAAAATGCTATGGGGTGTAACTGTCTCGTGTCTGGATCCTTTTGGGATAAAACTGCCCCCATGGCCACACTGCAGGCATCGCTCTCAACATTATAGGGCAGATAGGGTCGAAGATGCCAAAGGATGAGTGCTGAGGTGAAAGCAGATTTCAATTCCAGAAAGGCCTTTTCTGTCTCGAGAGACCAATTAAACTTCTTCTTTTTTTATCAAAGAAGTAATAGGGTGCACGATTTGGGAAAATCCTGGAATGAATCGCCGGTATAAATTAGCAAATCCGAGTACGCTTTGTAATCCCTTGACCGATGTCGGGGACGGCCACTGAAGAATAGCCTCTACCTTACGAGTGTCCATGTACACCCCTTGTGGGGTTAGCATGAAGCCCAGGAATTCGACTTCTGTGATGTGGAAGGAGCATTTTTCCAGTTTGGCAAATAGTCAATGTTGGCAGAGTTTTTCCAGAACAGCTCGCACACGTCCCACGTGGTCTTCTTTGGATTTTGAATAGATGAGGATGTCATCGATGTAAACTCGAACACAAATATCCAATCATTTGTGGAGTACATTGTTCATAAAGAACTGAAATTCTGCTGGTGCGTTGCATAGCCCAAAGGGCGTAACCTGGTACTCAAAAAGTCCGTACTTGGTTCTGAATGCAGTTTTCCATTTGTCGCCTTTTTTCACTTACCAAATGGTAAGCTCCCCGTAGGTCCAGTTTTGTATAGATTTGTGCATTCTTTACCTGATCAAGTAGTTCGGGAATAAGCGGCAGCGGGTACCTATTCTTCACAGTGATCTGGTTGAATGCCCTATAATCTATACAAGTCCTGTGGTCCCCTTCCTTCTTTGGCACGAAGAATAGCACTAAAGAGGCTGGAAACTTGGACGGATGAATGAACCCATTAGCTAAATACTGGTCTAGGTACGTTCTTAGGTGCTGGTTTTCTTGCTCAGTCAGAGCGTAGATTCTGCTGCAGGGGACTTGTGCTCCGGGGACCAGATCAATTTGGCAGTCATAGGTTCTGTGGGGCGGTAGGGTATTAGCTTGTTCCTTTTGGAATACGTCCAGAAAGTCTTGATATTCGGAAGGTAGCGAACCAACAATTCCTAGAATGGGTTTTCCTTCGAGCTGTACTTTCCTCCCCTCCCTGTGGTAACAGCGTTTTGCACATTCCTGAGGGAATGTCAACTTCCTGGTGTGCCGGTAAATCTGTGGGTTATGAGTTTCATGCCACGGCATTCCGAGGATCATTTGGAACTGGGGGGCCCCAATAAGGTCAAACGAAATGCTTTCCTGATGACCATCCTGACATGTCAGTATTACCTTATCGGTGTGTTGAGTTACTGGTCCCGAAGACCGCTGTGAGCCATCCACGGCAGTGACATTTTCCAAGCGTGGTTTTTGCTGAAGTGGAAGGCCTAAATGTGTGGTCAAATCCTGATCGATATAATTCCCCACCACACCACTATCAATGTAGGCTCCCAGGGCATGGATTCTTGATGGCTGTTGGTGGTGGGTTAGAAGCACCGGGATGAGTAGGTGGGAGGTCTGTTCAGCTTTCTTGATACCGCTCGACAGGTTTCCGCCCTACACTTGCCGGGCGTCTGAGTTTTCCGACTCGTGTTCCTTTGCTTCAGTTTCATTATCCATGGCCCCTACCACTTTCTTGGGGGGTCTAACAGGGCAATCGCGCAAGAAATGTCCAGTCTTGCCGCAATATAGACACAAAGTTGCTGTTGTCTCCTTTTCTCTCTCAGCCTTGGAAATGGGAGCCGCAACCCCCCGATCTGCATAGGTTTGGTAGCTTCATGAGCCTTGGTTTGACTGTCCCGTGGTCGCAGGCAATGTTCCCTCTAAGCTGTGTGCATGTGTGCTTGCCCAGCTTTCTTCTGGGTGCCGCTCAGAAGAATTTCAGCAGTGCACACAGACGATTCCCACCTATTCAAAAAGATGTAATAAGGGACAAACCACAGCAGCTACCTAATATTTGCTTTCTCTCAAAATGACGATAAATTTATACTAACTATTCTTGAGATTCTGGTCTAACCTTTTCACATTGCCCTATTATACAAGCTTGACCGTAAACACCTAAACACCTTGAAAACAGAATACACTGACAAGAGGTTAAAAATAAATATGAAAAAGTGGTTACATGAACAGAACATATAACTAAGATATGCCTGCACACATTAACCAAATTATTGTCCCTCCCACTGATGACTCCCATACTTGATTCTACCACATGACTCGAACTCCGCCCAAGGCCACATTCAGATATTACCAGACAACCGTGACGCTGCCTACCTTAGTTCTGAAAAAGGTTACCAGACTTGGATACTAGTCTTGTTTTATGTTTGTTATAATATGAATGACGTTAGAACACAAGAATTTCTGTTATTCATGGTGCCTTAGCAAAAGCATTACCCACACTATGTAACACAAGTTTAAGCTCAAATATTGGATACTGACTGTAAGTAAGCAGGCTACTAGAATGTGTAACCTCATCCCATGCTTCCTATCTGTTGCACGTGTCACACAAGCAATTTGAAAAGCCCCTCTTGCAAGTTAACACATTATAAAACTAAAATATGAATTTGCCCTGTAAGGATTTTCAGTAGGCAATTGCCATGCTCAGCATCTCCTACTTTAGCATTGCTGACATTGCCCAATAGTTGGAGAGCAACATAGCAATATCATTTGCTTGGCCTGCAAGGGATAATTTGAATGGACTCTGCCTGGCATTATTTGTATATTAAATTAGTGCAACAATATTCAGATAACTAGAATGTTTTTCACACAATCTGCAACCTTTCAAAATGTTCAGAGTTCCATGGAGTATAGACCTTAAATTATATGTTAACTCGCTACTATACAAGAATCGTTTCACTGAGCACTTGTATAATCCTACCCAACAATTGAAAGGTGGGGTATGTTGCAAACAATCTTGTATGTACGTCATAGTAATTGTGCACATGCATATGTATGACATTTTCTTAAACTCCACATAATATCATTGTTAGGCTTTACATTGGATTTGCTTGCATTGTATTGTAGGTATGCAACTATCCCAGTTAGTGTTTACTGCTACAATCTCTCACTTTTTAGAGTCCTGTCAACTAATATTGGAGGCTAGTACAGGAGCCGGGGAGGGGAACGGGTGAAAGGCACAGGAGAACACTGTCTTGGGTTGAAGAACAAATCAGCAACTTTCAACAACCAAATCAGATGTTTTGACAGTACAGTACAGTGAAGGAAGTGTTTGCTAAATAATAGGAAACTATATTGATAGTCTAGGAAACTGCACCTTCTCTTTCTGTCTATGCTCAGCTGCTGAGGACTTTTCAATATAATCATGGGTTTGCATTCATTGCCTCTAGCATCCTCCTGCATCTTGTTCAACTGATAACTGTGCATTTCAGAGGAGGAGGCCCTATTTAAAGAAGAAGGTACTCAATATGTTGTACCTGTGAGCATTGTTACTGTAGACTTAAAGTGCAAATATATGTAATGTTCTTCAACGGGGCACCAGAAGAAACCTCAGTAAGGCTTTTGTTGATTTTTTTCTAGGCTGTGGTGAGCAGGGGTGGGCAAACTAATAAGCTGTATTATGTGCCTTGAAATTTCACTTCCTATGTCAGGGTTACAAGCGTGTTTGCATACGATTTTACTCCATACTTGTGTAAAGATTGTCTCAGCACCATCTCTCTGGGCCCGGGCACTCCTGGATGAGGAAAGGGACTCTAATGCACATCGGGAAACTGAAGCAGGATTTTCAAAGACATCAAGTTTTTATTTTCTTCCAGCAGGCAGGACACATCATACAGCAAAGACGTCCCTGGAACTCTTCTCAAAGTTATAAAATGTCCCTCCTTTATAGACCCTTGCTGGCTCAGCTACCGATCTATGATGCAGAGCACTCTCATAGGTTCACACACTCCAAGACAAGCCCCTTCCTCCTCTAGGGTTGGGTGACTGAACTCTCAATTCACAAAAGCGTGCATGTCACACTTACACATGCAACTGATTAGATTGTGTGAAATGTATCTGACCTTTAAAATGGGAACATTACTGATGTCAATCCTGAACTAATTCTAGCAACAGCATAATTTCCTGTCACAGAAGTCCGAATATGGGCATCCGCTGTGCCCTCTCTGCTAATTGAAACAGCTGCATGCAACACTCACTATCTTCCCTTAAATGATGCCTCACTCCCACGGCTCGTCACTGTCAAGATTAGAGATAGGAAGCCCACACACCATGTCCTTGAATACTGAACTCTCACTGAACTACCATGAGGTAATTCTTAATTGTATTTCGGCATGGTTTTACAGAAATCTACTATTTGTATGCCCAGCATTATCTCAGTTTGCCTGACTTTGTCCAAACCCAAAATGGCTGATTAACCCAATCTTTGCTTAAAAACGTGCTACATGCTCCGATTCAAATCTAGTTTTTCAGTAAATCATGATAAGCAAGTACTAAACATACCTTCTATCGCACAATACATTTCTAGACATTCTGACCCCATAAAATAGATCGTCCTCCACAGCGCTTTTCTGCAAAGCACTATAATCTAAATTCTGCAACATTTAAAGTCATTGATTTACCCAAGTTACCAACATTCGGTTCGAGGTGGAGGGGGTCTATCTTCACTAAATTCAGTTTGAACGGCGGTGGGGGGGTGCACGTGCCTGTACACTTCGAATCAAAAGATTTTTCAGGGAGTAAGAAAGTAGTTGGCTTTTCCATGAGCTCTTATTGTCATGTTTTCTCACACATTCCTTTAACTTACAATTATTCAAATAGCAAAATATTGCATAATGCCTTAATTTTTGACAGCCACATCAGTGATTAGCAATACCTGTTTTTGTCATAAACATGAGTTGGTTCCCAATGGCATTAAGCACTTTCTGTATTGTCTTTTAGCAGTGCTGACAATTGAATAGCCACAACTAAACCTATTGTTTATCCGAGCATGCCAAGATTCTTTTGTGCATACATGTTTTTCTCTCTGCATAGGAATACGTTTGCTAGGTACTATGGCATATCTTGAAGTCTTGATAAACTCCCCTTATAATTTTTATTTAGTCTATATTTTCAGAAACAGTAAGATGCTCCTTTTACACTGATTTGTAAAGAATTGCAGTGGTTGGGAAGGGGAATTGCCTTCAAAACTTTTCAGAGATGGTATCTCACTAACTACGCATGCTCAAAAAGTGGCTTACATCGTTATTCAGTTGCACACAGGTAAAATAATTTGTGCACAAAGAAAAATAATTTCCGCACTTAGGGTTAAATAATTAGAGGGAACATTGGTTGCAGGTAAACTGACCTCCCTTCTGCCCATGTGCGATCCATTTTGGAAGACGATGGTCCAATTGTACAGTTAGGTTAATATATTCCGCACAACCCTCAGGCAGATTGACCACTTGAGCTAGCACATCTTTTAACTCACCCCGTAGTCCTCTGTGAAATAGTGTGGTCCTTTTCTCTTCCGGGCAATTAGTCTGTGCAATAAGGCGGTTGAAGGTGGCAATGTCAGTTAATAGGTCATGATTCCCTTGTCTAAGAGATAGTAACTTGTTGTCTAATGCGTGTCCTTAAGTGTACCTGGCAAACAGTTTTCCAATTCCCGTTGGAATTCTCCAAAGTTCCGAAGTATTGGATCATCCTGGGTTACTAATGGGATGGACCAGTCGGCTGCACAACCTCCCAAATAGGAAAGTACAAAAGCCACCCTTGCACTGTCATTAGGGAAGGCTCCTGGCCGACACAAGAAGTGGAGGTGACACTGGTTCATGAACACGGCGTATTTGTTCGGGTCGCTGAAGAAGCGTTCTGGTGGAGCCAGGGGAACAGCCCCTGGGAGTACCACTTGACGGGAGCTATTGGCTGGGGCAACGGAGTTGGTGTGATTCCGGGTAACAAAGTTTGTCCTGCGTGTGCTTGAAGCATCTGCCTTGCCAGATCATCCGTCTGCTCTCGGGCTACTATGAGGTCTCTCAACAAGGAATTAGTCTCTTGTCTTGAGGCATGTACTTAAGCCCGCAGCTCCCCCAGAAGTTGGGCTAATTGGTCTGTTTCAGAGGTCTCCATTACGCCCAGGCAGAGATTCGGAGTGGCTTTGCGTTCTGTTACGCTCACCTGGTCTCTGCGGGGTCGTTGGGGCACGGTTGGAGCCCTCCCTCGACTTGGCTCCCCGGTGTCTGCTGTCTTCCCCAGCTGCCATGGAGAATGTTGTTCTGGATGTTGGCATTGCCCCTGGGAGGAGAGGAGAGGAAATGAGGATGGCGCGGAGGTTTTACGAATTCCCTCGTCCCTTTGGTGCCAGAACAGTGTGCACAAGAGCCTTCCCATGCAAGCTCACCTGTTATTTGTAATGCTGGGCTCTCCGTCTTGCTTCCTTCAGCAGGGGTGCTAATGGGCCTAATTGCTTCACTGGGCCTAATTGCTTCACTGGCCCGCTACACATATTCCAGTAAATTTTCATTTTTCTAGCGTGAACCCCGTGTCTGCAATCTCCATAATTCATGGGGTTTTGCCTCAGAACATGGTAGAGAGTCCTAACACCTCTTAAAATGTGCACAGAAAAATCACAAGAATAATATTAATTATATACTTTTGACAAGTCCGTACTATGAATTATCCATCTTTTTAAAATTATGCTCTGGCCCAGAAGGGTGTGGTTTCCCAAAGCACATGGTGGAATTTCTGGTTTGTCCACTTCCTCCAACTCAAGTTGCTCACAGAGGCACTGCCCCTCCCCGTTTTTCTGAAGAGGAAGCCATTTATGACCCCCACCCCCTAATTTAACATTTGCCTGAGCCAAGGAAGGCTCATTGTTCTGTTTCCCTCCAGTCCTAGGTGCTCCTCCCCTGATTCAATCAGGGTGGTGTCATCTCCTTTTGGTGGGGGCAGCAGAATGCAGCCAGGCCTGGGAAGAGTGGCTGAGCAAGTTTCAACTCCTGTCGGGGGTAGTTGCTGGGCAGAATTCACTCTCTTCAAGCCAGGCTTCAGCTAAATGTCACTTTTGTTCCCAGTTTTTCTTCATCCAAATCAAACTTACAATTTTTACACATGCAGTTAGAACGCTGATTCTAAGTTCAAAACTATGACCTTTAACAGTTGCAAACTATGTGACACTCAACAGTAGATCACTCATTTATTTTAAACATTTAGATTTTAGTGTCTTTCAGTCCAGTTTAACTTAGGCTGCTGACATCCACAGCTCAGCCAGTTTAATTATGAACATTATTTTAGGCTCTTTCTCTTTCCAGATTTTGTATGCACACAAGTGTACCTTCTGACAAATGTCTGCTGGTGTTTATTGGGATTTTTGAATATCTTGCAATGTTTAAAATGGGCATTTTTAGCTTGCATTTCAGAGAAACAAAGGCGATTTCAAAGCGCTTTTTGTGCCAACAGGCACTGCTGTTTTTCCTTTGGCACACATTTCACTCATGGCACTCCTGGCCCATCACGCTCGCACTGGTGGGTGGTAGGTCAGGCGACCATTTTGGTGTGCGCAAAAACTGTGCGGTTTTCCTGGATCCTGGCGCAAATGTGGGCTTTTCCGCCATCTTGGATTTCCTAAGCCCACAGCACCAAATGTTGCAGCATAATAGTCCACACATGGGTCAGGACACCCAACAAACCCTCCCGCCCGACTGTGCTTTGATTTCGAGTCGAGTCGAAAGGGAGTCGGGTGCAAAGGATGTTTAGATCCACACGCTGGGATGTCCGCATCATCTTCTTCCGATTCTACATTCCTCTATCAGGCTGGATCGATCGGTTCTCCTCGCCGGTCCTGATGGGAGTATTGGGTGGTACCCGGGCCCCTCAGATCTTTTGCTCCCGGTCCCCAGGTCATCTTCCGTGGTCAGTCTCCAGGTTTTCTTTCTCCTAGGATGACAAAGCAAAGCGGCAATACCTATTCGTAGACATTTCTCCCCCACTATTGATATAGTGGGGCGGCATATCCGTTTTATAAATCAAAAGACATTAACATGTACATTTTTTTTTTTAAATCAGGAGACAAGAACATATACATTCTTTTTAATCAGGAGACAATTTGCTTTCAAGAATCATAGAATGTTATAGGCTATATGTGGAATATTTTAGGGTTGGAACTGAATTACTCTGGGTCGGCCCCCTCTGGTATTGCAGAGGACTCCTCCAGTTGCTGCAGAGTGTGCCTGGGATGGCAACACTTTAGCTGTTTAATGTGGACCCACTTCTCTTCCCCTTCTGCCAAACTACCTTTGGGGATGCAGATCTTGTAAGCGACTGGGGAGATCTTGTCTATAATTTCAAAAGGTCCCTTCCATGTATGCAAAAATGTTCGCTGTTTGGCCTGGTTTCTTTGGAAATTGTATAGATAGACCCGGTCTCCCACATTATATACTTTCCTGGAAGTTTCCAAATGGTAATGGGTCTTCATGCTATCAGCTGATCGTTCTAGATTTCGATGAGCATAGGCAAAAGCATTTTGAAGGTGTTTCCTTAAATTCTCCACATACTCATGAGTTGTGGAGGCATTTATCAATGTCTGCTCTTGGGTCCTGTAGAGCAAATGCTGGGGAAGCACCATCTTGCGTCATCAGCTCAAATGGTGACATTTTAGTTGCAGATGAAGGGGTAGATCTGATGGCCATTAGGACGAGAAGTAATCGGCTATCCCAACTTGGCCCAGAATCTGCCACAAACTTTTTTAATATGCTCACTATGGTTCTGTTGTATCTCTCCACTGCACCAGAAGAGGCTGGCTGGTAAGCAATATGTAGCTTCCTTTTAACCCGCAGTATCTCCCACATCTTAGTCATTACTTCGCTGGTAAAATGGCTACCTCTGTCTGACTCAATCCTTTGGGGTAGACCAAAACGCGAAAAGATGTGGTTGATCATCAGGGCAGCTGCTGTTTCTGCCTTGCAGTTTGGGGCTGGGAGACATTCCACCCACTTGGTAAACAAGCATGTGACCGTCAACATGTACTTGTTTCCCCTAGACGAGCGAATCATGGGGCCTATGAAGTCGATTTGCAAATCTGACCATGGCAGTGTCATCCACCTCTTTTGGAGAGGCGCCCGGTGTGTGAGAGATGTTGGCTGAAATTGTGCACACACAAGACACCCCTTCAAGTATTGGTTGAGGTCCTGCCCCATGTGTGGCCAGTATGCAACCTCTCTTAAGATCTCAAGTGTTGTATGAAACCCCCTATGACCGGCGGTGGCCGCATCATGGGCGTGACTTAACATCAGGCTTCGGAATGAGGTAGGGACCACCCACTGATCATGGCCAGCTTGGGATTTCCTTACCAACAAACCGTCTTGGATTCGGAACATTTTTGGACATTTCATCAACACTCTTAGGTCCTCTTTCCCAATGTAATCGGTATCCGTCAGGGGGAAGTTCTCGGGGTCCTCAATGTGTTGGTAAAACTTACCAATTATTGGATCCCCCTTTTGAGTCGTAATCAAATCAGCATCTGGGGTCTCCTTACTCCATTGTGCAGTTGAAAGATCATTGTGAGCATTTGTCTGGGACCTAGTGATAGCAGTGACCTGGAGTTCCCCCAATAGGGGCTCAATCTCTATTAGATTCCCTTGGATGGCCCCGGTTTTGGCCAGCTGATCAGCTAAGTCATTTCCAGTTTTGTCTGGTCCCTCTACTTTGGAATGACCCTTGATCTTCTTCCAGTAGATGATCATCCCATTCGATGTGACCAGATCATCAATATTTTGGATTAACTTCCCGTGTTTCAGGGGTTTGTTATTAGCACATAACATGCCTCTGGTTTTCCAATTAACCAGGTGCTCCACGAACCCGTTCCGTACATAATCTGAATCTGTGATTATGACCAGTTCGTGCAGTTGATGTTGGACAGCATTGAGGATGGCTTGATGCACAGCCATCAACTCTGCCACCTGACTACTTCGGGGACCAATTTTGTACCCAGCAGAGGGTTCTGGGGACTCCTTCACCCATGCATTCCCTACGCCGGCCACCAGTTCTTTTTCCCCGTTGTTGTCAACATGGTAAGAGCATCCATCCACATGGACAGTGGGCATTCCCTTACACTTGTCCTCTTGAAAGACTTTGTGTGGGGAATTAAGGTATGCCTCCATGTTGTCCTTGATTTTTAAACTTTCGTCCTCGAGACAGTTTTCTCTGGCACAATCATGCAAGTCAGCTAGACCTTGCGCGAGGGGACTCTTCTTGTTTTGGCCATATCTGACCTCCACAGGAAAGCCTTGCATTGACAGGATCCAGGAAGTAATCCGGGAATTACTCACATTTCGGGCCCGGATTCTGTCACTGTGGAGATATTGCAGAGGCTGGTGTGGAGTCTCCACTATGATGTGTTCCCCCTGGATAAACGGGCGGTAATTCTTCAATGCCCACACAGTTGCCAGGAGTGCCTTCTAACAATCGTTGAATTGTTCCTCCACAGAGGATAAAGGTTTGCTCGCATAAGAGATTACTTTATTGACCTTGTCATGCTTTTGGTATAATACTGCCATCAAGCACGTATTAGAGAACCCTGTCGCCAGGAAGAACTCCTTGTTTCTGACAGGGTAAGCTATGCAGGGCGCTTGTGAGAGGCTTCTTTTGAGCTGTCTTACTGCCTCCGATTGTTCTGGACCCCATTCCCACTTTACCCCCCCCCTTCAAGAGATGAATCAGGGGTCTGGTGATCTCTGCGTAGCCTTCAATGAACTTTCTACTGTAATTAGTCAGTCCAAGGAGGCTCCTTAGTTCCCACAGAGTTGTGGGGTCTTTCAGTTTCTGAAGTGCTTCCACTTTCTTTTCTTGGGGACAGAGACCCTGAGGAGTAATCTCATGACCCAAGAAATTAACACGGGTTCTACACCACTGTGCTTTCTGAAAGGAAAGTTTTGCTCCGGCGGCCCTCAACTGGGTCAGAACATAATGGATCTCTGCTATATGTTCCTCCACAGTTGAACTTTTGATGAGGACATCATCTACATAAGCCAGGTTACCCCTCGCACCCAGGTCGGGCATGGCCTTATGTAGGAAAATGTTGAATTCATTGCCGGAGTTGAGGTATCCGAAGGGAGTTCGGGTCCATGTGTACTGCTGGCCCCCAAAGGTAAAAGCCAGTTTGTATTGGTCCTCCCTACTGACAGGCACGGTCCAGTATCCATTGGTCAGGTCTATTGCAGTGAATACCTGTGACCCCTGAATCTGGGCCAGCCCTTGGTCAATGTAAGGCAGAGGCCATCAGGGAAGTATGGACCCGTTTGTTGAGCTCCCTAAGGTTGGCGCAGAGTCTCCACTGGCCGTTTGGCTTCAATATTCCCAGCACTGGATTATTGAAGGTGCTGTGGACTGGACGGATTATTCCCCCGGGACTCAAGGTTCTTAATTATTTCAGTAAGGGACTCCATGGATGCGAGAGGCAAGCGATATTGCTTCACAAATACTGGAGTCATGCCAGGGTCCGTGGGAATTGTTGTTGTGTGGATGTCGGTGCGACCACAGTCATATGAATCTACAGCAAAGAGATCTTGGAAATCCAAGAAAACTTTTTTCAACTTTTGCTTCTGTTCCAGAGTCACACAGGCATCAGCTAGGTTGACTCTCTCTTTCACCATCTGCCTGAAGCCTGGAAAGACTTCTGGTTTTGCTATCTCAGCGGCCTCCTCCAGTTGGGTGGAGAAGTCCCTGGTGAGAGTGCTGATTTGGACTGGAGGCTTCAGATGGGAAAGGCAGCCCTCATGGACCTGGAAAATCACCTCATCCCTTCTGAAGTCACAAGTCACGTCTTCCTTACCATAAGGGCAGGAAGTGTACACCAGGAAGTTCCCCCCCCATGCCGGATAAAGATCCCGTCTGGTGTTGTATTGTCATCACTGTCACTGTCAAAACAGTCCTTGGGGATTGGTCCTAACAGTTAATTTCCTAGATCAATGGAAAAATGTTGGTCATCAACCGCCATTCCAATAATGGTGCCTGCGGCTAGAGTAATACTCTTTAAGTCACTGTTATCCACCTCTATTGGAATGGTGTCATGTTCTATATTGACTAATGGTGTTGGGTTTACCCCCAACCCTTGTTGTTGGAGAGAAGCATTTATATGAATATAAGCATCAGGGTTTTTCAATTTTTGTCCTCTTTTAACTTTCACTTCCAGGGAGAATTGTCGGGTCCTTTCTGGGATGGTGACTTCCTCTTTAATCTGAATTTCAACTGCATAAGGTAGCAATTGAGCTGACCTAAATGCTTTTTCTGGATCATCAAAGCCCATGGGATTATCTGCTAATCGGGACCAGGCTTTGAAGTTTATTAGGTCCAAACTAATGGCAAAGCGATTGAGAATGTCACTGCCGAAGTAAAAGGCGGCAGTGACGTCTCGCACGACCGAACAATTATGGACTATGCTCTTGTTGCCAATGGAGATTTTGAGCATACACCTGCTTGGCAGGAGATGTTTCGAATTGGGTGCTTCCAGGTCCATTTGCCATTCGTCTATCAGTTTGAATGTGGGAATGGCTGGATCTTTTGGGAGTTGGCAGAACATGGCTTCGCTGATGAAGCTCTTACCATTGTTCACACACACTCGGGCGAGAACCGAGTCCTTCCCATCATTTAACTGAACAGGGATGAACAACTGCTCTCCAATTTTCTGAACAGCAGCCAGGCTCTGAACTGATTTCACATCTTTCTGGACTATCGGAGTGGGAATGTCTGATTGTGGATTAGTAAAGAATTTCAGAGTGTTTCCTTCCAGTGGAAGGGAAGGTTGATTTTCAGAAATAGAGAGGACCCCCCATCACCAGTCTGTTGTTCTTCTGCTATAACTGTCACATCTGGAATTTGGTTGTTCTGGAAGTGAAATTCTACTTGGACAGATTTTTGTTCAACCAAGTGGCATGTGCCGTTTAAACTAACATGGTTGACACTCTGCTTTAATTTTATTGGTCGGCTAGTCTGGGTCCAGAGGACCTTGTTTACGCAATCTATTAGGGGTGACAACCTTCTCAGGAGGTCATTCCCTAGTAAACAAGGGGTGCCCTCTGGAGTCACTACTATGACTGGGTGTTTCACCTTGTGTCGCCCAATTTTAATGTCCAAATCTGCAGTCCCCTCGACGGGAATTTCCTTCCCGTCAAAGTTCTGCAGTTGTCCAGGAAGAGAGGTGAGAGGAATCTGGTATTTCTCCCCCCTTCCAGAATTTATTTAATCAAAGGCCCTTTTGGACAGAAGGGTAGCTTGGGATCCAGTGTCGACCAGTGCCAAAATTGTACCCTGCCCCTGTGCTTGTACAGGGGCATTGTATCTTCCCTCCTTCTCCTCAAGGGGGCACAGATAATGCACATTTTTGGACAACTGGTGGGCTAATTTTCTGGTTTTGAACATTGGGAGAGAAGAGATTTGGGCAGAATTCTGTGGAGAGCCATGGGAATCTGCAAGAAAAAGTTGGCAACTTGAAAGAGGATATTCAAGTTCCCCTGGTTCCGGTCCTGGGCCCCCCCGCCCCCTTTGTGGAGGCAGTCACCAGAATGGGTTTGAACCCATGGATTTTAATGCTGTTGGTTCTGGGATAGGATGATGGGCGGCAACAGCTCAATCCCCACATCTACCCAGTCTATTGATGCGGTTTTGGATTCCCCTAGTTCCGGTTCTGGGCCGCCCTGCCTTTTTGGAGGCAGTCAACAGGGTGGGTTTGGACCAGGGGTTTTTGACACTGTTGGTTCTGGGATGGGATGGGATGATGGGCGGCGACAGGTCAATCCCCACATCTACCCAGTCTATTGATTCGGTTTTAGGTTCCCCTGGTTCCCGTTCTGGGCCGCCCCCCCCTTTTTGGAGGCAGTCACCAGGATGGGTTTGAACCAGGGGTTTTTGGTATTGTTGGTTCTGGGATAGGATGATGAGCGGCGACAGCTCAATCCCCACATCTACCCAGTCTATGGATGCAGTTTTGGGTTCCCCTGGTTCCGGTTCTGGGCCGCCCCTTCCTTTTTGGAGGCAGTCACCAGGATGGGTTTGAACCAGGGGTTTTCGGTCTTGTTGGTTCTGGGATAGAATGATGGGCGGCGACAGCTCAATCCCCACATCTACCCAGTCTGGGTTGGAATCCCTTTGGACCCATTTTTCCTTGGGAGGAGTTCCCCCATCTCTGAAGGAGAAGATCCTTTCCCAGGATCCTCTGAGGATCCCTCTCCCTCAAATTGGAAGACCTGTACCTCCTCCACAAAATGGGTCTGTTTGGGTCCTTTGTTTCTCCTACCTCCTCTCTGCTCCTTGGGTGGCAGACTTTCAGGGGTAGGAGGTTTTGTTTCCGGTTCCTGGGTTTCCAGGGGCTGTTTACAAGTGGGGAAGGGTTGTCTGGGTGCTGCCCCCGAAATTGTTCTGGAGCACCAGGTCCAGAGTTTGGGGCATTCTGCGCTGGCATGCCCATCTGAGGGTTCTGTTGAGCCCTCGGCATGCGGCCCAAATCCTGTGCCATGTTCTGAACCTGGCGCTCAAGTTGTGAAACTTGCTCAGGCTGATACAGGGTTCTATTTTCTCCCCTGGGCTGATCCTGGGAAGGGTAGCTATCCCTTCTCTGGTAATACCCCGGGTTGGGAAGGTTTGGGTACCCCTCCACCCTTGGCCTCCCCTCTCCCGGATTAGGTTGTCTGGGCTCAGGGAATTGGGGAAAGAAGGATGGATGGTTTTGGGGTTGGAAATTGGGTGGATACCTGGGAAAAATGTTCTGCACAGGATTATGGGAATTTCTGCCCTCCTGTGGGAAGTTAGGAGGGAAGTTCCCTGGGTCAGGTGCTTGGCTGGATGCCCCCCCCTTGGGCTGGAGGAGTCCACACGTAACCCAGGATGGGTCTGTTTCCCTTGTAGCGGGGACTTACATAGTCAGGGGAGCGAGGGACCCCATTTGTGGGATTACCTCCTTGACTCTCGGGCCTTCTTGGCTGTGAATTATTCGGTGCAGGCAGGTTTTTAGGCCCCCCCATCTCCAAATCTAAAACGGGGGCAAACTTTACCTCTGCCACCCTGGCAGCAGCAGGGGTGCTGTTGGTTTTGGGGTTTTTGGGCTGATTCTTATTTTCCACCGGTTTCTGCACCTCATAGATGCGGGTGGCTTGCTCAATGACCCAGTCTAAAGATCTTTTCTCGTGAAAGTCTCTCACGAGCTGGGTCATTGTGTATTTGGGTAAGGCATGGAAAAACGTGTTAACAAATTCTTTACTGTCCGTGCGTACCCTTTTTGTGGTCTGCGCAAAAGCACGCTTTAACTCCTGCACAAATTCTTGTGGGGCCTGATCCTCCCCACATTGCAAATTGTAGGCTGCCTTGCGAGCCTCTTGGGGATTTCTGTGAACTGAAAAATGTTTCAAGATGGCCGCTCTGTAGGTGGACCATCTTGAATGATTTTGGTCCTCCAGCCCCGCAAAGGAACTGGAGTACTCTGTGGAAATAGTCCATTTGACATACTGAATGCAGCTACTGCTGTCCCTCAAATGGAAAGTCTCCATCATTTGCTCAAAGAGCTCCAAGTGTTCCCAAACAGAATACTTGGAGTTCTTGTGATAAGGCGTGATGACACTCCTGATTGCCTTAATCTGTTTTAAGGGGTCCTTAAGCAAGGCCCTTTTTGCCTTATTGGCCTTTTTGGTTCAGGTAACCCTGGTCCACTCATCCTCTGACTCAGAGGCACTGCTCCCAGAGGTGCTAGTCTGATCTTCCAGGTTTTCCCAGATTCTGCGAGCCTGGGAATGGCTGGCAGAATGTGGGGACCTGGTCTCCTGTGTCCTATGACGCTCAGAGGAGTCTTCAGATCCCTCCTTGCTGCCAGGATTTGATGGGTACCCCCCACTGACCTAACTGGGCAGAGGTTTTCAGGATGCCCTTAGTGGGCCTACTCTCCTGGGGTTCCCCACTAATTTGCACTGTGCTGGGGTGCCAATACCCGGATGCCCGCCCCTCCATTCCTGGGTGGTACTGGCCTATGAGCCCCATACTTTTGGCTGGATAGTAATCTGCCATCCCTGTGGCCCTGTGCTCATGTATGCCAGGGGACATGGGGGTGGCAGAGTCCAGGGACTGGGAGAGGTGGAGGCCTCTGGTACTAGGGCTCCTGAGGTTATGCTCAAGGGCTTCTCTTTCCCAGCGAACTTCATATCTATCAGCCCCTGCTCCCTGTTGCAATGCAAGATCTTGGCCTTTCAGTTCCTCAACCAAGGCCTTACTAAACTCTATCAGTCTCTCCTGCATGGCTACCTGTTGCTGGAGCCTATCATTGTGTTGACAGAGCCTCATTTTCCCTCTGTGCTTCCTGATTGGTCCTGGAGCACTGGGTCAGTCTTTGCTGCAGGGTGGTTACCTCCCGGGCACCGTCCCTACTGGCCTGCTCCTTTCTTATCAGAGCATCTTCCATCCTGCTGGTGTGCTCTAACAAGTTCTCGTGCTCTTTTTGGAGATCACCCAGCCCCTGGAGGGCCAAGTGATTTTCTTGAATTTTTCTTTGTAAGTGGCAGACTTCCTGGCCTAAGGTGTCCCTTTCCTGAGCAAGAGCCTGCATCTGTGCCACCAGGTCGTCCCTCTGCCGTTGAAGGGCACCAGCTTTCTGGTGCTCTTCGTCAAACTCTGCCTGCGTATCCAGGTCTTTCAAAATCAATGTATTGCTTTCCTCTTTCTCTCTGTCTAGTTGGATTTGCAGGGTGGCTATCTGCTCTGTGCATGCCCTGTTGACATTGATCTGTTGCACCAGCTTTTTCTGGCACTGCAGTAAGGAGTCCAAACTGTCTTGGTGCTCCTTCTGCAAAGCCAGAATTCTGGTATCCTGGTCAGCCGTTTCCTGTTGCAGGATATCCATATCCTCCTTTATTTTAATGATGTACTGTCTACTATCATTTTCTGACTCCTGTGCAGCCTCTGCTCAGAAGAGTCCAGATCAGATTGGGCCTTCTCTAATGCCAACAGTTGTCTACTTGCCATATCTTGGCCTTCAGCATATTTGTTCTGCATGGCTCCCATATATAGATACAAATATGCCGCTATCCTGACAATCTTGTCGTGTTTATCTTTAGCTTTAGGAGCCATATGTAATTCACTCAAGGCCACATGTAAGGCACCCTGTTCTCTCCAGATATCTGACCCAGTTGTAGTGACCTGTTGTGTGATCGCCTGCAACCATACATTTTGGTCCTGTTCGGACCATTCACCTCTCACGAACAGTTTATGTAAGAGGTGCTCTCTCGCTATTTTGATGTCTATTAGTGTCGTCATTCTGGAAATTGATTTCCTTCCTGACTTACCGAAGTTAGTATTTTATTTTGCAAAACGGACCGTTTCTTGAGCGTTCCTTTTTGAGGGGTGTTTTCACAGCGTAGCACAGCATGGTGATCCAACAGGATTTATGTATCCTATCAGTTAGTACACTGTATTAAGCTGCACAAGCGGTAGATCTAACCCAGAATCCCCGGCTACGAGCCCCCACTTTGTTAATGACTCCAATCAAGCATTCCCACTAAGTCAGTGCCTTGTCTGGGATTGCTCAAGGGAAGCCCTTATTTATATATTTTTATGACAAGTTATAATCTGGATGATGAACCCTTGTATAACGCCCCTGTCTTAGAATCCCCCTGACCCCACTGAGCCAAGAAGTAGGTTTGTTTTGAAAATTAAAAAGGTTTATTTGAAAAATTAAACAATAGATATATATCACACTTTTATAATAAATTAATATTTGATATCACACTTAGACATATGACAGTGATCAAGGTAGCTGAGAATGCTTTATATGGAACAAGGAAATGCAAGGTGGAAAAGAAGCAACACAGGAATAAACTTGATATGATTTCAGCAAAAGATAATATGATCACTTTGTCTCTGACAATTCACTCCCCCCCTATGCAATGTAAGGAGATGGAAGTAACACACACAGTCTTCAGGAATACAATCACAGTAGAATACGAATTCAGTTCCCCCCCCTAGCAAGCTTATAGCACCAGGGATGATTTTGAAACACAGACAAAAGACTTTCAGGTGATTTGCCAGGGAGTGAAATATGCTAAAATTGATTTTACTTCCCTCTAGAGTTTCAGGGTGTGTGAGAGATACTTTAAATCAGTTCAGGTCCACACTAACAATGATTAATGAGGGATTATCAGGTTGAACACAGATTTCAGGAATGGAAGCAAAAGACAGATGTTTTTGACAGGATCTAATTTTTCAAATCGTGGCAATTTTTTTCGAGTGCAATTACGGAGGCGCTATAAGGAGTAGCAAGTCGGTTTAGAGCTTGTTGGAAAGCTGGGAATCTTATTTCGTTCCTAGGATGCACGGTTCCAAAGATACAGACGATTTTGTAAAGGTAGTTTTTCAGAAATTAAATTACAGCTTCGGAATGACAGATGCGCTTTGAAAGGTTTGAATCAACAGGAGGAACACACGATTTCTTATGATGCAGTTCTAAACAGGTTCAAATGTTTTGAATCAGATTATTTTAAGCTAAGACATGGGTTCTGCACAGTTCTAGCTGGGTACTCACACTATAAATTTGAAAGGAATGGCCTTGTCACGGATCTGGTCAACAAGTTTAGTTGCGGCTCTCTGCTCGGCGGGTCAATCAGGCACCGGTTCTGTTCACAGCGGTCTGGTCTGGGTCTCTGGTTCTGCTGGTCTGGATCAAGTGGATTCTGGATACCGCACTGCTTTCTGGGTACTGGTTCTGTTCTGGATACACAGGACTCTTAGCAAGCAGCAAACCGCGCAGCCCAGCGGTTGAATAGTTTGCAAAAGATTTTGAGGCCTGCTGAAGAGTTCAGCTCTTTGGAGTTTTTGTTCTGGAGTTAGTCTAGATCTCTGGAGTTCTGGTTCTGGAGTTCTCCGTCAGTGTGCTGCGCAGGAATTCAGTTGAAGGTTAGAAAATGAATGTCCCTGTCCGGCTTCCAGTGGCTCTTTTTATGTCTTTTGAAAATGGGTGTGGATGCTAACTTTCTATGCCCAACCCATTAATGAATTGATAGGTCAAGGATTTCTCTTTGACCTGATTTGAGAAGGGAGCAGTGAGTCATCCTATGTCATCAGGTGTCATGTTTATGGCTCCAAAGAAAGAACACTCCCTTTTGCTTTTACCTTAGAAAATCATTTTCATAACTAAAGATATTTCCCAAATACACAAGTGGTTGACATGACATGTACATATTATATATTACTTCGGGTAGGTCTCTGTTCCAACTCTGTTTCCAAGAGCCAGGGTTAAAAAATGGTAACTTATTTTCGTTTTTAGTTGGTTTACCAATATTGGATTTTTTACCAAAAATTACACAGATGTACACCACCTTTCTACACATATTCCAGTATATTTTCATTTTTCTAGCATGAACCCTGTGTCTGCAATCGCCATAATTCATGGGGTTTTGCCTCAGAACATGGTACAGAGTCCTAACACCTCTTAAAATGTGCACAGAAAAATCACAAGAATAATGATATTAATTATATAATTTTGACAAGTCTGTACTATGAATTATCCATCTTTTTAAAATTATGCTCTGGCCCAGAGGGGTGTGGTTTCCCAAAGCACATGGTGGAATTTCTGGTTTGTCCACTTCCTCCAACTCAAGTTGCTCACAGAGGCACTGCCCCTCCCCGTTTCTCTCAAGAGGAAGCCATTCACGACCCCCACTAATTTAACATTTGCCTGAGCCAAGGAAGGCTCATTGTTCTGCTTCCCTCTAGTCCTTGGTGCTCCTCCCCTGATTCAATCAGGGAGGTGTCATCTCCTTTTGGTGGGGGCAGCAGAATGCAGCCAGGTCTGGGAAGAGTGGCTGAGCAAGTTTCAACTCCTGTCGGGGGTAATTGCTGGGCAGAATTCACTCTCTTCAAGCCAGGCTTCAGCTAAATGTCACTTTTGTTCCCAGTTTTTCTACATCCAAATCAAACTTACAATTTTTGCACATGCAGCTAGAACGCTGATTCTAAATTCAAAACTATGACATTTAACAGTTGCAAACTATGTGACACTCAACAGTAGGTCACTCATTTATTTTAAACATTTAGATTTTAGTGTCTTTCAGTCCAAGCTCAGCCAGTTTCATAATGAACATTATTTTAGGCTCTTTCTCTTTCCAGATTTTGTATGCAAACAAGTCTACCTTCTGCCAAATGTCTGCTGGTGTTCATTGAGATTTTTGAATATCTTGCAATGTTTAAAATAGGCATTTTTAGCTTGCATTTCAGAGAAACAAAGGTGATTTCAAAGCGCTTTTTAAGCTAACAGGCACTGCTGTTTTTCCTTTGGCACACATTTCACTCATGGCACTCCTGGCCCATCACGCTCGCACTGGTGGGTGGTAGGTCACGCAACCGTTTTGGTGAACGTAAAAACTGCATGGTTTTCCTGGATCCTGGCGCAAATGTGGGCTTTTCCGCCATCTTGGATTTCCTAAACCCACAGCACCAAATGTTGCAGCATAATAGTCCAAACTTGGGTCAGGACACCCAACACTGACTATAATTGCAACGCCACAATTACCTCTATCATCCCTCAAGCTTGGACTGACCACCACCTCCTGTCATTCACGCTAGCCACCATAATGTCTTCTCCCAAACATACGCCTACCGCTCCCCCCATGCTAATAAGGAACAAAAAGAATATTACAGCGGATAGACTCAGCCCCCTTATTCTGCCCACCCTTAACTCTCTACCCGACTGTATGGATCCTGGCCTGCTAGTCGATAAGGAAACAAAATGATGACAGCATCACTTGACTCCATTGCTCCTCTCAAAATGAGACGAAGTAAACCTAAAGCACACCTCAAAACCTGGTATACCCCTGACTTGAAAACCCTACGCTTGGAAAAAAGAAGATGCAAGGCCTCTTGGAGACTACTTCCATCAGAGGTAAATAGAACTAACGTCATTAATATATCATCTCTTCATAAAAAAGAAATCTGTTTGGCTAAACGAGAATCCTACCATAACCGTATCTCACAACCTAACTCTAGCATGAAGGAATTATTCGTAATTTTAAAAGAATTAGAAACACCAATCTTGGTGCAAGATACCTGCACTAAAGACCAAACCTGGTGCTCCAACATCCAGCATGCTCTAGCCAACAAAGTTACCACCCTTCAAGACAAAATTGCAACAAAAAAAGCCTCCCTAGCTACCTTGACATCACCTAAATATATCCCTGTGCTCCCTCTTAACCCATCAACCTGCTTCAGCTTCTCCAAAATCTCTACGATTGAGGTTGAAAAAGGTATAGCACTCAAGCCCTCAATTGCCAGGGTGATTAATGTCCAGCCCAACTCATTAAAGATGCAGCAAGGGACCTGGCACCCTTCATATCAAAGCTCATTAATGCCTCATTCACTTTGATCACCATTCCAAGTAATCTTAAAGAGTCGTGGGTACTCCCACTCCTTAAAAAGCAGACGGTAGACCCATCCATACCAACCAACTACCGGCCTATTAATACAGAGCCATTTCTTCTTAAAATAATAGATAAGGTTGCATATCTATCACACTCAGCACTGATGGACTGTATGTCAGTTATATCCGTGTCCACCACCCCTTCCTCCTCACCTGTATCTTCTGATGAAGTCTCGTGTTTGGGTACCTTCTTCCGAGGTGTCTTCTTTCTTGTGAAGATGTAAGTTCTTCTGCGGTAGGAAGCCACCCTGATACCCTGTTGAGACAGGGAAGCAGAGGACTCTCACCCCCGCCTCCCCCGCAGGGACCGGGTGGAGAGGAAAAAAGCAATAGCTCAAAAAAACCTCTCTGAAGCGTGATGTTTTAGCAGATGTGTAGTTCAAAGCAATTTCCAGGATGGCACGGAGGAAGATGGTCCAAATATCCGTGCAAGAATGAAAACGCAGGAGGCAATTTGTGTCAGTGAGAGGGTCCGGAGGAGTAAGGATTTGAGAGTAATCGCCAGACTTCAGGAGTGCGGTAAAGGGCTGCGGAAAGCAATGGAGTAAAAAAACAGAAAGAAGGGAAAGCGAGGACAAGGCGGAGCCGGAAAGAGAGCCAAGGGAAAAGGTAAGAAAAGAACGGGAACAGGAAAAAATGGGAAGCGAGGCAGTGAAGGAGAGGCAGAAAGTGGCCAAAGCAGAGCGGATGGAAAACAATGGAGCACGAGCAAAGGATACCAGAGTAGCGAAAGGGCGCAGGCCGGAAACCACACGGAGCGTGAGAGAGAGAAGCGGAAGAAATACTGGGAGAAAAACACCCCCATAGTAAAGGCTAACAGAAGGGGAGCAAAAACACAGTAGCGAAGCGTACAGCAAAAGTTGCAACGCGCTGAGCCAAAAAGGGGGCATGGCTAAATACAGAGCAATGACAGACAGAAACAGAAAGACTAGAATGATAACCAGGAAGTGGAAAGCAGAACGGAACATCCTAATGGCGATGCCAGCGCCATATGTTCCATAGCCGCCAATGGTGTGTGCGAGAAGGCGGCATTACAGTATGCCCCCTCCCAAAGGACACTCCCCTTGGCTTACCAGGGAACAGGCGGTGGAATCTCTGGACCAAACTAGGTGCATGAATGTGGGAAAGGGGTTCCCATGAATCTTCGGACTGGGAATAGCCCTTCCAGTGGACCAGATATTCCAACCGGCCTCTTCTGTAACGGGAGTCCCGGATAGAGGCAACCTCGTACTCCTCCTGAGGGATGTCGGTAGGTACTGACCTACGGGGTAGAGCACAGTGGTATGAATCTTCCTTGTATTCTTTCAGCAGGGAGGAATGAAACACAGGGTGAATGTGTTTCATATACTTTGGCAACTGAAGGCAATAGGCTACAGGGTTTATTCTGCGAAGTATGGTGAATGGGCCCAAATACCGTGGGGTATGTTTTGAAGGATGTAACCAACAGGGAAGGTATTTGATAGCTAACCATACCTTGGTTCCCTTCTGCCAATAAGGAGAGGTAAGGCGCTTCGGATTACTCTGGAAGCCGTAACAAAGTCTGGTGGCCTGAAGGCTCTCAACCGCTATCTTGTGCACCTCCGAGATACTGCACAACAAGTGGTCCACAGAAGGAGTACTAGAAGGGGGAAAGGACACGGATGGTATAAAGCTGGGATGGAAGCCACAGGAACAAAAGAAGGGACTGAGTCTAATAGCACTGCGTGTGGTATTGTTATAGGCAAATTCTGCGGTAGGCAGTAAGGTCACCCAGTTGTCCTGCTGACTGTTGACAAAGAATCAGAAATATTGTTCCAGGGATGAGTTGCTCCTTTCGGTCTGGCCGTTAGTTTGTGGGTGGAATCCCGAAGACATAGCTCTTTCTATACCCAACCTCTCACAATGTTCTTTCCAGAAGCGAGAGGCATATTGGGCACCTTTATCTGAGATTATTTTGTCTGGGATTCTATGTAAACGGAAGATCTCTTTAGCAAAGACCGAAGCCATTTCTGCAGCAGTGGGTAGACCAGCCAAGGGAGTAAAGTGTGCCATTTTAGTAAAACAGTCCACTGTCACCATAATGCAAGAGCTCCCCTCGGAGGGTGGTAACTCAACAAAGAAGTTGGTAGAAATTACGCTCCAAGGTCTCCTGGGCAGGCACCCCCTCCTGCTGAAGATACCCGATGGGTCTCTGCGTACTATATTTCGAACAGCAGACAGGTCATGATCGGACATATTCGGAAACCTCTTTGGTCATACCAGGCCACCAGAACTGCCGTCTAGGCAGATCAAGGGTGTTTTTAACCCCTCTATGCCCTGCTACTGGATCATCATGACACCATTTTAATGCATTTCGTCGGGATCTGGAGTCAGGTAAGTATAAACATTGTTTGTGGAAGCATAATCCGTCTTGCAGGATTTGGTCTTCAGGATGACGGACCGAAGAAGGAACCCTGGAAATGTGGGTGGCTCTGCGAACCTCTACCAGGAAAGAATTGATGGAGCAGATGACCTACTCATCAGGAAACATAAGGCTTAGTTGCTGTTCCTGGGATTGCCCAGGGATGGGTCTTCTTGAGAGTGCATCTGCGAGTAGATTCTTTGAGTCGGGTAGATAAGTCAACACAAAGTCATATTGAGAGAAAATATTAGCCCACCGGGCTTGACGTGAGTTAATGCACTCCATACTCTGGATGCCTTGAGATTCTTATGGTCGGTTCTTAACTCAAACTGATGATTCACCCCTTGCAGAAGATGACGCCACTCTTCACAAGCTGATTTCATGGCCAGCAATTCTTTTTCAATCACTGACTAATGAGTCTGACTTGTACTCAAGGTCGGGACATGTATGCCACGGGGTATTCGATGCTATTGTGTTCTTGAAGTAGGGCGGCTCCTAGAGCCGCTGAGGAGGCATCAGTTTCTACAGTAAACCTTCATTCTTGATCTGGCTGGCGTAGTACAGGAGCAGAGCAAAAGTCCTCTTTTAATTGTTGGAATGCCTGGTCAGCCTCATTAGACCAAACATAAGGCGTAGATGTCTTCTTTAACAGGTTGGTGATGGGCAAAACTCTATTGGAAAAGCCTGCAATGAACTTGCGATAAAAATGTGCAAGCCCTAAGAACCTTTGGATGTCCTTAACTGAACTGGGAGTGGGCCATTGCAATATTGCATCCTCCTTGCTGGGATCCATCCGGATACCTTCGGGCGAAAGAATAAACCCTAGGTAAGGAACTACCGTAGCTTGAAAGACACATTTGTCAGGATTAGCTTTCAAGTGGTTTTCCTTTAGTCTTTGCAAAACCTGGTGCAGATGAGTGGAATGGAGTTGAGGGTTCTTGGAGAACACCAGTATATCATCAAGGTATACAATGATGCATTGGAACAAAAGATCTGAGAAGGTGCGGTCCATGAACCGTTGGAAGACTGATGGAGCGTTCACCAAGCCGAAGGGCATAACTCGAGATTCAAAATGCCTGAAAGGTGCTCTAAATGCGGTCTTCCACTCATCTCCGGATCGTATGCGTAACAGGTGGTAAGCTCTTCTGAGTTCGATTTTAGAGAATATCTTGGCTCCCTGCACCGCTCCTAGGACATCTTTGAAAAGGGGCATAGGGTACTGGTCCCTAATGGTGACCTGATTGAGGCCCCGGTAGTCTATGCAAGGTCTTAGTTCACTGGAATCCTTCTTGGGGACGAAAAACAGTGAAGCCCCAGCCGGAGAGTGCGAAGGTTGGATAAGACCGTTCTATAAGTTTGAGTCCAGATATTTCCTGAGTACTCCCTTTTCTTTGAATGATAGGGAAAACATGCGCCCAAATGGAACCATGGCATTGGGCAATAAGATGATGGTGCAGTCTTCGGGCCAGTGGGGAGGTAGCTCTTGTGGTTCGTTGTCCTGAAAAAACTACATGTACTGGCTAAGCTCAGCGGGAATGCTATTTATTCTCAAAATTCTTGTTCCTTGTGATGGTTCAGGAAGTGTCTGGATGGTGGCATAATTGGTTACTGGAAGACAGGTCTGATGGCAGTAATCGGAGGTGAATGACATCTGATTGTTTTTCCAGTCTATGGTTGGGTTGTGCTTCCATAACCAGGACACCCCCAGTATGACTGGGAATTGAGCGGCTCTGATGAGGTCAAACTGGATAGATTCGGTGTGTTGTAGTAGCTTCATGACCATCGGGGGAGAAGTGTGCGTTATCAAGCCTGAGCTTGAGGGTTTTCCATCAACTCCCTCCACCTTTTGATCTTCCTCCTTCTCCAGACGGCCAATACCGGTCTTGTCAGCCCAGACGATGTCCATAAAACATCCCGCAGCACCACAATCCAGCAAGGCCAGTGTATAAAAGGTCTGTTGAGAAAGACTCAGTTGGATAGCTACCACCATGAGACGGTTGTCTTCTGTAGAGTTGGTAGGAGTGATTGACAATGAAACATAGGGATCAGGAAATCCTCCTCAGTAACTTGTCCCTACTAGTTCCGAGGAAGAGCGTTTCCCGACCGCCTGGGTGGCACATCAGGTGAGTCTCTTAAAAGATGTTGATTGGACCCACAGTACATGCATAGGTTGTTATCCCGTCTTCTTTTACGTTCATCTGGAGTAAGAGGACCTTGGGTTGCACCAATCTGCATGGGTTCTTCCTTTTTCAAGGTAGTAGGAGAAGGGGTGGACACACTAGGTTCGGGTAGAACAGGAAACCCACAGTTCTTTCGACGTTCTGATCATCTTTCAGATAGACGGAAATCCAACTGAAGGACTGTGGACCAAAGTTCGGACAGAGTTTGCCGACCTGGGCACCCGTGCTAGTTCATCCTTCAGCTCTTCTCTAAGGGCTTGTCGAAAAATGGTGTACTGAGCATTTTCTTGACAACCAGTTTTGGCTGCCACTCGTTTGAATCGGGAAATGTAAGACAACAGATCAGCGTTGCCCTGACGTATGTCCAACAACTGTTCACTAGCAACTAGTGCGGTCTCTTGTCTTTCGAAGGCCAACTTGAACTGGGCTGTGAACCCACTATAGTCCTGCAATAAGGGGCTGGCACTAGTCACCAGTGGGGTAGTCCAGGCTAAGGCATTACCAGTCAAATTAGATACCAGGAAACCTACGCGGGCTTGATCGGAGGCATATGTTTGGGGTCTAAAGGTGAAGGTGAAATGAATGATGCATGCCTCCATGAACTCTTTAAACTTATGTGGAGAGCCGTCGTATTTGCCACAGGCTAAAGACATAGGAGGGAGTTCATTGCAGGCTCTTTCCTGACTGTCAATTCTCTTCTTAAGGGCACCATTCTCTGCCTTGACGGCTTGTAATTCCTGTGTTAAATTGTGCACAGCAGAAAGGAGTTCCTGGACTTGTTCAGATGATGCCATTGGATCTTCTTTTTGGCGTTGCAAACTATCACACTCAGCACTGATGGACTGTATGTCGGTTATATCCGTGTCCACCACCCCTCCTCACCTGTATCTTCTGATGAAGTCTCGTGTTTGGGTACCTTCTTCCTAGGCGTCTTCTTTCTTGTGAAGAGGTAAGGTCTTCCGCGGTAGGAAGCCACCCTGATACCCTGTTGAGACTGGGAAGCAGAGGACTCCACCCCCCCAGCAGGGACCGGTTGGAGAGGAAAAAAGCGATAGCTCAAAAAAACCTCTCTGAAGCGTGATGCTTTAGCAGATGTGTAGTTCAAAGGAATCTCCAGGATGGCACGGAGGAAGATGGTCCAAATATCCATGCAAGAATGAAAACGTAGGAGGCAGTTCGTGTCAGTGAGAGGGTCCGGAGGAGTAAGGATTTGAGAGTAATCGCCAGACTTCAGGAGTGCGGTAAAGGGCTCCGGAAAGCAATGGAGCAAAAAGAAACAGAAAGAAGGGAAAGCGAGGACAAGGCGGAGCTGGAAAGAGAGCCAAGGGAACAGGTAAGAAAAGAACGGGAACGGGTAAAAAACAGGAAGCGAGGCAGTGAAGGAGAGACAGTAAGTGGCCGAAGCCGAGCGGAAGGAAAACAATGGAGTACGAGCAAAGGATACCAGAGTAGCGAAAGGGCCCAGGCAGGAAACAACGCGGAGCGTGAGAGACTGAAGCGGTAGAAAGACGGGGAGAAAAACACCCCCGTAGTATAGAGTAACAGAAGGGGAGCAAAAACACAGTAGCGAAGCATACAGCAAAAGTAGCAAAGCGCCAAGCCCAAAAGGGGGGCGTGGTTAAATACAGAGCGCGGACAGACCGAAACAGAAAGACTAGAATGATAACCAGGAAGTGGAAAGCCGAACGGAACATCCTAATGGCGACGCCAGCGCCATGTGTTCCATAGCGGCCAATGGTGTCTGCGAGAAAGTGGCATGACAATATCTACAAATTCAGAAGTACTTGGAGCTCGCCAATCAGGTTTCCGCCCACGACATGGAACGGAAACTGCATTAATTAACCTCAAGGCTCAAATTGATGAGCTCAGGGACAAGGGAAAATCAGCCTTACTCCTCCTCCTCCTTGACCGCTCGACTGCATTTGGCCTTGTAGACCACAAGGTCCTATGTAGCCATTTAGACTCAGCCACGCACTTCTCTAAGGAAGACCTAGGTTGGATTGAATCATTCTTAAGTAACAGGACCAGGAGTCTTTTCACCTTTATCAGCTGCAGACCCTAAACCTATCACTTGCGGAGTGCCCCATGGATCTTGCGTCTCACCGACCTTGTACAATATATTCACCAAGCCCCTTTTCGATGATCTGGACCATTTTGGTATCGCCTACACCAACTATGCAGATGATACCCAGATTCTCCTACCACTTTCTGGGGATTTTGGTAAGGAGTTGGCCTTGGTGAACAGAGTCTCCCTCATCATCCAGGCATGGATGGCAGCACACGGTCTATGCCTGAATGATGACAAAACCGAACTCATCATCCTGGGCACTTCCTACGACTAGGCCATGAATACACCTCCTTCATGATCGACAGCAATTCTATCAAAGTTGCCAACGAAGTAAAAACCCTAGGCTTTTACCTTGATTCCACCCTTACATTCATCAAACAAGTAAACACCATGGCGTCTGCCACTGCATATACATGCAAACTTATCAGAGCTGGCAACCATTTATTTCCAAGAACCGTTCCATTACCCATGCCAGACCCTCATCCTGTCCAAACTGGACTATTGCAACTCCCTCTACATCGAGTCCAATAAACACCTCATTAAAAAAATTCAAACACTCCAAAATAATGCCCTTAGAGCTACCCTTGGTGTAGCACGGAGAAAACACATCTCTGAGATCAGGAGACAATACAACTGACTATCTACCTACGACAAAATCCGACTGAAAATCGCCTCGCTTACCCACAAATGTCTGAATAATGCTGCGCCTTATTACCTTACCGAAAGAATTCACAGAAAACCCTTGCTTAGACCCTCTAGAACACCCAACAATAATTGCCTTATCGTCCCTAGATTTAAGCTATCCAAGGTCGGAGGCAGCAGCTTTCCTGTTAAGGCCGCCAGCTCTGGAATTCCCTGCCTCCACCCCTTCGAACAGATCAATCATACATGAATTTCAGACAAAACTGTATCCAGTTGGTTCAAAGTCAACGACCATTAAAGCCCTTATCACCTACCTTTTTTGCATTGTAAATAGAGATCTGTTTTATTAAGATGCTTTTATAGGTATCAGGTAATATTTTCGCCACCAAAAATATCGCCGTACATATGGTCGTCGGGAACGGCCATAGGTGATATTTTGGGTGGCGAACATTTTTGGGGTAAATGGGTGGGGGGTTGCGGGGGTGTCCCCCGCTCCCTTTAAATATATATGGGGGTTGCGGGGGTGTCGCCCGCAGGTTCCATGTGATAATATTGCCGCATAAATATGGCGAAATTTTTGTATGGCGATATTTTCGCGGCGATATTATCACATGGAACCCTTTTATAGTGTTTTTCGTCTGTAACCTATCATTCTTCTTATGTGATATTATGTAATCATACTCCTTTACCTTTTTGATTTGTATATATGTCATGTGTAACCTTAGCTGAGAATCTTCCTGTAACACTGCGCCCTGATACCCTTTGGTCTGGCGCGCAATACAAATTAATAAACAATGTGTTATTTATATAGCGCTTTCGCAAAAAGCTCTTTACATAGAACATATTTACATACAATTAGCACCCAACTGAAGTTGGCATTCATCTATGGACCTCGGAAGGATGAAAGGCTGAGTTGGCCTTAACAGGATTCGAACCTGCAGATCACACACAGATTGCAGTAGCGAGTGCTCAACCGGCTGAACTATCTTACTGGCTTATAAATCACCAGAGAGGATGTGTTTGTTTGTGCACTCTTTGAAGTTCCTTGAAATAAGCCCTGCGCGGTGTGAGGCAGTGTAAGAGCTACAGTTCTGCAGTTTGGCGAGTGAGGCATGGCGTGTGTCACAGGGAGGGTAGCTGCCAATCTAATTTATCACATGCTATTAGTTCTGTATGTTTTCCTGTCCAACAAGGTTGTGATGATGTTAACGAAGTCACCAGTGACCCATGCTTTAATCAGGTATTGAGGTGCAATAATAATAATGACTATTTGTAAACGAATGACACACTTACTGATAGCCTTATTTGAATGGCTTTAACATGAGATTTATTTCATGTTACTGAACATTCTGGTTGTAGAACAGTGAAGGTGGTACATACAAGTTTGTCTTGAGTAAACAAGTGAATCAAAGCATAAGTCTCAGATTTGCAATAAGCCAAATGTTTATAGGCAAACAGTGACAAACTTCACATTGGGTGTAAGTACAGTGTGAATAGAAGCAACTGCAATGCATTGTTAAAAACCAGTACAAACATATGCATGTATCCAAACAACATGGTAGAGGTGTGCATGTGTTACAAGAAAAAAGGGGGGGTGCAATTAAGTAGGACATGGGGAACAAAGGAATGTGAGTCCTTCTAGACAAGAAAGCCCATTAGGTATGGGTTTTTCTGTGGTTCAGTGGTGACCACTCCTAGGTCTAAATCGGGAATATCATTCCCAAGATTGAAAGTGGACGGGTGGATGAAGAGCCCTGTCCTCGGACGTTTCGGTTTCCAGATGTGATGACTTCTTCTGGGCCACAGGATTGTGCCTCCCTACAATTTTGAGCATAAAAGAAATTCAACTCTTAGAAAGAAGTGCACCTTCAGTTTGTATAGGAGTAGAAGGTGGGTCACGATCAAGCAAGAATCATAGACATAGAGTGAGGCATGGCGGCTGACTAGGTAATGCTCCCATTTTCACGGCCAGTTTGTCTGCGGATTTGTTTGTTTCCGCTCAAGTCGCGTGCCTCAACCTGCTTGAATTTGTGTAATGAGCGAGTATCGAATAAGGTGTTGGTGTGTGGCAGAGTTTCTTTACCTTCCTGGGTGCCGCCGTCCTTGTATGATCTAAGAAGTGGGAGCCGGCGCAACTCTCAAGGTAAGCCTTTTGCAACGCCCCCCGACCAGGAAGTGGCTGGTGGGATCACTGCAGCAGCCTCCATCCTGTGGTTACCCGCAGTGGCAGGCACAAACTCCGAGGAGCTGCTCCTGGAGTCTATATTGAAATACAAGGGCAAGCCTAAGCCACTTTTTCTTTACCCTCCTTCTGCGACTACTTGTGTGATTAATAACATTGAAACTGACAGGGTTGCGACAAATCGGATGGGGTTTTCGCTGTGTATGCACCCCCGTATTGTCTTCACGCAAAGTGGTACGTTTCCATGCTTCTACTGTTTCCTTTGTCTTCGACCTCCTCGGAAGTAACACAGGTCGAAACTTCTAAGAATTACTTGATTGGTACTGTTTTACCAGCCCAGTATGACATTGGTGTAACAACTGTGAAACTGGCTGTCTTTATCTTTGGAAAATCAGGCTCTAGGAGTACAATTAATGGTCCTTCTTTGGGGACCATGACACATCTTCCTCCCTCTTACACTTAAAAGCTATCTTGCCTGCTGCTTCTGTCTTGCTGGCTCCAGCACTTTTAAGTGGGCCTGTTCTGGAAGACTCTTTTTCAAACACTGCTGTCAACCAGCAAGGGTCTTCTATGGGAATTGACTGATATGGAAATATTGTCCATACATGACTGTGCTGTGCAAGCTGAAAGGGGGGACGACGCGGGGGTAAAGCTTCGAATGTAAACTTGTCTTTTGGCTGTCTCGATGTGGCCCCCTTTTTGGATTTTCTACCGATGGATGGTGTTCTGCCAGGTTCTTACCGGGATGGTCTTGTGGTTATGGAGGAAACTGCAGAGGGAGTCGGGGAAATTATGCTTAGGTCCGTTATTGACTGCCATTGCACCTCAAACGATGAGCTCAGTGAGCGCTTTAGATGTAGTGCCCCCAAACCCCCGGTTGTGCTTCAATTCCTATAACTTTGTAAAAATGTGTGCTGCATGTTTGGCACCTTTTATTACTCCTGGGTTGAACACGACTGGTGATCTGAGCTTTTTTGTCCCATCTGCCCTGCAGTTTGGGAATCTTTCCCCAGTTTTAGCCAGGGAAGGTCTGCTTTCAACAAAAGAACACTGATGCTAGGGTCGATTATATGTTAACCTTGGTTTCTACCTTGCAGGTAAGCCTACATATGGCCATTATGGCCCTGACTAACACTCATGAAAGTATAGGCGTGGTCCTTCGGGACCAGGGGCCTTGCCATTATCAGATTAAATGATAGATTCACGTATATTGAGGGATACATCAAGGGCGAGGAAAACACCCGCCTGCTTCAAGGCCTGCACTGGTAGTCCACAATCGCGTTTATGACCCGGCGATAAAAGGTGATGAAAAGGCATTACAAAGAGCTCTATGAGCAATGCCCTTAACAGACTTAAGGGAGTGCGGAAGCCTTAAGTTAGCCTTCGGAAATTGGCTGCATAATAGGCATACCCAACTACCAAAAGACTCGCAAAGAATGCTAGAGGTAATGACTTACAAAGATACGCAATCTTTTTTGAAAATCATTAACTCTGACCTGAAAACAAGGTCTCGGGTAAATCCCATTTCTGACTCCAAATCGGTAGCACGATATATAGGGGTCTGCGTGAAGGCGTGTTCTTGGGAGGTTTATCCCATGAGCCATGGTGTTTGAACACGGACCAGGAAGATCTGAGAGGCCTGATCATCCGTAGCTCAAATTCTTAAGCTCCGGACCATGACTGGTTGTCGCTCATGGTTATGAAATAGAATCTTCCCTTCTGGGCAGATTTTTGAATGAAAATGTTCACAAAGATTTTGAAGGTTAATGAGTTACCCGACTCATGACTGACCTCGATATTGGTCCCTATTCATAAAAAGGGTTTGCGGGCCAACCCTCTTAATTATCGTCAGATTGCCCTACTGGACATTTCTTCAAAAATCTTTGCTTCTATCCTGTTGTGTAACTTACTTGCATGGGCAACAGACACTGGGAAACTTGACCCTCATCAAACAGGGTTCATGAAAGGAACTGGGACCAGTGCAAATGGTTTTGTTTTGATCATTCTGAAATGCAAGGCAAGGGTAAAGTCAAAGCCTGTCTTTATTTCATTTTATCAATTTTTATTTTTATTTTATAGCTTTCGACAGCATGGGTCATGATCTCCTTTGGTGGAAACTTTCTAATTGGGGTTGTCCGGAGGATCTTTTAAGTATTATTATTGCACTTCACACAAATAGACTGAACACCATAGGCACATTGTCGAATAGGATTGAAAGTTCACACAGTCTTAAACAAGGCTGCGTTCTGGACCCTCTCCTTTTTGAGCTTTTTATTTGTGACATAGCATTGCTTTTTAAGGATACCTGCTGTTTCCCACTTGTTTTACCTGCCAGCAAGACCAATTACCTTATAAGCAGATTACTTTGTTTTGCTAGATTTTACTCCGATCGGTCTACAAAGACAACTTGCAGACCTGTCGCAGTGCACGACCCACAATAGACTGATGATAAATATCGTAAAGACCAAGGCTTTTCAATTTAGAACGGAAAACGGAAAACACTATATTAAGTTCAGGTGGCATCTGGGCCCCTCCATCATAGAACAAGTGCCTAATTTAGTTTACCTGAGATTCCATTTGTTTGAGGGTCACAACCATAGGGTTTCTTTTCTCTAACAGAAGACTTAGGATTGCTTACTTGGCAATGAAGGCCTTTCAGGTTAATACTAAACTTTGTAATTTTTCATTGGCCCCCGTGGTCGAATTTTATAAGAAAAAGGTTCTCCCGGTAGTAGCATATGGGGCGGAGACGCTGCTTTTTTATCCTAAGGTTAACTGGGGCAAACTTAAAGGCTGTTTTTGGAGGTTCTGTCTCTTCCTACTGGAGTTCCCACTGCTGTTTTGCGCTACGAGTTGGGGCTCCTGTCCATTGAGGCACATGTAGCATGGAAGCAACTTTGTCTCTTTCTCAAAATAACATCAGGAAAAAGATCACCACTGTGGTAGGAATTGAAACGGGTTGTGCAGGGGATATTTTGTGCTTCACTCAACAGATGGAATGCTGAATGTGAGAATGTAATGGTCTGTATGTATGATGTGGATTTACTATGTTGCAGACTACTTCCCACCTTGCCAAAAAGAAAATGTGGGAGTGGAGTTGGATTTTAACTCTACAATAGGTACGTAGGACCAAATTGTTCTCCGGCATCCTTGTTGATGTCATGTCTCAGGGTGTTTTACCAGCTTACTTGTTCCTGAGCTCCAACTGGAGATCCCAATTTTTACATTTCCGACTTAATCTACTCCTGACAAAAGACATTTTAGGTGTTCAGGAGGGGGTGGAGCAGAGTCTTAGATTTTGCAAGTCTGCTACAACTGTTGAAACAATTGCACATGTTTGTTTGGAGTGTGAGCTTTTGTATGAACGTCGTATTTTACATTTTGATCATCCTATACAAGCTTTTAAAATTTCATCTGCTGGTTTTGTTTGGCAACAAATCATGACGTCTGGTATCAAGTGTTGGGGTTTAGCGGTGCTTTGATTTTTTAAAGATGTTTGTTAAATTGAATAGGGATTAACCGAATTCTTGAGTATCTGAGCCTTTTTGTATACATTTTATGAATTGTTTTCTTTTTGTATTCGTTGAATTGAGAATAACTTGTATGTGTAGTTTTTACTGTTTTATGAGAACTTAGATATTGGTCTTATGATAATGGTTGTATTGTATTTACATAAACCTTGTGAAAACATTATTTTATGACTATATTTCACAATAAACAACAACAACAAAAGTGTCCCTGGTATGACAAAACAAATGAGGAGAACAACTTTAAACCCATTTATAACGGGATTTGGTGTTCGAAATGTGAAAAGTTATGTACTTCTCTTTAGACAAAAATCCTGGTATAATATTCAAGCTTCTCTGTGTTAAGACTATGGACAAGGAGCAGGGGGGGATTTGGAACAGTAAGAAATTGAGAAACGATTGGCCAGCTGCTTAAGACTGAATTGTTGGGTCTCACCAGGTATATACTGGACAAATGTCTACCTTAGTTTTAAAATTCTTTGTTTTAACTTGTTTGGTGTACTTTGCATCAAAGGGAAAAAAGCGGAACTTGAAATTGAAATGTGGATACCCAAAAGAACTTTGCTAAACAGAGTCTTACTCCTACGTCCTGTTCCCTTTCTTACATGCTCATGAAATGTCATCACGAGTGGGGACAGCACTGCAGCATGTTGTTCAGCAGAATTATACTTCAAACTATAAGTGGGGCACTTTCTGCGCCAGGTGGACATGCCCCCTGCTCAGAGCCTCCCACCCATATGCTCTATGCTCCACCCTTCACGACTTCTCTGCGTAGGTAGGGGCTGGAACTTGCATAAATTGCTCCTCATCCATGCTTATTTACCAACACTTTCTGTTTTTTTCTATTTGGAGCCTCTCACGTTTATGCTCTGGGACGCTGTGTTTAAAAGTAGCCTCTCCTGTAGCCGTTGCATTTCAGCAGCAGATAAGCCCTTTGTTTGGTGTGTCGTGAGGCAGAACAACCCTGGGATCGCGGCACGGACTGTTCCTCCTTAACAGGTTGCATACTCTACAAGCTACTGAAACACTGGCCAGAGTATTTTCTTCAGGCTTCCTGGGGTGCACCTCATGGACTTGGTGGGATACCAGTTGCAGGCACCCGACCAGTGGACACGTCTCCCATACGGTCGCCTGTCAGGCGCAGTTCTTGCAACCCTTCCTTTGGCTGCAAGTCCACCACAACCAGGTGCAGCCAGGTAGCCCCTTTGACGATTTCTGGTGGGTCAGTAGTTTCCGTCATCCAGCTTCTCCAGAGGCCCTATTGGGCTGTGTTGAGTACATCGCCTCCAACCAGGCATATGCGCTAGGACCCACGCAGGGCTTGCAAGACCACTCCAGCCAGTTAATCGAGGCCCCGTGCTTCCTGCCACTCTTCTGAGTGATCCTTTAGGTATTTTACCTGTTGTGCGCAAATCATTTTTTGAAAGGCATTTTCTTATGGTGCCGAAACCCGAAGGCCCATTCTGTGGCCTTGTCCCACCTCCCGGCCAGGCCATGGGCCTCCACCTGGCAGCTTTATGGTGGTTAACCCTTCCACTCAAGGAGCGGGCCCTGCTGCGCAACCTAGAACTTTATTTCAAGGCACACAACGTTGCCACCTGATGATTGAATTCGGTCACTGCACTTCGTTGGCCCACTCAGATAAACTTCAGGATGTGTCACAGCATGGAAGAACAGAAGGAGCTCAAGTGCAATTCTTTGTTCTTGCCCCAAACTGGATTCCACCCTAAGCAAACTGCTTCAGGCAATACTGACGGAGGCGTCTTGTGGCCTGTCCTATTTTCTGGCTCCTGCCTGGCACAGGAAGGGAACATTAGTGGCTCAGCCCCTCTCTTTGACACACTTACGTAGCCCAGCACAGAGTCGTCAGTCCCTTCCCGAAAATCCCTTTCCAATGTCTTGTGCTGTGCATTACTGGTTACCTGAACCTTGCATGCCGTTATACAGACCTGTTCCTACTTTCACACAAACCTTACCAGCTGGAATTCAATGTTTTGATAATTATTTAATGTCTTGCGCAGGGCCTTAATACGTGCTTGCCAGTGAGAAGTTTGTGCTTAATAAATGCATTTCATGATTTCAAGATGGCCGCCCGTGGTTGAGCAGCACAGCCCTCGGCCTCCCGCACAGAAGCAGCCACAATCAGCTCGTAAACAGTGGAGCAGCCCGCCCCAGGACCCACTGTCGATGGATTATTACTTTGGGACGGGGAGAGTCCTTGGTAATTGCAGCTCCGATCCTGCAATCAAAGAATACTGCCCCGCGGCGCTTACAGCACAACCTGATGGGGAGGCCGACATTGTGTGGAGGTTCTTCACCCGTGCCCAAGTCGTCCGGGGCGGTATAGTGTGGGTGGAGGTCCCCCTGGAACCCGGCACCGGCCATGAGGGGGATGGCACCAGCAGAGAGGGGCTCCAGCACTCAAGTGTTCGCCCTCTCCAGTGGAGCCTCACACCGGAGAACAGCACAGCCCCTGGATGAGCAGCAGCCTACAGGCGCCAAACCTCCCCACGGCAGCTGCGGGGCCCAGCTCAATCCTTCAACCGTGGATCCACCGCACACAGAGAGAGCAGGCGGGTGGACCCTGCTGCCCATTACTGGGGCAACAGAATCCAAAATCCGGGAGAAGCCGGGGTACTAACAGACACATCGGAGCAGAGCGCCCTCATCAGGCTCAGCCCCCGACCAGCTCGAAATCTGCTGGCCCCAGGACAAAGGGATGCAGGGGTTGTGCTGTCCGCAGAGGCTGACGCCCACCGCGGCGCCTCCGAGCGGACACCCGTTGTAAAGGGTGCACCCCTGGGGGCCCTCGCTCCAGGACACCAGCCATCAACGTCTAGCAACCAGAGGAGGAGAAGCCCTCCAACAAGCAGACTGTGCTCTCCCCCGAGTGTGGATCGCGGGGAGGAGACCAGCTGCACCCCTCTAGAACACCGAGGGGGAAGTGAGACCAACGAGCCTGGGCAGACTACCCTCCACCCCCGCAAAGGACACCACTACAGCATCAGGCTAGACACAGAGGAGCAGAAGGTGGACTTGGCCCCAGCTTGCAAGTAAGTGCGGAGGTGGGCCCTAGGGGTCGATCAGCGATGCCACGCTCCACTCAGGAGGGGGAACATCATCATCCAGAGCCATCTCAGGGCCGGCCCTCACCTCTCCCCCAAACGAACGCCCAGGCCTCCCGCGGTACAGAGTGTCTTCTTGAACACTTGCCAGGCAGACTCTCCCTCTCCAGGTCACAGCGTACAGAGACCTGAGCCCGGGGACCCCAGCACGGGGGGCCCCCCTTCCTAACATCTATCATCCACAGCCAGACCCTACTGCTCGAGGCCTACTGGACGGGGGGAACTGGTGGATAGACCGGGGGGGTCCTCCCCGATTTGCACGGGAGGGAGCTGCAGCTCACAGAGCCCGCCGGCGTAACAGGAACCCGGGATCCAACACCGCAAGGGCCGAGTCCCATCTGGGAGAGGCCTAACACCCCACTCGAGGCCCGCAAGGAGGTGTGCCCCGAGTCATACGCAGCACTCCATCATACGCCTGGAGGGAAGCCCTGAAGTGACTCCCTTGAGAGGAGGCCGGAATCAGGCCTTGGGTAGAAGCTTATCTTCCAGGAGTGCAATCTATTTCCACATACGGAAGTTTGCGAAAGGATCCAAGTCGCACACTAAGGGGTACACAGAAGAGTCTAAGAACCTCCAGCGGAGCAGGGGCTCCCTCGAATGCCTCATTCCACTAGGCAGTGCAAGCTTGCACCCCAGTAACACAAGCGTACCGCCCGCAGAGATGTCCAGAAACAGGAACAAGGACACACCAGTCCCCGCCAAAAATGACAAAGAAAACTCAAGAGGGAACCCTCGCGCAAATTTGGGCCAGGGATTCAGAAGCAAATGGACCCCATAATCTGAAAAGTGGGGAGCGGAACCCGGCACGGAGACCGGACAGGATGACCAAGAGAGACCCGTGACCCACACCTCACTTAGGTCTCTGCTAGGAGAAATAGTAGAGAAAATCACTGATGCTGGGCAAAAACAAATGAACACTTACAAGAAATAAGAAGGGACATCAATAAGATTGAAGAGAGGGTAGACCCCAACAAGAGGGCCATCTAAGAGCTGACAGAGGAAGCACGGAAAGCGGACACCCTCTTGGAGACCCTGGCAGTAGCAACCCATAACCTCAAACTAAGGGCTAAATATCTTGAAAATGGGTCAAGACGTTACAACATACGGATCAAATGCCTCCCGGAGACTACACAAAACCAGGATCTAGCTCAAACCATATGCTCAATCTTTGGAGACCTCTAGGACACAGAACAAGGTGCGGATTTCTGGTTTGATAGAATACACAGGGTAGGCCCTAAACATCAAGAACCCAGAGCAAGACCAAGAGACGTCTTAGTGGCGTTCCACAACTACACCCTGAAAGAACAAATCATGGAAAAGGCCAGGAAAACAAACCACATCACCTACAACGGCACTGAAATCTACCTATACCAAGACTTGTCCCAAACCACCCTAAACAGGAGAAGGCGCATGACCCTGATACTGGCCCACCTTAGAGAAAAACAAGTGCGCTATAGGTGGCTGCACCCATTTGCTCTGAGTTTCACCTGGCAAGGGAACCACCATAAAGTAACAACATCCGAGCAAGGGGCAGCTGTACTGGGGCTTGAGGAGGAAGCGCAGACGCCATGTCCTCCGCCTGCCGGCCAACCCATCACCCAGAGATCATGGGAATGGACGGCGGTTGAATCCTGAAGGGTAAAGAAAGGGGTGAAACAGCCTGCCTGCGGACCCCTCCCGCCCAACGCAGCTCTAGTCCAACCACCGCGCATAGAGGAGAAAGGCAATTTAATTCACACCAGGGTCACGCTCTTCACCACTACGGTTTCCCTGGGGAGGGCATATAGTGAGTCAAATCATGCGCTCGAGCGACAATGAGTCGATACAATTCGACATAACTGCGGGAGGAGGAGGGTGGGGAACGGCCGGTTAGAACGGGATTGGGAGATCCCACGTGGGGACAAGCTGGGTATCTAATAGGGGCTAGCTCTCGTGTCTACAAAGTGAGGGGGGCTGAGAGCCAGCTGGCCCCACCCAGCAGAGGGGACGGAGGGAGAGTCTGAGGGAGGGGAGGCAGACTGGGAGGGGGAAGGAGCAGGGAAAATGGAACGCCGCTGCTACGGAAGGAGGGCGGCTTGGTCAGAAAACAGGTGGATCCCGGGAGAACTAATTCGGGGGGGGGCACATCCCACAGGGAACAATAACCTAAGCGAATGAACATGGCTCGACAAGAGCACTTAAAAGTACTATTGATAAACATCAATGGGCTTAACTCCCCTCTCAAGAGGAAAAAGGTGGAGAGATATCTGAGAAGAGAAGACCTGCATATAGTCATGATGCAAGAAACCCACACACAGCCGCTATATACCCATAGGATTAAAGTCTGGGGGTTCAAAAGGATCTTTCAGGCCACACAAGCATGCAAAAAAGGGGGAGTTCTCATTGCGTTGAAAGATGGGCTTGACATGCTTGTAAAAGGAAATGACGAGGACTGTCAGGGCAGATATCTGGCAGTTGCAATGGAGGGGGAGAGGGGAGGCCAACACGATCGCGACCCTATGCACACCAAATTCAGGTCAGGATACCTACGTATGTAAAACACTAGCCCACCCAGAAATGTTCAGTCTCCCATCATTTTGTCGGGAGACTTTAATTTGGCCTGGGACCCCACTAAAGACAGGAGCACAAAACCCCAGGGCCCGCCGGTGCTACCATCTGGAGAACTGAAGCGTAAGATACAAGAACTGGCCCTAGTGGACACATGGAGGGTAATGCAGGGTGACAGGGAAGGATACACCCATGCTCACAGAACGCACTCCAGAATCGATTATGTATGGCTATCCAGTTCGCTGGTGGGTAAGGCCACTGACCTAACCCTAGGGGCCATTACCCTCTCCGATCATACCGCAATGACGCTAGTACTGGGAAGGAATAGGTGCCTGCCGGGACCCTGGAAGTGGAGATACCCGACCCACCTATTCAAAGATATAACATTGGCGCAAGAAGTGACAGAGGAAATCGAAAGCTTTGCCGAGACCAACAAAATCCGGGATACCACCGGGCAAACATGGTGGGACGCCCTAAAAGCGACACTTAGAGGGAAGATGATAGCCATAAAAGCAAGATGTGCCAGGGAACTGAGGCTGGAGGAAGCCAGGTTGGAAATTGAAAGAGATAATGAGCAGGATGGGCCCGAATCAGACCCCCACTCTCAAATGGGAATTAAGGCCGATATGGGGCCAACTAGATAAGATTCAGAAAGGGCAGCTGAGCGCAACCTTGTGCGCCTCAAACAGAGGCACTATGTTAAAGCTAACAAGTCAGACCGTCTCCTAGCTAAGCTGTTGAGGAAAGAGGAAGCGATAGGACCATTCTGAAAATCAGGCAACAGGGAGGTCACGTGAGCGCTAAGAATGAAGATCTACAAAGGGAGTTTGTGAAATACTACTCCACTTTGTATGGCTCTGACTGCCCCACCCCTGATGCCCAAGAAGCCTACTTGAGAGAGATAGACCTACACCGCCTAACAGGAGAAGAAAGGGAAGCCCTGGAAGGGGACATCACAAGAGATAGACCTACACTGCCTAACAGGAGAAGAAAGGGAAGCCCTGGAAGGGGACATCACAAGGGATGCGGTTAGGACCGCTATAAACTCGCTACCAAATAACAAAGCCCCGGGCCTCGATGGCTATCTAGCAGAGTTTTACAGACTCCACAAGGAAACATTAATACCACACCTTACGAACCTGTATAATCAAATAGGGTACTCCACAATGCTATCGAAAACAATGGAAGAAGCCAAGGTGATACTAATCCCCAAAAAAGGCAAAGACCCGACGGACTGTGCGTCATACCGCCCCATTGCATTAATAAACATGGATGTGAAAATCCACACCAACATTCTAGCCAACAGACTCGAGGCAATCCTCCCTAGACTTGTCCAACTGGACCAGTCAGGATTTATTAAGGGAAGGCAAACGGGAAACAATATAAGATGAATACCCCTCCTAATCAAAAAGGTCCAGAAGAGAGGAATCCCCGCCCTCCTCCTTTCCATAGACGCAGAGAAAGCATTTGATCGGGTGGAGTGGGGATTTCTCTTTGCAGCCATGGCAAAGATGGGCTTCGGCCCGCACTTCTTAGGGAGAGTCAGAGCTAACTATCAACGCCCTCTTCTCCGGCTCGCAATTAACGGTCACATCTCTGAGCCAATCCAAGTGGAGAGGGGCACAAAACAGGGATGTCCACTTTCCCCCATCTTGTACGCCCTACATTTAGAACCCTTTTTGGCGGCCATAAGGGGAAACGGGAACATACATGGAATACCCTTCAAGGGAAGCCCTCACAAAATTGCTGCCTTTGCAGACGACTTGATATTGATATTGTCAATAACCCAACCAGACCCCTCTCTGAGAGCAGCACAAAAGGAGCTAGACCGCTTTGGGGCCATTGCAGGGCTAAAAGTAAACATAAACAAGTCCAAAATACTTAGCCTTACTCTTACCGCTTCAGAAGTACAAACACTTAAAAACTCACACCGGGATCTGGCCACCAGGGGGCGCACGGATGAGCTCTACCTCCGTGTGAGCTCCAGCCCTGAGGTCCGAGAAGAGGCATGAGCCCCTGCTTCTAGACACCCCCCCCTGGAAAAGAAAGTGAATGAGCGATGTGCTGTGTGAAGGTCCCCACCCCTGCCCCCCCCCCACACAGGAGAAAATTCGGGAGAAATTGGCCGTGGAATCCCACTGGTATCGTGTGATTGTGAAGACGTCAGGAGCATTTTCCACACGAAAGTGAAACCAGAACTGTCACATACCAGGATTTAAGGGAAAACCTCTAAGACCGACCGCTTAGCGGCAAACTTCCTTGACAAACACTCAAGGCCAGGTCTGAACACTCACCTAACACTATCCTGAGGCAGAGGGAGGCGGCTCTGCTGCGAACGGCGACGGGCATAAGGCAGTTGAGAGGGGTCCGCTCCCAATGACCATTGGGCTGCGCTCCGGCGGATGTGTGGATTTGTCCGAGACCTGGATGTACCAGGACCTGCTGTGCCCGAAGAAGAAAAAGACACTGGTGAATTGCTGCCTCCGCTGATGGGAGGAGGACTCCATAACGGGACCGGCGACACTGATAATCCTGAGCTACGCGCCGCCCGGAGACCATACAGTGATCCGTGAGGTACTGAAGACCACGCCGGACTGCGGGCGCAACCTCAGGAATACAAAAGGCGGCTTAATCGTAGCTAATAAAGCACACAGTAAGTGGAAGCTCCCGGCCCTCACCTGCTAGCGTAAAACACTGACTGCTGCTGACCTGATAACTAACCAGGGCCCCTGTCTCACTAAGCACCGCGCCATACTGAATAACAAGGCCGCCTGGGTAAAAGTGAACCACATTCTCAATAGTACCCAGACCCATGCAAAGCACCATACTATAATTTTAAGAGCCTCACACTGTCAGACCTATAAGAACCCCTGCACCACTAGATGCGCCGTACCACACAAATCTACAAAGCCACCTGGGAGGGAGAGAAGCACACACCCAGCTGTGCAGGGGTCTGACCTATACTCCACATTGCGATACCAAAAGGTACACACTCATAACCCCAAACGGGCCACCGCCACGTCATCGTACTACGCTGGCGAGATAGGCAGCATGGAGGAAAAGGAAACACATCTTTGACAATACGTGGATACCTCTGGAACTGCGCGCTACGATACCGGCACCCAAGCGCCCCACCCAAGGGAAACCTGTGGGGTGCACGGCTACACCCCCGGCAATTGAGAACCTTTTTGCCGACTCTGTTCTATTCCCCTGGCACACCCGCCCAAACCAGCGCGGAGAGCACACACAGGCCTTCGCTCTCCTGCAGGAGAGGAATAAGTGATAAGGTGGGTGCAAACACACTCCACACATGAACGCTCTGCACTAAAAAGTTCTTATTGTTGAACTATACCCATATATGGAAATGTACAGTTACGTGATCGCACTGTGATCCTCCACCTGAGGAATTAAAGCGGCCTGGATTCTGAAACACTCCCCTCAACTCAGTTCCCTCTCATCACTTTATCTGAGCCGCTCCCTTTTTGGTCCCAGCGATCACCGCACCAAAGTGAACGTTCTACATACAAGATCCCTCATTCCTGGAATCAGCCTGGAGACATCCAAACTTACTTTTCTGTGGAAGCGACGCCAGAGGCTACGACCCCCATACAAGGGGATCACCAAGATCCCCTCCCAAAGGCGCAACCTACAGAATAGAAAAGTGCAGCCTTGTGTAGGAACAGCACTTTGTCCGATCACCAAGCAACGTCTCTACATCAACACAGCCACCTTTCACTTCTCTCATCGTCGCATATTTGGATTGTGAGAACACCCAAAGAAGACACAGGGACTGGAGGAGAAATACTTGTTCCCTTTGCTCCCCCGGACACCGCACACCACCCGGAACGCGAAGCCCATTCGCAATAAGGGCGCTCTCCCATTTCATCCCACCAGGGAGTACAACACCAGCAAGTGCTTGACAGTACTCCTCCAAACTATCCAGTGCTGCACAGTCCCCAGTGCTCTGTACTCTGAGCATATGAGCATTAAAGAAAAACTTGCATCTTACAAATTCTCACCACAGCGTACTTCCAGCGCTTCCTCTCCCAATATCGAGATGGCGTCCTCGGGGCCAGAGGCCGCTGCAACTAAAGCAAACGTTGCGGACCTGCTAACCGAAATGAAGAGTATCTGGGCTGACCTCAGTAGGAAAATCGACAAAATAACACACAGGATCGACAAAATGGAGGAAAGACTTGAGGAAGTAGAATATAATCGGACCTCCTTATCCACGCTAGAAACACAAATGGATACCAGACTAGTAGATATCAAGATGAGGGAGGAATAATTCCGGCTCAAAGTCGATGACCTTGAAAATTGCGAACGACTCAACAACATTCGCATTTTTGGCTTTCCAGAAAGAGATGGAGAAACATAGCTGGACCTAAAGAGAACCCTACATACACTCTTGAAATTGCTATTTGAGGATGACTCTGTAGATGAGCCCAAACTTGACCGCATTCATCGTGCTGGTGGCACAGCGGGAGGCCCTAAAACAATACTATCCCGATTCCATAATTATGCGGACAAAGCCCGGGTTCTGGAAAAGGCCAGAAACCATCTATCAGGATCTCTCCTCGCTCACCTTGGCCATGAGAAGGAAATACCTCCTGCTAACTAAATTCCTAAAGGACAAGGCAATAAGGTACAGGTGGGGATACCCCTTCTCGTTGACTTTCGAATGGGAAGGGTCCACAATAAAATTGAAAACCAAAAGAGACATTAATGTTTGTATCGTGGACTTGCTCGGAGAACAGGAAGGACCTGTGGCCCCATAGGAAGGAAGAAACAGAGAATGGAGGATCAAAGGGCCAAGGCGCCAGAGGATCTGAGGCTCCCGGAAATTTAGGCGGAAGAATGTCTCTCCAGAAATGGAACATTGAACTTTCTGTGGGAACCAGAAAATGTCAAAGCAATTTTGACCCGAGAGGGCAATTTGAGATCTTACTTGATGCCACACACCCCTTACACACCCCTTTCATGAGGTTGGATTCAGACTGGTGATGATCATAGCCGACAATCACGCGGAAAAAGCAAGAACAACATTGGTCAACAAATGAGGTGAATTGGAAATGGGGGATAAGGGGGACAGTAGGGGCTCTTTTTTTATTAGAGGTGTTAAATTAACTGACCAAAATGGTAAGGTCCTCACTGGTGGTCCGAGGCTGCCTGGGTGAGGTTAACCCAGGTGGATCGGACACCGTACTGGGGGGAGTGAGGGAGAGGGGAAGGTGGGTGGGGGAATCGATCATGGCTTGTATTTACACATAAAGATGCAGAGACACTCTCTTGAACATGGATATGTATTGGATTGGCCCTTTAGAAGTGAATCTGAAAAAGCTGGGTGCATTAAGGCTGGCACGCTAAATGTAAAGGGACTCGACTCCTCCACTAAAAGATCGCTGGTCTCTCGGGAATGTAAGAGATCCAATCAAGACATAGGGCCTCATTACGAGTCCGGCGGTAACCGAGGTGGTAAAACCGCCTGGTTACCGCCGGACTCGTATTACCATTCCACCTCCGTGATTCCCGGAAAACCGGGGTTGTAATGCCCCGGTAATGGTGGCAGAATGGTGTTAATCTCCATTCCCATTGAGTCCTATGGGACTCAATGGGAATGGGGATCATGGAAACACCAGCAGCATCTCGTAATGCTGCCGGTGTTTCCTCGTCCACCTGCAGGCGGGCGGTGTTAAACCCGCCAGGTCAAACCTGGCGGGAACATCCCCTCCCGCCTGCAGGAGTCTGGATCAGGCGGTCCGGAAACAACAGTGGCGGTGGGTTTACCGCCACCGTTATTTCCGGACCGCCTGATTTGTAATGAGGCCCATACTCTTTTTACAGGCGACCAGGTATACACGCGGGCGAAGAGCGAAAGGTATTGTACACCAAACAGGATGTGAATACTGGGTGTCTGGTCCCTTACGAAAGGCGGGAGTCGGTGTTTTGATCAGAAACGGTCTTAAATTTGAAGTTACAAAGACCTGGTCCGATGTGGAAGGTAGAGCCATAGTTCTGGTGGGCAGGTTACACAACACAACTCTTGCATCCCTTTATGCCCATATATATAAGAAAATACCACAAAAAAAGCTACCCGCCTACACACGTGCTAGGTGTGTTTAGTTGCAAAAAGTGCTATCTTTCATGTCGATTGATTGATAACGAAAGAAACAATAGAGATATACATCTTTTAATTTATGAATACAAGACACTGAAAAAAATATATATTAAAAAGAAAAAAAATGCATTTTGTTTACACATAACATCACATAAAAGACATTTGGTGAGAGTCAATATTTTCAACCAACCAAAACAATTTCTTTGAACTTAGCACAATCATCATATATTGGCGATGTTGTGAGGTTAGTAAGGGTGTGAGGTGAACATCTTGTTATTTCATGAAATCTCAATGAAAGATTACAATTAACTTGTCCTTGACTCTGTCGACACCAAAAAGTGTGTTTCTGGGTACTAGCAATGATTATTAAAAAGAAAAACACCCTGTAGCCAGCAAAAGATGCTATAAGATGTGTGCTGGACCCGTCTTCAGGACTTTGTATGATAGCACCGCAAGTTGGATGCCAAAAGTAGGTAATTGGTTGATGCCCTTCACTTATGGCAATCTAAAAACAAAAACAAAAAAAACGTGTTGGTGACATGATAAAAACCAAATAGGAGTGTCATATTTCTATTAGTGTGCACATGCAACAGTTTCAAAAACCTCTCAATTACTTGGTTGACGTGTGTGGCCTCAAATTAAGTGAAAATGTGGACGAAATTCAGTTGTCCGGACTCTGAATCTTCACAATTATTAGAACTAGAAGAGAATTTGAATAATAAATGAACTTTGAATGTTCATGTTTGCAATTTCTTTTAGCTTTTACCACGACTTGGTTTGTTGTATACAGAAATGCAATCATTACTCTGTGGCATCATAGCAGAGGAAGCCCTCGGTCTGTTTTGAAAAAACCAAAGGGTTCTTTGTCCATATTTTTAAATGTCACAGTGAAACGGTTTTGATACTGCCCAAGGTGCATTTTACCTAAAACTGCACAATTCATGTTCGGGACTAGATGTAATTTTTATATAAGAAACATTCGATCCATCATGTTTTTAAATAAATGAGTACCTTCAGACGAAAGCGAAGAAATTCTTTCTTTGGCTTTGACAGCCGTGTATGTATTTTTCGCTTGTGTTATCCGATGGTACCGTAATCTGGAGCTCGCCCAATCTGTCGGTGTTTAGCTAAAGTTTAGCGGCCAGTGATTTTCAAAAAAGCCTGTATGTGAATATTTCTTGGGCCGCAATTGTTCATGCATTTACCTTTGTAACGTGTTGTTGATTGTAGCTCTTACGCTTCAACGCTGTTGATTCTTCACGGTGGCCTCAAACTGTGGCTGCCGGGTATTGCCACACTTGCATGTAAGAGGCTAAACCTTCACTGCAATAACACCCTAGTTCAATGCGTTCGCCATCTTGGAATAAAAAATGGCGGACACGGCTAATACATAGCATGTTGAAAACATGGAAAACCGACGTTTTAACAGTTTTCAGCAATTCACATTGCCATCTGTGATTCACTTTATTTTTCATGTGAACCATACAAATGTTTAGGTATACATGATAAAAAAATTGGAAAAATTAGAACGGTGGTCATTCGATGAATTTTTTACTGAAATGAAGATCATAAATTAAAGATAGCACTTTTTGCAACTAAACACACCTAGCACGTGTGTAGGCGGGTAGCTGTTTTTGTGGCATTTTCTTCTATATATATGGGCATAAAGGGATGCAAGAGTTGTGTTGTGTAACCTGCCCACCAGTACTATAGCTCTACCTCCCACATCGGACCAGGTCTTCGTGACTTCAAATTTAAGACCGTTTCTGATAAAAACACTGACTCCCGCCTTTCGTAAGGGGCCAGACCCCCAGTATTCACATCCTGTTCGGTGTACAATACCTTTCGCTCTTCGCCCCCGTGTATACCTGGTCTCCTGTAAAAAGAGTATGTCTTGATTGGATCTCTTACATTCCCGAGAGACCAGCGATCTTTTAGTGGGGGAGTTGAGTCCCTTTACATTTAGCGTGCCAGCCTTGATGCACCCAGCTTTTTCAGATTCACTTCTAAAGGGCCACTCCAATACATATCCATGTTCAAGAGAGTGTCTCTGCATCTTCACATTGTTTCTGTCGTAATCAATCGACATGAAAGATAGCACTTTTTGAAACTAAACACACCTAGCACGTGTGTAGGTGGGTAGCTGTTTTTTGTGGCATTTCCTTCTATATATATGTTTGTACTAGTCCTCTGCCACACAGCCCCCTAAAAAAGAGGACTTCATAGCTCTAATTGCTTTTTTTACTATCCCTTTATGCCCCCCAACACGGGTCAACCCTGCTTTCTCCAACACAGGATCCCAAAGATTATGTTGGAGGCCGAAGGTGAGGTCTTCCAAGGGGGTGATTTCAATATGTGGGTGGACCCCACACTCGACAGACAAGCCGGCAACCCAGCATCTCGCGAACCTACTGACGGAGGCTGCACTGAGGTCATCGAAATGATGACCCTATATGGATTAACTGACATATGGCGTCTCCTGCACCCCCACTGCCCGGGATACACCTTTTACTCAACCCCACACTCCACGCGCGTAGACTACATATACCTCACCACTGGTCTGAACGAAGCAGTATCTGCAACTGGGATCTCTCCGATCTCCTGGTCGGACCACAATATGGTTACCACTAATATAAGCCTGTTTGCTCTTCCGCATAAAAACTCGAAATGGCGGGGTAACGATTCATGGTGGAAGGACCCTGTATTTCATGAAGAGCTAGAGAAAGAGATCACCAAGTATTTTGAGTTGAAGGACACACGGGCGGTTTCTAAAAATGGTTTGGGAGGCTGGGAAGGCAACATGGAGAGGTATATTGATCAAGGAGGGAGCTGATAAAAAGAGAGAGAGCTCTTGTCGAAAACAGACTCCGAAAGGAAATAGCACAGCTAGACTCCCCGGCGCAATCCAGTGAGGCTGAAAGGGGAGATAGGATAGCTGAGGCAGTTCAAAAGAGGGAGGAACTCCGACGTTTAGGAGGGCCTAATCACTCGCAAGATACAATTCCTAAAGCAAAAACACTAAGAAAAAAGTGACAAGGCGGATGCACTCCTGGCTGCAAGGCTGACAGGGCAACGTGCCGACTGTTTGGTTAAAGTCATAGAGAATGAAACTAGTTCACCAATCACAGATCCCAAGAGTATCCCTGAGGCCTTTGCCGACTTTTACGAACACCTCTACAAGCCTGAGATCATGCAGGGGGAGACAGAAATTAATAACTACATGAATTAGACAAATATGCCCAAACTCTCACTAGATACAACGGAATCATTAGAGGCCCCGATAACATCTGAAGCGGTTGAAAACGCTATCAAATGGTTGCCCCTAGGAAAAGCCCCTGGAAATTATGGGTACACTGACTGCAGGATTTTACAAGACCTTCCTCACCTCACTCCTCCCCTTTATGGTTGAACTGTTCAACCACATTTTACAAACGGGATTAGCACTGGAATCTTTCTCGCAGGCACTCATTTCCGTTAAGCCTAAAGAGGGAAAAGACCCCGGACGATGTGCATCCTACCGACCCATATCCCTACTTAATATAGACGCTAAAATCTACACACGTGTATTAGCAGCAAGACTTGAAACAGATATACCAACCCTGATACATCCCGATCAGGTCGGATTTATACTGGGACGACAAGGGGCCGACACCACCCGTAAAACCCTATACCTGATACATGAACCCCGGAAAATCCCGAACGCCCCTTCTCTGCTGTCCATAGACACAGAGAAAGCGTTCGACAGAGTAGAATGGAGCTTTTTGGAGGCAGTATTGCGCAAAATAGGACTTGGTCCGACATTCGGGAGAGGGCTAAAAGTGGTGTACACATCCCCACGGGCGTCAGTTTTGGTAAATTCTGAATATCCACGGTGGTTCACCCTCGAGAGAGGCACAAGACAAGGGTGCCCCCGCTCTGCGATATTGTTTGCTCTCTCATTGGAACCGCTTGCCCAAAAGCTTCGAGCTGACAGCCTGGTTGAAGGTTTGCAGGACCACGGTAGAGAATATAAACTAGCCCTCTATGCCGATGACATCCTGCTTCATATTCAGAACCCCCTAACTTCTTGCAGCGTTTCATGCAGACCTTGCAAGATGGCGACCCTTCACAATTTCATTGATGGGCCGGTTGAATGCCATCAAAATGGTATGACTCCCCCACTTCCTATACCCTTTCCAGGTTCTTCCACTAAAAGCCCCTGGCTCATTTTTTAGAGAGGTGTAAAATGCCATGCTCCGCTTCCTGTGGAAAGGAAAGAAACCGAGGATATCTTATGAAGTCCTGATCCTTCCCAAAGATAAAGGTGGAGTTGGACTCCCAGACCTAAAGTTGTACTATCGGGCGACCCAACTGTGAGTGTTGATCCCCCACCTGAGAAATAGGAAGGATCTACAGTGGGTCCAGTTGGATAATGACAACTTGACACCGGCCACACTAGCAGAATGGCTTTAGGTCCCCCGGGCTAATCTCTTGCGAAGACTCAAGGAACACCCCATATCCGGCACTATCTGGGAAATATGGAAGGATGGGAGAGATATGACGGGTATCACAACTTGGCCATCTCCCCTAAGCCACATATGGGCCCCGGGAATCGGAGAAGAAATACCCGACCATTCTGCATATCAGACATGGTTCGATGCTGGCCTGGAGAGGGGGGAACAACTTTGGAAGGGTTGAGTATTCCTTACAGTCCTTGAACTAGAAGAGGCACTCCAGATCAACCCAATATCGATATTTCTTTACCTATGGCTTGAAGGGTGATGACTAGGAAGCAGTGGCATACGAAAATACAAAGAGAATTGACACCTTTCGAAAAGCTCCTTGATACTCTTGCTGAGATCAAGGGCCTGATTACTCTTATGTACTGCACACTGCTAGACACTGGTTCGAAGTCGATCTTCAAACTTAAACACAAGTGGGAGCAGGACTTTGGTAGAGAATTCGACCAGCACACATGGGCTTGAATTTGTAAAACACACTCACAGATATCGATCGCCGCACAATATAAATTACACGCCATTAAACTATTACACAGATGGCAGTACTATCCCTATAGGCTATCCAAAACGTTTCAAACCACTAGTCCTATGTGCTGGAGAGAATGTGGCATGAGAGCCACCCATCGGCATGTGTGATGGGACTGCCCCCGAGTACAGATATACTGAAATGAAGTCTTGGGCTGGATGAAGCAGGTGGACGGTATTGCTAGAGAGCAGGCACCTCTCCTTACACTGTTTGGGTTACAAGAGAAGAGGATGTTCTAATAAAACTTGGTGGACTTGCAGCCCCATTTGCTGCTTGCGGCATGAGCCTGCCTAGTAATTAGATGGAAGGCACGATGCACCCCATCAAAGAGAGAGTGGATTGAAGTAGCAACCAATATATGGACAATGGAGAGAATTACAGCTGCTCTTCACCGAAGATCGGCCCAACATGAAACATTGTGGAATGACTTTGCAAGTACGTTTGTAACTAGCTTTATAGATCACCCGATATAAATAGTCCCTGGGCTTCAGATGAACCTTTAGCCATGCTCCCATAACTTCACAATAGGATGCTTCCGACAGCAGATCCAAACCCATGCTGTAACAATGATAACTTCTGTACAGATTAACATGTCAAGTAAGAATGATAAATGGCCCTACAAGTGTTAGTAGTGCATGCAAAACAAGATGACTTACCAATACCACTGACCCACCAAGGGGTGAGGGGGGTGGGAAAATGCATGCAGTGTTAGTATTCTAAGTTTTCATTACGAATTATTTTATCTAACTCATGTTGTAACATATCACTTATGCCATATATGTAATGTTATCCCTTGTTGAAAACCTATAAAAACCAAATTTGAAAAAACCACACCAATACAGATGGGCAGACAATTCCATAACCTACATAGGGATAGACTGTACCAAGCTAACTATCTGCCTCTCTTAGAAAGACTCAAGACAAAGCTGGTGGACTGGGGACCGTTAACTATATTGTGGCTGGGCCGTATTAATGTACTGAAAATGGTAATACTCCCATAGGCCCTCTATCGCTTCACGTCCCTCCCAATCCACATACCACCCCACTTCTTAAAAAAACCTCCACAAAGCAATAGATACATTCGTCTGGAGCAACAAACCTCTAAGAGTGGCAGCAAAACTAATGAGAAGTCCGTGAGGACTGGGGGTACCAGATTTCAGGGCATACTACATCGCTGCCCAAACAAGGGTTATTTGAGATTGGCAAAGAGATGATAGAGGGAAAATATGGAGGCCCATGGACAGGGCTGTAGCAGGAGCCGAAATGGAAGAAATCCTGTGGGTGCCAAGGGCGGACAGACCATCACGAATGTACGCTAGCCAAATCCTAGAAACAGTGGGCAAGTCGTGGGACTCAGCAGTGAAGAGTGCCCGAATCACCTCCTTTCCTTCGCCCTATATGCCACTCTTCGGCAACCCGCAATTTACCCCAAGGCTCAATACGTCCAACTTCCACATGTGGCAGCAGGGGGAATGCCTCAGAGTTAGGGACATGTTCATCGGGGACCAAATCAAATCCTTCGAACAATGCAAAGCAGACTTTGGACTAGAGGAAAATCAAAGCTATCCCTATGTCCAGTTGAGACACTGGCTGGCACACTTTTTGTTTTGTTTTTCTTCTTTTCTTGTTTGAAATTGTTACACTTGAAAAAGTTTAATAAAATAAAAAAATGCATTTCACTTGTACTATTACTATCCATTCCTGGTAAGGTTATGTCTGTTCATGACCTCTCCCACTATGAGATCTTTTCTTACGGCTTTTTAGAGAGGCCCTGCAGTCCTGGGTCTTTCTCTTTAGACCAACAGGGCTTCCAATTGTTCTGACCGACCAGTAATGCCTGATCCTTTACTGCTGATCTACAGCTGGTTCCTGTATGCTGATTGGCACCACTGCTCCATGTGACTCCATTGAGGCTCCTTTAACCTTTCCTCGCTACCAAATAACCTAACTTTTATGGGCGGGCGGGGGTATCCGCACAAACTCTAGGACTACAGGAAAGTAAGTGTTAACTGAGGTTCTAAGGTTCAGGACGGATGACACCAGCATCCACTTTTATCTGGGTTTCCTGCGTGAGGCTCAGAAGCTACAAGAATTTCATTTGTGACTCCTACAAAGAGCAGGCTGGCTGCAAAGTTCTGGCTCCTGCCCGAGGAAAAGATCTGTGGGTGCACTGGTGTAGTCTGCTGCGCTCTCTGTAGCTTTGTCGAATGATTGGCCTCCCTCTGTAAAGGCTGGTTTGTCCTCCAGTTAGTATAAGGTGATGGGGGTGCCTGGAAACAAATATTTACTCCAACAGTGTCCTGTACCTATGCCAGGCTAATGCCATAGCTATACTAGGTACCTGCAACTGAAATCATTTGGCAGTGATCAGTGAGTTTGCTCTGGACTCACTCGCAGAGTAGAGAGTCATTTTTAGCAGGTCTGGCTGAGTTGAAGTAGCTTACTGGTACTATATTGTAATCCACAGTGGCTTATGTTGTTACAGCAGCCCCAGGAATGTGTGTCGCTGGAAGTAGGACTTGTGACTTTGTGGATTGACACCAGACGTATTCAGGTGGCCGAACAGAAAGTTAGTGCTCTGCCTTTCAATGGAGAGCTTGTTTCATCCCTCGCCGGAAATGAAAGGCTAGCACCTTTAGGCCCAAATTGATTTGGGCATTTCAGCTTCCGAATTTGGTGCAAACTCCTCCCTCATAGCAGTGAGAAGGTCTAACACGTTCCTATTCTGGAGTGCCAACAAACGTAGTGCTCTCAGCTCTTCCTTTGCTGGGTTTAGGCCCTTTGCTGTTGAATTGGCCAGTCGCAGTAACTTGTATCTTGTTAGCTGTAAACACTTGGCATTAGCTACAGTTGGCACTCCTGGTAGCAGTAAAGAAATTAAAAAAGTGGTTGCCTTGAAAACAATCGAAATTCATCATGAATTGCTGCCATATGTGCTGCACTCTTCTTGGACCAGTAGTTGTTTGCGCTTCTTTTTCTGTTAGTGGTTTGCTCCTTGCTTTGCTGTACCTCTTTTGCCTTCAGCACGATCGACTGCTCCTTTAACAAAACCCCATATTGTTGTTGCTTCGAGGCACCACCAGGGCAGGGCAGTGCAGTGTAACAATCGCACAAACCCCACTCCAATCAAGAGAAGCTGGGCATAGGCCTTATATCCACATGCCCACCATAGGTCCATAATGACAGCTGTCCCCTGCGTCAGTGCCGCACTCCGCATCACCTTGGCACACCCGTTGTTGGTTCCCAAATGGATGGACCCACTGAACCTGAAACACAGAGGGAATCGTGTAAAGCTCTTTCTGTAAACTGTTTGATGAGTTTCACCTATCCAAGGTAATGCATGTACATATTTCCCCCAAATTGCTTTGCAGCTATTCTTTACTTTGGACTTCGCATTTTGTTTGAATCCCACCAGCCCTTCAGCACGACATTGCATTATTTCCCTTCTCCCACTAGTCGCCATACCACACTGTCCCTTTTATTCTCGTTAATGGTCTTGTGTGACACCAGGAAATGCTATGTCCTCCTCCATCTACACACTACAGCGGTTTGTGTTTCCTTTACATTTGCTCCCCCCTTTTTGAGCCTTCTGTTATATATTCCACTCATCTTTTTGGTTTCTCTTTTTTTGGCCATCCCGTCAAGTTGCACATAATTATCTTTGTAAACCTCTTGCCCTTCATCCACCCACTGGACAGAAACACTTGTTCCTTGAAAGAGACCCCTAGTTTTGCAGAGGGATAGGTGCAATAGGTATCCTGCTTCCTCATATGTTACGGACTGAGGCAGGAAAAGCTTGGGTGCCCCTATAACGTGTTGAATGAGTGAGCAGACATAGCACGTGCTGGTTGCTCTTTCTCTTCCTACACGCAACATTTCATCGTACCACAGGTTTGCGGATGATATAACCTGCCTTTTTTCAGTGTCATGATGGAACTCCTCTTCGTTTAACAAACTTGTGTGTCTCTTCACACTGAACGTATACCATTGCTTTCTTTAAAGAAGAAACCTAATAACAATATTAATCCTATACTGATGCATATTACTATTATGACACTACATAAGAAATAGAAACTACAACCTAGGTTTAAAAATAAACACAAAGAAATCAGCAGTCATGGCTTGTGTGGGCAGAAAACGTTCTGCCCCCATGAAGCCAATGCTTTGTGTTGGGAAACCATACCTAGAGTTAAGGTTTTTGATTATCTGGGAATTAGATTCTCAGAAGCATTAACCGGTGTAGCCCATGTGGCTAAACAATAAGCCAAGCTGAGCCAACAACTAGGGGGCATATTCAGATTTGTGACCAAGTGTAAGGGACAACCACTAGATGTGATTACCAAGATCTACGGAGTACAAACCGTAGCCACCACTATGTATGGTGCGTCCATTTGGGGTTTCCAGAATGCAGTCGAGATACAAAGGAAGGAGACAAAATTTTTTAAAAACCTGCTGGGACTCCCGCCCAGTGTCTCTGGAATAGCTATACACAGAGAACTGGGCGTGGAGTTCTGGGAGGATCAGTGGGCAATGGCTCCACTTTTTTTTTGGGTCCGGCTATGGGCCAATGAACATGCCTCTCTCTGCCATTCCATTATTCATGCTGTGCTGGGCAGAGATGGTTGGAAAAAAATCCCATGGCTTGTATATGTCTGGAAAACTCTGGGGGCAGCTAATTTAAGATCCCTCTTCCCACCCACCACATTAATTACAAAGAGCGAGGGGGTGCAATTTAAAATAGCATTGGGGGAGATTAATGTGAGGAAAAGAACCCTGGAGGAGCATGGCCACAGATCTGGTCAAATCCACACCAGTATTAGCAGGCTCACAGGAATTCAACCCTATCTGACTTGGAGCCCTCATAAAAAGGATAGGTGGCTGATTACGAGGGCACGGTTTGATTCCCTAAGGCTACATGGGAATACCTACAAATGGAAAGGCTTCCCTGATTCTGCAGGCTGCCCAATCTGTGGTCATCATCTCGAGGATCTAGCCCATTTGTTGTTTTTTTGTACTGGTTATGTCGGCATTCGTAGAGCAACCTTGATTCCTGCCCTTAAGAAGTCAGCAATACGTTCGCACAGGGCAGCTCTCGTGTTTCTATTGAGTGCCGACACGTCCTACACAGCGTGGGCACTGCTTACGTTCTTGAAGAGAGCGATGTTTTTTAGAAAGGGTCTATTATCAATGCAGGGAGATGCTAGTTAGCACCTTGGGATTTAAAGTTCAACTTTTATTTTTTTTTCTATCTGATATTGTCAGTGTTCTCATGGGTTTTAATCATTCATGTAATTATTTGATTAATGTATATGGCAGGTTTTCATGGTTACGAATGCCTATGATTTTACTATTAGGATGAGTTTTATGAATTGTAACTATATTTGTGATCAATTGTGTTCTTGTTTGTCGTTTAATGGATTTTTTATAATCCGAATAAACTTGTTTGACTTGACTTGAGAAACTTTTTGTCACCCATTTAAAATAACATTGTTTTGAAAAAACACGTTCTCCTCCTTCCCTTGTTGCCTTCTATTAAACCTTAATGCAGTCAATGAAAGCTGATGTATACTCCCCATCACGTTGTGCTCTACCCTTATTCTCCGGGGGAACTGGTGCTCTTGTGCCTGCGCACCTCAGTGATGTGAAGCCATCCTCGGCAGCCTTCCACTCTAACCGGTGTTGGTGTTGAGTATATCACGGTAAGTGGACCAGTGAAGCTCTCCTCTTTCCACTTTCTGACATGTTTTTTTTCTAAACACTTTATCCACAAGGTAGAGAAGTGCTGCTTGCAGAAATTACATTGTCTGCTCACCGCTGTTTATTTGCTCTGTCATTCTTCGGATTTGTCTTTTGGGATATATAGGCAAGTGATCTGTGAGGTACATATGAAATTCCTCCCCGAAGACGTTAGAAGAAGAGTTACCATCAGAAATTGTACATGCCGGAGAGATAGAGGTATGCATTCTCCTACCAGTGAACATTTCATGAAGAGTCAGAGTATCTCCTCCAGGCAAATTGCGCAAAGCAAAGAGAGTAAGAGGCAAGTAGTACAACCATATCTTGCCAAGCGTCTGTGTTAGCTTAGCCAAGCGCTCTTTCAGTAAGTCATTCATTCTCTCAGCCAGGCACACTGTTAGCTTGTGGGCGGTAAATGGTACATGGTAATGTTTATTTGTAAAGCGCCTACATACAAGGCAAGTGTTTCAAAGTGCTCAAGGAGGGAGGGAACAAGGAGAGAAAGTGCATATAATACAGTTTACAGTGTTGATAACAGCAAATCGGTCAGAAGACGATTCTGCACTTTTCCCAAGTGCATTTACGTGCCACCATGCAAGGAGGGGACACTGGGAGGATAGAAAGTCAATCTTCAAAGGCATGGTAAGTTCAGATTTTGCAAGTGCACAGATGGTACATGGGATGGGGGGGTCAAGTGTGCCCAGTCAGTCAGAATCTTGGGTAAGTGCTGGGATCCCACTCTCATGGGTCATTGGCAAAGTGCAGTAGTGATGAGGCCAGTGCAGGCCCGCCGGCAAGTGCGAGAGGACTTGCGGGGGTGCCTGGGACCTATGAGACTCTGAGGTATACCAGGTGGCCAGTCAGCAGGCTGTGGAAAAGGAGGGGGAGAGGCATAGAGGGGAGAGATAGGTTTGCAGGGTAGAGGGAGAGAGAGACGGAAGAGGAGAAAAGGAGTGGCTTAAGGAGTTTCCGGAACTTAAGGAGATCCTGCTCAAGAAGGAGGGTAGCAGGGAGGCTGTTCCAGAGGGAGGTCCCTGCTGAGGATAAAGATCTCCCTCCAAATCTCTGCTTGGAGAACTGGCTCACTCACAGAAGGTTGGAGATAGAAGAGCGGAGGGCTCGGGAAGGACAGTATTTAGGTAGGCATTGTTGCAGATAGATAGGTCCAAGGCCCCTGAAAGCCTTGTAGACAATGCAGAGGATCTTGATCCCTGCAGCCACTGGGAGCCAGTGAAGGGATTTCGGCACCAGAGATATGCGGTCACTGGGCTTGAGGCCAAGATTCTATTCTGGATAAGTTGCAAATGGCGCAAAGTAGAGGCAAGGAGGTTGAGAAAGAGGCTTTTGCAGTAGTCCAGCTTTGAGAGAACCAGGGCTCTGGAGACAATAAGCCGCTGGGGAAAGGTGAGAAAAGGAAGAGAACCTCCAAGGAGGTGCAGCTGGTAGTTAGACTTTTTAGAAATGTCCGAAATGTGAGTGGAGAAGGAGAGAGTGGAGTCGAAGATGTCCTGAGGGTTTTTTGTCTCGCAGGTGGGTGCGAGCGCAGGGCCAAGGGAGGCCGGCCAGAGTGAGAGTGGGAAAGCGGGAGAAGGAGTCCCAATGCAATCCATTTCAGTCTTACTGCCGTTGAGGCAGAGGTCGTTTGCAGCACACCATGACTGAATTGCGGAAGACAGTCTGATATGAGCGAGGTAGAGGAGGTGGCTGAGGGTAGCCTGAATGACTGTTGCATGTCATCCACATAACACTGGCAATTAGAGGAGAACGTGGCAATCACACATGCCAGGGCAGCCATGTAGACATTGAAGAACCAGGGGGACAGGTTAGAACCCTAGGGAACACCACAGGTTGAAAGAGTGATAGTAGAGAGAAAGGACCCAAGATCCACCTGCGATGGGCGGTCGGAAAGGAAGAAGGTTAACCATGCCACAGCCTGACCTGTGATTCCCAGGGTGTCACGGAGACGTGCGATCAGGATGTTGTGGTTTACTGTGTCAAAGGCATAGGAGAGGTCAAGAAGAATGAGGATAGAAGGGAGCGTTAGTGTCAAGATTTGGGAGCAGGTCTTCACAGGTGTTCAGAAGAGCAGTTTCCGTGCCTCTGGATGCTCTAAAGCCAGACTGATGGTCGTGGAGGCAACCAGCAGATTCAGTGTGGAGGGTGAGCTGGGAGATAGACAGCTTATCCAGGAGTTTGCCCTGGAAAGGGGTGATCAAGATGGGGCGGTAGTTTGCCGGAATGGAGGGGTCAGCAGAGGGTTTCTTAAGAAGAGGGTGCACAACGGAGTGCTTAAGTGAAGTTGGGAAAACTCCTGTGACAAAAGAGAGATTGCAGAGATCAGCCAAGGCTGGAGCGAGAAAGTCAATGTTGTCCTTAATGGTTTTGGAGGGGCAGGGTTCCACCTGTTTGGATGAGGCCATCATAGACCAGACTTGTCTGGCAACCTCATCAGGTGTGATTGGAGTGAGAGAAGGGAGGAGGTGGTGGAGGAGCCAAGGGAGGCTCCAGAGGTGTTGGTGTATAATGTGGTGTGGGAGTGAGAGAGGAGAGAATGTCTTAGGTTTTTGCTGTGAAGTGTGCAGCCAGGGCCGAGCAAAGGTCCTGGGTGGGTGTGACGGAAGAGGAGGATGCTGCAGCATTGGCGAGTTCCTTACAGACTTTGAAAAGTTTGGCCACATTGTTTGATGCTGCGGAGATGCAGGCTTGAATAAAGACTCTTATCTTGGTCTGGATGCAGAGTCGATATTGCCTTTGGAGGAGGCGGCAGGCCAGTTTGTCAGTGGATCCTCCTGACTAATTTCATTTCTGCTCAGCTGCCCTACACTTGCGTTTAAGGCAGCCAGTTCAGAGTTGTACCAAGAGTTGCACTTTTTGGAAGGCTTCAGTTGTGCCCTCATGACAGGGGCAAGAGCATCAAGGGTGTTAGAGATAGAGTGTTTGAAGTTAACGAGGGCTCTGTCAGGGTGGGAGTCGGCCGCAGGAGTAGGAGGCAGAGAGTAAGTGGAGGCAAAGGCAGCCACTATAACTCTTTTCATGGGTCTGGTGACTTTGCAACCGAATGGCCACACCGGGTGTGCCGATGCAAGAAGCGAGGAGAGTTTCAAGTGTGAAGAGAGAAGAGTGTGGTCCTTCCAAGAGAGAGAGGTAGTGAGAGAGGGGTGTCTGTAGAGATGAGAGCATCCAAAGTGTGGCCTGCTGTGTGCATGGAGCCAGAAGGTAAGTTAAGGAGGAAGAGAGATTTGCATAGGTTGCGGAAAGGTCCTGAGGAGTCGGGAGAGTCCAGATCGATGTTGAAGTCACCCAGCAGCGGAGTTGAGAGGAGGAGCAGAGTAGAGAGGAGGCCAAGTCAGCCCATTCCGAGAGGAAGAGAGTGGACTGTCCTGGTGGGCGATAGAAGGTGGCCACAAGATGAGAAGATTAGGAGAGAGAGAGCCTGCAGACTAGGCACTCGAAGGAGGGGAAGGCCTGAGTGGTGATGGACACGGGTATCCATTCTGGCAAGATCAGCGCCACTCCCCCTCTGTCCTCTTGGGCCTGGGTGCAGAGAGGCTCTTGTATCCTTCAGGGAGGAGTGTGTCGAAACCTGTGACAGAGCTGTCCTTTAGCCATGTCTCCATAATGGTGAGCACATCTAGATCCATGCGTTCAAGGAGATTGCAGATGTCAGACGAGTATTTGACAACAGAGCGAGAGTTAAACGTGGCAATATGGAGCAGCAGGCCATCTTTGAACGTCTCCCACGTGGGGGCGGTGGTCCCCCTGCACCCTCAAGGGTGGCAAGAGTACCAAAGGGATAGTGGAGGATGGCGGAGGAGCCAAGGCCAACAAGGAATCCAGAACAGTGAGGCAAAGCAAGGGAGCCTGTGCAGAGGAGGAGAAAGGCACAGTATGCAAGGGAGCCTGTGCAGAAGAGGAGGAAGGCACAGTAGGCAAGGGAGCCTGTGCAGAGGAGGCGGCAGGCACAGTAGGCAAGGGAGCCTGTGCAGAGGAGGAGGAAAGCACAGCAGGCAAGTGAGCCTGTGCGGAGGAGGAGGAAGTCTCAGTAGGCAAGGGAGTCTGTGCAGTGGGAGAGGTAAGGTTTGAGAGACGAGGTAGGAGCCTGTCAAAGAGAAGGTTTAGTTGTGGACCCTGAACCATGATGGTTCCATTCCGATAGACATTAATGATGACCCTGGAAATGGCGAAGAGGTCAAGGAGGACCTCCCAGCGGGTGCCACTGTTGATGGGAGAAGAAGTGATAGGAGAGAGAAAGGCGACCATGTACCCGGGCCATTGGTTGGGTGAGGTAACGACAAAGAGAATGTCTGTGTGAGTCTCTCTGGCGGAAGCCATGGCATAGGTGTCTGCAATAGGAAGGCCTGGGTTGGACCCAAGTATGTCTTGTATCACATATCTTGTGCCGTATTCACCGAAGGGCAGTTATTTCCCCAATCAAATAATTTGGAAAATGCTGACCATTGTCACAGCGAATTCCGTCTGGGATCCCCCACCTCGGAAATTCCTCCCTCACCAAAAATGTTGCCATGAGCTTGCATCATTACGAGCACAGGGACCAAACCCAAGCCAACGTGAAAAATGACATACAACAGTAAGCATGTTTTGAATGGATTGTGTTCTCCCAAGCATTCCTCATCTTACATCTGTGCATCAAGACGGTCAACCGGATGTCCCTCGAGGGCTCTATCTCGGTTGACGTCCTCGTCAAGTACATATACCACTTGCAGCGCCTGTTGGTTTCAGATAAATATTTCTGCAAAAGTGATTGCTTCGCCGGCGCACTTCAGTTTTCCATGAAAATGTTTTGAGATGGCCTCATCTTCGACTCCTACTACTCCGAAAAAGAGCCTAGATTGCGGCACCAAAATGTTCATCACTGACCTGCATAAAATATGCATCTGGTGCCTGGACGTCGAGCACAATACCGCTGACTGTCGAGCCTGTCAGTCAATGACGGGTAAGGCCTTAAAAGTGCACAGATCTAAACAGTCAGTGCGTAGGATTGTCCCCAAATCCCCGTCCACTCCTTCGAAATTTGGGTCATCTCACGAGGTTACAAAAATGATCCCACTTGAGAAGCACACCCTCCTCTTCGTCATCAAAAAAATCAAAGAGAAAGCATAGATCACCCTCTCCTTCTTTTTCTTCTTGAGAGGAAAGGAGCATAGTCTGCTGAGTAAATCCTCCTCCAAAGATGAGTGGGAACTCTTTAGAAAGAAAATGTGTGAAATCTTTGAGTAACAGGCCCACATCCTCCTCGAAAGATAAGAAAAGGGGCCATGCTACGGTCGATGACAAGCATAAGTCCAAGGAAAAACCCTGTGCACCCTCGAGCCCAGGTCATAAGCCTAAGACTTCTCGAGAGTACTCGACGAGATGAGAAATCGTCGAAGAAACTGCAGAGTCGAGGGTCGAGTTCCTCGAAGTCCAAGGACAAACCGTTGATACCATCGACGCCACGGACATCGATGACGATGATGCAAAAAACATTGACGCCGGCTGTGCATTAATAGACGGCTTTGCCTCAAAAAAGTAAGGAAAAAGAAAAGATTTTCAAAACTCTACCTAAAAAGGATTTTTTCAGATCCTTAACCTCAATATATGATGTATATGAAACTTCAGATGAAACCCCTCCATGTGGTTTCAATCGGATACCTCTGGTATTCATGAAGCTAATGTCCCTGAAAGCTTCATTTCAGAAGAGACCAGGGTTCGGCAACTACATGACGCCCTACAGATAACTAGTGGGGTAGACACCTCTCCAGAGCTAGATTTTGTGAAACCGGACTCGTCTGATCATGTGGATACATCCTACAGAAGCCTAATGTCCAGAGATGTAGAGTTCCTAGGATGGAATAGGCCAGCTCCTTCATTTGCACAAGATGACCTTACAGACATTTTAGACAAAGGTCCTCAATATTACCATATACTGCCATTTCATGTGGCACTCCAAAAAAGGTTTGTGACGAATTGGGAGGCTCCAGAGTCCAGCCCTGCAGTAAATAAAATTATCACCAAAAAATACAGGCCTTCCAGTAGGGACTCTGGCTACCTGTCAACACATCTGACTACGGAAAGCCTAGTAGTGCAAGCAGCTACATCCGCCTCTAAACAAGCTCCGTATCCAATCATATCCCCTAATAGGGATGATAAACGCATTGACCCCTGGGCAAAGAAAGTCTTTTCTGCTAGCAGCATGGCTTTAAAGTCTGCTAACACTACATGTCCTCTTGCAAAACTCACATTCACCCTGTGGGACTGCATAGTGATGGCGGTTGATCACCTGCCTGAAGGTGAGGAAAGAAACTGCTTCTTGAACCTGATAAAGGATGGTAAGGAGGACATGTGTGAGTCTCTGCAGTCAAGTCTGGACAATGCTGACAGCACTAGCAGGGCCATGGCTGCAAGCACTGTCATACTCAGATTTGCATGGATGAGGAAGTCTGGGTTTGCACCTGATGTACAATATAGACTTCAACATACCCTTTCACGACTCGCACTTATTTGGTAATAAGGCTGAGGAAAGTCTTGAGAAGCTGCAGACCTCAAAGGTGGCAGACAAGTCCCTGGGTGCTGCTATCAGGCAGCCACAGCCTTTTCACCCCAGCGGATCAGCTTGGAGGGGTAGATCCATTTGCTCCTGAGCTTAGGACCCTTTAGGAACGTGCTTGAAATGGATGGGATCACACAGACAAACTCTACCGAACCAACTCAGGAAGATGGCAAAGTGCTGTTTTATTAACAATTATCTAAAACAGGGAGTTACAACAAACATCAACGGACATACGCTCGATTTCTCTCAGCGATCAACATCAAGGACATACCTATTCTGAAGGGTCATCAGTGATATGGCCCTCAGCTCTTCTTTAGTAGCATTGATTGTCTGTAGAAGCTCCCATCTAGTGATTTGTAACCACTTGGCATTCGCCACTGTTTGGATTCCAGGCATGAATATAGTCAGTATTGTGGCAGTCTTGCTGAACAACCTGTGCTCCTCAGGAATGGTATCATATGCTGTTATCGATTTAGCGGAGAAATAATTTTCTCTTTTTGTCCATCAGAGAAGTTCAAGTGATCATCTTCTTTTTCTCAAGTGGACAACCACTTTTGGAAATTCTCCAATATTCAGTTTGCTTTGAGGAATCACTAATGCTGACACATGAATGAGCACCAAGGAACAGACTCCGCCCCAATCCTTGGGCAACTTCATATAGGCTCGAGATCCACAGGCCCAATATCGATCCATAAGGACAGCTGTCCCTTCTCCCATCCTGGAACATCAATTGTGGTTTTGCATTCTTTGTTATATTCTACATGGTTCTTTCCGTGTATTCGGAAGCATAATGTTGCATTAACCAATGGGATTACAACTACTTGGCCTGATTGGTCTTCTACCCATGTCAACAGTTTGGAGTGCTTGGCCCATGACTTTTAAGCCTCCATCATTCACCTTCTACACCTCTTGTACGTCATCTGTTTTTAGCAGATGAGCTGCACAGGACATCATTCCTTCTTCCCATCCCTTCTTGGAATTCACTTGTTCATAGATCAATAATTGAGTTGATTCCCAACATCCAGGTGATCCGGCTGCTTCCGTCACATCAGGGCAATTCATCCTCTTCATTTCTTCAGTAATCACTTCATCCTGTCCTGCGGCAGGATACACAAGCATCTTGCTTTTCCATCCATGCTCCTTTTCCATTTGTAGAGGTTTGATGTAGTCGTCCTGGTATAACCATTTTGATCTCCATTGCAAGGTTGCCCAACTTCCTTGGACCTGTCCTCGAATAGTAAATGTTGCAAGATGGCTGAGGAACTTCGCATTGTGCTCTGGTACCTCCTTTGCAATGAATGTACTTACTGTATTCATGGTATAGGGGATGAGAGAGCCGACATAGCAACGCTCATTAGCTGCTTTTTCCGACACCTTTTTCATGTGTTGGTACCACATGTTGTTCCTCAGGTGAGCTGTATTATCTAGATAGTTATTTATCCCTTCACTATCTTACTCCTGCATCTCTTTTGTATCTCCCAATATATTTATAGAAATCAAACAGGCTGTTTTTATTTGGTTTTACAGTGGGGAGAACCATAGGAACTCTTTCTTCAGCAGAAGTACTAAAATGATAAATACTGAAAAATAAGGAACAGAAAGACAACGAGAACAATCCTGCATATATATCATGCATAGAAATCTGGGCAACCATTTCTTGCGCCATCCTACTGCTTGCCGAACTTGTTCATTCTCTGATTGTGCCATCTTCTTCATTAATCATTTTTTATACAATCAAGTTCCTTTATATTTCCAACTGTAAAATGTGTTCAATTATAGCAATAAGGAGTCTTCTTATCACTGGACTGTTTTTAGGATCCTGTAAAAGAAAGTGTGAATATTGACGTCTCTTCTAATAAGAGCAGGGTAAGATTAAAGTATGAACACAAAGACAGCAACCACAAGCCAATGAACGTCACTGTCGGAGGTTACCATATGTTTTGTTCACTTTAAACAAATATTCTCCACAAAATGAATCTGGATACTTGTCTCGTTTCCAATTTCTGATCAAGAACTGACGTTTAGGCATAACTCTGCATTATTGTCTACTTCAATATATTTCTAGAAGTTCATTTAAAAATTCCTGGAATTCTCTGCAAGTCCTCGCACTCCCTGCTAAAATAAATGAAAGGAGTGTCTATTGAATTCCAGTCCAAATAAAGTATGTGTTAGTCACTTGTTTCTTTATCGTCCTTCTTAGTAATCAATCGGGTCTGCCCACGTGGAAATTCTTCTTCTTGTCTTGCTTCTGGGTCAGCAACGTTGGGAGGGAAGGTCTTGCAACGTTGGGAGGGATAAATCTTCCTGTTGCTCCAGTGCAACCAAGCTCCTCTTCCTTGTACTTTAACTGCAGAAGGGGACACTTCGCTGACAATAGAAGGGCCGTGAAAACGTGTCTCATGCCACTTCTGGTAAAATTGTCAATTAACACTAGGGCACCAGTATATACCTTAGGTGGTGGTAATAGTTCACTTGGATTGGTTGCTGAATTATCTTCTTCCGTGTTCTTAGACCGACCTCCTCTGGCGCTTGATTTGATCTGAAATTAAAGAAATACTAGAAGTCTTACATGTCAAATATTCATGCATCTCATCACCTAAAGTTTTTGCTACGCTCTGGGCATCACTCTTACTCCTAGACAGAGGTGTAAGGGGTGTTCTCATTCAACGGCCTGTCACTAATTCGTGCGGGGTGAGGTGGTAGTCGGATCCTGGCTGATTCCGAAGGGCATATAAGGCCAGGGTTAGGCAATACAGCCATTCTTTTTTCAATGTCAATTTAATCTTGGCGATCCTTTATTTGAGGAGGCCATTGAGTCTCTTACATATCCAGTTGGCTTGCAGGTGATGAGCAGAAGGGAACTTGTGTTTTATACTTAATAAAAGTCCTATTTGATCAAATAGCTCATTAACAAAATGCGGCCCATTATTGGATCTTAGTACCTCGCACATGCCCCACCTCAGAAATACTTTGTGCACTAAAAACCTTGCAGTTCAAGTGGCATCAGGGTGTGTACATGGACCTGCCTCGATCCACCTAGAGATGGTACACACCACCACTAATAGATACCTATAATCCATTACATGTCTATATGTAGATGCTGTAACGGACCACTCCTCTAATCGTTCTCAGTGTATGCCCAGCAGTAAACGTTTGACACATGGTGCAATTCACCATAAACAGTGCAATGTGTTCCAGTAATTAAGTAATGAACCAGTCTTCTGCAATACTAGCAGCAAGACCTTCTGTAGTTACATACTCAGGGTAGTGTAGCTGTTCAAGCGCAACTTTCAATAAAGTTACTGGCATCACTGGCTTTGCAGTGCTGTGCTGTCGCCATAAAGCTTCCATAGGGGATAAAGAACACCCCCTTTGTTTCCACAGTTCTTGCTCTTCCTGCTGTGCGGTTCCCTGAATCTCTATTAATTGGGTTATTGACAACTTGTTTAAACCTTCCTGTACCAACATGGTTGTAACTGAATTTTCTTTAATATCTTCAGTATCAAAACTCGAAGTTTCTGGAAAATATGCAACCCTTTTGGCTTCTACATCTGCGGCTTTGTTCCTGCACAAGATAAAATCTGTTCGCTTAGTATGCGCTGTGCATTTAACAACCGCTATGGCTACTGGGATTTGTAGTGGCTTAATGAGTATCTCCAATGAGGACGCATGCTGCACCGTAGTGCCCCCTGCGTAGAGGTTGCTCTCCTTTTTCAATGTGCCAACCCTGCGTGTACGGTTGACGTCATGCAGGCAGAGTCACTTTACACAGTCACTTCATGTCCTTTATGTTTCTCGAGTGCGACAATAAGTGCTATTTTGCTGCTTGTGCTGAAAAGTGAGACGGTAGTCTTGCACTTGATACTACTTCAAATTCTCAATTTAATCTGTGTCTCACTACCTCTGCGCCTGAATGCCTGTCCCACTAGTTTGGTAAATTTTTGCAGAACCATCAATAAAAGGAATCTCCTTCACACTGGGTATACCATCATAAAATTCAACATAATTGGCACAGTCATGCACAGGATCACCTCCTAATACGGGTTCAGCTGTAAATGTGCTGGGTTCACTGTTTTACATTTTACGATTTTAATCGCTGGGTTAGAAGTCATTACCTCATAAGCTGAAGCTCTTTAGGGAGTTAACGTGCCCTTGGGTTTTTCTAGAATAGCAAATAGAGCAGGCTCCATGTAAAGGGTCATAGAGCAGGCTATGACAATACTTGTGGATTTCTCAATTGTAAACATGGCGGCTGCCAAAGATTGTTCGCAAGCGAAGTGTCCTCTGATGACTGGGTCTAAAATCCCACTGTAATACTCCAAAGGTTTGTACCCCAATGTGGTTCTTTGTGTAAGCCCTGCTGTCATTACTGACCCATTTGTGTGTGGAAATAAATAAAATTCCTCAGCATAAATGTGAATGACTAAAACTGGGGGTTTACAAATTGCTTTTTTCAGTTCTTCAAATCCTTCCTCCATTTCTTCAGTCCATTCTAGTTTTGTTTTACTAACTTGTGCTTTCTTTAACGCTTGCAGAAGTGGCCTGGTGTACGTGGCATGATCAAACACCTAGGCTCTATTGTAATTGCACAAACCCAGAAACGGTTGCATCTATCTCACTGTGCTTTGTTTTGATGTTTTCATGATTGCCTCAGCTCTCATTTGTCACTTTCTTTCCTGCATGCAAAATCAACTGACCTATGTATAACACTTCTTCTTGAACTTATATCCTTTGTCTGCTAAAATAGTAATTAGTCGGATAGAGTCCTGTCTGCCCTCATCCTCTGTTTTACTTCAAATCAATAGATCATCTGCGTATTGTTTCACCGCACTGTCGAGATCAATATTGCCTAGATCCATCTGTAGGACTCTGTTAAAGATTGATGGGGACTCACAGTACCCTTGAGGCAGCCTAGTATGTTTAGTCTTTTTTGGCTAAACATAAATGAAGTTAAGTCTTGGGAGTTCTTGTGTAATGGGATCGAGAAAAACACATTTTTCAAAACGATCACTGTGACGTATCGAGCTTCTACTGGGATACTACATAATATTGTCGCCAGGTTGGGAACTAAAGGAAACTCGGCATACAATCTGGTGAAGAGGTCACAAATCCTGGATAAAACTCCACAACCCTCCATGACCCTCCTTTAGATTTCTTAATCAGATACACCACAGTATTACGCAATGACTCTGATGGCACCAGAATCCCCTGATTCATCAGCACTGAAATATACCTTCATCAGCTTCTCGATACATGGGGTACTGTTTTGCTTGGGGTAAAATTGCTCCTGGCTTAAGCTTTATTTTAATCTCCCCTATTCCCTTCAGTAAACCTACGTCATAAGGGCCTATGGTCCATAGGGCACTTGGCACTTATCAAGATCCTCCTGAAACAATGCTGGTCGCTGCCGTATTATCACTATTCGCTGTGGGACTTCTCTTTTCCCTATCCTTATCCAGTACGTAATGCTCATGAAGGACACCACTTCGTTATCGCTTCCGTCCTCTCCGAACATATTGTCATCAGTTATGTCAATCCATCTGTACCCTTCCTCAAGAGTTAATACGGTTATCCATGGTCTATCCTCATCGTCTACTCCTTCGAGCATTGCCATTTCTTTTCGTACTATAGCTGCTTCCAACTCTGAGAATAGTCTGTCCACCCTCCTCATTCATAGGTATCCGTGGTCTGAACAACAATTAGTCAGGTATCCTCAGTTTTTTCCACCAAGCCAGGTAGCTAAGTCAATAAAATGCTTACCCCTGTCTTGTGAAGGGGTGTAAGCACAATTTTGGGGCCAACCCACCGCTATAACACACCCTGCACTCCCCACTAACAGGTTCGACTCTGCGCTACGGCTATGAGCTCACAACTGGAGAGATAACACTTTCAGCATAAAATACAAAATGAAACAACAGTAATTTTAGCAGCAGATGGGAAGAAAATGCAAGTTAAGAAAATCACAAATAATTAGAACACAGTCTCATGTTCCTTGAATGTTAAGGCTGGGGGACCCTGCTCATCTTAAGTGAACTGCTGCTCATCGGCAGGGGCCTTTAAGTGACAGCGTTACAAGGAGTTGCAGGGGCAAATCAAGCTCTGGGCACTTGCTCAATGCCAGTCTACGGAAGAATCCCCCCATACCCCCCCGAGTCCTGTGCATGCACTCTTGTACCCTTGCGCTGTCAATAAGCGGGACGACTTCAAAAATGTCCTCATAGCTAAAATTTCTACCATCTCCAATGAGAGCTCGTACTATTGGCAGTGTTTCTTCAAAGCAAAACTCAACATAAGCACAGATAACCTGTTTACGCACTCACTTTATCTCAAAGCATCGAACGCTCTCGCTCGCACCCCTGCTGCCCCAACAATTCATAAATCATTCTCATGGCTATGTGCAACGTAGTAATTGTCTACAAAAGATAACTCTGTTTGAAGCAGCTAGTTTGGAAAAGCAAAACATTGTGTATTCATAAATCCATCTCTAATTGCATTTCACTAATAATAAAACATGTATTGAATTCCTGCAATTCAAGTGCTGTTTCACACAGTTCTTTCTGTCACATTTAGTTATATTACAGTCCACAACCCTTTACGGTTGCATTCTCCACAGTCCTTTAGAAAAAAAGCATAACATATCAAAAAGGTTAATAGAACCAGCAATGGAAACATTTGGGAATGTACATCATCAAGTGTCTGACAATATGTCAAGTCAGCACCGTGGCAGTTCCGTACAGTTATTACTCTGTTGGGCACTTCTCGCAGGTTGTAGTACAGTTGTCATCACGTAAGCTAGTCGCATTGAGTGTGGTGCTGGCAATGTTCAGTGTCCAAATGGCACCCCGCAGTAACGTGCCTTCTCTGATAATGCGTCTGCTTGACTGGTCAGAAGCACCCAAAAAAATGTTTATGCCTACCGTCAATCATGGCATGCTTCGTTCTTGCTTTTAGCCTAGTAGCAGAAACAAACAGGAATGTTAGAATTTTGCAAAAGTACAACATAAGTATTTCCCCACCCCTTCGCTTAACACTACCCCCAAAACAAATTTCTTATTAGATGAGTACACACTTTCTTTTCATTGCTACCACAACCACCTTCACCCTGCTGTGTGGTATCAGGGCTTGTTTTCCTTCAAAACACTTGGGGTGTAACTGCCTGTTCACAAATCATGTGTGCAACGCGATCATAGTTTTGTCAATGGTACCTCAGATGGACCTTTGTCTTTTGCAAAAGCTTACTAAACGTACCCCAGTAGATCACATCTCTCATTAGATCAATGCTTTTCTTCACCAATGCATCCATAGATTGCCAATTGGCAACGTGCTTCCAGTGTCTAATGATCTTGATTTGGCTTGTCCTGCCGGCATTACCGCATTTTCAAAGGTTAAGTCTTTTAGTCCAATACTGCCTGCTCTTTTCAGTTTTCCAAACAATAAGAGTCTTTGTTGCTTCAACCTTTTCACTTGTCAGTTTCCCAAAGGGCGTCTGCTTGTTTTCTGGGGTCATCCCTTAAGAGCGTTAGTCTGAGTCAGTTTCTTTATTTGCTTCAGCAAACCATTCATTCTTGCACTAAGCCTTGAGGCTTCTCGATCATGGCTTATGTGCAGTGTTCACGTTATACTCCAAAGCCCAGTTTTGCACGTTGTGTCCTGCAAAATGGCTACCTTGGTCAGATTTGATGTCATCTGGAACAGCATAATGTCTTATCAGATACTTCAGCCCTTGCAATGTAGCTCGCTAATGCTGGCTGCGTTTTTTATTTCTCTACAAAGTGCCTTGAGGTTTCTTTTCTAGTGCATAGCGCTTTACTTCACAGCATATGGGCCACTGGGAAGCAGCCTGCTTGGCAATGTCCATTGTAATGGGCAGTGGTCTTTTCTTAGCCCATTCACAGGTTCCCAGTTTCCCCAAATGTCCAGATGCTTGATGCGCCCAGTCTGCCATTGCTTGCAGCATTTCCTTTTCTTCCGATGTTGTCCCTGGGCGAATCTTTGCCATCTGATCAGCTCCATCCTTACAAAAGTTCAGCATACTGGTGTCAGAAGGCATGCGTGCATCGACATGCGCAATGTAAATCGTGCTCTTTTCACCTTCTCAATCACGGCAACTACAGCTTTCAGTTCAGCACACTGGCTTGAAACCCCAACTTCTCTCATTAACAGTGTTTACTCGATGGGGATGAATTGCAACTGCTCGCCAGCGTCTGTTCTTTCTCATACATGGCAGCGCCGTCCGTGAAGCAAGCATGTCTCTTTGCTTCTTCTGCCAATAAATCATAAGCGGGTGCGACTTTAAAGGGATATTCTGGCAGGGCTACAGGGGCACTCATTTCAGACATTTCCTCCAGATTTACTGCTTTCAGCATCTGCTCCGGAAACTTGGAGACTCCCGTACTGCCAGCCTTTGCGCGTTGCTGTGAATACCACTTCCACTTGACATGAGTGGCATTTTGCACTTTGCCACTTCTTCCTCCCACAGCAGTTTTACGCACCCAGCCCATGACAGGAATTTGTGTGCAAATTGTCTTCTCAAGCCACAAGCCCCACGCAGCAAAATCATTGCTGACAAGAATTTCCAGTTCAAAAGAGGCACTTTTGTCATCCGATTCAACTCAATGTAATTCTGCAAAGCGTCTTTAGCCTGTTGAAAAGCAGCCTGCTGATCAATGCCCCATTCAAAAGCATGTTTCTTCCTGGTAACCTTGTAATTGGCTTCACAATCAAACGCCGATGCAGTGTGTGATCTTTTCAAAGAACCCTCAACCCACTGAATCTTTGCGCTTCCTTATTACGCACAGGTTTTTTCATCTGTTGTACCATTTCAATAATCTTCCTTACTGAGCCAAACCACATTGCACTTAAACATTTCACTTTTTGTGCAGATCCCTGCGCTTTCTCTGTATGAATTGCCCACACTCTGTTCTGCGCATGGGCCGTCAGTTTTTCAGCAGCTTTTTCAACGTGTGTTTTCTCAGTCCCAGGTAACATAATAGCAACAATATAATGTTCAATGCATACATCACTCAATTACAACATTTCCATATTTGTAGCAACCAATCCATGACTAGAGTGGGACTTTTCAAATACCCTTGGGGCAATTTAGTAAATTTAAATTGCCTGTCCCCCCCAAACCACTGCAAACTCATCCTGCAATTCCACATCAACGCACAAATCAATAATCATATGACATTCACCCACTTCTTTAGTGAGTTTCTCAACCATTGTAACCATATCTGTCGCAGCTAAATGCGATGAAGCCCATTTTGAGGGTTCAAATTAAAAAAGAATTTGCCACCTTCACATGGATTTTCCAGTTGCAAAAACAACGTCTCTCAACACAGATGTTACTCTTTTTCCTAACAACTCGACCATTCCCATGATGTATTCAGCAATGCCAGTAATTAACACATCAGTTTCAAAAGGCGAACCATCGCCACTCAACATTTCATCTCCCCCATACTCATTCACTAACACACTGGGGCCAAATAACTTGTTTGAGTTACGATTCACAACATTCATTTCAAATGCTTTTGCGACTGTTTCTGCCCCTTATGCCAAATAGGGCGAGAACTTGTTTCAATTTGCAATCCAAATATAAATCTTTTAGAAGGGAAACCACATGAAATTCTTTCCTAATCTGTGCAATAAATCCTTCTTCACACATTCCTCGGAGCGCTCGCGAACAGAGCCATTTCCCACTCTGCACGCAGCCTTCTGCTCCCCGGCTTCATTCCCAAGCAGTAAAACAGACAAGCATTTGCTGATTACTGAAAGGGAAATCTTAACTGAACAAGCTATCGGCACGACAAAAACGGATACATAAGTACTGCCATTTGTTGTCTCAGAGCTGCAGTATAGACAACATGAAATGTGACAGCATACCCCTCCATCTGCACTGTTTTCTCTTACAACTTTTATCATTTCATGGCATGGCTTTGCACAATCCTAAAAGACTATGCCAAGTGTCTTGTGATGGGGTGTAAGCACAATTTTGGGGCCAGCCCACCACTAAAACACACCCTGCAGTCCCCACTAACAGGTTCGACTCTGCGCTCAGGCCATGAACTCACAACTGGAGAGATGACACTTTCAGCATAAAACTTAGCATTTATTTGACAGAAAGCCAAAATGAAATGACAGTAATTTTAGCAGCGAATGGGAAGAAAATACAAGTTAAGAAAATCACAAATAATGAGAACACAGTCTCACGTTCCTTGAATGTTAACGCTGGGGGACCCTGCTCATCTTAAGCAAACTGCTGCTCATCGCCAGGTGTTATTCTTCAGTCAGCCCTTTTAGTGACAGCGTTACAAGGAGCCGCAGGGGCAAATCAAGCTCCGGGCACTTGCTCAATGCCAGGCCACAGAAGAACCGCCCCCTGAGTTATGTGTGCATGCACTCTTATACCCTCGCGCTGTCAATCAGCGTGACGCAAAATTTCTTGAACTTTCTCAATGCAAAACATGTTTACTGATGGAAAAAAAAAATAACTTGCTAACTCTCCAAGGCACTCCCTCCTCCAAACTCGGAGCCCATCTGTAAAATTCTGCAATGTCTTCTCAGCGCGTGCAAGGTTGTGCCGTTCCTTCTCTAGCGAAAGAGGGCCTGTTTACAGTGGTGGGCAGTGCCACAGTTAGGAAAAAGAGAATATTCCAGGGAAGCTGAAGCATTGCAATTAACCCCCAGTGAGCAAGCTTTACCGGGCCTGCACTCCCTCCACCCCTTTGATGCCTGCACGTTCAATGTAGCTCACTATACTTGGTATGTAGGCGCTACTAAAGCATTACTAATCCATCTATAAAGTTCTGTTTCAGCATTTAGTACACACTTCGAATAAGCTATTAGTCTTAGCTGTTAATGCAGCCATCTAAGGACCTAATATGTAATATGGTTAGCTCAGCAGGCTAATGCACCTGCGAAAATGTGTCTACCTTCACACTACAATGCCATATAAAGAAATCTCTGGATCCACTGAAACACCTCACAGATCCACTTGCCCTGTGAACGCTGATAAAAATGTCTCCCACATTAAAATAGTTTATTCCTGGAGTGGAGCACACTATTCCTTGATCTTTAAATGAAATCATCATATTAAGTTTTGTCATTAAATCGCTTCCTAAAATGTTAACCGGTGTCTGCCGTGAATATAACAGAGGAATGGACATGTCACATTCTCCTATGGAAACTGGTAATTTATCAGTAAATTGTTAGACGCTCCTCTGCACATCAGAACACTGCACATCAGAACACTGCTAGCACCCCCACAACACCTTCCCCGGGTTCCCACACTACTCCCCCCAGGTTTCGAGACTCACGTGATTTGGTTGCCCCACAGGACCGAAAGCTCTGTACCGGGTACAATGTACATGCCCAGTTGCAGCCCTTCCGGCATTGGCAGTTGGCATGGAGAGCACACATCAGAAGGGGCGGCAGAACGCTTCCGCATCGAACAGTCGTCCGCTCACGTGACTCAGGGCGGCGTTTCCCACGTGACGATGGAGGGCGTCACGTGACCCGGAAGCGCCCAGTACATAACGCTTGATGCACGGAGCACTCACCGCTTCTCAGCTGTCTTTCGACTCTGTTTGGCGCTACGTCTGGACTTTGTTTTGCTGGTTTACCTTGACTCTGGATCACTCACTTGGACTCCCTCGGATTATCCTTTGTACCTTTGCTTGGAACTGTCGACTCATCGCTGATCCTCGGCCCGTCCCTCACTTGCCTTCGGATCATCCCTTTGAACTTTGTTTGTCTTCACTACGCCCTTGCCCTTTGAGGGCTCACGCTACGATTCCAACCCTTGGTTCAGGTGGGTTGTCCTGTACCCACGTGTGACTCCGGTTCCTGTTGCTCTGGGGACTACCTCTCATCTGAGTCTCGAACCTCCTTCACTAGGTCTCCCGGGTTTTCTAACCACTGGATAGGTAAGATTATTCAGACCCTGTGATTCTTGTATTCTATTGCATTTGCCTGGTACTTAACCCCATTCTTTCTGCAGCAGCATCAGTGTTCCTGAGGTTCCGTGGATCCGGGAAGCAACATCTCCCACCTGTGGCTCCAAGGGTCGCACAGCAGGGTTCTTTTAGGTTCACCTGTGCGTCACTTGGGACGGAGGTATCAACGGTCTACGCGACACTCAAGTCAGAACATAAATGTAATTCCACTCGTAGCTCCAGAAAACCCAGGAGCAGACGGTTGCTCCAGTATCTACAAGAAAAGAAAAGGATTTGCCTCCTCGTCATATCAACCCTTGGTTCATCTTGGGGGTTTGGTGTCACTGGTAGTACTGAACACATGAAGTCACCCTGTGAGCTGTCCTGTTGTGTATACAAACTCATACCTGTCCCTGTGAAAAGATTTCCTACTACCACAGTGACACCTCCTATTCTAGATGTCAATACTTGTCCTGTATTCGCATACTGCTCTGTCTGCATAGGAGCTTGTTGCGACTGCCCTTGTGGCAAATTGATTTGTACTAGTCCCTGCTGTTGCACCTGTTGTAATTGCAGTGCTTGTGTCTGATAAGATGTGTGATCTTGGGGAAAGCCCTCTCTGGTCTCTGTGCTGTGTGGTGGAGGAGATGCTGTCCCCCCACTAGAAAATTGGCCATTTTGTACATTCCGTTGACTCCCACATATGCGTGCAATATGCTCTGTCATTCCACAATTCCAACATACTGGAGGAACCCTCCTATTAATCCCTCCTTGGATATATCCTCCCTGAGCACTCTGATTCTCATTCTGTGTGTTTTGAAACCGCCTTGGTTATTCTGAAATCCTCCTCCTCTTCCTCTATAACCCATACCTCTGCTTCTTGGCATAAACCCATACTCACCCTGGACCATCGGGTGCACATTTTCTACCTGCGATGTACTTATTGTTTCCTGCATTCCAAATCCTTCTCCGCTTGTCAGTACCGCCCCTTCTATGGTTACTTTTTGCAACTGTTTCTGAACTAACTTGGCTTCCTCGATCTTCCTATTCTGCTCTTTCTTCTTGTTTCTCTCTTGTAATAACTGACAATTGCGCACTATGGTCAGCTGTATCTCAGCCATGGCTTCGCTTTTAACCTACTTGTTTATTCATCTGCCTCTGTACTGGCTCAGGCAACCCCTGACATAAAATATAGTAAAATAATGTCACTGTCTTTTCCCACGGCTCACGGGTTTTAAGGTGCAATTTCTCCTGAATATCCTGAATGTAAGCAATAGGATCTTCATCTTCCATCATTTTGCGTGTTATAATTGCACCCATATCTGATTTGTCAGGATACTGTACCCTGAGAGCCCTTCAAACATCTGCTCTACAATTAATAAACAGTGCTCCATCATGTGCTGTATTTTGTGCAGTCACACTTGAATATTGCACTCTTCTACATATGCCATTAGCCCTCTCTCCAAGAATGGCTGCCAGGAGACGTTTATGTCTCCTATGGCCAGCGTATTTCCTCCTGTCTTTTTTTCTCATTGGTATATCCATTTCCCAGCCCCCGAAGTCAAACTAGGGAGCTTACATTTTAAGTTATCCTTGTCCATCTGTGGTCATGGAATGTATTGCGGTCTTGCTTCCCCTTTTTCTAACAAAGTAAACTGTAAACCCCGTCCCATAATCGCATCCCATTATTAGTCTATCCACGGCAGGAATATTCGTTCCTGTCAGTCTCCTTGTCTGTAATGGAATTTGTAACAGAGATGGTAAGTGTGCTCCAAAAGTTAATTTTGAGTTCTTAGTTATAATTAATTCAAAAAGTAATTCCTTACAAAGTAATCTTTTTCAAAGCAATATTTAATTTGAGACAGCTGCAGATTCTTGCAGTTGCTCTGTATTTTATTCATACAAAACAGTTGTTCTTTGTTGCATTTGATTCTAAAGTGAGTATTCAGCAATGAAAAACTAGATAGCCCCTCTACACGTGTTTCTCCATCCAGTCAGGATGGTTCATCAGGAGGGTTATTATGATCTAGTATGATCGTAATCAAATTCAAAAGAATGTTTTTTGCCTGCAAAATTAAGGGAACAAAAAAATAGATTTGATTGTATGCTCTATCATTGGGTCCAATACATATTAAAAATTAAAAAGCTGCAACAGTAGATGCACAGGGTAGCTTTTGTATTACTTACTTCAAGATCAAGTATTTCTAATGTAGATCCCAATTCGTTTACTTGTGGCCCTTAATTCAAGTAGTATGCCGTTAGGCTGATCTTTCATGCTTTGAGCTTTCCTTGGCAGTCATTAGCCCACTAAAAATAAATGGATAAACAGTAGGTTCAGCCCAGTGTTGTAAGCCCCATTGGGTGTAGTTGCCCTATATGTGTTGGGATTATATGTTGGATAGAATGGTCATTTTTCTTACCTTAAGTTTGTACTGTGAATATTCCTGATCTTGGTTTATTTGGCCACACACGAGATCCGATTGTTGTAGACGATGTGGATCAATCAAAGATGGCCGGCTATTTATGTGCATCATCGCGCTTTTGCGCGATGACCTCATTACGTGCCCTGTTGTGCTCGCGTAAGCTTGATGATGTCACTGCTTACATCGCACGAGCACAATTCTTATGTATGGATATATTTTAGTTATAAAGGACCCAATGGTAGCATTATTAGCATGTAAGCTGAGAATTCTATTATGAAAGCTGCGAGGGAAACTACTATTCGTACCAATCTAGTTGTTGATTACTGTTGTTTTTCATAACGATGTTTAAATGGATTTTTTGGATTAGTTATGGACTGTAAATATATTGGCTCTGGAGGGTTGTTTCCTTTATGTCCCCGGTGATTTCATTAATTAGTGAAAGATACTTAATTCCAGGTTATAATGGTTATTCATAATAATTTTTTTGCCTAAATTTCACATTCATGCACAACAGTTATCTTCATATTATAGAAAGGGTATTCCTTCTCATTCATACATTTATCCAAGAAAATGTCCTAATTCTGTATCAAAATTCAGTCCGCTATTGCAGCAGTCCAGATTGCAGATCCAGGTAGCTTCCCTCTGTCGTAATATTTTTTCTCTGTTCCCATCCCTTGGTGGGGGTTAAACTAGTTCCCCTGTGTTGGCCTCTGTGTGTTCCATTTCGAAGTGCTTTCCCAAAGGATATCTGATGTCATGATTTTTTATCGTTCTTAGATGCTCTGATATCCTTGTTTTAAGTGTTCTTATTGTGCTGCCTACATATAATTTCTTGCAGATACATTCTAAGGCATAAATTACATGAGTGGAGTTACAGTTAATGAAATCTTTGATTTCATGTTTTTTCCCATTCGGTAAATTTATGTTCTTTCCATTCTCTGAATATTTACAAAAGTTGCGCATTCCACATTTGTAATTGCCCTTTAGTTTATCCCGTGTCCACATTTTGTGTCTTCCTTTCTGTGGTGATTCTCGTTCAAAATGCGAGGGGCATAGAATCTGTTTGAGGTTTTTTGCTTTTCTGTAGGTTATGCTTGGTTGAACATCTATATGGCTCCTTAGGTCATTGTCTAGTCTCAATAAATGCCAATGTTTGTTCAAAAATGTTTTCAAAATGATGTGGTCTGCACTGTATGATGTTATGACTCTCATAGTGTTTTGTGATTCATTCTTTTTTCTTTTTGATTTGTTTTGTAGCAGTTCATTTCTCAATAATTTCTTTGATTTGTTCATCAATTGTGCTCTTTCATAGCCTCTTGCTTGGAATTTGTTGATGGCTATTTCCACCTGTTTAGTAATTTCACTCTACTGAGTGCAATTTCTTTTGATCCTGATGAATTCTCCTCATTAGAATATTGCGGAAATGTGTTGTGGATGGTTGCTCTTGGCATGTAATATGCTATTTCCTGCTGTGGGTTTGGTATAGAGTGTTGATTTAATTTTGTTGTTGTCAATGTTGAGTTCCAGGTCCAAAAAAATTATTTTGTGCGAGCTTTCTTCCATTGTTAGTTGAAGATTGTAGTCATTCGTATTCAGACACTTGTTATATTCTTTCAAAGACTTGACATCTCCCTTCCATATGACCAGAATATCATCTATGTAATGTCCCCAAAAGACTATGTTGTTGTTTTCGGTAAATGCATTATGGGTCCAGGCATGCTTTAGTTCATAATACCCCATACATAAGTTCGCGTAGGGGGGAGAAAACTTGGCCCCCATGGCAGTTCCTTGCCTTTGCTTGTACATTGTATTGTTGAATAGAAAATAGTTATTGTTGAGTACAAAGTTGAGCATTTCAAGAATCGTGTTGTTCTGATCCAGATATGATATTGATCTTGCTTTCAGGAAGTAGCTTGTTTTTTCCATTCCTTTCAAATGTAAGATGCTAGTGTACAGTGCGATGACATCAAAAGTAACCAGTCTGGAGTCATCTTCCCAATAGATGTGTTCAAGCTGTTGTATGATGTGCTGGGTATCTTGTACATATGATGCTAGACTGGCCGCTAAAGGTTGTAGATATTGGTCTATGTATGCTGATATGGGTTCACTGATTGATCCTATTCCATTGATGATTGGTCTGCTTGATGGGATTGTACCGTATTTTTTATGTATTTTTGGAAGAAAGTATATTGTAGCCAATATGGGTTGTTTATTTCTTACATAGTCAAACTCATCATCCGTTAATAATCCATTTTCATGCCAATTTGTGCTCATAATGTTCCATTCATCCAAAATTCGTGGCAGGGGGTTCTCTGATATTTTCTCGTAACAGGTTGCATTATTTAGAAGTGCTTCTGCCATTAGTATGTATTCTGATGTTTTCAATAGTACTATTTTGCCTCCCTTATCCGCCTCTTTTATTGTGATGTCATCATTGTTTCTTAATTGTCTAATCGCTGTTCTTTCTTTGATGTTCAAATTGTACAGATTCCAGTCTATTTGTTTTTGAGATGGATCATTTTTCGTTAGGTCTTGCTGAACAGCTAGTACAAATATATCAATTGCATTTTCTGTGGCTAGTTGAGGTGTGAATTTGGATTTGACTTTTAGTTTGGAACTTTCAATTTGTCTGATATCAATATCAAAATCTGATGCAACTGTTGCCAATGTGTGAGTATCTTCTGTTTCAGCAATATTGAGAAGACTAGCTGTTTGTTCAGTATCCAGTACTGTCAGTTCTGATGGCTGTATCTTGTCCGGGCTAGGTTTTTTTCTTGTCTCAATTAGGTTGGCATAGAATTTCTTCAACTTGAATAGTCTACTGAATTTAAAAAGGTCAAGATTCATCTGGAAGTAGTCACTTTGATTCGTGGGACTGAAAGATAGTCCTTTATTCAATGCTGTGGTTCGATCTGGTGATAGTTCTTCGCCCGTTAGATTGAGGACTAGGTTCTTGATTCCTCTGACTCAAATGAGGTTTGGGTTATGGTGTCTTCCGTTGTGAATTCTGGGATCTTGTTTGAACACCTATGTTTGTGTTTTCTCCTGTTTGGTCTCTTCTTCCCCCTTCTGCCACCCTTTGTTGGCCACCATTTGTGTTTCCAAATTGAAGCTGTTGATTTCTTAGTTGTTGGGTGCTTTGGTATAGTGGATAAGATCTTGCCTGTCTGTGTTTTTGATATTCTTCTAAAAAAGAATAGGGTGCCGTACTGTCTGGTGTCTTGGTGCCATCTTGTTGTATTTCCATTTGCTCTTCATTATCGCTTTCCTGTTCTGATGATCCTGAGTTGGATTTAAGCAATGTTTGTTGCTTGTCAGTTGTTTTCGTAATGTTTTATTTGGGAATATTTTGTCTTGTTTTGAATTTATTTTGAAATGTGTAAACCCTTTTGAATTTGTAGTCCAATTCATCTCGCTGGAATGTTTGTTGTTTTTTTTATTTTGATTTCTTTCTCGAATTTTTGCAAATAGTCATCCAGAATTTGATAATTTTTAAAAGTTGCTTCCGGTAAATTCATTTTTTCTATTGTGTCTTTGATTGTATAAATTTCTGGATCATTTCTTTGGATGTCGTTGTTAAGAACTCTTCCCATTCTTTCAAATCACCTACATCTTCCTCTTCAAAGGCAGGAAAGATGCAGATTCGCAATCCTCGAGGTATTCTTCCTACTTTTAATTATTTATCTAGGGTGGCCATCTCCCACCAATGCGAGAGCTTTCTTTTATAGGTTTTCTAACTGTTCAAATGCTTTTTTAAGAGATTTGATATTTCTGTTCCCATTTTCTGTGCTTGGGTTTTGTTGGCCCAAGAAGAGTTCATCTGCTTCTTGTTCCCTTTTTCTGAACCGTTGATCCATTATGAGTACATTTCTGTTTATTGTGTTTTCCAAGTTCAGGGCTCAGCCACTATTGTTGTTATTTATTAATTGTTAATTAATTCCAGTCTGAACAATTATGGCGAGTTTCCTGATGTGGTTAGAATGAATTTGAGATTGTTTGCTGCACCTTATCTCTGAACCACTGCAACTGACCAGTGCTTAAAATAAAAATGGAATTTGTAACAGAGATGTTAAGTGCGCTCTAAGTTAATTTTGAGTTCTTGGTTATAATTAATTCAAAAGTAATTTCTTACAAAGTAATCTCTTTTAAAGCAATATTTAATTTGAGACAGCTGTCGGTAATGACCTTAACCTGCTGCCATATGGTGGATACTCTCCCTTCTCACTATGTGATTGTCCTTGGGGACGCTTGGGATATGCTATGGGATCTGGTGTTCTATCTTTAGGCTGGTCCAGATTCGACCATCTCACTTGCTTATCCATTTGCAGGCTTCCTTCAGGGGCACATGCGTTCCCTCCTTCTGCCCGAAGGCCAGAGTCTTTCCTCATCTGACATGTCTAGGCCCCAACTAGTGTGACTCTCATCCCCTTGTCTAAATTCAGTCTGCTTAAAGACAATACCATGCTTCCATCACTAAACAAGTTTCCTTCCTCACTTTGTAATTGCAGTACTGGGGATCGATCACCATTCCCTCGAGTGCCATACTCGCTATCTCGTCTTAACTGTTGATAGGCCTTATCAATCCTTTCTGCAATGCTTTCTGCATCAAATATTTCTTCTTCTAGCACTACTCTAGATACTGCTGGCATTGCTTCCTTTATTGAAAGAATCTCGTCCACTCTGTCCCATCATATTTCTGGGCTCGGCCTCATTTGTTCTTTTCGGATGAGACTGGCATCAAAACCTTGCTCTCTCCTTTTTTGTTCTATTTCTTCATCTACTTCACTTTGCTTTCTTGCATCCCTTCTAATTCTTTCTTCCTCTTGCCTTCGCTCTTCTCTCCTTTCCTCTTCTTCCCTTCAGTTCTGTAATCTTTTGTCCATTAATCTTTGTGCTTCCTCCTTGTCTCTTTCTTTCCTTTCTATCCTTTTCTTCCATCGCTCTTTGTCCATTGTACTTTTATTTTTTATTAAACATTCCGTTTTAATACAAAACCTTTTGTTTCCCTTTATCGTCAGTTTAAAACTCCCAAACAAAGAAGAATTGTTTAAAATCCAAGGTTTCAAGCCAGCAAGTTGGAGGAAAGAAAAGAGGAGAAAAAAAGCAAAGAACAGTATACAGTCAGTGAGCCAGGGCCCATGCAAATCAATATTCTGGGCTTCAGAGTTTGGTTAAGGCCCCTTTTTGTTTTTCTGACGAGTGAGGGTTTATTCAAACTCTTTTGCGTTCCATAAGTCTCTTTTTGAAGATCCTATCCAAAAATGATACCATACATCTGATCATAGATGGAGTGGTGCCCTCCTACAAATGGGCCCACCATTGATCACGGTCAGTACCTGCTATATTCTTTAATTTCCCATATAGGATCAAGTTTCGGTCCGTTCTGAGCTCTGAACAATGAAGTGTCATGTGCTGCAGAGTTTCTTCATAAAGGTGACATAGTCTGCAATTCTTATCTATCGCCCACCCTCCATGGCGAAACAGATTAGAACGGATTTTGTTCGAAGAATGTTAAGGCCAAATCTTAAGTAGGTGTTATGAAAAGCAGGGGATGGGTACTTCCTCAGATATGCTGGAACAACATTTAGTTCACTGTTAAGTGTCAGTGATAAATTGTGGTTTTTTGAGGTAGATCTTGTTGCCTCTGTCACCGCCCAATCCGCGGCCCATATAATTCTTTTCAACTGGAGTGGGTTTTCTGATAAGGTTTTACAGACAGACCCCACTGGGTCAGGATTTCCATCAGCTGGTAGACCATTCAGAGTCCATTCACATGACCCGTCTCCCCATTTTTTTACTGATATTGTATTGTGGGGGGCAATTCCAGGACTTTAATTTACCAAAGAGTGAGAGTGACTTCCAGATGATCCTTGTGTGCATAGATATTAAGCCCAGCTTGTGTCTTACGAGTTCTATAGGAATGGAATTTGGCAGCCGCAGCCTTCTTTTCCAGAACCTGCTCTCACATCTTTGCCATATTTCACCAGATATGCCCAAACCAGCTTCGCCTCCATACGTTGCAGAAAGGCACCACTTTGTGGATGTAAAATGTGTACTTTCTTTGTTCTTCGGCCCAATTTCAATTTTCGCTTGCTCTTCCTGATATATCTGCTCTCGTTGCTCCCTGTTTTTTCCTTTTCTGCTCATCCTCTTAATATCTTCTCTCGTTCATTATCCTTTTTTTCTTGTTCGTCCTTCTTTTCTCTTTGCCTAACTACCTCGATACTTTTCCCATCTATCTTGAGCAATATCTGTACTCCATTCGTTTTGTACGAGCGCTACTTTTTCTCCTTTCCATCTCTTGATTTCCCTGTCTATTTCAGTTGACAAATTCGACCGCTTACTTCTTCCTTCCTTGTCTTGCATGACTTTAAAAACTATCTTTCTTTCTTTTATTCTCTTCTGGAGACTATCATCACTACTGTAAGCAGGGGGTTCATATATCGGATTACTGTACCTCGTCGTTGCTCTTAGTTCCTTTAAAGGACACACTCCTATCTCTTCCGTAGCAACACTCTTTACTTCCGGCAAGGTAAGGGGAGCAACAGCATAAGGAGGAAGGGCTCAACACCTTCCTCCTTATGCTGATTCAGCATCCACTCCTCAGGTTGCGGGTCTTCTCTTTCCTCTTGACTCATCTTCCAGAGCTCTAAAATCGCTAACCTTTTCTCTAATTTCTTCCCTCTGTACGCAGCGTGCAAGTATGTGGTCATGTGTTGAAATACTGCTCTTGACAATGATCCACCTTTTGGCCACGGCATAAAAATGTATCTGCAGTGGCCTTTACCCATTCTGCACTGTACTGTTTAGGCTAGGGCATATGTTTTGGCAGCGTCTTATACAGGTGCATGAGTGGAGTATCCCCCATAATGACAAGCCTCACTTGACTGTCAATACTTGACAGATGGTTAAATAAACCTTTTATCTTGTCTTGAATCACCACTTTTCAAAAATGTTAAAACAACAAATATGAACACGCACCATCAATCGCTGCTCAATTCTCTTGTTTCAATGGTCTATCTATTCTTTTGATTGGCGCCAATCATTCTTGCTACACTATCTTTTAATCACTGTTACCTTCTCAATTCTTCACAATCTTTATCGCTCTTTGATATTTTATTTAACAGACAACATTTAGACTAGTCACACGTTTACACTTTATAAAACACTGTGATCACTTCTTCCCTCGCCTTTACTTTTTTACCCTTTACAGGGTTTGAGACATTACCTTACGCAGTCCGGACTAACGCGTTTTATATTTCACCCTACTCCCACTGGAGTTTGAAATGTCTCCTAACTCCCTTGAATTAGGAATTCTAGGCAGTACCTCTTATCTCTACAATTATTTTCCGTTACTCAAAATTATTAAAATCCCGTCCCCTTAGTCTACTCGCCATTCGTTAATCGACTCAAGATCTTCGGAATCAACTCCTCCTTCAATTCTGACCACTTTGCCTTCTGTCTGCAGAGCCCCCATGGAAACCGGGCAGCGATTTCTTCAAAGGGGGACCTGCCCACCGTCTTGGTTTTTCTTGCAAGTTTATTTCTATTCGACCGCTCTCCACAGGAAACTCTGCGATGTTCCAGCTATCCAGCTAATGGGGGAGGAGTCCTCATAGTCTGAAAATCTGGAGTTGAACTGGTTTGGATCTTTCGAACCATCTGCACCGCTACCACGTGAGTTTAGGGCCCTTTAGGAAGGTGCATGTAATGGATGGGATCACACTACAGATAGCCAGCTTCTATGATGACTGTCTACTTGCATTTCAGCATCTGTACAGTTATTGAACGGTTGATTCTCTGCAGCACTTTGTGCATGTGTAATCTTCTTTTTCGTATTTAGAAGTTTACCCGATTCTTTACCTCGTCATTAGTATCTTCAGGATCTATACATCCTTTTCAGCCAGTATCCTGAGACGTCATTCATACTTTTTTATGATGTCAGTCTTCTTTTCTTTGCTCCTTCTCATATTCCTTCAGTGAGTTCCTCCATCAAATTGTTGTTCCTTCGGGGATACATTCGATAGGGTTGTCTCAATGGGTATCTTCTTTCGAACATACGTTGCGGTATTGGCACAATTCCTGGTGTCAAACATGGCACGATCTCAGGCTTGCAACATATAATGGGTAGGGGGGGCGGGATTTCCTGCAGAGGCTTGCAGCTGCTGCTCTACACTACTAGTTCTCAATTGGAAGAGCGAGAGGGCAGTCTGGTCAAGGGGGACAACGAAGATTCCCTCGTGGTGGACAAGGGAGAGGTGCAATGCCCGCCCAAGCAGCAGCACCTTTAACATCAGCTGCTGCTTAAGCCACCTCAAAACCTCTCTGAGGTCTTCACTCACGACACCCCGATGGGAGGCAGACTGTCACATCATCTGAAAAGTAGGTTACTGCCTCCCCTTCATACGGAGACCTCAAGATCATCCACCGGGAAGCCATTCATTAAATGTTCCAAGTCCATTCCTGTTGCAGGAAATGTTAACCCTGCTAGAGAAAGGTGCTATTGAACCAGTACTTGTGATGGAGAGGAACAAAAGATGTTCTTCTCCCCATTTCCTAATCCCCAAGAAGGACAGAGAACTGAGACTTATCCTGGACTTCAGATACTTGAACAAGTTCCTCAGGAAGGACAAGTTCAAGATGGTCACACTTTCTCAGATCCTTCATGCCCTCCAGCTCCAGGATTGGATGGTATCATTGGACCTCCAGGATGCTTACTTTCATATGCCAATCCATCACAAGCACAGGAAGTACCTGAGGTTTGCCGTTGGAGGTACTTACTATCAGTTTTGAGTTCTGTCATTCGGGCTGACCTCCACCCCAAGGGTTTTCACCAAGAACATGGCGGTGGTTGCAGCGAGTCTCAGGAGAGGGAGGATTCACGTCTTCCCCTGCCTGGACGATTGGTTGATCAGGGCACGTTCACCCAAACAAGCCCTGGATCATCTCAGCGTAACATGCCACTACCTTCACAGACTGGGCTTCTCCCTCATTTACAAGAGGTTCCACATGATACCATCTCAAAGACGCTAATTCATTGGAGCAGTCCTGCATGCATCGCTGGGAAATGCCTCTCCACCAAAGGTGAGGGCTCAACACATTCTGCAGATAGTAACCAAATTGCAGAATGCCCAGCGTCTTCCGGCCTTAGATTTCTTTGAGGGTGCTCAGCCTCATGGCATCCTGCATTTTCCTGGTGCCAGAGGCTTGCCTGAGAACACAATCCCTTCAATGGGGTCTCAGGATACAGTGGTCTCAATTATCAGGCAGGATATCGGATCTTTTACAGGTTCCCTGCAGGGTCGCACAGGATCTTCTGTGGTGGGCCTGCGAGGCCAACATTCTGAAGGAGGAACCTTTTTGGCAACCATTGCCGGAGATAACAGTAGTAACAGACGCCTCACTCGTGGGGTGGGGAGCACACGCACCGATCTGACAATCAGCTGTCGTTGATCTCCATCGGAGTCCAAACTACACATCAACCTTTTGGAGCTGAGGGCAATCAGATTGGGGCTGAAGGCCTTTCTTCCCTCTGTACGGGGAAAGAATGTCCTGATAATGACGGACAACACAGTGGCCATGTACTAACTCAACAAGAGAGGAGGTGTAAGGTCCCTACCACTGTGCAGAGAGGCAATGCAGCTCTGGTTCTGACAATTCAAGAAGGAATCGCCCTATCAGCCGTTCACCTAGCCGGAGAGGAGAACACGGTGGCGGACGCTCTGAGCAGGCAGAGCACGGTCACCCACGAGTGGGAACTAGCTCAGGAAGACCTTCAAGAGATCTTCACCCTTTGGGGAACCCTCAAGCGGACTGTACTGCTCCAGTGAATTTCTCCTAAGAGGAGCTCTAGGAGACTCATTCGTAGTGGACTGGGAGTTTCCACTTCTGTATGGTTTCCTCCAGTCCCTGTCATTCCTCAAGTGATCAGGAGGTTGAGAAAATTTGGGAAATCCATGATCCTAATTGCCCGGGATTGGGCCAGCCGAAACGTGGTATCCGGACCTTCTGTCCATGTGCCCTCCAATGCGTCTTTGACAAAGAGAGAACCTTCGCTCACGAGAGGAGGGTCGGGTTCTCCATCCAGAGGTCAAGACACTTGGCCTTCACGCATGGTTTCTGAGACTGAGGTAGAAGGATTGGGAGCTCCCGGATGATGTAATGGAGATTTTGCCAGCAACAAAATTCTAATACCACTGCCGTTGGAACAAGTTCTGCAGCTGGTATAGGGAGAAAGATGTGGACCCTTTTCAATGCGATACACCTTCGGTGTTATCTTTTCTGCTGCATTTGGCAAATCTGGGGCTCCAGATCGGAACAGTCAAGGGTTATCTAGCAGGGCTTTCCATCACCTCGGAGGAGGCATCCTACTTCAAAATACCCTAAATAACTTAATTTCTTAAAGGTCTAGCAAATGTTTCCTCTTACACCTTTCCAAATTCCTAAGGTTTTTACATGTGCTCCTTTCGAGCCACTCCATTCCTGCCCTTTAAGGTTGCTGACTTACAGAACTAGTTTATTAGTAGTGATAATATCACCTCGCTGGGTGAGTGAGTTGCAGGCCTTATCCTGTAAACTTCAGTTTACCACCTTTTACAAGGATAAGGTTGTCCTTAAGGTCAAACCCTCTTTTCTACCTAAGATTGTATCGGATTACCATTTCATCCTGGCAAGGATGAGGAAAGATTTCATAGACTCGATCCAAGGAGAGCTCTACATTTTTTGTGTGAAGAATGGCAAAGTTGCGACCGCATGACAAACTTTTAATTGCTTATACAGGACACAAACTAGGTCTGTCAGTTACCAAACAAACTCTATCCAGATGGATCATATTGGCTATTTCGGAGTGCTACAGGCTTGCTGGAAAATATCCCCAGAAGGATTAAGGGCTCATTCCACTAAGAGCATGGCAACTTCCTATGCATTTCAGAGGGGAGTTCTGATAGAGGATATCTGCGAGGCAGCTATCTGATCCACCATCCACACGTTTACAAGACATCATTGTTTAGACACCTCTAACAATAAGGGAAGATTTGGGAAGGCAGTTCTATGCTCCATTCTTGACAAACATTAACTCTCAAATTCTTACTCCCTCCTCCAATAGAACTTAGTACTGCTTTAGGAGTCTATCATAAGATGAGGAATACGTGGGAGGACACAATCCACTCGAAGAACAAATTACTTACCGCTGGTAACGTTCTTTCGACTGGATGTTCCTCCCACGTATTGCTCATCGCCCTCCCAACCTACCTAGAATTTCCAAGCTTTAGAGTTTACACTCTTTTAAGGTCTGATAATTAAAGGCACTTGTGAATAGTGGTAATTCTGCACATGGGTTGTGAAAAAACAGAACTGAAGCCAACAGGCTCTGCCCGTTGTATATTTACTCGATGAGGACGTCAAATGAGATGGAAGCCCTCTGGGGTCAACTGTCTCGGCGCACAACGCCCTCTGCCGAGAAGAACTTCTTTTCTGAAGGAGCTGAAGCTGGAAACAAAGGTATCATAAGATGAGGAATAGGTGGGAGGAACATCTAGTCTAAAGAACATTACCAGGGGTAAGTAACTTGTTCATCTGTAAGAGGTACATCTGTCTTGCATATCAAGATACTCTATATGCAAGTGCTGGAAGGGCTCTTCCAGTTGCGGTAAAGTTCCTCGTACCACTCTCAAAGTGTGACGAGATAAAATGTTGACAAACCACACAATTATTCACAAATTCAGACACACATTCATTTAAATTTGTCATGAAACAATCCTTTGATCACTGCAGCCACATGCTCTTTCGATAAGTGGACAAGTTAGTGAAGCTGTTCCAGGGCCGCATTCAACAACTTTCTTGGCATGACCACCTTGCTAGTGCTGTCTTGCCGCCAATTCAAATCTGGTGACAGAGAGCACCCCCTTTTCTTCCAAAGCTCTTTTTTTATTATTCAATGCTTCTCCCTGTAATTCTATTTTCAGCACCATCAGTGTTGCATTACATCCCTCTGGCAGTGCATTTTGTTCTTCAGTTGTTTTTCATCAATGCTATAAGTGGTGTTTTCTCCTCTCACCAGGGAACAGACCGAGTGTCCCTTCTGGCAAATATGCTGCTTCTTTTGTTGCTCTGTCTGCTCTTTCATTGCCCAATGAATTACAAGCTTGCGCCCCCTCCTGCATGGGCTTTGCACTTTATAATTACCAATTCTACTGCGAGTGGCAGCAGCATTTCTAATAAATCATTCAAAAGTGATGCATGTTGTACCTGTGTGCCATCACTTCTTCTGAACCCTCTCGTATGCCATTTCGCTAGTCCTGAATGTACTGTAGATGTTAAGTATGCAGAGTCCGAAAATATGTTTACTGCATGCCGTTCTGATATATTTAGTGCCTCAATTAATGCCACCAGTTCTACCGCTTGTGCGAAGTATTGTGCTGGCAGTCGGGTTTGGAAGAACACTAATAATTCCCCTTCCTTGTGTATTCCATGTTTGTGTCCTACTACTGCTGAACCAGAAAGCCTCTGTCCCGAATATGGGTCAGTACTTGAGGACCCATCAATGAAGATCATGCCCCCTGCCCTCAATTACTTCTTCTTTTACCAGGGGGTTCCTGTCGTTCCTGTCCATGCACGCCACACAATCAGGTGTATAATCTCCCTCTTCAACGGGTTCTGGAATGAATTCTGCTGGGTTCACCGTCCTGCATCTTACAATTTCTGTTGCAGGGTTTGTTTGTATAATTTCATAACCTTGTGCTCTCTGAGTTGTCGATGATTATTTGGACATTTCTTGTACTGCGAACAGTGCATGTTGCAGATACAAAATATACGGCCATCCCAATGTTAATGTTGGCACCTTTTTCAATTGCAAACCTAGTGGCAGCAAGTGCCTGCTCACAGGAAAAGTGTCCCTGTATCACTGGGTCTAGTGATCTACTGTAATAGGCCAGTGGCCTATGTCCCTGTCCCTTCTTTTGTGTCAGTACGGCTGTTATTACTTTACCTTTTGAGTGAGAAAACAAATTCAACTTCTCTGTGTAATTTGGTGTGGCCAATACTGGTGCATGTGCTAGCTCATCTTTGAGCTTGTCAACATTTTCATTCATCTCAGCTGTTCATTTTATGTTGATTTTGTTTTTCTAATCTTCTTTAAGTGCCTGGACGGACGAGTGGTCTGGTGTATGTGGAGTCATCAAAGACACATGCTCTGCAATAATTACATAGACCTTGGAACTGTTGCTTCTCTTTCACTGTCTTAGGTCAGGGTGTTTTATGAATTGCTTCAATCCTTTCTGGTGTTATTTTTCTCCCATCTGCTGATATAATCTGACCCAAGTAAACCACTTCTGTTTGACAATGCTGCAATTTTTCTCTGTCTACTTTGTACCCCTTGTCTGTCAGCAATGTTAGTAGTATCACTGAGTCATCCCGGCCCTCATCTTCTGTCATCTTGTCCCGCGATACGTAAACACAGTGAGATATCTGGAGTCTGGATGCAGGGCAATGGAGAAGAAAGCATTCTTAAAATCCATTACTGTGAAGTAGCGTGCCTCTGCTGGGATGCTGCAGAAAATTGTGGCAGGGGTTGGAACTAACGGAAATTCTGCTTTGATGACGTTAAGAGGCCAGAGATCTCTATTCCGGAATGATACCTTGCTGCCATAAATCATGCAGTGTCTCATATAGGCCCTCAACTGCCTCTCATGAGAGAGGGTATTGCTTCACTCGTGACAGCAGTGCTCCTTCTTTTTATCTTAATGTGCACTGCTCCCGCCCCCTTCAATATTTCCATGTCATGGGGTCCTTTGCTCCATAAAATCTTTTGAACTTTTTCCAAATCCTCCTGCATGTATTTGGTCTCTTTTCTCACCAGTTGTCATTAGGAGCACTGCTCTTTCCTTTATCTGTACTGGACATGGTATGCTCAACTGAAACACTACCTCTCCCTCCTCTTCATCTTTTGTAGTGAACAACTCTGTCTGTTACTCCTGTAAGTGTTAGTGTGGGATCGATACACAATATTGTTTGCCACTCCATGTTGTCATTTGTAGCAACAATTATAACCATATCTTTTCCTACTTCTTTCTCTAGGTAAAGCAGTGTGTGCGCGCGTGTGTGCATGTGTCTCTGGTGTGATAGTTAGGGGCACCATGGCCTGAATATGAATTCATTTGACAGTTAAAACACCTTTCCCTGTATCCATAGGGCCCATCCTAGCAATACCTGCACTCCATACAAGAACATCTGTGTGCATGCGAATCCCCCTCAATGTGCTGTGTGCATAGCACGCTTGTATCATCACTGCCACCCTGGCTGCGTACATCCCAGGTGTGGTGCACACCGTCCCTTTCTCTGAAAATGAAATTGTAACATTCAATTTGCTTAACAAATCTCTTCCTGATATGTTAATCGGTGTGTATTTTGAATACAGTAATGGCGCTACAATATGTTGCATCCCTATTGTCAGTGGTACATCTTTTGTTAGAGGAACTTCTTCGATGGTCCCCAAAAAGCCTTGTGTGTCTAATTCTTTGTTGTGTAATCGGAACCCCCTTCTTTTACACAAGATCTACTAGCTCCAGTATCTATTAGAAAGGAAAAGTCCATCCGTCCTATTTATACTTCTACCTCGGACACCTCTTCAGGTTCTTCAGTTACTGCTAGGACAGGACACACTTGTATTTCCTGTGGGTACCCCTATTGGGAACATTTATTAATCGAAGATGTGAATGGGTTTCCACCCACTACTGTGATCCCGGTGTAATGAGGCACCTCATTTTGTCCCAATATTGTCACCTTCTCTTGTGCGAGTATCTGCGCTGGTGCCTGCAGTACACTTGCGGTACCCTGCGATCCTGCTATCACTCCCTCTTGGGCAGATTTGTGTCCCTGTGCTGGTATGACCTGTGTCTGTATAAGAGCATTTGCCTCTGCTGCTGCGGTATCATTTGCATTTGTTGAGGTTGTGTAGATGACTGCATGTATTGCTGCTGTGGCTGTACTCCTCCTTGCTGTCCTGTTTTGTTGAATGAGTGACCAAACTTTCTGCAAACAAAACACTGTCCTCCGAACTGGGGGCCCATACCCTATATCAAAATCCCCTTCCCCTTTGGTAATAACCCCGTCCTGTCTGGTATTGTCCCATGTAGGGTTTAGTCCTCCCATATGTGCAAATCCAGGCTGCTGAAAATGTATACATCCTGGGTGCTGTTGCATCTGTTTTACTCCCCATTGTGGTGCTTGTGTATATCCCCCCTGCTGCACTACTGCTGCTACTTGAAACTCCCCTTCCTGGTGGGTGGAACACTAACTGGTCCCGTAAGCACTGCCCCTTCCATGCTTATTTTGGCCAATTATTTCTGCGCAAGTTTATTTTCCGCTTTCACTGCGTTCTCTACTGCCTCCTTGTCTTTTTCCTACTTTCTTTTACAATAATGTAAGATGGCCGCCTGTATCTCGGGCCATCCTTTTGCCTCTAGGCCTACTACTATTTCTAATGGGGCCTGCACGTCTGTGGGGAGACACCTGAATAAAATGTGATCGAATAAGGGTATTTTATTGTCCCATGACTTGAATGGATTGTATGTATTCTGCAGGGTCCTCATCTGGCTTCATTTAGCATGCTAATATTGATCCCATATCTGACGTATCTGGATACAGCTCTCTCAGAGCTTTCCACACGTGTGTCCGATAGTTGTTGAAAGGTACCCCGTCATGTATGTTAGTGCTTATTTTTACCCCAGCATACCCTGCTTGTTATCAAATGTTGTCACTCTGTTTCCCCACCAAGACTGCCAGTAAGCTCTTGATTTTCCCTATGGCCAGTGGGATCCCTACTGTCTCCTTCTCAAATACATATATCCACTTGCTGGCCCCTTCCATTAGTGAAGGTAAGCTGTAGATCAAATTATCCTTGGCTATCGTCTGCCAGGGTACGTAATGTACTTCCCCGTTTGCCTTCTCTAGTAGGGGCAACTGCATTCATGCTCCGTGCTTAACTCCCCACTGTGGTCTTTTTGCTACTGCCATCTTTGCTTTTCTGTTTCTAAGCCTATTTCGCCAGTTCCCCGTTTGCTCCTCTCTTCTTTCTTCTTCCCCTTCTTTTCTCCTCCTTCCTCTACTCCCACTTGTTGAATTCCAAGGGTCCAATTCGTCATCCTTCCTGTCGTTGTCTCTGCTGTCCTCCCCATCCGATGCAGTGTCATCACCCTCTGTTGTGAGTGGCTCAACCTCTTCCATGTCCTGTCCCCAGTTATCAGTTTTTTATTTTGTACGCCCTACTGTCCATCCCTGTGGGTCCTCTCCCTTTCCCCGTTCCTTCCCTTTTTTCTCTATCTCCCTTTCCATTACCTTTTCTGCTTCTCTAAATATTGAGTTCCGTTGCTGTTGTGTGCTTTTCTTAATGTCTGCTAAGTATTTGGCATTCCCTTTCTCTTTCTTATTCTCCGACTGAGGTTGTTTTTCTTTGTTTTCTCCCTATCTGGAGATGCCCGCCTAGGATTTGTATATCCTGCAGCTGGCTTTAACAATGAAAACAATACATAGGGAGGGTGCAAAGCACTAGCCTTCTCCTCTTCCCCTTCTCCCTTCTTTTACTTTGCTTTAGTTTCTTCGTACAGTTTCCAGAGACCTAAATGTCCTGTGTCTTTTTTTTAAGCTTCACACCTTTATATGTTTCTAACAGATATGAATACATACTGTCAATTTTATCTGTTTGAAATGTTCTCTCTCCTGGCCATTCCTGATAACACTTTCCGACTGTGTCATTCATCCACTGAAAGTGATATTTTACTATTTTATCACAATATTGGGACAATGTTGTACATTATTGCAGCCTTTTCCCAATTTTTTAGAGTACTCTTTCTTCCCCATTTTATTCTTGGCCTACCTTCCTTATCAACATTGTTTTACCCCTTCCTCACTCACACTCACTCTTATACTTACTGTCTTACTCATTCGCCCTATTTCATTCACATTGGCCTTCTAATGCCCTGCCCTTTCACACCACTTACACACAGTGCCCCTCTCCACAGGCCTGTTCTATTAATTTGTTAGTACACAAATGGCCCTCTCCACAGGCCTGCCACCTTAACAATTATGCTCTGTGTTAATGTGCCTATGGTTTGTTTGCTCCTCCCTCTGTTCAACCATTCCCTTAGCACATGCTACACAGCTCCTCCAATATTTACATGTTAGTTCGACTCTGGCCCTTCTTCCATTTCCACAGCCACAAACAGAAAAAACGATGGCTTCACTTTACCGAAACAAACTACTACTATTTCAGAACACCAATGCATATGCCTTTTCTCCTTCTCTTTGCAACTTCACTACTCCTTCACCCATAAAATAAAAAATGACGCAACAATACAATTGCCTGCACTATATGCCACTCTCATCTAACAAGGTCCGCCCCTTACTACGCAACCCTCTGCTCGAACGCAGATGTGCCAACGCCTACTCACTCCCTAACAGGTAAGTGGACCTAAAATCTATGACTACTATGGTCAATCGCCCTCCACCTCTTGGGGGTGCATCCTATACACCATAAAATAATCCCTCCCCTTACCTGCGCGTTCATACATGGGTTCACTCACATATCCTTCTTCGGAGATTCTCGACTTCTCGACCCCAGTGTCTTCCTTTAAAGGCCAGTAGTCCCTTCCGAGCGCAGGGAGCGTTTTATCCAGGCAGACCTTCTTGAACTCGGCATCTGCATGACCTCCTCGGTGTTGAGCTCTTAGGACTGGTCTGCAAATGCAGTCCCGCACTCCTCCGGAAGAACAGCTGGAATCCCCACGTCTGCATGGGAAAGCTGAAATCCCTGTATGGGCCACCAAAAATGTACTGCGGGTTGCCTCGGAACTCAACCAATAAAGAAAATACAAAAGTAATCCAAAAAGGAGCGTACACCCAGCAAGAAGTAACGCAATTTATTCTGGGTCCGGTCACAGCTCAGAAAGCTAAATTCATACAGAATGCAGAACAGAACTGCATGAAAGGCACTGTCAAAGATATGCCCCTAAAACAAGAGCTTTTATAATCATACAAACTAATTAGAATCAAAACACATTGCAACATTGCCAGTCCTCCACGTGCAGCTGATTGGTAGAACTATGCCATTCCTTATAGTAGGACATACATTATCCTGCATTGATTGGGTCCAGCAAATCTTGCCACACCACCCTCGACCAACTCTGCGACGTCACAGTCCAACCCCCCATTCCCACATCATAGTGCCAAAATATTGAGACATTTGAGATGACCAGCGGATATTTATTCATCTGCTGCCGGTCATCTCCAATTGCTTCTCATGGGAATACAACCGATCATGACACTACAAGAGCCTTGAACCATTGGGAAGTTAACCTTTTAATGTTGCAGCTTAGGAACTCCTCGAACCACTTCCCAGGATGAGATGTGCTAGTGGGCAATTTGAAACCTGCCATGGGGCATTTTGAAACGGCCAGTAGAGCAGATTCATAAATTAATATGCCAAATTATAAAATGAGTGTGCCTTCACTGCCATTCCTTGGCACCCATGAGCTGAGCTTCCTGAGCTCGAAAGTATCAAAGGCTGTTCAGTTCTTACCGTATGATCCTGGGAACGTGTCATTTGCAATGTGCTGCCAGCCTCTGCAGCTACCAAGCAAGTTAGTAAAATGTGGATTCATTTCTAGTGAAAAGCATGCCATGATGCCTGTTTACAGTGCCTCGTTCTAATATTCAGCCAGTATGATATATGATATGGCATTTATAACGCACCTATATACAAGTGTTTCACTTACCTCTGACCCAAACTTTATATATTTGCTTGAAACACAATTATTTAGGGCATTCTCCAGTCTAGTGCATGAAACTGTGTGGCTATCAATGAAGCCTTCTCCCCTTTTAGTGGGCTGTTACTGCAGCTGATATGCTTGCGCCTTTTTACCACGCTGAACTTGCATTTTTAGCACAGTTCCTAAAATGAAATGAACTGCAGCTTTCATTCTTTAGAGGCTTTCAGGGCAGAAAACTGACCAAGCGATTCTTTAAAGGCACCAGTGATAAGAAGTTTGACGTTTGATGGTGTAAGCCCCTCTTTTAGAAGGAAGAAGCAGGCAGTGGTTGATTCATAAGGTGGGAGGATGTTTTGGGTACAAATGTAGACTGGTGTGATTGTTTTAGGAAGAAGTTAGTTTAGAGTGTGTTAGAGTGTAAGTGATGTGAGAGTTGCATGGTTTACTAGTTACGGTGAGTTTCCTTAATGTGATGAGGCCAGTACCCTAGCCTTATCAAGTAGGGTTAGGGGTGCCTCCCGAAGGACCAGAGGGCGCCAATCCAGATCCTGCGGAGGACGGTAGCCGATGAGAGGGCCCCAATTCCTGCAGCCCTCGTCTATTTCTAAGCAGTCCACCTTTGCCTCATGCCATACCTCCTCAGCAAGATGCTTGTCAATTTATTCTTGTTTCTCCTAGTGACATCACACCCCAACAGGAAACCAGCAAGAGGCATCCGAGGGAGAACAGTGATTCCATGCTACACATCAGCTGCCAGGCGACCAGGATCCAACCATCAGTTATCAGCTCTCCAGAATTCTGCAATTCATCCGTGCAAGACAAAGACCAGTAGAGAAAAAGGAGAGTACGCGGCAGACGAGGAAGCTGTGGGATGCTGCTATGCCACTGTGAGCGCACATAGCCGCTGTCAACTATCCTAGATTACTAGAGATGAATACAGGGGATAATACCCCATCTACACAGTTGGACTTATCTTTGGGGCACAAGGATTGAAGCACCGGACTCCCACATTCAGCGTCCCAGCCCGCACTGCTGTTCCGCAACAGGCCGTGAACACAGTATTTAGCCCCATATCTGTAATCTGGGCTGCATACAACCCATCCCAGGTGGGGAAGACTGGGTCAAATTGCCAGGGAGGGAGAGCCAACCCAGAGAGGGGGACGATTATATAGAGAGGCAGGATAAGCAGGATGTGAGAATTATTTGGGTGAGGTCAGAGGCAATGAAGGAGGAAGACCAGGAAACTAGCTGTAGAGAGGAAGGTGCAGCAGAGCATGGATGTCATTTCTGGAAAAAGTGAGGCATTGGATAGTGAAAGTGGTACTGCAGTGAGAGTGTTAGTGTAGCAGGTGTGGTTAGAATAGTTTTTGCAAAATGTGACTGTGAAGTGTGGTACATAGTGAACAGAGTGACTTTGAGTTGGAGTCTGGGGGAGTAGTGGGTTGGAGGGAGGAGTGGTAGTAGTGCCAGTGACAACAGAGAGTAGGTGGGAACATCTAAGGGTTTAGTCGAGACCCAGAAGGAATGAGTAACGTCAGAGGAACAGGAAGTGGATGGAGGGAAGTGGAGTGGAAACAAAGAGGAGGTGGGATAAGAGGGAGAGGAGAGAGTGAGCATGAAGGAAGATCACTGAATCAAGTGGGGTTGTCTACAAGGCACAAACCAGACCATGAACAGCTGTAAAAACAAGGAAATATCGAGGCTGAGTACCACAAAAGGAAATACACCAATCACGGGCTAGACATATTCACAGATCATTATTCTGTACAGTTACAAAGAAACACAGATGGCTATCTGGCTCTCAACACCCCGCAATGAGTACCAACCCATCAAAGAAAGGAGAGAGAGTGCTGGACATCTAAACATTTGTGCTTTTATACAATTTTCGGAAATTTCCCAGCCCCTCTACATGTTAATAATCTGCGGTCTAGAGTTCGTGCCTAGTTCACATACAACTTATACAATAATATGCAGAAGGATTACATGAGTTTGCATTTCCATCAATGTTACAATGGTGATGTATATTCTCAGATCCGGGATAAGCCTTAGTCTATATCCCTTCACAATGTAGTTCGGCCTGTGTCCACGCTTCAGATTTACTCTGCATTGTCCCAATGTTTACACAGGGATGACTTATGTGCGCAGACAATGTTAGGAAAACAGTTCATGTATAGTACAAGGTCTCATTACCTAGTCTAAACAGTCAGCCCTTGGACAGTCTAACCATTAACAGAACTCAAAGGTCGGGAGGCTTGGTTGCAAGTTGAAAACACATTCCACCATTTTAGAACAGAGAATGTACAAACAGAAATCAAAATGCAGATGATTCTAAAATGGCGGCGAAGTGGATCCAAAATCGCAACTTTGCAATGCGGTTTTCCCCATAGAGCGACTAGGCTTAGGCCAATATAGATCTAAAGGAGGCACTAAATGATTTCCTGTTTAACAAACCCTCCTTTTGGCCTAAGCCAAGTGCTAAACTAAAAATGAGTCGCTTTACGAGTAACTCCACGTCTCAATGTCCATACATCTTGAATCACATTCATCAGATATATCAATCGCCATCAGATCTACCTACAGATCTATGCGCGTACCTTTGGCCCCAACGTTCCCATAGTCTGTGCACAACATCCCCCTAACATTGAACATATGGCAGAAAGGCATTGTGTACAGCAACAGCAGAACAACACAATACCCAGAATTATCAATAAAACCTAGAGAATCTTCCATCCCCAAGATCGTAAGAAGTCCCAGAACCAAGTACCAAGATCCAAGCTTCCCTCGGGAACATGTACTTCTGAACTCAGGATGTGCAGATTTTGTATTGCCTTAAAGATAGTTGGGCACAAATCTGGTGTGAAAACACAGCAAGTGGACTCCACTAATATGCATACTCCACCACGCTCAGCCAAGATGACGTCTAATACCATCCGGTTTTGTAGCACCACTAATCTGATTGCCTTTTGCTCTAGAGTCATGTTATAGAGTATGTCAGTGGTCCGGTTGATGGTTTTCTCCAGTACTCTTGCTAGTCTCCTGATATCCTCTGAATTCATAATCTGCCCCCAAAAAGGTACAAAGGATTTTGCTACATCGCCCAGAACTTGTGACAAAGTATCGCCATTCTCGTCCCGCCTAGGATGAGCCCTAGAGATTTCAGTGGTACTGGCTACATATACCCCAGGTGGCAGAATTCCCAAATAACAAGTTCCCTGCCAATCCCTAGGTAGCCGTGGATAAGCTTCATTACCGCAAATGAAGTAAACAGGTTCGCCTACATACAAAGGTTTGTCCTCACTGGTCAAGATTGCAACACTAGTGCAACCCTTGAAATCGCCCATTCACTGAGTACCATTCCTTTGTATGCCGAAAGAAACTGATTTGGGGCTATGGTTAACAGTGTAAGAAGGTGGCGTGGCATCCCTATTGCCTATAGGAACCATCTTAAAAGAAATCAAAGATTGAAAAGGTCGGGACAGTCTATCAGAAGGCCTAATAGAAGCGACATTAAGTTTGCTCCTATTTGCGAAGAGTAAGCATCCCAGAGGCGTTAGGACTCGCCTTTCAAATTCGTTCAAATACGTCCCATCAAAGTTCCCTGAGATCATTCCATCGGCCAAAGAATAGTGCCCGTAGAGAAGCATAACATGCAGTAGTTAAAGGCAAAGGATGAATATACCAGCCCAACCCTTTTTCCCCATGTTGCGGTAAATGGGAGCAAACCCAGCAGTTTGTGTCATGAGCACTGCTCCCGAGAAGCCAAGTCAAGCCCAGCATCCCCGGAAGCAGGCTCACGACCCTCGTCCCCAGCTCCAGCAAACCCCTATTGAGGCCCTTTGGACCATGTCCTGGCGCCTCTGGCGCCAGGCTCATAAGGAACCTCAGTCCCGGCGCCAGGGGCGCCGGGCTCATAATTCTTGCAAAGGTGCTTGGGTGGACCTACCTGTAGCAGACCATGCTGCATACTCACCTTTGCAAATGCTGGCAGGATGAAGTCCCCAGCCTTCTGCTGGGAGGAACTATTCCCTGAACTGGGACTACTTTCTTACCTGGGTGGGGCTGGTGCCACTCCTTAGCTCTGGAACACAGGAACTCTTTTACCTGGGCGAGGCTGAGGAAGAAGGGACCCAATCACTCCAACACTATTTAAACCACACCCGATTGGGAAAACGTGCTTTGCGTTATTCTGCATCTGCAGCAGGACGCTCACTGAGTCAGCTCCAGCATTCCAGTGACATCTCCAGTTTCAGCTCAGCAACCTGTGGAAGAAAGACACGAGAACTATACTTACCATCCAGGAATGCAGACACCGGCAGAACCTGCAAGCAAAAGAAACATAAGGTTAGCAAGTTGCAACACGTTCGCAGCCGCGCTCGCTTACCTGATCCATCTGTGCTTTCACGGATTCTTCGCGGCCTTCTCTTCAGCAGCCTAACGGCACCTGTAAAGACAAAGAACATTGTTAAGTAGGAATCGGGTGAAGGCGGCCGCATTTACTTTTTTTACCTGCTTTTGTGCGCGTATTACGATCTCTTCAACCGCAGCAGCCCGGCACCTGAAAACAAGAAAAGACATTATTTAAGTGCCATTAAAGACTGCAAGAAAGCCTAACACTTACGTGTTTCCCCACGTGCATCCGCGACTGGGAAAACGCCTGCAAGGTCCCGACACCTGCAAATAAGAAAAGAACATTGTTAGAGGTGCTATAATAAGGTCACAGATCATTATACTCACGTACTTCGCACGTGCAACGGCAACGGACAAACAACGCCCGCAACATCTCAAGACCTGAAAACAGAAAACAAGGGACATTATTGAGGTGTCATTGAAATTCCCATACCTACGTACAACCGCACGTGTCGTGCTCTCAGTGACCACGCCCTCAGCATCCAGGCACCTGAAAAAGACAATGCAAAGACTTTATTAAAGGTGCCCATCTCTTCAAGACTATAAACTCTTTATACCTACTGGCATCCGCTCGTGCAGTAACGGCGGCATCACCTTTTGGCATCTCAGCACCTGTGCCACTTCTAAGGCCACAAAAGACTTTGAGGACCTTTAGTGACGTAACTGGAACCCACGCACCCCTGCATAAGTCGCAGGATGGAGAGCCCAGCATTTATACGCCTAAGGTGAGAGCTCACCAGGACATTGGACTTTCGGAGAGTTGGCGATTAGTGAGGAGGAAGTCCAGCCAAACGGTCATTAACCCTTTTTTCTTCCGCCTGCAGAAACCTTACCCTGCAAGCCAGACGGTCAATAAGAGGAAGCCCAGTCCAGAGAGTCATCCGAGCTCTACGCTTCTCAATAGAAGAGACTATAACAGTTCAGCCGGGACCAGCGCCTCCGTGGGAATCAGGTGAGCGTTACAGTTTGTCCTATTCAAAATGGCATGAGTTGCATTCATTATTAGCAGTAATGTATTGTTATGATAGCTCAGTCTATGTTGAGAGTCTCTAGGAGTGTACAGGTGCACAAAAGGTGTAGATACAGTAGGAACATTCTCAGTAGGCAAGAATGTTTCAAGTGGGTGTACTTCTTCCATATACCAAAATCCTAAGGTAGCCAATGCTATGAAACTGGTTAACACAATTACAAGAAGACAACACGTCTTGAAAGACCATGTATTTGATCGTCCATTGTCATTGTTGGCCACACACGCAACTGTCTGTACTGCACGAGTAGGGTCGATAACAGGCATTGCTCCTGGAAGCTCTTCACCAATAAGTTCCTGCGAAAATCTCCGTAGTCCGTTTGCTGGTGATCTCCTGATCACGCGTTTTCTTAGTCTTTCCCAATCCCCAGCCACCTACTTTCCTTCAGTGCAGAAAGTGCCAAAGGACAAGCTCTGGAATGATTTTCCTGTGGGCACAGTCGTATCCATGCAGTGTGACTAGTGCCGCAGACGCAGATTGTACCTTGTAACTCCTGGTACCGTATAATCTGCGAACAGTTCGTCGTTGCTGCCTGATGGAAGTGATGAATTTGCAGCAGAATCAGACAAAGATCCAAAAGGATCTGCAGAAGAGTGTGGAGATGAAACAGCCATTTTCCCAGACCTTGGGGGCTCAGGGAGTGTCTCCGAAGTACCCTCAGTGCTGCTCAATGCTGAATGATCGCTGGGAACAGAGCAAGTAAGTTTCTCCTTATCTTCTTCGTCGTATGGCAAAGGGAAAGGTATCATCTTGACATGCAAAGCGTGGATCCAGTGATGCTTCCCCGCTACTCGTACAGCAGTCTGTGTGGCCAATAGGACCTGATGGGGCCCTCTCCACCGCGGTGCGAGACAGGATGCTCTCTCAAATGATTTGGTCAGCACCCAGTCACCAGGTCGGATGCTGTGACCTGACCCCTCGTATTTGGCTGGGAGTGCTTCTCGCACATGTTGATGAATCAAATAAAAATTTTGAGTTAACCATTCACAATATTCAGAAAGAAGTACGTGCTCTATATCCCTAAAAGCCTTAGGTTTAGGAAGATTCCAAATGTTAGCTGGCCTCCCCATCACCACCTCGTACGGGGAGAGCCCAGTCCTAGTCTGTGGGGGTTGTGCGCATGGAGAGTAACACTATTGGTAAGGTGTCCGGCCATTTCAAATTGGTGCTGGCACACGTCTTAGCAAGTTTGTTCTTCAAGATTCCATTGTGTCATTCTACCAATCCAGCACTCTGAGCATGTCTGGCTGAAGGGATCCATTTATCGATCTGTAATCCTGCACATTTTTGTAGAATTACAGCAGCGATAAAATGTGGACCATTGTCCGACCAGATGACCCTCGGCAAACCAAACCTAGGAAAATATTGTCCAATTGTGTCTCCATCTCCTCCCCACTCTCCTCACCTGATCGGTAATCCTCCAATTCTTCTGTATTGGGATGCCGACGTGAGCAGAAGTCTTTCTTCGTAGCCGAAGACACTTGTCTATCACGAGAGGAAGCCACAGTGAATGCTTGAAACAAGCAGTCCTGGGACTCCTCTCCCGTAGCAGGCGACAAGGGAAAAAGCCTTGACGGCAGAAAAAACCCTTGTAAGTAATGAGGCCAAACAGGAATTTTCCAAGGAGAGTGATGGTACGTAGACTCCAGTGGTAGCAGAAGAGTGGTTGGTCGGCTTCTGAGGCTTGGAGGAGGCAGACGTGAGCTGATGGGGGCGGAGACCAAGAAGCCCTCGCTCCGCAAGAAGGAGTAGCGAGAGAGACTTGTGCCGGCGGCCCGAGTGAGCCACGGGAACCGAAGGAAAGCCAAAGCAAAACTAAAGAGAGGAGAGAGAGAGGGAGAAAAAAGCCTCGCCAGAAGCTAGGAGAGGCGAAAGGAATAGCGCGTAAAAAGCCGCGAGACGGAAAAACTAGCGTTCTCACCCAAAAGCAGGAAGCAAAAGCTACGGGGGTTGCAACGCAGCGATTGCTGGGAGTGAGAGGCTGAAGTACCTCCCAGCGACCGCCATGTTGCCGGAAAGCTAGACCGAGACTGCACGTCGTGGAAACAACGTGCTGGAACTACGGCCTGCGCCGGAGCCTCCAATGCGGAAGTATCCGCCAATCGGCCCGGCTGCGTACGACAGTATGCCCCCTCACAAAGTGAACCCCCCCAGGCTTTTCCGGAAAACATCGATGGAAACCACTCAACAACCGGGGGGCATGAATGTGGGAGACCGGTTCCCAAGAGTCCTCCGACTCCGGGTAACCCTTCCATGAGACCAAGTATTCTAAACGTCCCCTGTAGAATCTGGAGTCACGAATGGCCGAAACTTCGTATTCCTTCGTACTTCCAGAACCTTGAACTTGCAGACGGGGAACGGATGAATGCGACTGAGAGTGGGAGGCAATTTCAATCTGAAAGAGACAGGGTTGATCTTAGATAGAATAGAAAAAGGTCCCAAAAAGCGAGGAGAAAGTTTGGAAGGGTGAACCCATCGAGGCAGAAATTTAGTAGAGAGCCATTGTCTCCCTCCTTCCAATCGGGACAGCCCTGCCGACGTTTATCAGCCTGTTCCTTGTTTCGGATTCTGCTCCTTTTCAGACTGAATTCAGCAGTCCTATGTGCCTCCGCAATGGACTGAAGCACTGCTTCTGCAGTAGGAGAGTTTGTAGGAACTGAAATCATGGGAAAAATGGATCGTGGATGCACTCCATACGTGCAAAAAAAAGGAGTAAGACCTATCGCGGAATGTGTAGAATTGTTGTACGTAAATTCCGCGCTGGGTAACAATGACACCCAGTTGTCTTGATGTCGGTTGGTATAACATCTCAGATATTGCTCCAAGGTGGCGTTCAGTCGTTCTGTCTGGCCATTCGACTGAGGGTGGAAACCAGAAGAAAGCGCTCTCTCCATGCCCACTCTAGAAGACAAAGCCTTCCAGAAGTTTGAGATGAACTGACTACCTCGATCGGAAATGATCTTGTCAGGTAAGCCATGTAGTCGAAAAACATCTCGTGTGAAGGTCTCTGCCATCTGAGTGGCGGTAGGTAAGCCAGGTAGCGGGGAAAAATGTGCCAATTAAGTGAAAGTATCTATCGTCACCATAATGCAAGTGCAGGATTCGGACTCTGGTAGATCCACAATGAAATCGGTAGAGATGAGACCCCATGGGCGTGTAGGCATCTCTGGTTGGGTCAGCAAACCTAAGGGCTTGCCAGATGGATATTTCGCTCTGGCACATATTGGACAGGCCTTGATATAATCCTTAACCTCTCCTTTCAATTCAGGCCAGAAGAACCTTCTTGCAATAAGTTCAGTAGTGTTATGCACTCCTCTATGACCCGCGGTAAGTAGATCATGGCCCAAATGAATGATCTTCTTACGCCAAGGGCCTTCTGGAATGTACAGTCGGTTACTGTAAAACACTAAACCTTCCTTCTCCGTATATTTCCCTCCTCGTAACCTAAGAAACTTTGGCCTTTCAGATGCCAACTCGGTCTTCACTTCTTGAAAGAAAACATTGACAAGACCCAGGATCTTGTTTCTCCTGAACATAGCTTCTCGAGAATGAGGGATAAAGTCTCCAGGAACCTCCTTCCTTGACAAGGCATCTGCGTCCTTATTCGAGGTACCTGGTAGATAGGTGATATGAAAGTCGTATTGGGCAAAAAAATAAGCCCATCGGGCTTGCCTTGAATTAACGCACTCCATGTTTTGTAATGCCTTGAGATTCTTATGGTCTGTCCGAATGAGAAAAGGATGTCGCGCACCCATCAGTAAATGTCGCCAATCTTCACATGCCAGCTTCATGGCGAGTAGTTCCTTTTCTAGAACCGAATAGTTGAGTTGGCTGGGAGACAAAGTCTTCGAGAGATAGGCGACTGGATGTTCCACACCATCGTAGGTTTGCAAAAGAACTGCCCCTATAGCCATGGCAGAGGCGTCAGTCTCAACAATGAACTGTCGGTCTTGATCCGGATGTCGAAGAATCGGAGCGGACAGAACAATCTTTTTAAGTTCCTAAAACCATGTTCAGTTTAGGGTGACCATAGGAAAGGCCCTGAATCTTTCCTCAAGAGTCTTGTAATGGGAAGTACTATCTTTGAGAAGTTTGGAATGAACCTCCTGTAGAAATTTGAGAGACCAAAAAATCTTTGTACCTCCTTTACATTGTCTGGGGAGGACCAATCGAGTATAGCAGCGACCTTGCCTGAATCCATGGAAATCCCTTCTTCCGAGAGAATGTATCCGAGATAGTGAACGGAGGAGACTGCAAAAACGCACTTCTCGGGTTTGACCAGAAGTTTATAACGTTGAAGGCGCTCCATTACTTGAGTAACATGAATGATATGGGATTCCAAATCAGATGAGTAAATCAGAATGTCATCCAGATAGATGATGACTGTAACCAGCAGTAGATCAGAAAATAATCGATCCATGAATCGCTGAAAAATGGCCGGGGCATTTACCAATCCGAATGGCATTACTTTGTATTCGTATAATCCGAACGGGGTGCGAAAGGCCGTCTTCCATTCATCTCCCTTGTCAATGCGAAGCAAATGGTATGCGTTCCGCAGGTCTAGTTTGGTGAAAATACGGGCCCCCTGTATGGCCTCTATGATCTCTGATATGAGCGGCATGGGATAGCAGTCTCTGATTGTAACCTTATTAAGTCCTCTGTAATCTATGCAAGGACGCAAATCGGTGGAGTCCTTCTTTCTTATGAAAAACAAAGAAGCTCTTGCCGGGGACTTGGAAGGTTGAATAAGGCTGTTTTGCAAATTGGTATCCAAGTAGTTCCTTAATACCTGTCTCTCAGTTTGGGTTAAGGAAAACATCCTGCTGAAAGGAACCAAAGCATTAGGTTCTAGCTCCAAAGTGCAATCCTCAGGCCTGTGTGGAGGCAGATCCGCAGGTATAGTCTCCTTGAAGACCTCCTGGTAGGGTAAACAATAATGTCGGAATGCGTGGACTCCCACATGGTCACTTGTTAACACCGTCGAAGTAAGGTGATCACTCTGGAGTGATCCTGAGAGACAATGTTGTCTGCAGAACAGAGACAAAAAACTCAACTGATTGCTAGTCCAGTTTACCTGAGGATTGTGTTTGCGAAGCCAGGTAATTCCTAAAATTATAGGGAAGTGCGCTGCTCGGATGATAACGAATTTGAGCACTTCTCTATGTTGGAAGATGGTGACTCCTAGTTCCTCCGTGGTATGGGTTATAAGACCCGAAGAGAGGGGAGATCCGTCCACACCCTCTACCTTTTGATCCTCTTTGCGGGCTACCCTATGAAGGCCCACCTTCTCTGCCCAGAGAGTGTCCACAAAGTTTCCGGCCGCCCCACAATCCAGGAGGGCTAGGGCATCTATAGACCTTCCCCGGGATTCAATCCGTACAGGAATAACCATCAACCTGGAATCCTCCAAAGTGTTGGGAGCTGAAATGGAGAGAGAAACATAGGGACTAAATAGGTTGCAAGTTGATCCTCTGAACCAAGTCCCTACTGGCGCCGAGGAAGTTCGTTTCCCTGTGATCTGGATGGAACCACCAGACAATCTTTAAGCTGGTGCTGCTCAGACCCACAATAGGCACAAAGTCCCTTTTCCTTTCTCCGTCTTCGCTCAGCAAATGAAAGGGGACCCCTGGTAGCTCCGATCTGCATTGGCTCTTCGAGGGAGTGGGAGGAGGAGTGAGAAGAAGACGTAGATGTATTGGATGCATGAGGGCTTGTCGCGACGCAATGTTTGCGGCGTTCTGCTTGGCGTTCCTGAAGACGATATTCAATCTGCAATGTGGATGATAGTAGATCGGCAAAAGTCGGTGGTCGGGAGGACCTGACAAGCTCGTCCTTGATCTCTTCTCTTAGGCCCCTTCTGAATATGGCGTTACTGGGCTTGCTCCGGCCAACCCGCTCCTGCCGCCAGAGTCTTGAATCGGGATATATAAGTTAGAACATCTGAGGCCTCTTGCCGTACATCCAACAAGTCCTCGCATGCAGTGAAGGTTAGTTCCGGTCTCTCAAATGTCTGTTGTAGTAATGCCTGAAACCCGGCAAAGTCATGCAATATGGGTTTGGCACTGGTCACCAATGGCGTGGCCCAAGCAAGAGCGTTACCAGTCATGTTTGAGATCAAAAAGCCTACCTTGGATTGATCGGTAGCAAAGGAACGAGGCCTAAATGTAAAGTACACCACACAAGCCTCCATAAATTCTTTTATCTTCTTTGGCGAACCATCAAACTTCCCCGAAGGGAGCGACATAATCGGTAGTTCAGCAGGCGGAACCTCCCGAGTCGTGGAAAGTTGTCGTAGAACCACGTTTTCAGCCTTAACCGTCTGTAATTCTTGTGACAAGCCCTGAACCGCCTTCCAGAGTTCCTGGATCTGTTCTTCGGCCGACATTGTGTTCTCTTGGTGTTGCAAACTGTCCAATTGTGTCTCCCTCTCCTCCCCACTCTCCTCACCTGATCGGTAATCCTCCAATTCTTCTGTATTGAGATGCCGACGTGAGCAGAAGTCTCTCTTCGTAGCCGAAGACACTTGTCTACCACGAGAGGAAGCCACAGTGAATGCTTGAAACAAGCAGTCCTGGGACTCCTCTCCTGTAGCAGGCGACAAGGGAAAAAGCCTTGACGGCAGAAAAAACCCTTATAAGTAATGAGGCCAAACAGGAGTCTTCCAAGGAGAGTGATGGTACGTAGACTCCAGTGGTAGCAGAAGAGTGGTTGGTCGGCTTCTGAGGCTTGGAGGAGGCAGACGTGAGCTGATAGGGGCGGAGACCAAGAAGCCCTCGCTCCGCAAGAAGGAGTAGCGAGAGACACTCGTGCCGGCGGCCCGAGTGAGCCGCGGGAACCGAAGGAAAGCCAAAGCAAAACTAAAGAGAGGAGAGAGAGAGAGGGAGAGGGAGAGAGGGAGAAAAAAGCCTCGCCAGAAGCTAGGAGAGGCGAAAGGAATAGCGCGGAAAAAGCCGCGAGACGGAAAAACTAGCGTTCTCACCCAAAAGCAGGAAGCAAAAGCTACGGGGGTTGCAACGCAGCGATCGCTGGGAGTGAGAGGCTGAAGTACCTCCCAGCGACCACCATATTGCCGGAAAGCTAGACCGAGACTGCACGTCGCGGAAACAACGTGCTGGAACTACGGTCTGCGCCGGAGCCTCCAATGCGGAAGTATCCGCCAATCGGCCGGGCTGCGTACGACAAATATTCCTTAAGCATGGCTTTCGCCATTGTCATTGCTGTGGCATCTTTTACAGGGAAGGCTTCAACCCATTTACTAAAAGCGCAAACAACAACCAGGACGTATTTCAGATTATTACAACGCTCCATTTCAATAAAGTCAAAGTGAATCACCTCAAAAGGGACAGAAGGTGGACCAAAACTACTCCTTGGTGTTGATATACCCTTCCCCATATTGTGCTGTAGACAGACCATGCAACTCTGGACAAAACGCTCAGCAGTTTTTGGGATGTTAACATTTACCCAGACAGATTCTAACATTTTGCAGATCTACCTAGTGCATATGTGAGTGGGACCATGGGCCATTGAAATCATCATAGTGACGTACGCGTTTGGCACATCCATTTTCCCTCTGAGTTATCCACCCAACACCCATCTTCATCCAACCTTGCCAAGCCCTCAGCCCATTGCTTGGTTTCCTCTAGGGTCGCATCTGCTTGGATATTCTTTATGGAATCAATTCCTTCATTTATAGTACAGACATTTGTGGCTTCCCTTGTAGTATACATATCTGAGTAGAGGTCAGTAGCAGTCTGTTTGGCTATCTGGTCAGCAAAAGCGTTCCCTTTTCCTACATCACCTATGATTTTCTGATGTGTCGCGCACTTCATAATTGCTAGCTGAGTGGGAAGTGCAAGTGCTGAGAGTAGCTGAACTATCAAGGTGCCATATTGGATCTTTGCACCATGTGAGGTCAAGAAACCTCGTTCTACCCCAAAAGCGTACCGACTATCAGTATATATGTTTACACTAAGCCCTTCGGAAAGTTCACAAATTCGAGTTAATGCAATAATCTCTGCGGCAATTCTTTTGGTTTCCACAATCGTGCTTACTGTAGTGAAGGCTTAAGCAGCAGTGGATGTACCATCCGGAAGTTTGAAACAGGAACCATCACAAAACAGCTCCCCTTGTGGATCGTTCAAAGGTGTGTCTCTCAAATGAATCCTGCCTTTAGTTTCTTGCTCTGTGATATAAAGGCAGTCATGTGATATTTCATCACTGCAAGCAATGTCTTGCGGAAGAGGAAATAATTCAGCCAGATTCAATACACAACATCTCTTAATTTTGATATGCGGTGCAAACAAGATCATTTTGTATCTCGTTAATCGTGCGGAAGTGAGATGTTGTGTTTGTGTTCTATTTAATAGAACATCTACAGAGTGAGGTACCAACAAGGTTAAAGCATGGCCTAGGACCATACCCTCACTCTGTTTTACAGACACAGCAGCAGCAGCGACAGCTCTCAGACATCTCGGCAAAGCGCAAGCAACAGGATCAGGGGTGGAGGAAAAGTAACCACACTGCCTATTCTTCCCCCCATTCTCCTGCGTTAACACAGCCAAAGCACATCCATCACGTTCATGCACATACAACTAAAAGGCCTTTTCATAATTTGTTGTACCCAAAACCGGTGCTGAACACAATGCGGTCTTGAGCAAATCAAAAGCTTTCTGGTGTTCCAAGTTCCATGGAAATGGCAAAGAAATGCCCTTCTTTGTCGACGCCAACATTGGTTTGATCACTAGTGAAAGGTTTGGGATCCCCTGCCTACAGTAAGAAGCCATTCCCAAGGCTCTGACTTCCTTCTGTGTATTTGGGACAGACATGCTAGAAATGATTTTAATCCGTTCAGGTGTCAATCTTCTTCTCTCCTTTGACAGGAGATAGCCTAAATAGGTGACCTCCTGTTGACAATATTGAAACCTTTTCAGTGAAGCTTTATGTCCATGCTTTGCTAGGTGAATAGGCAACAACACAATGCCCTCCTTTCAAGCACTTTCTGAGTCTGCAGCTAAAAGAAGGTTGTCGACATATTGAAGGAATGTACAAGTAGCAGGCAACTCAAGTGCATCAAGCTGTTCTTTCAAAGCCCTACTGTAGATGCTCGAACTTTCCGTGTACCCCTGTGGCGCATGGGTGAATGTAAACGAGCGTCCCCCTAGGGTGAACGCGAACAGGTATCTGCTATCCTTGTTTATAGGAATGCTAAAGAAGGCATTCTTAAGATCTATAACACTGAAACGAGTAGCAGACGCTGGAATCATCGTTAGTATCATCGTTTCATCAGGCATAATTGGAAATTGTGGAGCAACAATCTTATTGATAGCGCGTAAATCGATTATGAAACTAAAAGGAATTGCATTATCTCCTTTCTTATACACCGGTAAAATCGGACTATTGCACAAACTACCTGCAATTTCTTCAATTACCCCACGGTGTACAAAATCGAAAACTATACACTTCAAAGCTTGCTCACCATCAACCGAAATCTTATACTGTGGAATACGTGGCAACTTTACTCCTGGTTTCAAAATGATTCTGACAGGCTCTATTTGTAAGACACCAACATCATTATCATCAATCGCCCATAAACACTCCGGAACTTCACTAAATTCCAGCGGCAAATGTCTAGTCAGAAACTGTGAGGCAGAAGATTTCTGTGGTGAAATCTCCAAACACACTCCATCCGAAGAACAATGAATTACCGCATTTAAATCTTTCAACAGATTCAACCCCAACAAATTCTCTCCACAGTCCGTTGTCAAAAGAAATGGACAGTAATCTGTAAATGGACCCAGTGAAATCGGTACCGGCAAAGAAACCGGAATAACCACTGGCGTACCAGAAAACCCTACAGAAACGTTAGTCTGCCCGGACAGTGGGATGTCTGAAACCCGTGAATGGTCAATGGAACACTTCTGTGCTCCTGTATCTATCAAAAATAGATGCTTCCTATTCCCCACCATGATTTCAACATAGGGACCTTTCTGATTAACGGAATAGGCATTGGTTCCACACCCTGCTTCGGGCTGTCCTAACGAAACAATATATCATCGAATGGAAGGTCTTCAGAGAGATAGGCGGTAGAAGGATTATCAAAAATATTTCTGCTATCTACATTAGGTTGCTGATTATCTTGCGAAAAAGACTGACAATTTTGAGAAAACTGGATTCTACAGGACCCCCTACCCCAGGGCAGCCTCTGGATCGTCTACCCATGACACCATATGTGTTATTCGACCTCTGCTGGAGGATCGGGTATTGTGCTCGCCAACGACCCTCTTGTCTGCAAAAAGCACATTGGTTCACGTGTACATGACCCAACGGCACATTACCTTTTGGAAAATACTGTCCCCTAAACTGTGTACTACCCCCTCTAGGACCTCTAGCAATCTGTTGCACCCACACCCTAGTTTTTAAGTCTCCCTTTTTCTTTTCAATCCTTTCCTTCTCATTATTGACTCGGTTTTCATAATACTGAGCCATATGCAACGCTTCAGACTGAGACTTAGCTTGCCAAGCGCTCTCAGAAGTCATAATTCGCGACTGGATGTCAGGTAACAATCGGCACACAAATGTGTCTACAAATAATCATTTTCCAGACTCTGTGCTTAAATCTTGTCCACTAAAATCTAAAAATACTTGTTCAAACCGATTAAAGAATTTGGTAGCACCCTCAGATTTTCCTTGGATAGAAGCAGTAAATTTGTCCCAAACAATCCTTCTCTCAGGAATTAAGGCTTTCAGTTTTGTCACTATTCTATCAGGCAAAGTCAGTATCATCTGTGATGGTCTCTAACCATCTTTCCTTTCTCTATCTTGCCTAGCCAAATTATCCCATGTGTCCCCTAACCCTGGTACATCGTCTACTGTCCTAATCTGTTTCCACAAATTGGCAGGTAGGAGCACAGGAAATAACAAATATATATCACCCAAAGTGAAAACTGACGATTGCAAGACAGATTCTATTTCTTTAAAAAATCCTGTCGGATTCTTTCTAATATCTGGAATGGACTGTCCAACAGTATTCACTTCCTGTCTTGAGAATGGGACGTGAACAAACTGTGATACATAATGTGCATCAATGTCATAGGCGGCTACACCCATTGCAGCATTAGCTGGGACCTCAACTTTAGGGACAAATGTCAGAGGAACCTCTCTCATAGGCAACTGAGAAGTAGGCAACTCCGAACGCTTACTGAGCAACAGAGCCAAATCGAGCACTATAGCAGCCGAAGGAGTGTCAGACGAAAAAGCTCTCTTGTAGATATCCAATAATTCTGCGGGACAACAAATCTTTCTTTTTATACATTCATCCTGCAGGTATTCTACCATTACCTGTATCACTTTCCTCTGCATTTCTGGCGTATACTGACTGTTCGTGTCATATACTTCTACAGGAGATATCGACATGTCTGAAATCCATCTAAGTGCATCTCTTGTGCAAATTCGTATTTCTTCACTCATTGATTTGCAAGGAGGAAGGAACCGTTTCTGTACAAACATAGTGCCCAAACTATCACCATCTCTTTCATCATTCCTTAACCTTTCCAACTCCCTTCTATACTCAATAACCCTCTCGGCATGCTCATATACTTTCGCCACAGTATCTCTTGAATATGCTAAAACATTCAGGGATATCTTCATCATTCAGTTTGTTCCACATTACAATTAAATGAATTCCCAGTCCTTCAATAAGAACAGTTTTCTCAGGAAAACCTTCTAAATTAGAGAGTGTAGCAAAAACATCAGATTGTTCACCTTGCTCCATGCACTGTCTAGCCCATGCATTCAGATCTCGCTTTCTTTCTTTAGAAACTGTATTACAAGTTACAATTTTCAATCCCGCTCCTTTATCAACTGTAAGCGGAACAGAACTACTTGGAAGAGAAAGAGTAGACACATCTTGTACAATAGGTAACGAAGGTGCTATCACTGGTGTAAAAGAAAAATCTACCGGACGCATGGCAGCAGGCAAAGGTAGAGGTACAGGTGGAGGAGCAACAATAGGAAGAGGAGCAATAGCTAGTGGCGGAGCGGTAATAAGAGGTGCAGGAATTACTACGGGAGGAGGAACAGCAGCAGGAAGAGGTAAAGCAACAGGAATAGGTACATAAGGAGGTGGCGTAGTGGCACCAGGCCTTCGTTTATTTAAAAATGTGTCAATCAGTTCATCTGATGCATGAAAATCTTTAGATGGGTATATTTTCTGGATGCCAAGTTGAAAAGCCCTATCCATGTTTCTAGCAGACTGACTGTTTTTGTTGATCATACAATAATGCCTTTTCGGCATTTGACATATGTCAGCGCGCATGTTTCTCTCTACTTTTAAGCTGCTGCATAGCTTCTTTTTTCCAATTTTGTAATACATCAAATGCTGCAGGTCTAGCTTTTTTCTTTAACAATATAGATTCTAAATATTCTATGCGAGAAATCTCAAAGCTACCATTGATTGGCCACTGAAGTTCAGAAGCATGTCTAGTTTGTCTGTGCCAAATATCGTTAAACACTATACTACCAATGCTGTACTTACAGTACATAGTACATGCCGGTGACCCCTCCTGTGGTGCCGGACGGCCAAATTCCAAAGATCGTCTGTCTCTGAGGAATAATGCCCTGAAGCAGGCAGACAATTTCTCAGGCATATCAGATTTCTGGTGTTACTTGGCAGTAATTGTACTTGCGAGGACAATGCGCCAAATCAAATATCAGGATACTTAGGAATCGGGGCACGACTCACCTGATCAAAGGACTAAGGGAGATCCGATCGGATTACTAAGGACAACAAAGGACCCTTGTGGTTGGTGATTTCAGCAAAATTGCCCGCCTCGATATACGGACCCTCGTCAAGATGCCGTCTCGGACTGCATGCTCACCGTCCAGGGATTGGGTCGTGCAGTATTGTTGAGGTGTCGCGTCTCATCCAAGAAGGGGCCCCCTTTCTCACTGTCCGATCCTGGTACGATAGCCGCGTCAACACTTCGAGATGGCATCAATCTTGAGGGTCCCTATTCAAGCGCCATCTGTAAAAACAAGGAAATGTCGAGGCTGAGTACCACAAAATGAAATACACCAATCACAGGCTAGAAAGATTCACAGATCTTTATTCTGTACAGTTACAAAGAAACACAGATAGCTATCTGGCTCTCAACACCCCGCAATGAGTACCAGCCCATCAAAGAGAGGAGAGAGAGTGCTGGACATCTAAACATTTGTGCTTTTATACAATTTTCAGAAATTGTCCAGCCCCTCATGTTAATAATCTGCGGTCTAGAGTTTGTGCCTAGTTCACATACAGTTTATACGTGCCTAGTTCACATACAGCTTATACAATAATATGCAGAAGGATTACATGAGTTTGCATTTCCATCAATGTTACAATGGTGATGTATATTCTCGGATGCGCGGTAAGCCTTAGTCTGTATCCCTTCACAATGTAGTTCGGCCTGTGTCCACGCTTGAGATTTACTCTGCATTGTCCCAACGTTTACACAAGGATGACTCTTATGTGCGCAAACAATGTTAGGACAACAGTTCATGTATAGTACAAGGTCTCATTACCTAGTCGAAATAGTCAGCCCTTGGACAGTCTAACCATTAGCAGAACTCAAAGGTCGGGAGGCTTGGTTGCAAGTTGAAAACACAGTCCACCATTTTAGAACAGAGAATATACAAACACAAATCAAAATGGCAGATGATTCTAAAATGGCGGCGAAGTCGATCCCAAATCGGAACTTTGCAACGTGGTTTTCCCCATAGGGCGACTAGGTTTAGGCCAATATAAATCTAAAGGAGGCACTATATGATTTCCCGTTTAACACAGTTGGTTAGAGTAGGGAAAGTTAGGAAGTGCCTCATGGAGTTTAGTGAGATATGGCCAAGGGGTTTTAGGTCAACATCTCAGTCCATCTAGCTAGCACTTAGCACACTGAGGGAGGAACAATCACTAGATATTAACCTGGAGTTAAGGACACCTGGGTTAGGGAGAAGGTGCTTGTAGACACTAGAGAGAGAGTAACAGCCATAGGAACCATTAACATTGCAATAGAAAACCTTGAACCGCCTCTGCACTTTTAAGTGATTTTTGTGCCATCTTTGATATTAATCTGTTTTCATTTATAGTCTGAATCAATTCAACTCCAGATGAAATGTAAAGAGACAGAGTGCTGATTTGTCCTGAACATCTCCAGTCACACAATATAGAATCTGGCAGAATATTCAATAACTGCATTTCATCAGTAGATATGTTGGATTCAAGACCTGTTTGTGAACTCTGTACTTAGAACCTACTCAGGCTTTCAGAAGATTGGAGTAGAATGTTTTGGAAGGGTCTTTTACGTCCTACAAGGGATACATTCCAGAATTCTGTTTGGCAAGAGCATTCAACGTGATAAAGCACTCTCCGAACGGGTTGCATGTATGTTGTAGGAGCAAAGCTGGAATATATCATTAACGGTAGCAGCGTCGCAGCGTCAGCTGTTATGACAATTATTCCTAGTGTAGAGGAGTTTTCTGCAAGCGGATATCCGGCTTCGCAATCACTGAAGTCTAGCACAGACTTCGGGTGTGCATGCGGAAAGCGAGCACAGAGATGGACCCAGAAGGTGGCGCTCAAGCTTTTCTGCAAGTGAAGCTGGAAATGTTGCAAATAACTCCTTTTCACCCCTTTCTCATTTCTCTAGATTGAGAGGCTTGGGCATGGTGACACTTTTGCAATCTGGCAACAAGGCACATTGGGCCTCATTACGAGTCACCCGGTATGGAAATAACGGTGGCGTTAAACCCGCCGCCACCATTGTTTCCATACCGGGTGATCTCGAGTCCTGCAGGCGGAGGTGTCATTCCCGCCAGGTCTGACCTGGCGGGTTTAACACCGTGCGCCTGCAGGCAGACGTGGAAACACCGGCACCATCACGAGATGGTGCCGGTGTTTCCATGGTCCCCATTCCCATTGAGTCCCATGGGAATGAGGATTTACCGAATTCTGCATCCGGAATTCCCGGGTCACTGGGGTTTTAATGCCCTGGTAATTCTGGGAATCACGGAGGTGTAATGCTAATACGAGTCCGGCGGTAACCGAGCCGGAAAAACCAGCAGGTTACCGCCGGACTCGTAATGACGCCCATTGTTTCATGTACATTGGAAGTGTGCAGTCTAGAAAAGGTTGTCTCAGTCAGCGCATGCCAGGCAAGAGTTTTGAGCAACGAATGGTAAGATTGGCTGAGTCGAGTGCCTTGTGTGAGGGACCAGAAATGAGAGACGGATACAAAGTTATGTTTTCAAAATTAGACATTTTATTAAAATAAAAGGGTTTGGATAAAGGCCTTTCTATCCCAGCCTAAAGAGTTTCCCTGCCTAGGGAGTCAAAACTAGGGATCAGTCTGTGTCTCGTCATCCAAATTGGGCAAACTCTCCTTGTGTCTGAAACATATCGGACACTCGCGCTAAAAATTAACAAAAGGGGCAAGGTAAATGTCTCTACTTTAAATTCAGCAAACGGTGCACAAAAACGAAGTATGTAAATCCAACAAAACAATCCTTGTATCCAGGGGTCGATTCCCTCCCCCTGAATTGTTTCAGGTAGAATATTGAAAATGTTCTGTTCAAACAATGGTTCTTTAAGAGTGGTTCACATACCACTTCTTTAAAGATGATGGGAAAAGTGTCTTTTCATAGGAGTGGTGTTTTTCAGGATGGCAAAAGTGTCTCTTCTATATAGCAACTTATTAAAAATGGTCTAGTCCCCTACCGGGAATCTTTTCACAAGATCTTTTCCTTTCATATATCCTAGATGGGTTACCTGGTGAACTCCCCTGTCAGGAATCCCTCTTTGGGCTCGGTAGATCCCCTGGTATACTATTTTGCCAGGCATCTTTCCCCCAGAGGCTCACTGCCTGATGCACTTCTTTCACCAGGTCTTCTTACAATCTTTTATTTTTCAGTTCTCTTTCTCTTTAACTATAACAGTTGTGATTCTTCACTGTTTATACTCAATTGGCTCCAGGTATTCTTTGTTTCAACTTTCCACATATTGGTATCTCATATATGGAGACTTGTTCAAGCTTTGTTTGTTAACTTCATTGTTAGTATCCATTGGCTTGTGGCAATACGTGTTCCAATCTTCCCCATATTGACTTCTCAGACATGAAGATTGCTACAGCTCTTGCCTTGCAATTGCTTCATTAAAGTTAATTTGCTTATGACAACATTTAATTCAATTATCCCCATACCAACATCTCATATTTGGACACGTGTAAATTCAGTCTTTCTATATTACTCGGTTGATATTCAAAATAGGTCTTCAATTGTTTGTACACCTGTTGGTACAACCCGAGGCTCCCAATACTTATGGGCAGACTCGCCAGCATTTGCTGGCATCTCTGACCCGTGGCGTATGGTGCAGTGAAGTCTGTGCTTTGGGAAAGCCTATCCCGCGCTGCAGCCCCTCCTGCGTTTCTCTTGCCGGCTTCTCCTTCGCTCGCCGGTGGAACTGCTGCTCTTCTCTGTGACCGTGTCCATGGCAGCCTTCCCACTGCTTCTGGCTCCTCAGCGGTTCACCTGCAGTACCCGCTGTACTTCTCACGGTCTCTCGCCTTGATGGTAGGAAGAGCCTGCCTCCTTCAACACAGTCTGCCTTCGTGTGCCTGCTTTCGGTTCTGCTTCCCGCTGCGCCCGTTCTGCATCTCTCTCCTCCTCCTTCTCTACCTTCTACTTGAAAAGGCACACCATTTTTAAAAGTCCTGCACACCTGATTGGTATTACGAGTCTGCACATTTAGCTTGGTGTTTCTTCTGCTCCACATTAACGCCTTTCTCCTCTTCCTCGTCCCAGTACTGGAGGTTTTATGGGAGGTGGAGTCCATAGGAGTTTTGGACTATTTAAAACTGCATTGCTTTGAATAATTGTTTGAATCAAAACCGTCAAAAACAAGAGATGTTAGGTGAACATTATGTGTAATGGTATTTAGCCCAGATTTACAATATGCCGTCCATATTTTAGAGGTTATAGTTTCAGAGGGAGGAGAATACTGTGTCTCTTCCAATGGAGTCATCACTTCCAACTGATAGTTGTCCCCTCCCACATGGTCCTTCCTCATTTTACCGCCCCCACGGTCAGGATCAGGCAGCGGCTGTTTTACCCATGCCACGTGGGAGGAGATCATCCATGGGGAATCAGTGATGACTCCGCAAGATTCATCACACTTGTCTCAGCTAAAGGTATGTCAGCTGGCAGTTAGCTTCAAGGCAGCAACCAAAAGAGATGTAAAGTCAGAAAAAAACTCTTGCAAGCAATTCCAAATAGTTACTGTTGGGTTTTTAAAAGAACAAAGAAGTCGATGTCACAGATGGCCTCGATTGCTCCCAGATTTCAAAGTGTAGTTCAAGACTTTATTTTCCAAGCTCAAGATGTTTTGTGGTGTGATGATAGGCGGATGGATGGTGGCAATTTAATGCACGTCCCTCTTGTTTCCAAGTGTACTTCCTTCCTTCTTATCCCCCTAACTCTGGTGTCCCAAAACCACAGGGTGTCAGCTGGAGATTGCTAATCCCTACTATCCAAAGTCTGTCTGAGATGATACATGGCGCCCGTTCCTCCATACAGCCTCCCTCCTTCTTTCCTACGAAATGGTTAGTCTTTACCTGCGACTTGAAGGACTGAAGGGTGGGGCAAGGAGCCTTTCCATGGACACTCCAAGCAGGAGCCTCTCTGTGGGTACGCATATGCCGCACTGCTCCTTTTTATTCACTTTTAATGCTGCTGTTTAGCATGCGACTGTCCCATCCCTGAGGATGTCCCCGTGAGTATGGAGGAAAAGGGACTATGAATTAGGAGTTACAGTAGTCACTATGTTGAGTTGAGTAACTATTAAAAAAAAAAGTTCTATAGCCTTCAATCAACAAGGCTTCAGTAATGTTTCTGCTGAGCTAATGCAGAGCTGTTCAATAATTGAGCTTTATCTTAATCTGACTTCCCACCTTTTCCTTTTCTACTCCATTCTTACAGTTCAACCCTTTCCCCTCATGCCATTGCTAATGTTCCGAAAATTATGTAATCTCTTCACCTCTGTTGTTATACTAGTGATGACAACCCACCTATTGTCTATTTACATGTGTTCGCACAGTGCACAGACCATAGTGCCCAACAATATTTTAGCACATGCCAGTGTTTTTCCTAAATTGTGCGATTTCATTATGCAGTACTACAGTTTTGGAATGTACCGTGTGTCTGGAAGCCACTTTCATGTATTCACCACCATATTTGGAAACGCAACCCTTCTCAAAATATCCTTTAAAACTTGATCGTTTAAAGCTTTTAATCTTTAAAATACACGTGCTTCTTAAATATTATATTGCTATTAGGAAAGGATCCCAGTGTGATTTAAAAAAAAAAAAAGAAACACTCTTTTGGCCACCCTAATGATACATTGGTCTAATTTGTTTGGATCTCTCGGTCTGCCCTGATTTTGGCATCCATCAGGTTTACTGTCCTTCGTGATGTGAATCTGTAAAGCTGTCGGTGTAGTTAGTGTTCTGTGAATTTTCTAACTGGTGTTGTGCTTGTTTTTTTGTGATGTGCGCGTTCTTTTGGTGCTGTGCTTTAGTTACTACTTTTGAATTCACTTGGCATTTTATTTTTCTTTCTGACTCTTTTGTTCCACGTCATAACTTGATTATGTGCTTCCTTTTTTTACTGGTATTTTGTTTTCCGGGAAGAGCTGGGCGCTCTGGACTTGTGTAGTTGTAACATTATTTGTGACAGGAAGGTTACTGAGGAAAGCAGTCTGTCTCTTCTAACTTCTTTAATCTTTCTTTAGTACATCATCTCGGAAAAGTAATTCTTTCTCCTGCTTTCTTCCTCTGTCAAACGAAATCCAAACAAGTACCAGGACCAGTGTGGTAAATGTTCATAGATATTACCGGCCTTGCTTCTCAGCTTCAGAACGCCATTTAAAATATCACATTCATTAGCTCTTCATGAATGATGCAAGCATAACTAAATGTGTATCTATGGAAACAAAGCCGACTATAGCTTACTTCTAAATGCATTTCCTGGTAACCCTTTGTAATTGGTTTTCCTAACAGGACAGTGCCCCTATTTTGGGGGCTTCGCTCAATACAGACCTGGAATATTGGCCAGTGTGTGGTGATTTCTGTAGGACTCTGCACAACTTTGTTATTGAAAGATAAACCACCTCAGTTGTTGCGCCATCTCTTTTTGTTGTGAAATACATTTCCCGATTTGCACCAGGAAGGGTTTCGCTAAAATCTGAGACTTCCCTGTGATCTAGTGCATTTTGGATAACTTATTGCTAGACAATATTTCATGGACAACAGTTTTTGGTCCACCATGTAACTTTGTCTCGAGATTTTCGATCTGGGTGTTTTGCCAGGGGGCAAAATGGTTAACAGAATGTCCAGCCAGCCTCCTAATTGCAGTGAATTCAGACAGCCCCCACCCTTCCTGCAAAACATGGTGGGCGGTGCCCTGGTGCATTCTCTTGGCAGCTCCTAGCTGGAGTTTTGTGCGACTGCACCAACCTCTGGTCTTTGCCGGGTGGGCTTGGGTTCCTGTAAAGGAAATATTAAGTCCTTAACAAATCGGGCATCTAGCAAGGTGCGCTGATATTTATATCGTGAATTCGTGGACCAAAATGGTCACTGCAATGTTTACTTTCGTTAATGAGGGTGTGAAGTCCCCTGCATTACAAATATGAAAACAAAATGGCGGGCGTGTTGCACGCGGCTCGCAAGAGGGGCAGAGGATGATTCCATACAGGACAGGACCTCCTCAATGTAACTTATTACAAATAAGTATTGGGACCTGAATGTTTTTGAACACCAGTTTTTCAGCTATGTGAGGATGAGACTATAATCATTCATCATTTATAATTAGACTTATGAGCCTTTATTTGATTATTTTTTTAATATTGACCTAATATGAAGATGGAAGTAAAAGACATACAACAACAACCCCAAGAATCATGAGTGTCATAAATACTGGAACTGGATACTTTGGTGAGTGCTATTGGAATGTACATTGGGGTTGTGTAATTTAATACATCTGTACTTACATCCTTGACTCAAATATATCTGTTTAAGTATTTCAAAAAAGTTAGCAGGCGCTCCTCTCCAGAAAGAACATGGCATGATAACCTGTTCTGAGGTGAGAGTTTGCAGCACACGCTTTTTGCTCACTGTACTTTTCACAGATGGGAAAAATCCATTTGCATATCAGTCTTTGTCCCGCCCACATGGGCAGTCCAGCACCGAAATGCTATGGCAATTCCTCTCTGAACAAGAGTACCAAAAGCAACCTGGGGGCAACCAGATGTGGACTCCCTGCTCACTGTGCTTAGAGAGGCACAGGTTCACCTCACTGATGAGGCCCAACAAGGCTGAAACACGTGTATGGGGTTGCTTTTGGTACTCTTGTTCAGCGAGGAATTGCCATAGCATTTTGGTGCTGGACTGCCCATGTGGGCGGGACAAAGACTGATATGCAAATGGATATTTCCCAAATGTGACAGGTACAGTGAGCAAAAAGCGTGTGCTGCAAACTCTCATCTCAGAACAGGTTATCATGCCATGTTCTTTCTGGAGAGGAGCGACTGCTACCTTTTATAAAATATATCTGTTTAAGATTCAGATTAATTCCTATATTTATGAAGATCACAGGAGCATTTATAGGGTGCGTTTTGGTACAATACCTACCATTGAGTAGGGAGCACAAGGATGCGTGAATTACTTTGTTACATTACTATACAATAATATGAGCACTTAATGGGCACTTGGTGAGAATTGAACCAATCACCCATTTGAAATAATATGCCTATCTTGAAAGTGTGCGTTTGTGGCTCTTCTTACAACACCAGTTATGTATACAATGACTGGGATCACCATGTGGCATGAGCATGGTGATTACTCTGTGAAAGGCCATAAATGTATATGTTTGGAACTGAATCAATAACTTGCTATCACAGCAAGTATACTAATGAAAAAGTGTTTTACTTTTCTTTTTCTTTCCCAAATCATACATTTCAAATGGGAATTGTTATTTGAATTATTGTTTGTACTAGAATATCAACCCACGATGCTTGAATAACCCTTGCCAACACCTCTCCTTCGCTCTTACAATGTTCTTATTCTTTTACATAAAAAATATATTTGGGTTGATATAATACATGTTCTATAATGGTGCATAGGGTTTTAGACTGTATACCCATGCAATTTAAGTATTTTCCCATTGTAAAGCCTTGAAAAGGACCTACTGGGTCGAAACACGTGTGGGCTTGAGCAGAATATATTCACAATCACTGCAATATTTTAAGTAGGGCTGGTGCACAATGAGAACAGTTTGTATCATAAGGATCATTAGAAGTGAAGATTGTACTTCTTAATGATATAATAATTCCACTGTTTATTATTGGGCACACCTAGACTGTGAATGACAAGAATCACTTATGAGTCATTAAACAGAACTAAGAGTCAAATAATGTTATTTAATTAAACATTTAAATCAACTTTTGGATGAGCACAATCAATTCAGGTGTACACCTAACTGAATTTGTATACTGAGCTCAAGGCAGGGGCGAGCCTTAGTACACCAGTTGTTGCAGCTATCTGACTTGTGTACAGATTTTGGTCTCGAATATACAAATACAACCCAAGCGCACATTCACACCCTGGCAAGCCCCCACTTTTAGCATTGGTTAAGCTGTGAATGGCCCACTAGTTCTACAAGTGGGTAGTTCTTATCTCTTGGAAATAGCTTGTGGCTAATAAACAGAATTAGCTTCTCTTCTCTCTTGTGGGTTACGGAGAGGATAGCTCCCAGCCCTACTGAAGACCCTTCGCTCTGTATCAGTAATTCCAGTGTGTATTCTGTCATGATTAGGACTGGACCTTTACAGAGGCTGTTCTTCCGTTTCCCAAAGGCCCGTTGGGTGCCTTGGTTCCATTGCATGGGGTTGGAATGAGCCTTGGTCAGCTTGCCTAGGAGGTTGCAAACTTGGTAAAGTTGCGGAAAAACCTCTGGTTCCAAAAAAGTGCAAATGTCCTTTTTGGCAATGGCCCATTTGGCATTTCGGATGACCTCCATGTTGCAGGTTTCAGATAACACCTGTGTGTTTTTCACTTGGAATCCAACGTTCTTGACCGTGAGTTGGCAAAGTGGCATTTTGCTGCATTTGCTGTGAGGCCAGCCTTCAAGTGTTGTTCACACACAGTGGTTTGATGTTTTATATGATCTTCTCAGGAGAAGCTGTATATTACTTTATCATCCTGGTAGGCCCCAGCAAAACTTTGACAGGAAGTCAAGTAGATTAATTAGGCATTAAAACGTGGCAGGTGCCCCATGAAAGCCGAATGGCAAGACAGACCATAAATTGAGATGCTTCTCGGGTGTAGAAGGCAGTCTTTCATTTCACCTTTTCTTCCAGGGCGACCTACAAGTACCCATTTGTCGGGTCCACTGTGGAGATGAACTTCACTGGTCCTAGGGTCTCCCCCAGCTCATCTATTCGCGGCATGGGGTAGGTGTCTAACTTGGAACATGTGACTATGAACTGGGCTCTCAAGATGGCACTGGATATCAAGGAGTTTTGAACCTGTGCCTGTTCAGTGTTGATACACAGGAATCAGCATCCTTTGGACCTACCACACTGCATAGTATTTGGCATATCAAGCATAGATGAGCGATAACATAACCTCATACAGACCATCATTCACCAGATAAGACTTTGGAATTTTATGGAGATGGAACTAAAAAGGGGTCCTGCTCCAAGTGTGCATAATGTTCCCAAGGGCATACCTATGGATAAGCAAAAGCGAAAGATTGAAATAAAATTAAAAAAGCAATCCAATTTAAAAAGGTGGATGGGATATTGAAGCTGCTCTCACAATCCAACGGCCTACATGTGAAGCCCATAGAAGCATAGATAAGCGTTCACCCCCTAGTCCCCCCCGCCCCCCAACACGTCAACATGTTCACAGATGGGGCAAAAACATACACACCAGGAGCACGGTTTCTGTCTAGCTCCACACTGTAGTCATGCAGCAGTTTTCTCTTTCGGCATATTGATGGTGAGGGAAAAAGAAACAAATCTACCAGCGGTCACTTGAAAAGACAGCGGCCATCTTCAACGGCCAAACATGGCATTGCATGTCGGCGGATATTACGAATATCAATTACCAGCACTGTAACTCGCTCACTGCCATTCACTGCTCATGACTACACGCATGCCCACAAAAGCAGCATGCATATAACCAGACTTTGAAGCAGACATCCATTCCAAACATGTTATATTATATATTTTTATTTTATATTCAAATGTGGCGGGTTTCTTTACATTTCACGTGAGTGCCAACACATTCTCAAATAGAGCAGAGGCGTAATCCAAGATGTTTCTGGCAGGCTCAGTAGCCCCCAGCACTAGTGGATGAGGAGGCAGATGGGGTGACTGTCGTGTGGGACTCACAAAGGATAGATGTGTGGGCCCCTGGACCTCTTGGGCTGGCTCCTGAGGGGTCCATGCTGGGAGCAGGGCCTAATATGGGTGAGTCTGTAAATCGTTTCTTAGCGTTGGGGGAGAATCAAAGAAGAGTGCACTAGCCTCTCCCTCCTAAACTCGGGTGGCCTCTGGACAGCAGTGTTAGGCAGCCTCTTTGCTAATCTGAGTTTACTCACTTGGAGTCTTGCATTTTTGGTGGTTCTCATTCTGTGGAGTGACCCCCTGGAGTTGAAGCTACTGTATGGAGGGGGCACCGCCCCCGTAGTAGCCTGTAGCCCACCCTGCATGTTCTCCCCTCGGTCATAGGCCTGAAGTATGGCTGGAGTGTATTTGATGGGTGGGGAATGGTGGGACCCTCATTAAGGAACTTTCACCCCCCAAGGATGCCAAGAAGGAGAAAAGAAGGCTTACTCCTCTTGATGCTGGCAAGAAAACCATAGTGGCCATGCTAGGCTGTACACAAAACATGATAATAGCAGCGGAAGCCTGAGAGTTCCGCCCACAGGGACTCTGTGCTTTCACCTATGGAATAATCGCTCATGCAACATTTTTTTGAAGAAGCCCTTAAAGGCCTAACGAATGTTGTTAAATCGATCATGTAAACTATGTCACAATCCTGGAAAAAAATGCCTCACGTTGGCTCTCACGGAATATAAAAAGGAGAGAAAGACTCTTGGTACTAAGGGCAATGAACATAAAAATGTTACTATGGACATGACCTGCCACCTCACCTCCTTGTTGAAGCCCTGCAGAGGATGACTAAGGAACTGAGCGATAAAGGCCAGGAGCTAGATAACCATTCATGCAGAGACAACGTTGGGCTCAAGCACATGAAGGAAGGAGCAGAGGTTTCAACAAATTGAGGATTTTGTCAGGAGTCTCTTTGCAAAACTGCTCATGGAAGACGTAGCCGCAAATATAAAAAGTGACACAGAGTGGGCCCCATTAGGAAACATACCAATGCTAAGCAGCGGGACATTCTTGTCAAACTCCACAATTATAAGACTAAGGAAAAGATCAACACAGTAGCAAAAATTAGAATACGCCAGACATCTAGATATGTTATGATATCTCCTTGACAAAGCTGTTAAAGTGGCTACAGTCGAAGTCGGGTACAGACCTCCTGATAAAAAAAAATACTTCACAAGTTGCCTTTCCTTATGGCAACGGGTTCCCCTACAATGCCCAACAATTCTGGACCATGTCAAAGGAAGAGGGTCTGCATATCCACTGCCAGGAAGGGGCACTAGCGAGAGGGAACGGTTCTGAGATCACAGGATGGAAAACCGCAAGACGTTTTCCTCCCTGGTTGGTAAAAGTGGAGGGGGAGCATCCTGCTGGGGGAAGGAGCGATTTGGACCTGCGTGAGGTATTTAAACTGCACTGTTGAAGTTTACACAATGTGTTACTGACACAGTTACTAACACAGTGTCAATTTGCAAAGACCTTAAGGATGGTCGCCTCAGGTTGCTGTTAGTTTATAGTGAGTTGATGATTGCATTCTGTTGTTGGCTATTGAAATGGTGGAGATAGTTGGAGGGAGGCTCTCCTACGTTAGCAACAAACGTTCTATAATCACTTCCAGCTCCTGAGGGGCAGCCTCTTGTCTTGGTATGCTTAGAAAAAAGGGCAGAGGGAGAACTAATATTAACAAGGGAATGCAACTTTGATCGTGAGCTAGTTTATTCTATGAAGACTACCTATGGAGGACTACCTATAGAGGCCTTGAAGTGGCCTCTGCCAAACTCCAGTCAAAGTTAAGTGACATATGACTAGTAAATTCCAAGTGACCATTTTCCTAAATAAGGTTGATTATTGATTATACTTACTACTTGCATACTTACTACATGCGTGTCCACGTCATCTATTCGAGAATAGATTTATTTATTTAAACTTCTTTTTTTTTCGCATTCACACACAAGCATTATTTGCAACAAGTTACATGCAAGCTCAATACATAGCTATCTTGGGAGCGTGCTGCTTAAATACCAGTATGTACATGTACAGGGGATGAAAAACTCCTGGCGGGCGCGTAGTAAAGAATTACTTGACATCAACAGCCGTTTTTGTGTGACTGCAGGAGTCAGTTGGGATTGCTTGCCTAGCTAATTGCGCAATTTCCTCCAGCTGTCATGGGAGCATACAGACTTGGCTGATGTGACTCTGATTATATTTTTCTGATCATTACACCACAACGGTGTGCTCTAGCACCTTGAAGCGTCTCAGGTGCTAGATGGAATTATCAATAATGATCTCAGACCCAAATAACCGCACATACCCAAAAAATATGTCAAAGTACTACTTTATTGTCAGCTTGAATAAAGTAGGGCAATCTGGCGAACAGCAAACGGTAGTATGCACACTCACACTTCAGTTTTCATTACACAAAGGATTTATACCACAATGTACGTCAGCTATGACGCCATCCTACATGGCAAACTAAAACTTATTGAAGGAGGGATTGGTTAAGGGAACATGTGTACCTATATATCATATAAGTATTAGTAATTCACTGGATTCCCCTTATCTAATAGGCACGCCTTGAACCACCTCTAACAATGTATAATACAGATTATAGCAGAATAACGGCAATGGATTGTCCTTTGCAGCATTGTATAGCATGTTGCTACATATACCCTCTGATTGGTTGGCATTCCCTTCCAACCTTGGACTTTTGACTCGTTAGCACGTAAGCAAAATCGAAACTCTGGTGCACAGAGCAACGCCCGGCTATTACCCACTTGCCCAATTAGTTCATCATCTCTCATCGGTTAGGCCTGAAGCCAAGACTTCTATATAGTTGACCTTGCAGCCTGTTCTCTGTTCTGGGACGTTCAAGGGAGTGTGTAGGTACATTATCTTTGTCTGGAGCTTAATGAATAGACCTTGTTTTCAACCTCTGTCACATGTGAGCAGACCGTGATTTTGTCCATTTCGTCCTTCTATTTATTACCATTTGATTTAATCAAGCTGGGTGTCATTACTCCTCTTGGCCTCTGGAGACTAGCTCACTCCACCTAACATAGGCTTTTCGCATCTTTGATTGTCCAATACTTGGCTTTTACAGATGTTCTCTTTGCTTAATGCAAGAGAAATATGTCTTACGTACATGGCTTATCCTGTTGACTCCCTTTGTGCCTTGCAATTATTCCTTGATGTGGCATCCTTGATCCTAGGCCAATAGACTCCTCCGTGCTCCTCACACAACACAAAGCTGTTTTTCCAGTGTCTCCTGACTCTGCAGTCCTGGTCTGTCTTAGAGGTAGCTTGATTGGTTTTAACACAAGTCTGGCGTCCGTCTTTCTATCTCAGCTGCCTTAGCCACGTCATGTTTTCCTCTGCAGCAAGCTTCTATATATCTCAGCTACCTTTCGTTTCTGTGTATGTACATTCACTTAATCTCTCATTACATATTTCTTTGTTACATATGATTTCTTCATCTTCGATTACGTGTTTCTCTGATTACTTCATTTACATCTTTATCCTTTAAGTATTTGCATATCCTTTAATTGTTTCTACATGTTTTTCGTCATGACGTCACTTTGCTCTCGTCAAATTTCACTTGTAACTCTTCGATGTCCAATGGTGTGTAGACATCCTTCCACCCTTTCAGTGCGAGGGCACATTCGATACGGTTGTCTAAGTGCATATCGTCTCTCATACACTCGATGCAGTATTGGGACAATACATGGGGTCCCACATAGGGCTTTTCTCCTGCTGTTCCAATATGATGGAGGTGAGGGGGTGGGAGTTAGGAATGACGTGCCCACCTGCTCCTCTAAAACAGATTGCTTATCCAACCGGCCATCATAGGGGCTGCGTCACTCATCCCCAATTTTGCAATGAGCGATTTTGCTATTAGACACATTATACCCAAAAATGTAGAGTCCTTTTTGGTCATGCTGGTGAAGCAACTCTGGAAACACCCCTACAGGGATATATTAATGTCGAGTTCCAGCATTTCCTGAAGTGTTGACCATACAACCTTCCAGAACTCTCGATTGGGGGAACTCCCAGGACATATATAAGCAGTCTGCTGCCCTTTCCTGGCATCTTGGACAGTCTCTGCTTTTCCACATATCCAATAAAGCCATTTGATTTGGCGTGCATTAATACGGGTGCAAGTATTTAAACTGTAATCGTTTGTGAGAGTACCTCTCTGAGACATTACGAATGTTCCTCATTGCAAGCATCTACTGCTTGTCAAACTGTTCCAGGCCCAGGGTACTGTAACGCTCACCTGATTCCCGCAGAGGCGCCGGTCTTGACTGGGTGAATGCCGTATCTTCAAAGGTGATGTGTAACACACGGTTGGCTCTTTGGGCTGGACCTCTGTGCACTGTATGTCTGACTCGAAGAGTAAGATGTCTGCAGATAGAAAATATGGGATTAATGAACTGGGGTTATTGGGTGCCTCTCTCCTCTTCCCTTTCTCTTCTCCTGTAGAACCCCAAAGGTTAACGCCCTCACCTTAGGTAAGTGAACGCCGAGCTCTCCATCTGCCCCGGGGCAGGGTGCCGTAACCAGTTTCTTCACTGGATAAGGGTGCAGGCCTCTTGACCTCAGAGGACTGCTGTCCGTCGTTAACTGCACGAACGGTAAGTTCTGGGCACTTCAAATGTCCTAAAAGTCTTTTGTAATGATATCTCTTGTTTTGCAGGGTTCCGGCGATGGCGGATGGCGGGCTGATGAGAGTTGAGGATCGAACCCGCGTGAGGAATAGAAGCGCCTGGAAGCACGTAAGTAAGCGCTTGTAGCCTGCTTCACGATGCGCACTAACTGTCCCTTTTATCTTGCAGGTACAAGTTCGGAGCTTTAGAGAAGCTGAAGGGTGCTGGAATACCCACTGGATTCGGCGTGGGAAGGAGTAATGGCACGTGAGTAATAAAGTTGCCCAATGTCTTTAAACGCACCTTCTTTTGTCTTTCAGATGCGGGATGCAGCGCTGAAGGCCTCCGGAGCGTGCGAAGAGCTGGTAAGCTTTTGTCTTTCAGATGCCGGAATGCAGTGCGAAGACCTCCGGAGCATGCGAAGAGTAGGTAAGCCTTTGTCTTTCAGATGCCGGAATGCAGCGCGAGGCGTTGGTGACAGCCGATGGACCGGGTAAGAGATGCGCTGCCACTGAAGACCGTAGTGCTAACCTGTTCTTTCTTTGTCTTTACAGGTGCTGCTGAAGACTGGATTCCAGGATGGTAAGCCTTTGTTCCCTTAGGCCCAGGATCAGAAGCAGAAGACACGATGAGCGTTCTGCTGCAGAGAATGCAGAATAACACAAAGCAAGATTCATTCATCGGGTGTGGTTTAAATAGCCTCCTGTAGTGCTTAGGTGTCTCCTTCCACAGCCACGCCTAGGTAAGAAAAGAGTTCCTGCTTTCCAGAAGAGTTCCAGTATTCTGAACCTAGGGAGTGGCTCCTGCCCCACCCAACAGGAAAAGTAGTCCCAAACAGAAGAGGATCAGGGGTTCAACTGGCAGGTAAGTAAGCAGCATGGTCTGCTCCAGGTAAGTCCACCCAAGCATTATGAGTGCGGCGCTTCCAGCGCTGCGACTGAGCATCTTTATGAGCCTGGTGCCACTGGCGCCAGGACAGGGTCCAAAAGGTCCCAATTGGGACTGGCTGGCACTCGGAACCGGGGTTATGGGTCTGCTTCCAAGGGAGTCGGGCAAGTCCTGATCTTTTGGAAGCAGAGATCATGACAGGTACTTCCCCATTTTGACCTAGCATTGAGCAGTTGCTTTCTGGTGGTCCATGCCATTTCATAGAGCAATGAAATGATATGCCTCTGATCGGCTGTCTTTAATATGAAATTCACAAATGGGCAGTCTGGAGGTAGAGTGCGAAATGTGTCAACCATGATTCCCAGAGAGGATTTATTCAAGAATACATTTGATTCACTAGGACTCCTACACCATCTTAGGGTAGTTGCTTTAGGAAACTAACACTGTTCAGTTAATTTCCCAATCTCTATTAGGGTAAGACTAAAAGAGGGCAATTCTTGTTTCAAACATTGGAGGCTAGAAGAATAGAATATATACATTGAGACCCCATACCAAAAAAAAAGATTGCAGACACAATAACCAATTGCTTCCTGGAAAATTCAGACACTCCTTTGGGGATTTGGTGGGAATCTTTGACAGTGGTAAGAGGCAGAATATTATCCAGATCTATGGAAAATGAGTAGTTTAGGCACCTTGCTGAGTAGAATTAGTGAACCAAATTGGACAAGTGAAGTGGAAAGGGAGCATAAAGATAATCCTAAAAGAAGCATCACTCAAGAAGTTGACTAACATAGGAGGCCAACTTACATGTTCTCCAAACGAACACAGCAGAAACAGCCCTCTACAGAATGAAACAAACATTTACAGGGCAGCTGTGCATCCTGATCTCCTGTCTCCGTGATACCCTGGGCATCCCAGATCAGGCCCTGGCGTGGCTTGTGTCCTTTCTCTCTGATGCCCCTCCCAGGTGGAACTGGGGTCCTTTATCTCTGCTATTACCCCCTGTAATTGTGGTGTCGCCCAGTGATCTAACCTATCCGCCTGGTTTTTCAATCTCTACGTGGCGCCTTTGGCCCACAACATCTCTGCTTTCACCTCCAACTTTCAGTGCAATGCGGATGACACACAGCTCTCTTTCCGGCTACCCTCGGCCTCTTCCACGTTAATTCCTGACTGTCCGCAAATCAGTCCTGGTGTGCTGCTAATGACCTCTGCCTTAATGCCAGCAAGACAGAGATCGTCCTCATTAGGACCTCTGCTCTCACCTTCTCACTCTCACTCTGGGCAAAAAACCTGGCGGTCATCTTTGACTCTACTCTTTCCTTCTCTTCTCACATCTCGGACAAGTCCAAAAAATCCCACTACCATCTGCACCTCCTCAGAGGTATTCTGCCTTTTCTCACCTTCCCCCAGGGGCTCACTGTCTCCAGAGCCCTGGTTCTCTCCAGACTTGAATACTGCAACAGTCTCTTTCTGAATCTGCCTACTTCTTCTCTTAAACCTCGTAAACATATCCAGAACAGAAACGCAAGACTTATCCATGGCCTCAAGCCCATGGACCGCATCTCTCCGGCACTGAAATCTCTCCACTGGCTCCCCGTGGCTGCAAGGATCAAGTTGAAGAGCCTCTGCATAGTCCACAAGGCCTTCTGTGGCCAGGGCCCTCACCATCTACACCGCTCTCTTCCCAAATACTCTCCTTCTAGAGCCCTTCGCTCTGCCTCCTCCAACTCTCTGCGGGTGAGCCGTTTCTCCAAACAGAGATATGGGGGTAGATACTTATCCTCTGCAGGTTCCTCCCTCTGGAACAGCCTCCCCAAGTTCCAGAAGTTCCTCAAGACATTCCTCTTTTCTTCCTCTTTCCCTCTCCCCTGGTAGCCCCCACTCTTTCCGCCTGTTTTCCTCTCCTTCCTTCTCATCCCCCCTCCTCAGTTAGCCGACTAGTCACCTGGTGCACTCCCTGAACCTCACAGGTCCCAGGCTCCCCTCCAGTCCTGCACTTGTCCCCGGGCACCTGAATACCCCCCATGATAGGGGAAACCACCCTGCACTTAACCCTGGCCCCTGCTGGTCTGGGTGCACTTGTCCCCTCCCCCCTCACACTTCCTGTACTAAGCACTTACTCAACCTTGAATGTTCTAGGCCAAGCAACTATGTGTAGGCAATCCTCCCTCTTATCTACCCCCTGTAGTACTGTAATTCATGTAGTTCCTATAGTCACAATCTGTATGCCCCCCCCCCTTCTGTATTTTCTCCCTCACCCTTTGTCGAGCACTTCACTAGTAGATATGCCTCTGTGCCTAGAATGCTAGTTATTGGTGTTAGATCATTCGGAATCTTCAAGGCCTAAGAATGGCGACTGTATTCCCTTGTTCACTTCCCACTTTGAAGCACTTCACTTGTGTATAAGCGCTATACAAATTTACAATTACAGGGACGATCTTTGCCAAGCTAATTCACCCCCAAATTAACCCATAATTTATCCATAAATGTTTAATCACTGAGGGATGGGGTGTCTGTAGTGAGCCAGAAAAGCAAGCAGAGTTCTGTGCACTCTTTAAAAACCCTTGTACCACAGATAGCTATGATGGACAACTATAGGTCAGATATCTGTGGGAGAAATATCACAAAGAGAGGAATTAGATGTACCCATTACTGTGGATGAGGTACGAACAGCCGTAGCTTCTATAAAACCATGCAAAAGAGCATGATCAGATGGATTCAGAGGCGTCTTCTATATCTATGGCGCTTAAATTGATTCCCCATCTGCTAGATGTCACACCTAGAAACACTTGTTTACAGGCGTGTCATAAATGACATATAATATCTAGATAATGTCAATCATTTTAGGGAACACGGTTCAATGACGGACACAATGGAAGAGTCTCACATAACATTGATTCCAAAACCTGGGAAGGATGATTCCATGTGTACTTATCAGCGTACTGCACTTTGTGACAGGGTCAGGTGCTTGACCCTGTCAGGGGGGAACAATTACCCTTATCAAGCCTGGAGTAGGAGGACTACCACGGTGTATGCCAGAGCTAGTCCTATCCCCGTTTGAGGGAGTTGGGAGGGTTTGAGCTACTAAACCCCTTAAATGTGCCTTGAATTTAATGATCGGTAACACTTTCGATCACCCAATGCTGTGCACCCACAATTATGGAACCAAGTTCGCATTGTGTCCTTACAGAATTACCCGGTCCAGCATGCATTGCCAGACCAAGTAAAGCCAATGGTTCGCAGGAGAAAACTGACAACTTTCATGCAGAGACTAGCAACATAGCACCTGTCAAAGGAGGGAAGCGGTACTTTCCGCATCCTGTAACACACTAAACGCTGTCTGGCCTGCCATCCAACTGGGACCCTAACTGAGAATTGCAACAAATTTGAAGGGGGCAGGGCTAAGAAGGGGTTTTGTATCATTTTACCGCAACAGCCCATCCCAGGGACAAAAGACAGCCTTTTATTGGGCTCCTAGGTCAGGTGGAATGCTCAACCAATTTTGGGTGTTGAGGGGTGAAGGAAAGGGTGATGGTAAGAAGGCATGGAATAAAAATCCAGTGGGAGCGACAGAGAGTATGAGATGTTCGGATAAAGATAGGCGGTGTAGACATGAGCCAAGAGACCAGAAGGTGGTCAGAAGATGTAGCTGAAAAGTCTTTGGAGAAGTTGGGTAGGAGTACAGGTGAGGTATTTTGTGTGAGAGTGTGCAGCTGTGATTGTGTGAGCGTATGAAAGTGAGTGGTAGTGGAGTGAATGTTTAAGAATTGGATGAGGGAAGGTTGAGAGTTTAGAGAGTGAGAGAGGGTAGCAGAGAAAGGGAGAGTATAAGGAGTGACTGGTGGAGAGAGGGTGGTGAGTGAGCATTAGTCAGAACGGAGTGGCAGAAGGTGTAGAGGGGGAAGGTTGGGGCAGAGAGTAGTAGCTGGAGGAACTAAGTGGTAGAGATAGGAGGGAGAGGAGTGTGAGAAGATTGGAGGGTCCAAGGTGAAGAGAGATGGGATGTGAGAGAGAAAGGGTGGAGCGGAGAAGAGAGGAGATGGGGTGAAAAGGTAGGAGAGAGTGGGTGGTGTGAGTAGGTGGGAGAATAGGAGTGAGGGTTTCGGAAGGGGAAGAGAGAGAAGCGTTGTGAGATCAGCGAAAGGAGGGAGAGAATGAATGGGAGAGTTTGAGTAGACACAGACACCATCTTGAATCCTTAAATCCATCATTGTGGGAACACTGGAATAGCGTATCCTTAGAAAGTCACAGCAGAAGTAAGACAAGGCCATGGCCTTTAGACTTTTCCCTGATGGAGAGGTTATTTTAGACAGTAGAGGTCATCGCTCTTTAGTATTTCTGCTGTTCCAGGGGACAGGGCAGCCTCTATTATGGTGGAGGGAGCCCAAGGTGCACTAAAGAATTGGCTATAACAGGGATGCACAAGTGATTTCCCTGGAAGGCCGAATGTGCCACGCAAGTTCGTACAGTTGGCCGGACTGTCTATGGGGATGAACAGGCTTTAGGGGTGTCGCAAAGGTAGGTAAAAAATATAAAACATGGGGCTTGAAGTGTAATTTTTATGTATTGCTCTATTATTTGCCTAAACCCTCTGTGATAAACTGCATTGCCACTTAGAATGTTTATATTATGGGTCTTACATTATGTTTTAAATAGGTATCCAGATGCAAAGCCAAACACTGCTTTTAGGCCATGCAGCATTTCATTAATCCCAGGTGACCTGGAGGGCTATAAGTAATATCTTGAAGGGCTGCATTGGGGCTGTATGTTATGCACCACTGAGCTAGAGTAACCTTTCAGTTGAATTTTCCTAAAGGCTCGAAACCCCATAAAAAAAGTTTTAAGAAACTGGTTAATAAAAACCCTTGAACAGTCTATCAGATTTGTGTGTTTTCTTCAAGCGATCTGTGACAAATGGTATTATTGTGGGATTGTTCAAGCCCGATATAGAGGCCACCCACCAGAGGAAGACGGAAGGAACATCAGAGGCAGAGATTCATGAGAAACCGCAGCCACTGAGCCACTTAATAGGGAAACCTGACAATTGGGAGTGGAGCTCAAATTTCTAACCCTGGATTCCTCGGTGAGAGATTCCGATGACTCCTGGTAGTCTGTGGGCGCAGAAGATTTGAAGTACTCTGGACCCCTGACCCATGATTCAAAAGACAATCTAGGAAAGAAGATCTGTGAGGCATGTGGGAAAGAAGTACAAACGAGAAGAGCCAAAGCTAGTGGGTGTGGTTTAACGTCGGATGCCAGCACGCCAGCATTTCAAGAGTAGAGAAGACCTAACTTGAATAGCAGGGAAGAGGGAGACATCTAATCCCCAGTCAAGCCGCAAGAAGAGTCCAACTGCAGGGACTTCAAGCTCAACGTCATGGAAGATTTGGTAAGGACCCTGGCCCAAAGGACAACTGGCGGTGAGCAGAGCACATAATGAAGCTCTAATGGCACTTTAGGGAGCCATCACCGTTTGCTTCAGTTCTGTTTTTCCGGGAGAGCTATCGCTTCGGAAGATTGGCACTCTTCGATGCCTTTGTGAATCTACGGTTATTTTTAAAAACAATGGCGTCTTTGTCTGCATCATCAACGTCCAAATCACGGTTTAAGAAATTCCACGACTGCAGGGCGATAATGTTCTTTACGGATCCCCATCGGGTGCGTCTATGGTGTCTCTGATCCGATCACAAGACAGAGTGTGAATCCTGCCTTTTGTTGACAGCGAAAGCCCTGAAAGAACGTAGAGGTAAGTTAGCTGCAGGTAGGTCATATAAATCGCTTTTCGACGACTCTGTCAAAAAAGCAATCTTCCGATGAGTCGCGGGGTGACTTTCCTCATCGGAAGAAAGTTTAAAGGTGATCTCTATTTAGGAGTGTGTCTCACCACTCATCGTCTTCACGACGTACGGAGAAAAGGCATCACAAGTCGCCATCTTCGTTTTCGAGTTCCTCCCCTTAACGGGTTTCTTGCCCGACCAAATCAGCCTCACCGATTGAACGGGAGGGATTCAGACTGAAAATGCTTCAGGTCTTGGAGAATGCAGCCTCAACCCCCTCGAAGAAGAAGAGTCATGCCCATGTCGAGGGGAAACCTGACAAAGAAAGGGCAAAGGACAAAACCTGTGCGCCCTCAAGCCCAGGTGTTGAGGAGAAAACTCCTCAAACCTTCTGAGGTTTTATTGAGTCGAGAGGAAACTCCTTCGAAAAGGAAAATCTGCAAGGTCATCGAGACCGAAAGGGTCAACATCCTTGTTGAAAAAATCTTCGACACCACAGTTGTCAAAGCCCTTGATGCCGACAAAGACTTCTACGCCGTCATTGACACATTTGACAAAATCTTCTAAGGAGGTTGAAAAAACTAGAGACTCTTTTCTCCCGCCATCAAGAAAAGATTTTTTTAGATTACTTTCTTCTATTTATGAGGAACATGAGTCCTCATCTGATGATTACACAACCCTTTGGGTTGCAATATGGGACACAAAGTGTTGCAGAGGCTCTGATATTAGAGGAGTCAAGGATGAAAGAACTATATGAGAATATGCAAACTGCAAGTGGGATAGATACTGCTCCCAAAATTGAATTTGGAAGACCAGATCCCTCAGACCATGCTGATGGGTCGTACGGTCCCGTCCATGTAGCCTTAAAAAGGCAGGTCAGTGCCAACTGGGAGATGCCAGAATTAATTCCAGTGGTAAATAAATAATTGACAAGCAAATGCAGAACTTCACGCCGTGACCCCTTTTACCTAAACAAGCACCCTACTCCAGAACGTCTGATGGTACAGGCCACCACATCCACATCAAAACAGACTGCATACCCAACGATACCCGCCTACATAGATGACAAACGCAATGATGCCATGGCAAAGAAGGTCTTCACTGCTGGAAGTATAGCCCTTAAGTCGGCAAATGGCACATGTGCACTGGCTAAGTTTACATTTACCCTATGGGAATGCATAGAGATGACGGCTGAACATATCCCGGAAAGAGAAGAAAGACTTTTTTAAAAATATTGTTAAGGATGGGAAGGACACCATGAGCAAGTCCCTTCAGACTGGTCTCAACTCGACTATGGTGGTTAGCACTGTAATGCGCAGATTTGCCTGGTTGAGAAAGTCTGGATTTGCTCCGGCTGTGCAATCAAGACTTCTTAACATGCCCTTTGACGGCACACATTTATTTGGCAGCAAGGCTGACGAGAGCCTGGAGAAGCTGTAGACCTCCAAAGCGGCAGCCAAATCACTTGGTGCTGCAATCAGACAACTGCAAACTCGCCCCAGTGGAACAGCTTGGAGGGGCAGGTCCTTTCGCTTTTATTCCTCAGCTGGAAGAGGGAGAGGACTGGCGAGCCAAAGAGGTCAAAGAAGATTTCCCCATGGGGGACGGGGAAGAGTCGCTAAATCCGCCGAGACTTCGAATGCTTTAGCCTCCGCCACTGCATCAGCCACCTCAAAACCTCCCTGAGGCCTTAGTCCATACCCCAGTGGGAGACAGACTCTCGCAGCAACTGCAAGAATGGCGGGGTATTACTTCAGATGCATGGGCATTGGAAACAATAGCCCAGGGTTACTGCCTTCCTTTTCTAAAAAGTCCTCAGGATCATCCACCGGGTAATAACTCTTTCAAGATTCCAGATCCACTCCTTGTGCAGGAAATTCTGACCCTGCTAGAGAAAGGTGTTATAGAACCAGCACCTGTAGCGGAGAGGAACACAGGTTGGTACTCCCCTTACTTCCTAATCCCCAAGAATGACCGAGGATTGAGACCCATCTTGGACTTTAGAGACTTGAACAAGTTCCTCAGGATGGACAAGTTCAAAATGGTTACCCTTTCTCAGATCCTTTAGGCCCTCCAGCTTCAGGACTGGATAGTATCATTCGACCTTTGGGATGTTTACTTTCATGTGCCAATCCATCACAAGCATAGAAGGTAGCGGAGGTTCGCCGTTGACAGTTCTCATCATCAGTTTCGAGTTCTGCCTTTTGGGTTGACCTACACCTGAGGGTTTTCACCAAGTTGATGGTGGTTGTAGCAGCGAGTCACAGGAGCGGGGGGGATTCGCATCTACCCCTACCTGAAGGATTGGCTGATCAGGGCCCGTTCTCCCGAACAGGTCCTAGAACATCTATGCTTTACCAGTCACTCCTTCCACAGACTTGGCTTCTCCCTCAATTTCAAGAAGTCCAACATGATACCATCTCAAAGGCGCCAGATCATAGGGGCAGTCCTGAACACATCCTTGGGGAAAGTGTCGCCAATCGAGGTGAGAACTCAAGGCTTCCTGGAGATGGTCACCAAATTCCAGAGTGCCCAGCGTCTTCCAGCCTTTGACCTTTTGAGGTTGCTTGGACTCATGGCATCCTGCATTTTCCTGATGCCAGATGCTCGCCTGAGCATGAGATCTCTCCAATGGGCCCTCAGGAATCAATGGTCCCAATTCTCAGGCAGGATGTCAAACCTTCTTCAGGTAACGATCGAATTTAGAACAGGATCTTCTGTGGTGGGCCTGCAAGGACAACATTCTGAAGGGAGAACCCTTTTGGCAACCATGGCCGTAGATGACAGTAGTTTCAGACGCCTCACTCACGGGGTGGGGAGCACATGCCAACGATCTGACAATCAGCGGTTGTTGGTCTCCATCGGAGTCCAAACTACACATCAACTTTTTGGAGCTAGTGCTGAAGGCCTTTCTGCCCTCTGTACGGGGAAAGATTGTCCTGATAATGACGGACAACACAGTGGCCATGTACTACCTCAACAAGAGAGGAGGTGTAGGGTCACTACCACTGTCTAGAGAGGCAATGCAGCTCTGGTTCTGGGCAATTCAGGAAGGAATCTCCCTATCAGCATTTCACCTAGCCGGAAAGAGGAGAACAGGGTGGCAGATGCTCTGAGCATGCAGAGCACATTCTCCCCATGAGTGGGAACTAGCCCAGGAAGTCCTTCAGGAGATCTTCACCCTTTGGGGAACACCTCAAGTGGATCGTTTTGTGACCGGTGACAGCCGGAAGTGCGAGCTGTACTGCTTCAGGGAATTTCCCCCAAGAGGAGCTATAGGGGACGTGATTGTGGTGGACTGAGAGTTTGCACTCCTTTACACGTTTCCTCCAGTCCTCGCCATTCTCAAGTGATCAGGAGGTTAAGAAAGTTCAGGAAATCTGTGATCTCAGTTGCTCTGGATTGGGCCAGGAGGACGTGGTACCCAGACTTTCTGGACATGTCCATCTGCCCTATAATACATCGTCCACAAAGAGAGGACCTTCTCACATAAGTGGAGGGTCGAGTTCTCCACCCAGAGGTCAAGACATAACCTTCATGCATTGGTTTCTGAGAGGTTGAGATACAAGGATTGGGACCTCACGGATGGCATAATGGAAATTTTGCTTTTGGCCAGTAGGCCAGCAAGGAAATCTTTGTACCTCTGCCGTTGGAACAAGTTCTGCAGCTGGTGCAGGGATAAAAATGTGGACCCTTTTACATGCAACACACCTATGGTTTTATCTTTCGTATTACACCTGGCTAATCTGGGGCTCCATCTTGGCTCAATTAAAGTGTATCTGGCAGCGCTATCTGTTTCTAAGCACACCTCTGAAGAGGTATCTTTCTTCAAACTACCACTAATGATACCATTTCTGAAGGGATTGACAAATGTGTTCCCGCCGATCACTTTTCAAGTCCCGGTTTGGGATCTCAACTTAGTTATTGAAATTTCTCATGTGTGCTCTTTTCAAACCTATTCATTCCTATCCTTTAAGATTGCTAACACTCAAACCATTCTTTTGGTTGCTCTTACTTCAGCCCACAGGGCGAGCGAACTTCAAGCTTTGTCTTGCAAGCCTCCTTACACAATTTTCTTTAAAGGTGGTCCTTAAGATTAAACCCACATTTTTACCAAAAGTTGTGTCTGATTTGCATTTAACTCAAAACATTATACTACTGTCTTTTTATCCTCCACCTCGTCCTGGAAAGGAAGAGGAGAGATTACACAGGCTTGACCCAAGGCATACACTTAGCTTCTACTTATCCAGGATGTCTACGCTAAGACAGGATGATCAACTTTTCATTGGTTACACATGCCATAAGTTTTGTATGGCGGTCACAAAACAAGCCTTAGCTAGGTGGATACTCTCAGCAATTTCTGAAAGCTACAGATTAGCTGGAAAAGATCCTCCTGAGGGTCTCAGGGCTCATTCAACCAGGGGCATGGCTACTTCCTCTGCTTTACAGAGAGGAGTCCCAATTCAGGATATTTGTGCAGTGGCCACACGGTCCTCCGCTCACATATTCACAGAGCATTACTGTCTGGAATCTACCTCAGGCCAGGACGGTGGATTTGGGAAGTTGGTGTTACATTCGGTACACACAAGCCAATAAGGAACTCCTAAATTCTTACTCCCTCCTACAAAATGCACACTGCTTTGGCAGTCTATCAAAAGATGAGGAATACCTGAGAGGACACAATCCATTCGACGGACAAGTTACTTACCCGTGGTAAGGTTCTTTTGATTGGATGTTCCTCCCACATATTCCTCATTGCCCCTCCCTACCTACCCCGCAGTAGAATTCCCTTGTTATTGCAGTTTACGTTCTTTCAGGGTGAGTCACAAAATTGGAAGTATGCACAAAAACGGAACTGAAGCCAACGGTCGCTCTGCGTGCTGTATACCGGTGATGACATAGACATCGAGTCGACAAGCATCAATGAGCAGTGCCCCCTACTGGATATGGATCTATCAAAAGATGAGGAATACTTGGGAGTAACCTCCAATTGAAAGAACATTACCACAGGTAAGTAGCTTGTTCTTCTATAGGAAGCAGCTTTTCAATGGAAAATCCCAATATCGAAAAGAAAATAGAAATCCCGATCTGGAATGAGGGGAGTCGACTATTACTTGGGTCACATTCCGAGTTGGCACTTCACTATTATGCCTGTAGAAAACCCAGCCACAATGCTAGATTTTGCCCTGAGCAGAGAAAGGAAGAAACCGTGGAGTTTGGGCTACTGATTGCCAAAACCCAGGAGGACTATCCCCTCCATACCCACCACAGAAAGATTTCACAAGACAGGACTGCTTTGTGGATCAATTTTAGGAGAACCAAGAATCCCCAGAATCTACATACTGGGCAATCTACTCCACGGGAGGGAGTGATCAAAGATTTCATCTTCTAGTGAGATTCCACAGAAGCCAAGGTGTGAAACCACAAATTATATAACTAATGACATCTCAAAGGGTATCCTGTAAACTAAAGGTCAGAATATAAATGTTCTCTGGTCCATTTTAAGGCATATGTTAATGTTAAGTTAATGTTAAAGGACATTTGTACCACAAACTATCATTACCGGAGTGGTCCCCAGGCGCACGGGCGGCTTTGAAAGAGGAGGGGAGGTTGAGTTAGTGGGAGGAAGCAGGAAAAATGCAAGAGAGCAGTGATGTGCTGTTGGCGGCCTCAGCCCGGTGGGTCCGTTGGCTGGGCCTGGGGTGTTTGCGGCCGGTAGTCGTCGTGTACTGTTGTGCAAGGCTATGTGTGTTTTTGTTTCGTTGTTGCGATGTAGTGAAGTTTGTGTGGTTTGTTGTGCTGTAGGTTTTGGTTGTGTTTGGTTTTGGAGTTTGAGAGGTGGATGCAGAAAGGGAAATTGTTAGTAGGGTTGGTTAGTTTGCGTCTCTATCCTGAATTGATGCACTCGCTTGCGTAGTCTCCCCTGATGCGGCTCTGTCCTGATCTGGGTCCGACTGGCATACAGGTTCCTTACTCCTCTAGCCCTCGCCTCTAACATGCTCTCTCATAGCTCAACTTATTCTCCATTCATACTCCTGTGGCCAGTCCACCTGCCAATGACAACCTCTCAGGTAGTGGGATGATTGCCAATATCTCGATAATTCCACACCACTATGGTACCTGGCGGTAATTAAGGGGCGGGCGAAAGTGTTGGTGGGATTGTCTAGGGTAGTTGACTGAGTCTCCGTGCGTGCCGCCTGTTTTCCAGTCTATCCGGTGTCACCCGTCCAGGTGCCGTGGGAGTTACTCTCTCGGGTCGGGGATGTCTGTGTCTTTTCAGTTTAGTCATCCTTTTTCCAGTTTCGGTTTCCAGGTTAAGTCTGTGGTGTTGTAGAGTCAGGTTTTTAGTGATTTCCTGAATTTTAGGTGATCTTCAGTGTTTATTTCTTTCGGGATGTTGTTCCAGGTTTTTGCGGCTAAGTGTTAGAAGGAGGTGCCTCCAAGTTTTGGTTTGAGTTCTAGGCGGATTTCGTTGCTTGATCGGAGGGGTCTCGTTGGTTTGTAGACTGTTATTTTCTTTTGTAGGAATTCTGCTCCTTGTCCACTGATTGCCCTGTGCGTTATGCAAATTGTTTTGAAGGTGATGCAATGTTTTACTGGGAGCCAGTGTAGTGTTTTTAGGGCTGGAGTGATGTGGTCTCTTCTGGATAGTTTGAGGAGTAGTCTTGCTACTGCATTTTGGATCCGTTGCAGTTTCTTCAGGAGGTATTCTGGTATTCCGAGGTAGAGGCTGTTTGCATAGTCGATTTTTGACATGATTGGGGCGACGATAGTGAGTGTTTTGTGCGTGAAGGAGAGGAAAGGTAGAATTCTTCTTGCCGTGTGGAGGAGGAAAAAGCATTTCTTCACTGTGGCATTTATTTGTGGTTGCAGGGTTAGGTTTTTGTCCATTAGGACTCCCAGATTTTTTACTACCTTCAATGGTGTTGGTGCGTTTCCCATTTCCGTAGGCCATGGGATGGTGGTTTCGTTCTCTTGGTCTTTGGATACGATCATGATTACTGTCTTTCCTGGGGTGATTTTCAGGCTGTTGATATCCATCCAGTTGAAGACTTCTTTTAGACAGTCAGTTAGGGTTGAATGGTCGGCATCAGTGTCTTTGATTTTGTAAATGGTCTGAGTGTCATCTGCGTAGTTGTAACATGTAATGTTGCATTTTTTGAAGATTCTGATGACCGGAGTCTGATAGATGTTGAAATATAGTGGAGATAGTGAGGATCCTTGTGGTACTCCACAGTCGTTAACTCGTGGAGTGGATTTGAAAGGTTTTATCCATACGGTTTCTGTTCTGTCTGCTAGGAATGATTTGGTCCAGCGTAGTGCTGTGCCCGTTATGCCTATGTCTTCTAGTCTTTTGGTCAGGGTGTCGTGGCTGTGTCAAAGGCTGCAGAGAGGTCGAGCAGAATAAGGGCTGAGGTAGTGTTTGAGTCTGCGTTAGTTTTGAGGTCATCCCAGATGGATAGTAGTGCTGTTTCCATTCATCTCGCTGGTCTGAAACTGATTTGAGCTTGGTCCAGCATGTGGTGTTTTTCTACGTGTTCTTGGGTTAGTTTATATACGTAGGTTTCTAGAAGTTTTGCTGGGTAGGAGCTGTTAGAGATCAGCCTGTAGTTGGAAAGGTCATCTACGTCACCAATTGTGTTTTTCAAGAGTGGCTTGATGTATGCTGATTTGGAGATCTTTGGTACAGTCCCTATTGATAGTGATAGACTTAGAAGGTTTCTGTAGTGTTCTGCTGGCGATCCTTGCGTGAGGATTGACTTGTAGATGTCTGGGCGACATGGGTCCATGGGTGATCCCGCTTGCTTGCTTCGTTTTACAAGCATTGCGAATGCCTCTGCTGATATTTCAGGAAAGCTTCAGAGTTTGTGTTGTGGTTCCGTGTTAGGTTCGCTGGGTTGTATGTTGTGGTTGGTTGGTCGCTTTTCTATGGTTTGACGGATTTCGTTGATTTTTTTTTTTAAGTGATCTGCCAGGTCGTTGCATAGTTTTTCTGAGGGGGTTGCGGTGTTATCGCAGCCTGGTGGGTTTCTCATTTCTTCAATGATGCTAAACATTTCTTTTTGTGTGTTGGTGGCATTGTTGATTCTGTCATCGTAATGTCTTCTCTTTGCCTTTTGAATTTCCTTCTTGTATGCACGGATTTGTTTCTGGTACAGTGTTTTTTTCCCTGGGTTGTATTCTTTCCTCCATTACAATTCCATCTTTTTGTTTTCCTTTTTCATGTCCTTTAATAGTGGGGTGAACCATTTTGCCATTGCTCTTTTTTTTGATGGGGTGAACGGTTTTTCTGGGGCGATGTTGTCTATTGTATCTGCGATCCATTTGTGCAGTATCTCTGCTTTCCCCTCTAGGTCAGCTAGCTCCAGTTCTGTAGTTCAGGGTTTCGTTAATTCCAGTTGTTTGAATAGGTTGCTTTCTTTGATGTGTTTACAGTTTCTTTTGGTGCTGGTTGTGAGTTTCGGATGTTGGATGTAGGCTTGGGTAGGCAGAGTGATCACGAATGGGATGATGAGATGGTCGCTCCATAGTATTTGTATCGGAGGTGCCGTGGTGATGAGTTTTTCTTTGGTGAAAATTGCGTCTAGGGTGTATCCTGCCGAGTGCGTTCCTCCTTTGACTAGTTGTCGTAGTTTCATGGTGCTGAGTTGTTCAATTAGTGAGTTTTGAGAGTTGGCGTGTCTGTCTTCAAACCAGTTTGAGATTGCAGTGAAGTTTGGAGGTGTTGTTTGGTTTGGGCTTTGTCGAGGTTGTCTTCCGCTTGGTGTTGAGGTTTCCTTCCTGGTCGGTCACTTGTTGGGCTGTGGGATTTGGGGTGTCAGTGTCTTCAAAGAGTTCTTCTAGGTTTTGTCTTGGGTTTTTTGTGTTTTCATCGGGTTCGTCTTCCGGGAGTTGTGGTTGTTGATTGGAAGTTCCTCTTGCTTTGGTGATGTAGGGGGTTATTGGGTTGGTCGTCTGTTTGTTGTTTGTGTTGGTCATCTTTCTTCTACTTGCTTGTGTTAGGTTGTTTGATGTTGCTGCTTCTAATGTTGGGTTGGATTGCCATGGTGGCCAGTTGTCTGTGAGGTATGGAGTTAGGTAGAGGGATTTTTCTCTTCTCGGAGTTCCTTCGGTTTGTGTTCCTGTCTGTGGGGTCCAGTCTATGGTTGTTGTTCTAAGTTGCTGTTCTGGAGTGTTTGTTCTTTCATCTCTTCGTCTTTTCCTTGGAATGGGTCGTTTGCGCGGCATTGTAGGATTGAGAGTTGTTTAGTCTTTGTTTGGTGGCGTCTAGTTGGTCCTGCTTTGGGATCAATGCAGTTTGGGATCACCAGAGGCCCTGCTAAGTTTGGGACACCTGTATAGTGGGAGAGAGGCCTATCAATGCAGTTTGGAGATCACACAATGCAATTTGGGCACTGAGGCCCTGCTATCAATGCAGTTTGGAGATCACACAATGCAATTTGGGCACAGAGGCCCTGCTAAGTTTGAGACACCTCTATAGTGGCAGAGAGGCCTATGCATGCAGCTTGGAGCTTGGAGATCACACAATGCAATTTGGGCACAGAGGCCCTGCTAAGTTTGAGACACCTGTATAGTGGGAGAGAGGCCTATCAATGCAGTTTGCGGCAATGGGGGGTGATTACATTGATAGACATTGGTTTTGCCTAGTGGTCGGGTATCTAGGGTAGAGCTGTACCTCTCCCCAACCCAAGCCACCCTACCTTACGGGTCCTTGTAGTTGCTGGTTGACATATGACAAACCCATTCTAGATGTGTATGTGTAGTGCATGCTAAAAGACACATAAGATTCCTGCAGACACTGTGGGGGTTATGTGAACACTGTTCCTGGTCAAAGGCCAGATTTAGTTGCTACTTTGGGTGCCTTGGTGGGACCATGGCCAAAGGCCCCACCCCGGTCATTGTTGCCACTGGCCATGTTAACAGGCGATGTTCAGAAGCCTATGGAACTGGGAGTAAAGTGGGCATTGGGCTTGTGCAGTGCCTATTTGGAGTGCCAGACCGTTATAGCCAGGCAGTGTTGCAGTAACCCATGGACTTGCTATGGGGGTAAAGTGGCCATTGGGCTTGGCCATTCGGTTCCTGAGGTGCAGGTTTCATGTGTAATATTTGTATTTGGTAACCTACTTAAGGATTGTTGAAAATCAAACAATTTCCGTGTTTATTGTAAAATGCATACAATGTATGATTTAAAAAAAAAAAGCAAATCGAAAGTTGAATACGAAAGAATTAATCTTGAGAAAGGTACATGATATTCATATGCAGTCTCCAAAATTACATTTTCAAAGGAATGCAGTCTCCTTTTAGCCCAACCAGCATTTATTACTGGGGTGCAAATTGCTTTTGAAAATATATATTTTAGAGGTGTCGATAGAACTCTGGTACCCATACAGATTTTGAGGTTCGGAGACCATTTTCTCAAGTTTATGCCCATTGAGTGGGATCTGGTGTGATCCGCGGGTCTCTTGTGCAGAACACCAAGGTTTACTTATTCATAAGATTTTGTACCACTTGGAAGATTGTTTGAAGGCCATATAGGAACCTCATTGACTACAGAGGATTTTCCAAAGAACGGAGGGTCAATTATTCCTCCCTATTCCTTCCATTAAGGCACCTCATAACTGTATGTAACTCTTGAAGTGTCTGACCCGATTTAGACATTGCTCTAGATGTAGGATGCTATCATCATCCTCATTTTTCCAGCACACCCGCATGCCTCCAACTTTAAGTTGAGAGTTGCCCCATAAATTGCAGCATGAATCAGGTGGGGATCCAGTCCTCAGTTACCCAATGCCAGGAAACCATCAATAGTGAAGTGAACCATCTAGTTAAGGCTTTAAAACTTTGGGCGAACCACAAGTGGCAGAGGGGACAAAATAGCTGCCTCGACTCTAACCCAGGGAAGGCATGTAGCCATGCAATTCATGGGTCATCCATTTGTCGGACACATGCTTTGTGGTCTTCTTGAAAGTGGGGAAAGCGCCATCTTTCCTTTCTTTCTGCAATGTGGTGCACTTAACACAAGCTCTCTGTGATGGCCACAGGATGTCTTACAGAATGCTATTTAAATGCAAAGAACTCTTTAGGCAAAGAAATGGGCAACATAGACAATACATGTAGAATTGTAGAGGCGATGACCCTTTTAGTAGACTCAATTTCCTCAACAAGAAAGCCATAGTGGAATCACCTTTCCAGGAGTACCTTCATGTCATCTAAGGTATGTTTTCCATTGAACCTCTGCATCTATTTCATGGAAGGTGAGAAACTTAATTGTGAGTACTAGATTCCTTCTCTTCCAAGAAAGGCCCAATTGTGTATATAATGGTGGCGTACAACAGGTATTCAGGATGTGGCTCAGTATTTTTCCAATTTACTTTAAACCAAGAAATATTCCCCAATCAGGTTCATTGAAGCATAGATCCAGTTGGCATGGTTAGTGGCATACAACAGAACATCATCCATGTAGGTGAATGTTTTAGAATGCAATCTCTCAAGACAAGACCCTGGCTGTTCGAACTCTTCCTTGTCTTCTTCAGGAGTTGTTTAAGGGTAAATATGCATTATATTGGGGAGAAATAAGCAGTTGTCTTATGTGCCTCTAGACAAGGAAATGAATGCTAGCAAGCACCATTGACAAGCACCAAAGTTCTGGGCTTGTTGTTTAGGGACCAGATTCTTTCAAGCATTTTAGGGCCCACTCCCATCCACTCGAGCTCTTTCCCCAGATACTTCTAACCCTCTTAAATGCTTTCCCAGCATTTATAGATAATGCTATCCTTTGCTGAGACCGCAGATTAGTCTGCTGAATAATGTTGCATAACATGCTGGTGTTATGGTCCTCTAAGAGCTTGGCCCACAAACTCAACTGATATGCGGGGACAGGATCAGGTAGCAGCGAGTTAGTTCTGTTAGGAAGTACTTTTGCAATTATTTTACACTCAAGGTTAAAGCAATGGGTCTTTCATTTTTCAATTTGTTCCAGTCTATCCCTGGACTGGGGAATACCACCATTGATGCTGCCAGAAAGGTAGTTCCCTTTACATTTCCCATTTAGCCTAGCATTAAAGAGATCAAGCAGTGTAAGGGCAAGCATGTGTACAAAGGCACAGTACTAGTAAGATCTGGGCATGGTGCTTCGCCATTAGGAAGCACTTTGGTGTTTATGATCTCTTATGTTGAAATTGCAGTCAGTTCTATGGGTTCCAAGAAATGCTGAATATTGCTGTAAGTGGGGAACACCGCCAATTGGTAAAGCACATTGTAAAAAGAGGCAAAAGCTGTCGTAATTTAGCTATCCTCAGTTAAGATATACTGCTTGGAGTCCTGTATCAAAGGTAGTCTGGACTAATTGTGTCTAGCCTTTAAGTACTCTACTAAGTATTTACTCTTCTTATTCTTACCATAGGGAATAGTAGTGTTTCTGTTCTTTATTATAACCGAAGCTCAACTAGTAAGTAATGTGTTCAAGTCCAATTTAGATTTTATCAAAATGCTTAAGAGTACCCAATCCCAAATGCTGTGTTCTACATTTTTCTTGAGAGGCTTCCAGGATAGTAATTTCACTGCATTCCAATTTCTTAGAGTACTCCGCTCTGGAGACAAGGCGGCCTCGCAAAGGTGCCTTGCAAGCATCACAGGAATTCCGTGGGCACCTATGGAGAACTGACAAAAAAAACCCAGTGCTGATTAATCAGTAGTTTAGTAGCTTTATTGTGCAGCAGGGTAGAGTCCAGCCATCAGGCTGGATCGGTATTAGCATAATTGACCTAAACACATTTGACCTAAAACATTTGATCGAATTTGTTTGACCTTTTTTGTCACATTTAATTAAATATATATATGTGGGGGTGGGTAACGGTATAGATTAGGTTGAGGGGAAGTGGGGGGAGGGGTTGTGGGGGATCTCCCCCTGCCTTTTAGACCTACAAATAGGTCAAATAAATTTGGTCAAATGTGATTAGGTCAAATAGACCCAAACCGCTGGATCTCTAGTGTTGGGTAACCCCAAATCAAAAATGGAACTAGCTATTGCTTTATCTGAAATAAATATCACCCCAATGTCAGATTGTACTAGCTAAGGCAGAGAGTTGTTCATATAATCAATCCCAGAAAAGGACTGAGGAGGATTTGAGAAGAAGGGAAACTCAGGGTCTAGTATTATTCAAGTGTCTACTAATTTCAAAGAATTAGATTGGGACAGCACTCTGACTTCTGGATTTGGCAAATATGTCTCTAGACTTTCCATCTAGGGGTGGGCCAAGGGGAGATTTAAACTGCCCATAGTGAAAAGGGGGGCATTAGAATGTCTTTTTCATGCCTCCCATACTTCCGTCCAAAATTAAGGATTTACACTGGAGCGCCATATGTTAATTAAAGACATCTCATGAGAACATAATTGGATACTGGCCACTACCTATCTACCCTCTCGGCCCACCACAGTCCATAACACCTTGGCCGGTAGCTTTTTATGCAGAAGCATCACTTTACCCAGCTTCCTTTTGAGAGTGGAAGAGTACACCACCATCCCTACCCAATCGCTCTTTAATTTTTCAGATTCAACTGGGTTGAGGTGAATCTCCAGTTGGAGAGCAATATCTGTTTTCAGAGCTTATAGCTCATTGGTTTGCTTAAAAGTACTAGACAACTCTTGTGCATTCCAAGTGGATATTTTCTGACGCCCCATTTCGAGACTACATACTAAGGAGTAGTCTGCCTATCCTGGAGTCATGCATAGTGCCCATCTGGTGGGAATTGAATTGATCTTTTACTTGCTGTGATAAAGTCTGTGACTGTGGTTGACCGCTGAGGGTTTCCTGTGAGGTCCGTCTGGGGATAAATTGGATTGGAATAGCGAGTAAATGTATAAGGGAGGAATCCGACTGTTCACAAAAAACATATCAAAAGAAGAGCCATCAGTAGATGTGAAGGAAGCTAACAGCACAGCTACCAGACACGTTCTCTCAATCAACCCATGTCATACTGGAAGCCTAAGTCACCTATCTTATAAGAAAGGCAAGAAAACTGTTAAAGTGTAAAGAACATATAGATTGTGCTACAATATCCACACTCACAGATGACAAACCTCTCCTAGGTGCTGATTTATATTGTAAACCTACAACAGAGAATCTAACATACACATTAGAAGAAAAGTTAATGTAGCATATATAAAATATGGACAAGAAAAGCAATTAGCTTGCTTCTTTCTGAATAGTTGTAGGCTGTTGCCCATATAGTCTTTTTTCAGTGTGATCATGAAAGAAATTCAGCTCGTCAGGATCTTCATTTGAACTGCCCCACTGTGCGTCATGATCAATCTTTAGCTGCTTTCAAAATGTACTTAGCCTGAGTATATCTCAGGAGGTGGGGAATAATCGACAGGTTTTTGGGATTTTCTCAGCGACTTTACAGGGGCCCTAAGTAATGAGATCTCCAAATATCAGATTGATATGACTGCACCAGGGCAAACACCCAAATGAAGAATTTCTGCATAAACTTCGCTCGGTCTTCCCTTTCTTTCTTCTCCGGTATTCCGGATGCGCAAAGATGGTTTCGTCTACTTCTGGATGCAGAACTTTAGCCGTGCCATCCTTCCAAATCACCAATCGATTCTCAAAGGATCCCATCCTCCTATCAGACCTCTACAACCCATATCTGTTGACATTGATTTCACTTTCAATACACCCTGTCCTTTCATTAGTGTGTGCTACAAATGGCTTTGGGGAGGATGAAGGATTTTGTGCCAGCAGCACGAATAGCAGAAATGTCTTTTTGGTGGATTTTGGATTGGCCATCATTGAGTTGCCCTGTGAAAACCTCTCTAAATGTGGACCTTTTGTGGTACTGCTAATATCTTAGGGAACCAGGTCTCCAATCTACCAAACAGGGGGCATCAATGTTACTGGAGACATCTTAGTTTTCCAGTTTTCGGCTTTGATTTTGTGCTGCTTTTTATAAGGCGCTAGTCCCATGTCTCCCTGTGACATGTTAAATCACACTGCTGAAGCTGCTCATTTTGGGTCAACAGAATTTTGTTCTGCATGCCACACTTTACAAATCAGCAGCGTTCAGAGCTGCCACAACACTGTCCAGGGCTTCGGCCAGGTATTATACACACTCTGTGAATTAATGTGGAGGTATAGGAAGAATGATGCTGGAGTCAAAAGTTACTGTCATAGAGGATCTAAGCACCAATTAGTAGTTACCCTTTATATAGACCTGTGTTGGACATTTCAGAGCATTGTATAGAGAGGGCCGCTGGTTTAGGAAATGTGGGTGCACGGACTCCCCTCCAAGTGTGGTACTGCGAGTGATTGCAGGACTTCGGACTTTGGTGATGTTTGGAGCAAAATCTAAACAGCCACAACACTGGAGCTGTGTCTCCCTGCCGCTCCACGCACTCCACTGCTGCCAAGAGCTTACTGGTCATGGGCATGTTACTTTCACTAAAGCAGTTCACACATCCCATGCGCTCTCTAAGTGACTCACTCGGCTCACCATGCCTCAGGAGTCCCTACCGCATAGCTGTGGTGTTAATTCAGGCTTTGTACAATTGACATTCACACAAAATGTAGGTTTTTAAACCATTTATTGGACTGAAAATGTTATACTGCGATCGACTGGTCTAATACAGCCCCAAGCTTTTCTTTGCACAGTTGGCAGGCATTATTATGGTAAGTGGATGTTCAGGTCTGGAGCTCATGGTAGATCATGGTAGAACGTCCGTCTTGGGCTGCATCCCCTGGTGGTCCTGTATTTCATTTCTAACAACTTGCCACATCACCATAAGTATGATGGGTTGGCACAGTCGTTGGCTCTGGCCTTGCTGTGCCTAGAGACCCTTGGTACACCACACTGATGGTTCTGACGCATGTCTGGATCTGCTTGTAGTCTTGGACACAAATGATGTGTGACCAGCAGTTTGGGTTGGTCTGTTCCTTTTAGGACTGGGGTCAATCCTGATTTTCATATGGTCTTTCCCCTTCTGTAATGGCATGGCCTCCTGACCTGATACACTCTAAGCAATAATATTTACTGAAGGTGTAAGTAGCTGCTTTTCAGATATCTTGCATGGGTACCTTCCTTTCAAGTGCTGAAGAAGTAGCCACTCCTCGGGTGGAATGGGCCCATAGCCCATCAGGCAAGTCCTTGCTGGCTAAAGAATAGCATTCGGAGATGCATAAGATTATCCATTGTGAAATAGTCTGTTTCATGACAGCTATCCCTAATTTATGGCATGTGTAGCCCATAAACAGTTGGTCATCCTGTCCGACCTTTGCCATTTTTGAAATGTAAAAACGTAAAGCCTTTCTAGGGTGTGCAATCTCCACTCTCCCTTAGAGGGGCGAGGTGGTCGATACAAGGTAGGTAAGAATATTTTTTGTATTAGTTGGAACTCTGATACCACCGTAGGTAAGAATAATCGATGCACTCTCAATAGCACCTTATCTTTAAAGAAGGTAGTGAAAGGTGGTTTTGCGGAAAGAGGCTGCAGCTCACCCTGCAGGTTGACGCTATTGCTGTCAAAAAGACAGTTTTAAGAGTCAGCATTCTGAGAGGGCAAGAATGCTGTGGCTCGAAAAAAGGTGTCCCCAATAGAGGTCTTAATGCCAGATTTAAATCTCAAACCGGTACAATAAAAGGGACCGGGGGAAAAAGATTTGTCATTCCCTTCAAGAATTGGATTTCAATAGGGACCTTGCAATAGGAGCCTTCATCCAGCGAATGGTTAAAAATGGAAAGCGCTGCCTGGAATCCTTTAACCATGGACACCTGGAGCCCAAGAGGGCTAGATGCAGCAAAAAAGATAATACTCCAGAGGTATTACAAGTGAAAGGATAAAACTTCTTCACTCTGCACCAGCTGCAAAATGTGTTCCAACGGCAGCGGTACAGGGACTTTGTTGCTGGCCTTCTGGCTGAGAGCAACACCTCCATCACGTCTTCCGGAAGGTCCCAATCTTTGCATTTTACCCCTTTAGAAGCCAGGCATGAAGATTCAGAGTACTGATTTCTGGATGATGGAGACCTCCCTCTTGCTAGAGCAAGTCCTCTCTTTGGGGAAGACGAATTGAAGGCAGATGGCAAACTCTAGAAGGTCTCGGTACCATGTTATCCTGGTCCAATCTGCAGCAATGAAGATCATGTATTTCCCGAACTTCCTCATCCTCCTGATGACATGAAGAATGACGGGGACTGGTGGAAATGTGTACAGAAGATGAAATTCCCAGTCCATCACAAACCCATCCCCTAGAGCTCCTCTTTGAGGAAATTCTCTGGAGCAGAACAGATTGCACTTCCTGTTGACTCCCCAAAGGGTACTTCTTGGTCCTCCTCCTCCTCAAAGATAGATCTCATAGACCTGAAAAAAGCAGGCCTTGGTAGAGGCTTAAAAGACCTCAATGCCTCAACAGGAGGTCTCAAAACCTTCAAAGGCACTGATGGTGCTGACAGCGTCGGTGGCATCGGAGTAAGAATCAGCATCAAGGGTGTCAACGGCTTTGTATATTTTGATGAATGCTTCGACTAGGTCTTCGAGGGCCCAGGTACCTGTCCTCTATCGATCGTCGAGGAGGAAGAACCTGACTTCTGCTTGTGACTTGAGGACGACTTCTTCGACATATGTCGAGGAGACGTTCTTGCCGGGCTCTCTGGCGGGAAAGAAGCAGAGGCTACAGGCGCCCTGCTGGTCTTTTCCGAGATGGTGGACTGAGGAGTCTCGGCTATTTTCAGGGACACTCAGCGCTGCATTTTGAAACAACTCCAGCATTTTTAATCAAAACTTTTCCTAGTCAGATGGGGTCGCCGACTTACTCCGCAAAGTGACTGATCGAGGAGGAAGACGATGACGGCAACCCATGGCATTGTTTTTTGATTTTTTAATGTAGGGGGATGACAAGTGTCGAGACCTCGAGCGCTTTTGACATTTTGCATGCTTTTTCATCGGTGTAACCTCCTTCGAGTCATCCGAAGACTTCCTTTTTGAGGGGGTAACAGAAAGGGATTTTGAAGGGGGCCTACCTGCCATGAATTTCCCCTTCCTCTCTCTCAAGGCCTTCACCGTCATTGACTGCCAGGAGCCACAGTCATTTACTCTGAGGAGCACCCCAAGGCACCACATCCAGACTCGATGCGGGTCCGTTATGGAGATGTTCGCCCACAGTCGGAACACCGCTTGAACCACGTCTTGGGTGTCGACATCATCTCGATTTCTCAAAGTAAACGCAGTAATAATTCTCTGAGGCGAAAAAACGTCTGACGTTTGCTAGCATATGGAAAAATGGAATTGAGGCAATGGTCTCTGTGCGTGCTACTCATAACAGGGTGGACGTCACAGCCGAGGACAGGATGGAGGCAGTTAAGGGCCACGACTCGGTGCTACATGCCGCCAGATACTATGAAAAGACATTCCAAAGCAAGCTGCAAACAGACTTGATTATCAAAGATGACTACGTGGGAGGACACAATCCATTTGAATGTAGGTTTTGGTACCATTTATTGGATTGAAAATATTAAACTGAGATGGACTGGTCTAACACAGCCCCAAGCTTTTCTTTGCGCAGTTGGCATTATTATAGCAAGTGGATGTTCAGATCTGGAGCTCATGGCAGATCATGGAAGATCGTCCATCTTGGGCTGCATCCCCTGGTGGTCCTGTATTTCATTTCTAACGACTTTCCACATTGCCATAAGTATGATGGGTAGGCCCAGTTGTCGGCCTTGAGCTCGCTGCGTTTAGAGACCCATGGTACGCCACGCTGATGGTGCTGAAACATGTCTGGGTCTGCTTGTAGTCTCGGACAAAAGTGATGTGACGAGCAGTATGGGCTGGTCTGCTCCTTTTGGGATTGGGGTCAACCCTGATTTGCATATGCTCTTTCCATGCTGTAATGGCATGGAAGTCTGAAAAACTATGATTTGGAGGGTTGACCATAGCAATCGCAATAGTTCATATATTTTTTTTTAATCTTTCCTTCCATCACTGTTCAGCTTTCAAGATATAAAATTGGCATTTATTTTTCAAGTGCGTTTATTTGGTAGATGAAAAGTTCTTCCTAGTTTGAGTAGCATGTGATACATTAAGTCATCCTAATTTGGAGGGAATTTGATGTTTTTGTGTGAATCAAAGCGGTTGTAATTGTACTTTGAATATTTCCTAAGCACATTTTTCAGTCATTTTCCTTATTTGTTTTTTTAATGTTTTTGCTGCATTTTACCCTATCGTTGCGACATTTATGAGTGTGACGATGAGGTTGATGCCGTGAACCTCCTTATGTCCATTGGCGAATAAGAAAAATGTGCATGAAGATGTATTGTGTACGGAATGGGGCTGAGAATGTCTGAGATCTTAACCTGTATGGTTTGCGTTATTTAAGGGATTGCAAGGCTGTCTGAAACATAAGCTCGAATGACGGCTGTGTCCTAAATGACAGCTTTGCTGCCTAAAGCCTGAGCCTTTGTCATCAGTATTGTCTTCCTATCTTCCTAAACGTTGTTTGCATTTATAGCTGTGATATTTATCATATCCAACTACCCTAAAACTTGAAAAAAAAGGGAAGACTGTATTCCAATAATTTTAACTTAACTATACAAGAGCATACTGCCTAGTCTTTCTTCACTACCAATAGGATTTGCCATTACAGTCCTGTTTCTGTATGTGCAGGCTTCCCATTGGTTTGCTACTATACCTGTGCAATCACGGTCTTACTGCTACATCCATGGGATTCTAGTCCTACTTTGATTAAGACCTGCTTCCCTGCTTTTGTTCTTGAAAGTCTGGTCACTCTAATTGGGCATTACATGTTTTATTGTAATTGCGGGGTATTTGTTGTTGTAGTCTCCTGTTAAGTCAACGGTGGGGGATGATGATCGATTACTTTATGGCGTAAGAATTTCCTTTGACCCACTTACGCTTCAATGCTAGTCCAAATCTTGTGTTTGAGCCTGTGCTAAATCGGAACACTGAAGGAACAAGTTACTTACCTGTAACTGTTGTTCTCCAGCATGGGTCTGGCATGGATTCACATGCTCATGAATATTCCCCGTCGTCAGGCTGGGAATCCTCGGTAAAGAAAAAACCAGTATCAGTTTCGTTTCTGATCTGTCTTTCGTAGTAATAACCAATCACTGGTCTCTGCGTCATACTGACCACAGCCAATGACTGCCCTCTACCTAAGCACCGCCTCCGGCAGCCATCTTCAGATTTGGAAGCACGTGAAGTGGCAGTATGACCAAGTGAAGAGCCGCAGAGGGGTAGGCGGGAGGGTTCGCATGTGAATCCATGCCAGACCCATGCTGGAGAACAACAGTTACAGGTAAGTAACTTGTTCCTTCTCCAGCATGGGGTCTGGCATGGATTCACATGCTCATGAATAAAGAATACATAGCAGTACACACAAGCACAACCACGGAAGGTGGCAAAGGCTCAACATTAAGCATTACATCAAACTCAATATTAAGCATCTTACCTCCTCACCAGGCTCACCTCAGGCGAACAGGTTGCGCAGCACTGCTTGGCCGACCCTGGACTCCTCCCTGGAATCCCGATCGACGCAGTAGAATTTCGTGAAGGTGTGCGTCGACCTCCACGTAGCAGCCCTGCATATGTCCAGCAGGGGCACACCAGAAAGGAACGCCGTGGTAGCTGCGATCGCTCTGGTGGAATGGGCTCTCGGACGGCCAGGCAGCGGTCGGTTTGCCAATCGATGACAGTACATGATACAGCCGGAGAGCCATCTCGAAATGGAAGCCTTCGAGAGAGCCTTCCCCTGATTGACAGGTCCAAAGTTCACAAAGAGTTGTGACGTCTTCCGAAAACACTTCGTGCGGTCCACGTAGAACTTCAGCGCTCTAGCCACATCCAGCGAGTGCAAAGTCCTCTCAGCCAGCGACGAAGGCGACGGGAAGAACACAGGCAACACCAAGGGTTCGTTGAGATGGAAGTCCGACGGTACCTTGGGCATGAAGGAGGGGAGCGTCCTGAGCACTACCCTCGTGTCGTGAAAAGTCAAGTACGGGCCTTGCAGGAAAGGGCCTGGATCTCTCCCACCCGTCGTGCGGAGGTGATGGCCACAAGAAACGCTGTTTTCCACGACAGAAACTTCAACGGGGCCGAGTGCAGAGGCTCGAACGGAGGTCCCATGAGCTTGGTCAGCACCACGTTGAGCTCCCACGCCGGGGCCGGAGCCTTCACCGGCGGGAACGATCTGAACAGTCCCTTCATGAACTCTTTCACCAGACGATGAGACCACAGGGACGTCCGCCCCGTGGTTCTGGTGTATCGGGAGATCGCAGCAAGATGAATCTTGATGGACGCGTGTGCCAGTCCAGCTTTGGCCAGCGTCAGCAGGTACGGCAGTACCTGGGGAGCCGTAATCCGTAGAGGGTTAATCTTCTGTGCGTGGCACCAGACAGAGAACCTCTTCCATTTGTGTCCGTAGCATTTAAGAGTCGAGGACGCCCTGGCCTTTGCAAGAACCTCTCTGCAGTCGGCCGGTATGTCGTATCCTCCAAACTCTAGCGCTGCAGGAGCCAGGCCTGCAAGTTCAGCGATTTCGGATCGTGGTGGAGGATGGCGCCTCCTTCCCTGGAGAGTAGATCCGCGTCCACCGGCAGCTTGATTGGCGGGGACGTTGACAAGTCCAGAAGGTCCGGGAACCATATCTGCCTCGGCCACGCAGGTGCGACGAGGATCATCCTGCACCGTGACCTCTTGAGCTGGTTGACGAGCCGGATTAGCAGTGGCAAAGGAGGGAACGCGTAGAGGAACAGGCCCTCCCAGGGGAATGAGAAAGCATCGCCCATGCTCCTCGCCTGGGGAAACCTGCTGGCGAATCTCCGGCACTTGGAGTTCGTCGCCGTCGCGAACAGGTCGATCTGGGGAGTGCCCCACCGTCGGAAGAGGCGATCCACTAGATCCTGCCATAGTTCCCACTCGTGGCACGAGCGCAGCTCCCTGCTGAGTGAGTCGGCGATGGTGTTTTTTATCCCTGCCAGATGAAACGGCACCAGAAACATCCTTTGGGCGATGGCCCAATGCCACAGGTCCTGCGCTTCCTTGGACAGTGCTGGGGACCTGGTTCCGCCCTGTTTCCTGATGTAAAACATGGTGGTGGTGTTGTCGGTGAAGATCCTCACCACCTTGCCCTTGAGGGACGGAAGGAAGGACCTGAGGGCCCAGAACACTGCATGGAGCTCCAGGACGTTGATATGGAGGGACTTCTCCGTCGGGAGCCAGAGGCCTCTCGTGTGCAGATTTTCGGTATGCGCTCCACACCCTTCCAGGGAGGCATCCGTGGTCACTGTCTCCTGGTGGTCTGGGGTCCGGAAGTCCATGCCCGCCGTCAGATGCGCGCGGGTGCCCCACCACCGGACCGCTCGGCGGAAACTCTCGTCGAGTGTGATCCTCTCCTCGAAGCCGCCCGTCGTTTGGATCCAGCGCGCGTCCAGGAACTCCTGCAACGGGCGCATCCGGAGCCTGCACATGGGAATGAGGTAGATGCAAGAAGACATCATTCCGAGGAGGGACTTGATGGACCTCACCTTGGCCGCGTCGGAAGCCAACATCCGCTGTACCTTGCCCAGGATGGACCTGGTCCTTTCCTCCGACGGGGAGGCCAGAAGGGACACTGTGTCGAGCTTCGCTCCCAGAAACAGTGCGTTTTGCGCGGGTACCAGGTGGGACTTGGCGTAGTTCACGGAGAATCCCAGGTCCGTGAGAAGTTGGACGGTCCTTGCCGTGTGCTCCACGGCGAGCTCCCTCGTCTTGGCTCGGATGAGCCAGTCGTCCAGGTAGGGGTAGACGTGGATCCCCTCGCGGCGCAGCTGCGCCGCCACCGGTGCAAGGCACTTGGTAAATACCCTGGGTGCCGACCGTAGTCCGAAGGGGAGGGCTTTGAACTGGTAGTGACGCCCTTGGACCACAAATCTGAGGAATTTTCGGTGCCCCTTTAGGATGGGAATATGGAAGTAGGCATCCTCCAAATCCAACGACGACAGGAAGTCTCCTTCCTCCAGCTGACCCAGGACGTGCTGGAGGGTGACCATCCAGAACTTCTGTGCCTTGATGAACTTGTTCAGACGTTGCAGGTCTAGGATGGGGCGCCATCCTCCCGTCTTCTTCTTCACGAGGAAGTATCTCGAGTAAACTCCGGAGCCCCGAAGCCTCTTTGGGACGAGTTCGATGGCGCCCTTCCTGAGCAACGCCTTTACCTCCAGGAGAAGCTGAGGGACGTGAAGCTCTCTCCTGGCCACGGGGGGGACGCGCAGGCACCTTCTTTGAAACTCGAGCGCGTGGCCCCGGTCTAAGGCGTCCAGCACCCAACGGTCGGTGGAGATGGACTCCCACACGCTGACGAAGCTCGCCAGCCAGCCTCCCACCGGGGTGCTTCGGTGGGGGCCCGACCCCACGGCCGGTTCAATCCTGTTTCGACAAGGCTTTGCCGCCTTGACCTCCTTGGCGACGACGGCGGGGTCCTCCAGACTTGCCTCGTCCTCTGTAGGCCTCTTGAGACGATGAGCGGGCCGCTTGACGGTAGGTAGAGAAACCGCCGCCGGAACCTTTGGAGGCGCCCTTGCCTCCGCTGCTCCGAAAGGGCGTCCGTCGTTGCTGTAGAACCCCAAGGGCCCGGGCCGTCTCAGTGTCCGCTTTAATGGCCTGAAGGGAATCGTCCACTGTTTTCCCAAACAGGTTGTTCCCATCGAACGGCATGTCCAGGACTCTGGTCTGTACGTCTTGACGGAAGTCCGTAGCCTTGAGCCATCCACGCCGCCTAAGGCACACGCCGTTGCCCAACTGGCGAAACCCAGTGTCGGCGATGTCCGTCGCAATAGTGATGGCGTGGTCCGACGCCACCTCACCTTCCTGTAGGATCTCCAGGGCATCCGCCCTCTTGTCGTCTGGTAGGAAGTCCAGCAGGGGAGCCAGTTTGTACCATAGCTCCCTGTCATAGCGGGCCACGATAGCCAAGGCGTTGGCCGCTTTAATCGTCGTCGCTGCAGACGAGATGACCCTGCGTCCCATAGCGTCCAATTTCTTTCCCTCGCCGTCCGGTGGGGAAGTCGAAGTGGAGGCCGCACCCCCCCCCCCGCTTTCTTCCTGGCCGCCGCGGAGACGACGGAGTCCGGGGTAGGCTGCGCCCGGAGGCACAGGGGGGCCGCGTCCGGGACCCGGTACTTCTTTTCGTACCGGTCTCTTCTAGCTGGCGTCGTGGAAGGGTTCTTGAGGAGGGCGAGGCCCTCATCCCAAATGTCGTCCAGTAGAGGCACCGCGAGGACCGTCTTCCTCTTGGCCTCGCGCCGTTGATAAAGGAATCCTTCCTTTTTCTTCTCCTCAGGGCAGAGTTGGAAAAGCTCGGATGCCCTGGCGATCATGGAGTGGAACGATCCAATCTCGTCGGGCGGAGAGGCCCTGGTGGGAGGTGACGACAGGAGATCCTCGTCGTATACCTCGTCGTCCGTACCCGTCGCTGCCGTGTCAGTCCCCGTATCATCCCCTCGGGTGGACGGGGAGGAGGGCTGGACGGGTCGCGACGGCTGAAAAGGAGGTGGAGGGTGAATCCTTCTTTTCTTGGGAGGGGGAACACCCGAAGGTCCCAGTTCAGGATCCCCCGACGGGAGAGGCTCCTCCGTCGGCAACGGTAGCCTCGTCCTTATCTCTGAGCATAAGGACTGTATAGCCAACAAAATGGCCGCCGAGTTGTCTTGCGGCGCTGGCAGAGGGGAATCCGACGGGCGATCAGGGGCCCCGTCGGCACCCTCGACGCTGTCGTCGTCACCTGCGTCGGGCTCCATCCCGACGGGCCGGTCTTCATCCACGCCAAGGCCGTGGCTTAAGACCTCGATCAGCTCTTCCTCCGAAGCCGAATCTACGACGACGCCCTGCCCCCCCTTTTTCTTCCCCACCGGGGATTTCACGGGGGTCCTATCGATGGGCACAAAAGAGGACTCCCTCCGAGGTGGCAGGGAGACTCTGAGCCCCGAGGTCGCCACCACTGGTGTAGCCTCCACAGGCTGAGCCAGGGCCGCCGCGACAGTATCGATAGAGGGCTTGGCCGGATGGATTAAGGCCTTCACCACCTTAGGTGCGCTCACCGCCTTATCCTTGAGGGAGGGGACACTGCCTCGCTCCCCCTCCGATGGGGCCTTCGAGCTCGACCGGGCCTCTCCAGGAGCTTCGCTGGGTGCTCGCCCTTCCTCTTACCCGACCCAGAGCGTTGGCTCGTGGCTGAAGGTGCCGGGGAGGGTGCGCCCTGCCTGGCGCCCGTAGAGCCCGACCGTTCGGCGCTCCCGGTGCCAGCGGACTCGCGGTGCTTGGCCTTGTGTTGGACCCCCGTCGCCGGGGCGTCCTCAAAGGTCTTAGAAGACCGCTCGGATTTCTTCCTTTTCTTCTCGCCTGACGGGCTCTTCCCTTCCAGCCAGTTGGCGAGGCGTTGGTGGCGGTCCTTCATGGTCCGCTCCGACATATTGCCACAAAACGCACAGTCCTTCTCCACGTGCGTCTTGTCCTTATGTAAGCAGTAGAGACAAATGGAGTGTTCGTCCTCCTTAAAGTAGTTCTGCAGCTGGCATCCAGGGCAGACCCTGAACAGCTTTCCGGGCGTCGAGCTTCCCTTCTCCTGGGCCATGTCCGGGCCTGAGAAGCTTCTGGAGTCCTCCAAAACGTAGCTCGACGAAATCTTCACCCTTGAGGGGCGCAGACGAATCCGACACGGGTCCCCGTTGATCGGATGGAGAGTCGGTGGAGCTTGAGGCTCTTTTGACCGGAAAAAACGAAGTTTTGAGAAAAAAACGTGAAAAATTAGCACTAACGCTCAAGAGCAATAGCACGAGGATCCCAACACATGAACGTGCGGTAAAAATCTGAAGATGGCTGCCGGAGGCGGTGCTTAGGTAGAGGGCAGTCATTGGCTGTGGTCAGTATGACGCAGAGACCAGTGATTGGTTATTACTACGAAAGACAGATCAGAAATGAAACTGATACTGGTTTTTTTCTTTACCGAGGATTCCCAGCCTGACGACGGGGAATATTCATGAGCATGTGAATCCATGCCAGACCCCATGCTGGAGAATCTAGGAATTGCTTGTTATCGGTACATTGCTGGTAGCAGTAGCAGGGCGATTTGTGGTTTTGTCCTGGTCTTGCTGCAGGCGCAATTAAAGCTTTTGCCCGAGTTTTAGGGCCAGTGAAGTGGCCATATTTGTCTTCATATTAGTTACAGTGCTAAGAACAGAGCAAATGGGGCGATTTCTGTGTTGATGATACAACTAGCAATAGTGGTTCACTGACTTAATTTTTACTGGTCTTTGTGTTGGTACAGAGAACACAATTGAGCTCTGGTGGTGTGGATGTGGTGTCAAGCTTTTTTTCAGGTCTACGCACTGGTGCAAAGACAGAAATGCGTGGGTATTCAGAACAGCCTGAGTGGGTAAATTCTCGCTATTGCCTACTCCAGCGAACGCCCTTATATGTGGTCCTTACACTGTCATTATTAAGGCAAGTTTTATTTGATCATTACACTAGCATCATGACCAGATCAAATGTGGTCATTGATCTGGTGCTGGATCACTCCCAGAGGGAAGCGGGCTCGTCCAGACATGCCTGCTATCGGATTGCAGGCTTCCTGGAGCAGATGCGATTCCTGAGGACAGTGAAAACTGGACATGTCGCGACACCCTGGTATAATGGAAGCTTGCAATAATTTGTTGTAATTTGCTAACGAGGCAGAATGTAAACTACCAACAATGTGATAGGTGTTCTCAAATATGCATGCAAATAAAAAATTGAGAAAATATCATTTGTATTCGTCAACATATAGTGTTTCGTCAGTATAGCAAAAAATAACTGATGTACTTAACTTGTTCCATGGCTACCATAAACAGCTGAAAGTTGGCACAATAAAGGAGAAAGAATACAAGAAAGGGAGCAAAAAGCAACAAAAGGATATTAAAAGGGGAAGGTTCAGGACTGGGTTAGATTCTGGGGCATAGAGACGGTTTCCATGTAATTACTAAATGTAAAAAGAAGGTTGTATACGAATTGTTCATTTTACAACTGCTCGAATGACAATTGACCTTTTCACAATTGACCGAATTGTGAAGGTCAATTGTACCATATATGTGGGGGGGAACCCCCACCCAACGCCAAACCCCCCAAAACCCATATATATATATATATATATATATATATATATATATATATATATATATATATATATATATATATATATATATATATATATATATTCGGTCAATTGTGAAAAGGTCAATTGAGACCCTTTACATTCGGTCAATTGTTCATTCGAACAATTGTAAACGAACAATTTGGGTAATACCAAAAAGAAAGGGGGCAAATAGTCAAAAAGATCAAGCGGACAAGAAATGTACATTTTATGCAAATTTTAGAGCAACCAAGTCGTCAATTGGATTTAAAAGAGAAAATATTAAGTGACCTAGAGTGGCAGTTTCACTTTGTTATAAGTTATGTTTTTAGGATTTGCACCACTGCTATTTGCAGGGTCTCCAGGAGGAGTTCTGGCGGATCTGGAAGAGAGTGGGTGGGTTTGGTTAGTTGAGAGGAGTGGAAAAGTCATGGTTGCAGTGCTTTGTGTTGAGGTTGCAGAGCCGAAGTACCCTGAACTCTGTGTGCTTGTAAGCTTTCTAGGTGTGAAGTGTAGGAGACAATGGAAGGCTTTGTGTCCAGAGGTGTGGCTTCATGCTTATTGTGTGGATGTTTTTTTGGCCAGTGGCTGAGTGTGCAGTTGTATATACGTATGTGATGTTTGAAGCCTGAGGAGAGGGCCTTTATCAATATCTAGGTGAAAAGTGGCTGTTTTGCGTTTGTGTGTGGTGAGTAAGGTATAGAGAAATGGAGGCTTCGTCAAAAGGGGGAAGTGTTCTTGGGGTTTCTGTAGTGCTTTCAAATTGCTAGTTATGTGATGGAAGGGTGTGCCATGGGATGTGGAGCGAGTGAGACACCATGGTCAAATTTGAATACTAGCATACAGAATTTGCGACCAACCAGTAGAGTGGAAAATGTAGTGGTCGAGACTTATGAGAAGGTTTCTGTAGTGGTCCAGCTTCCTGAAGACTTGATTTATTCAGTAGTATTACTTTTTTGGTAGATTGTGTTCATCTACTTTTGGAAATCACTATACACTGCTACGTCCCATCACTGGTGTACTGAAAATAAAAATCCTATCTGCTCACTTAAATGGGATTTTTTTTGCCTGTATTTGTGCTTTTGTTCGACTTTCTTTCCTGTGTACTCGGAACACACATCGTGACCATATCTCTTTCACGAGAGCTATGCTGATTTCACTCTTTTTACTTTTAGTACATAGTGGTGCTTTTGTGCCAGCCAAGAGGAGGCAAGACCATTGCTCTATATGGGATGTGGCATGCATTTCACAATACACACTCTCAGGGGTGTTGCTAGGTCTGGAAAAGATCAGGGGCTAAGCTAATGTCGGGGCTGGCGGGACTTGGGGCTAGCTAGCATTTTGGTTGTAGTACCTGAGCTTCTATCTGGGGCTACAACCAAAAGACCCAGGGCTATAGCCCCCTTAGCACCCCCCTAGCAACGCCTCTGCACACTCTTATTGTTTGTGCCAAATCACCTCTCGCCACATGCTTTGTGCGGATTATTTACTCTTGCTGCCCCGTGTCAAAAGAGGAGGATGGCAGTGGGAGAAAGAAGGACCCCTGGGAGAGGGGGCCTCCAGGAGGACGAGTCTGCCGGAACTAGAAGACGGCAATGGAATCTCTCACCACAGTCTGCAGGTCCAGTTGAACAGAATGGAGAATCTCTCACCACAGTCTGCAGGTCCAGTATAACAGAATGGAGCCCATACCATAGAAAAGGAAAGTGCGGGTGCCTCGGTGTGATATTAAATGTTTCTTTTATTAACACGGATACAGAGTGGAGAACAGACAAGTCAACAGAAGCATAATGTTTACAGCTTTCACAGGTCAAACATGTAGCACATACAGGTAAAGCTGAGAACAGCGCAGGGAGGAAAGACTGGCATGCCAAAAAGAAATTCCTCCCAGAATACTAAAATCTTTCAAGGATGGCCACAGAGCACTCTGCCCTCGCCTCCCACCCTCCCCAAAGACGTGTTTTTAAAGATTTCCTATTTTCGCCCTTAAAAAAAAATCGGACAGTTTCTATGCACGTGGCTGCCTCCCTCCCCACGCTTCGATTCAAGTATTGCACAGTTAATAACCGAAGAATGCTTCGATACCGCTGGTTTTCCCACTCGCCTCGTGCCCTTGCAGGCATAGATTAAGCAAAGTGCTCGGTCCTGCCATTTGGTACCTAGTTATCCTCGGCCCAGCTGCTTCCACAGACGGGAGGTAGAAGAGGGGAAGGGGGATTGAAGGTGAAAAGAAAAATGAAGAAGTATAGACTAGCTGCTGGGGCTTGCTAAACATATCTTCACCAAATACACCTACCTCGCTTTGTAGCTTTTGGGTTCACTCATCATCAGCTGTCAAAAAGCAAACTAGCTGGGAGTCTTCCGGTCTGGTCATCAAAAGCCCCAACCACACCAGGTTTTCAAGATAACCAAGGACTGTACAGATAGCTTTCATTTAGGTTCACTGAATTGAAATATATTTTCTGTGAGTAGCTTGAAAACATTGACTGGATTTGGCTCTTGTTGGCTGGACTTGGAGATGCCAGAAATAAAGCTTTAGAGACCCGGACAAAGGTCATTTCAGCTCAAGGCAAGCCAGTTAACACGCCCGCCTACTCCACATATGTTGACACAATGAAAATGTGTTTCCCCATTTGTTTGGGATTACTTTATGGAGTAATAGTTTCCCCATTTCTGCAGGATGCCATGCCAAAATGTGTCGTTTTGTGTTTATCTGCTCTGCAAAAAGAGATGGTGCACAAACTTGTTGATGAGTTATGTGTGGCAACATTTGGGGAGAATCTGTGTCCGAAATATGAATTGACATTGCCCAAGACCAGTGACAGAGGTTCTTCAGCAGACAGGCTATGAATGAATACTTGTAGAGGAAACGAAGGGCCAGTCACTAGTCTGCAAGTGGCTAATGCTATGTAGTGAGTGAGCTTTCCTTCAAGAGAGGCTAGGATGACGAACGGCTGCCTCAACACTTATTCCATGCTTGTTACAGTATAGTAGGACATGTATCTGATGTCTTCAGGAAAGGCCACTCAAATAGCCTCCAAATGTTAACTCCATCCAATCAAATGTAGTCTGGCGACACATTGCCACACATCCGGGAGGATAGCTCAGAGGCAACCCGTTTGTCTTGGAAGCAAGACCACGCATGGCAACACAGGTTTGAATCCCAGGCTCGTGCTAGAGACTGGCTTCTGGTATTAAGCGCGTTATAACCTTCTCTATCGGCAATTTAGTAGGTCCGCCTGGGTCTGTGCTTGACGCCAGCAGAAGATGCTGGGATGGGCACGCCTGCGACGTGGTGTATGTCTGAAGGAAAAGCCTTCCTAGGGCTGTTGATTAAGTCAGCAAGTCCTCCATGATTACAAAACAATGGGAAGCCCTTTGTGGCTGTAACTTCATATAACCACTTTCTGGGCTCAGACTTTGCCTTTCCTGCCGTAAGCATTAGGGAAAGTGAAATGAAGCAAGTACTTACAATAGGGGGTAGAATTATGATGTTGCTAGAGGAGGAAATTCCAGAAAGGTCTCCTTGATTACTTCTACATAGCACTCTTAGGCAACAGACGACTTGACGGAAACCCCATTTTGCAGCATTCATAAGAACCCTATCTTACCAATGGATCCGATCTATTAGAGCATTAACGTTCTATGAAGCAAGACTACCACTGAACTGCACAGGAATTAAGAGTGCACTATATCACATATTGTATGTGATGTAATGTGGGCTGGATAAGCACAATATTGCTGCTAAACAATCTGGACCATTAAGAAACCTGGGCCATAAAATGTAGCAGTGCAAACTTTCATTGGTTCTAGAAGCATGCTTTATCAGCTGTTGAATGTGCATTGTGTCTGATCTGTGCCGGGGTTCCCTGGAACACTGGCTCTGATCAAGGTTTGATTTAATCCGTCAAGTCCCAATTCCAATTCCACAGGAAAAAGGGTCCCACAATCTGGCCTCCATGCTCTGACCAGCAGAAACGTCCTGGAATCCTAGAAGCAAGAAATGCCGCCTATGTACTGGTCCGTCCCGCAGACCCCAAGACAAGGGAGCCTTGTTGTATGCTTTCAGCATGAGATCCATAAATAAAATAAATACATACATTAAATGTAATGCATTGGGATTTCAGAAGAGAATTAAAAGCTCTCTAATAAGCTATGTGTTACCAATTCTAGGAAACGCTTGCACAATAAATACTTTTCCAGTGGATTATTCTGTCATTACTGTGAGTGAAAAATGACATTTTACTGCAACCAAAAATGTGCTGGAATGAGAGAATTGGTACAAAAAGAATGGTTTTGATGGGAGAGCTATACTTCAAATAAGTATTGCCAATGCTGCTGTTTATCAAATCCAATCCTACATTCCAAGAAAATATAATGTTTGTTGCTATCTTCTAATTATACCTCGAAGTCTTTTTACAATTTGTGAACAACATTTGTGGAATTCACTGTACCCCCCCCCCCTTGCTCATAGCCATGCACACATCATCATTGTTTGGTGAGATATTTAATTTTGGGGTTGAATTGTTTGTGAAATCACAGTTTGGTGAAACTGGAATTATTCCCATGTAAGGGGAAGTACTGCAACTTTGCTTGCCTCGATTGGCTTAATGGGATTTGGGCCTCCAGTTCTGGTCTCCCGACGGTGCAGTTTATATTTTAAAATTGTATGAGGTATGACGTGTGAGCCAGTATGTTTAAATAAGTGTCAACCACATTGCAGATGTAAGAATTTGGACAAAAGCCCAAATAGAACAGTCTTGGACGCTTTTGAAGAGTGGCCCTACGCGTAGACAACTCTAAAACCGAAGCCATAACACTGCAGCTAATAAATACAATGCAGACTGTTGAAGCAACAAGACCACCAAGGAAGACCCACGATTGGGCAGGCTGGAGAAAAATTGTGTCAAGCACACGCTGAACTTAAAATGCACTCACTGCACTCAAGTTGGACTATTGCCCAGGCCAAGGAAGAAGCAAATGGTAACTATGCATGCTAAAGTAGCATGGAGAGTAACGCAATTGGTGAGGCAGCGCAGCAGCATGGGCAACCTCTTTGGGGCCATGTTGAAGATCAGAGCGAGGGAGCAGTTGGAGAGCTGTAAACTATCCCAAGGTAAAGCCGACCCAATTGATTCAGACAAGAGGTCAGGCCAAGGGTGTGGCTTCCAATGGCAATCGAACGTGCATGATCTTTTGAGGCCCAATCATGCATTTCCTCTCTTTGGGAAAACCGGCCTCAAAGAAAGAGGATCAAGTTGCTTTGGTAGACATTTCATTGTTTATTTTTGGGACCCCAGCAAGAAGGGCGACCGAGTGAGTAGCCCACGTTCTTCGCCAGGACAGGCCCCGGTTATTTCACTTAGCAGATTCCCTTATGACTGGTTCATAAAGACAGATAAGCTTAGCAAGCAGCAAAAGACTCCAGCAGAGTGTTCAGCTTGTTGCTCTGTAGATTTCTTTCAGAGTCCATTAACATCACTGTGTTAGCCCCTCCTATACACATTATGCTAATGTTAAAGTAACATTTTGGGGTTTAAGAAGAAGGATTGGAGCTCTTAAAAGTCTTGGCAGAAACGACAGACTGCAACTCTGTCCAAAAGCTTTAGGGACCCTCAAAATGATGACCTGCTTTAGGGTGAATCACAACCATCCGCCTGTTTAGCACCCTATGCCTTCCCTGGAGACCAGTGGAGTGGATGTGGGAGCTTCATTGATTGAAGGTAATGGGGAGGGCAGCCGTTTGTTGCTACAGTGGAGTCATGGCATTGTTTGGCGATGTAGTGGTGTGCTGTCAAATGTTGCAATAGGAATGCTTGAAACATGGGTGGATAATTCAGCAATGTCACCTGCCTACTTTGATGCTGATATAGCGAGTGTCGCAACCATCTTGTAGCAATGGCAACATGTGGCTTTCTGTGTATACCAGGAAATATGATATATATCTGAGACCAATAAAGTATTCGAACATGGGAAGCAGCCTGCCCTTGGTAGTAGATTGCTCAGAAGAGAGCGAGGCATTACAGATGAAAGATTATGTGCCCCAGCGTCCAGCTCCGACAACCACATAGTGCAGATGACAGGATGAAAAGTTTGGTAGGGCTAACAGAGAAGTCCTCTCGGAACTGAAAAGCAGGAAGCATGTGTGCTGAACACCACTCACCCTTTAAGGATACCAGCGGCTAAAACGAAGTGAGCTGTGGGAGCCTTGCACTTGGACAACCTTCTTGCCCGCAGGCCAATGAGAGAACAAACTGGAGGACCTTGCAAATGGCAGGATAAGGTTCTCAACAGCTGGAGCTCTAGTGCGCATGCTTAGCAGGACCCTGCCCGGCAGCTTAGAAATGTCTAGATCAGCCGCACATCGAAAGAAGATCTAAGAGCAGATGCTGTGGTTGCAGCCGTAATTAGCCTTTTGGATTCTGTGCACGTTACAGGCCAAGTGCCACAAACCACTTCTTGGCTTTAATCCACAATGGCCTTTTTATTTGTCCTGCCGCCCCTGAACTCAGAAGACTCTTTGAAAAAGAAAAGGAGAAAGACCTGTTGTAACTAAAGGTCTTTTTCCGGCTTGGGCGGGTGACCTGTTATCTATAACCTTCTCTCAGACGGGGGCCTTAAACCAGCATCAAAGCAAATCCTCCCACACCCTTCCCAATACCCCCTTTCCTTCCTACCCAGGATTATATTTTGGTTTGAATGCAATTTATTGTTGTTGTGTTATTATAAATAGCAGAGGTAGAGTGGCAAAGGTTGGCCGCTGCTAAGCAGGTGATGCGTGATCCAGGATACAGAGAGGTGGCAGCGGCGCCAGAATTGACCAAAATGGCCAACAAGAACAGAAAAGAAGCAACTTTAGAAACATAACATACATCAAAAAAGGAAATCTGATTCCTGCACTTAATTACATCTGAAATACTTTCATATATTATCTCTTTTCATGAAATAAGAAAAATAGACAATGTACATATATTACAATGGCAATGAAATGAGTTACGTTAATTTGGAAAGTTCTCACGATACATTGTGTCCATTTTGGTTCCTTTTTCCCTTTGTTTTGTTTGTAGTTTTTATTTCACACAACATAAGCTCTGGGTTCAGTCATGTCATGGGGCAGGTGATGCAAACGAGGGGAGAGCACCAGGTCCCCTTGTTTGGCCCCAATATGTGGGATCTTTGGCTGTATTCACTGCCCACAGGTATGCAATGGTTGCTGATCAGTAGTACTGGGTGAAACTTGTGCACGTTTATTTGACAAACATTTGTAAAACGTTATCCTTGTTCTGCCATCATTTCAAATGAAATCCAATGTTTTCCCCTCAAATGTATAACATTTCTAAAAGTAAATTACATTAGGAAAAATTTCCGAATTTAGAATTTGCACCTTTTGTTGCTCTTCATGTTCCGCTTTTTGGTTTCATGCGAAAAGGACTTTGAAAAACATCTTTGTAAATCTTTTGAATTTGGTCATTTTTTTGCAAGGTCGTTTTTTCTCTTCACCTTTTATCGAGGTTCCCAAACTAGCCCCCACCTTTTCCCTACCATTCCGGCCCTTCCATAAGGATTTCCGTTTTTGTTTTAACCTCTTTTTTTTCCTTGCCTTAAAATGTTTTTTAGGACCATCTTATTTGGTTGACCTTATTGACAAAGATGTTTTTCAAGTCTTAAAATAAGATGTTGCCCGCTTTTCTTGGGTGTGGATTATTAAGAAAAGTTTGAAGAGCAGGGTTGTATTTTCTTCATTTAATACAGTTTCTTTTATGTTCGCCTCTTATTGAAACTATTCACAGAGAGAAAACACTACTATTTAAAAGTCTTTAACAGAATGAGAAGTGCTATTTCTCGGGTGAGTCGATAAAAGATTTGAACATTTTCACCCAACCCAAAGGATCAACTCCCATTAATGAACTTGAGACCCTCTAGCTGAAGCAACGCCGCTGCCTTCCATGACCAAGTGAACGAGGCAAAGGAGAGACATTGTTTCAAAATACTACACAGAGATTAGTACGCATGCACAGTGTTGACTGGCAGCCTTTGCATGGTTTTGATATGCAACTGGGGAGAGATTACATTTTGGATGTGACATTATAGATAGCTTAGATGCTGATCCCTGTTCAGTGACATCCAAAAAACCGAACAGGCAAAATATTCTATCAATAGTTTTCATAATTCTAGTTCATTGTTGTTTTTTTCTTTTTATTTGATAATTTAATTAGTGTGTTTTCCGTTTCTTTTTTCCTCCCAGATTTGTGATTTGGAATCCTGGGGACTCTACTAAATAACCAGAACTAAAATTCTGATTGGGAAACAGAGATTCTACTACTTTATTTTCTTTACATTTAATTTAAGAATCTAAATACTTTTTTTAGTGCCAGTGACTTCAAAAGTTAAAATGCTGGAAACCTTCATTTTATGCACCCTTACTTGTTTGGAGGAACACTTTGCAAGGCAGAAGAAGCATGCATCCATTGTGAATGTACCCATGTTTTTGTTTTGATCAGAGATGAATATCTCATCATGGTAATTCTAAACAGCCAGTTATTGTCCCCGGTTTCTTCGCTATGCTATTTCCACTTGTACTTAATAAGGTGACATCTGTTCATTAGCTAATGGTAAAGTGAAGCTGCTCATTTCACAAAGAAGCAACAATAAATAAGGGGAAGCACCCGTGCAGCCCAGTTCTTTTGTCCTAGGATTCATCTTTTGAAGACATTTCCTTTTAAAGTAGTCTAGGAAGCGCGGAATGGATGCGTATGTAACACACACACACACACTAAAACACTAACCTTTCTACCAATGGTTGAAACTGCCATGCAAACATTAACCAGCAAAATGTGTAGGCCTCTTGCAGTGATCCATGATGCCCTTATGCTATGCCACAGTTTTTTTTAGATGTCTCGTCAACCTCATTTTTTTGTGGGGGTGGGTGGCTGTAAGTCTACAGTCCTCTCATTGTGATCTAAGAATGTCACTAAAAGCAAAGCCATATCTACACCATATTGGTGCTTGAGCAATGACTTTTCATACCCTGTTCTGAAACAATAATGCTGGTTCCAATGTAATGCTACTTTATGCAAGGTCTTGGAATAATGCCCATTTTCAGGTTTTGGTGGACTCTTGGTGATAAAGTACCTCACAAACCACCATCGGCCTGTTCTCACAAGACCTACAACTGGACTGCCAACTTACAGACCATCTTTTTTTGTTCTGTTAACCCTTAAAATCCCCTGTCCCTATCCCACTCATCACACAGTAGTGCAGATATATGTGCCCTATGGATGAAACAGGGCCGTTTTTTTAAAGTATGCATGTATACATAGAGCGGGCACACGAGTGCTTTAAATGGCATGCCTTTAGATAGTTGGTGACCTTTCATTAGATTAAAGGGCGGTATTGATTACCCACCTCTAGATGCCCACATACATCCAAAATATGCTTTGTTCCAATTCACCAGGCTTTACTAGAGTTCAATTAGATGGCCTAAAAATAATAAGATGGCGCCTGGATGAAGATAACATACAAAGCACAAGTGTGACTCCTGGAGGATCGACTGACCTAGTGTTTGCCACGGTGGGTAAATTGACTACCATTCACAAGTGCACGAACACCTAAGATTTCAATGCCAGGTACAATTCCAGTAAAGGGACCACAAACTAAATGTCCCATAAGCAGGCATATCAAATGCGGTGCCACTAGCTGTACTATTTACCCTTATCATAGTTTGATCCCTTAGCAGCAGCTGTTTGAATTTGCATTAAGGTTTTTCAATTGACTACTGCATGTAGGCATTTATTAGGTTTCATTGTACCGTGATGAGTGAGATCTCCCAGCGTGCATGTGGTACATCACGCATGCACACCTATTTATTAGAACTACAAACAATTTTAAGACCAATCAGTCCAATCCCGTTCTCTCCACTGGCTTTCAAATGAGGTTAATAATTCGATTCGTGTTAACCTCGGGAGGATAGCTGAGGGGCAAAACGCTCGCCTTGGAAACAAGGCGACACAGAGCAACACAGGTTCGATCCCGGGTCTGCGCTTAGAAACCTCTGGGTATTAAGCGCGTTATAAATAGACTATCATATCATAAACTGGGTTTCAGCTTTCACTAATATGACAAACCTGTGCTGTGTACCCTTCAGTAGTCCGGCCACTACCTACATTGCAGAATCCAGTGTGCCTTCTGTCTGAGATCTGGAAGTTGTTTGAGATTTGGTTCTTCTGCTTGACCGTTCCTGTTTTTTCTCTGGTTTCTATTTTTTTTTTTATAGCTTTGAATGTCACCAGTGTTAGGTCCTTTTTATATTCTTACAGTATTAAAAATTACCCTTGAATGCGGGCAATGGTGGAACTTCTAAAATGAACTAGATTGATTTTCATATCCAATTTCCTTCATGGAGAATTTTGGTTATTTGCCCCCATTCTGTCACATCCTTCCCAGTCCCTTTAACACCACATCAAGCAGGGACATTCCATCCATTCCAACAAGTAATTATTCTGCCCCATACCATCCCCACTCCCATTGCCAACCGTTACCGTATGCCAGTGGTATGTTTGAGCTTATTTGGCAAAATCAATAATTTCTTTAAATTAATAAATATAATCCTTAATTTATTTGGATTTCTGAGAAAACAATAAGTTAAATTATGTACATTCACATTGAAGGCTTCCTTCCTCATCCCCCAACATTCTCTGCTTGTGGCTCAGTAGGTGTGGCACTGCCCCGCCTGGTTCCACTGACGCCCTCTGCACCAAAGAGCTAGTCTGGGTGTATTTTCCTTCAGCCAGGTGCGGTAGTAGAGCTGCTCTTTCGCAGGCTCTCCATAAAACTGATAGGTGGCAGCATTTGCCCTGTGCGCCAAAATAAAAGCCAAAATCTTTTTTGGCAGAAATGTCCTCTGCATATGGTTCGTGTTCAGCATGGTCAATGGG